>NC_138507.1:37427298-38054642 GCF_964252035.2 Podarcis erhardii | reverse complement strand
AGGTCAGTTTAAAAAAAAAAAATCCTGCTTGGGTTTGAAACCCCTATGCATACTTTCTCAGGGGCAAGTTTCATTGTGTCTAATAAGACTTCATAGAAATGTGTTCTATGCATTGGAGCCTTGTTTCTCTCTCCCCCACACCCCACTTCCCTGAAAACTTGTGGGGTTTTTTAAATATATAATAAATGCTGGGATCCAAATATTTACTTTTGTGCCCCCAACAGCTTGGGCACACTTGCTGGGATTTTTCTTACTTTCCTCTTTTAAATAGCAGGTCCTCATGTCATGACACAAATTGCTTGTGAAACACCCATTTCAGATGGGTATTGCCATGCATTAAAGAACGTTGATACAAGATATACCAAGCCCATTTGAGTACACAGAATTAGTTGCATGGATTTTATTCAAAGGCAAATTTCATAAGAAATCCATTTCCTTACCCACTTGCCTCTTATAGAACAGTATTTTCCCTCCCAAAGATAGTGGCTTTAATCTGCCAAAGGCCATGTCAACAAATAGGGCCGATGGTGCGATATTTTTATTTTGACTTTTAAACATCAGATTCAGTATTTCCCTTACATTGTCCACAATATATTTATCTGGAAGAAGTCTTGCTTGATCTAGCCCAATGAACTGAGCTATTCTACTAGTTAAAGAAGTTAATAATAATATTGGCTGATAGGATTTTAATTGAATGGCATCTTTATCGGCTTTTACAAATGCAATTATACAAGCCATTTTTATAAATCAGAAAGTTTTCGTCCTTTCAAAACTGAATTGTATCTGTTTCTCAATTTAAAAAAATAATCAGGGTGATAGCAAATTACATTCCCAAGGTGCTCCATTCTTAATGTTTTTAATAACTTTTGTGTAACTTCTCCAAAAGTACTGGCTTCTTCCAGTCTATGCCCTTGTGATAATTTGGTCGTCATTATTTATTTTAAATAACAAAGAAGACTCTCTCTAGATGGGATTATTGTTGTTCTTTTTTTATCTTATTCTGAAAAGAATTTTGTAATGGCTCCTGGACATATCAATTATGAGTATTTATCTCCCCAAGGACTTAAAATGTAATTATGTTTTTGTTGCTTTTTCAGATATCTTCATACCATCACACTATGAGAGTTATTATTTCCTAATTCAAAATACCCTTGCTTAATATGCAGTTGAGCTTGATTTATGTTTCCAACTAAGGGAGCAATCCTAAACTCACAGGGAGGGTACCTAAGGAGCCACAGGATGTTGCAGAACAGCCTGCCCACAGTTGGACAGTGAAGCCCATGGTCAGAGAAGGACGTCCAGCCTTCCTCCATTGCAACAACGGGCATGGGTGCAGATGTGAGTCATTTGGCGGCAAGCATTTGCTCGACTGGCGGTTGGGCATTGGGGCAATCCTTTGTTTTGATGGAGGGGAGGTTGAAGTCTCTGTGTGCCCCTCCAAAGGCTGGGTATCCTGTTAAAGGGATTCGGGGGAAATGGCCATGTCCACATGCCCTGGTAGGGCAAGGGCCAAAGGCACTCCCCCAGACTTCGGTCCCTGTGGGGGTCACCCTATTAGATGTAAGTCTTAGGAACCCCCCACCTGGATTGACCATGGGGCAAATTTTGATTGCCCCATGCCCAAGCCAAACCTCTTCCATCTGTATTCAATAAAGTTGTGGCCTGTTTTGACCCAAACCCAGTCTCTTTGGTCTCTCATTATACAGATCAAGGATGGTAAGTCTGATGCCTGGTCCTGCAAGCAGTTTATAAGAAATGGGTGGCAGGCATTCCAAATATGAGCACATCTCTAAAAAAAATTATAAGCTATCATTACAGTGGTGGACAAGTGGGGATTGCATCGCTTCTAGTTTGGCCCTTAAATTTTGACACTGCCGCTTGAGAATGGAAAATCTCAGAGACTGTATGGGTCGAGACCCACAGAGGCCTTCCTTGGAATCCAGTGTACCCCTCTCCCTTCGAGTGTGCTTGGCTAGGGAGCACACAACATGTTCTCTGGTTTGAAAATGTTCCCCAAAAAAAAGTTTGGCAAGGCCTTCTATGATGAATGTCCCACCTACATCCTGATATAGGCAGAATCTCACCCATGCAATGCTTTCCCTCATCCACTACCTTGGGATTCTTGGTGCATTCCCATGCATTTGTTTGATAGATTAATGCACTGGCTAAATCAGCTTATTAAAACATTTTTATACAAAGTACAGTTTGGGGATTTCCTAATGCAGGAATGGTTTGCGGAATCACTTCAACGATACAGGGTTTTTTTATCCCTCCCCACTGCAATATTTCCCCGGACCCTGCCAGACACAAAGGCACAATTCCCGTTTCAATTTAAAATCCCTGAGCATCACCAAGGTTGTTTGAAAGAAACAAAGTTCCGGTTAAGTAGCAGGCGTATGCTGACTATATTCAAATCATCTCTAAGCTGCAGTCGTAAGCAAATGAACACCACAGGGTGCGTATTAGTGAGCAGAATGACAGGTGGACGAAGTAGCAGTGAAGGGGGGAATAAAGACTGCAATCCCATGAACAGTTGCCAAGAACCGAGTTCCACTAAACAATGTGGGAAGTATTTCAGAGGGAAGAGGATTGGGTGGCTTGTATAATTATTCCTACCATTCAGTTTGGCAAGTTAGTGATAAGCCTAGTTCCTTGAACCATAGAGCTGGAATCAGTGGCGTAGCGTGGGTTGTGAGCACCCGGGGCAAGGCAAGTAATTTGCGCCCCCTAACCCGTGGATTTGCGCCCCCTAACCCGTGGATTTGCCCTAACCCCAGATGTTGCGCCCGGTGCGGCCGGCTCCCCCTGCACCCCCCACGCTACGCCACTGGCTGGAATGGTCCTAGAGAGGCCACCTAATTCAACCCAGCAGCCTTGCTGAATGCAGGAATTCCAGAGCTAGAGCAACCCACCCACAGAGCTCCAGGCAACCTCTGCTTCAAGACTTCCAGAGAGGGCAATTCCAGAGAGGGCGGATTTAGGGCAGTGAGAGAGGTGAGGTTGCAGTAGGTGGGCATGCAATTGAGGAGGGTGCCTGTAATGGTATGTGGCTAGGACTATCATAAAGGGGCACTGTACTTCTGCAATTGCTACACTACTGGAGCAAAACACACTTAAATTAGTGAACTGAAGTTAGTTCATGTCCATTAATTTCAGTGGGTCTTCTTCGAGTATAGCTTAGTTGGATACAACCCATGGTTACTTCAATCTGACATAGTTTTTAGTCCTGACAAGAACTGTGCAGCCCTGCAACTGGAATTCTATTCAGCTCATATGTAGAAGTTTTCCTCTCTTTTTTCTTCCAGAAAATGCTGAACAAAACTTAGGATGGTTTCACACACCAAACTGTGGAGAGAATACTAAAAGCCTGCTCACTTTTTTTTTGTAATACAGATCATCTGATAGATAGACTTGTATTTCCTTTAAAATCTATTTTAAATATCTCACAAAGTAGTCATGTCTTCTGGAAACCACTTATGAGTCACAAAACGCAAATCTTTGCACATGGAGAACAATAACAGAGGAGTAATTGCTGCAGGAGAACAGCCAGTAGCCGAGCAAGCTTTAAGCTAATGGGAAAACACCTCATTATAGTCATTTTTGAGAAATCCCAGCATGGCCCACATCACAGCTGCCTACACTCCATTCCCATGAGGATCCTATAAAACACGGCGCATCAGGAGATGCCCTCATTGTGCCATGCGCTTGTTGGCTAAACAGGGATGGTTTTGTTGCTTAGCTCTGGCATTATCTAGCATCATCCAGATCTGCTCCCATTATGTGTACAATTTACCAATTCTGCAGCTTCGCTTAGTCAGGCTAGCCATTTGACAAACAGTTCTGTTCACACTAATGCAATTCTTTTCTGTAAGTGTACAAGCGAACAGGCGATTTTAAAAAAAATGCATTTTTTTTTATATTGCAGGCTTTGTTTTGCCCAGTAAACAATTCATATTTCAAATAACTTCCCAAATTATGCTTCCATTGAGGGCTCTTTCAAACAGCCAATTTACTGAGCATTCATCCAGACTTGTTAGCACCAAGTTTGCACAGAGGTTAGACTACAGTCAGTGTGTTTATTGAGCATTCTTCATTCTTCCTGCATTTGCTGGCAGGGTGTTTGTACATCTTCCAATTAATCATCAGTTTGTTCCACATGTTTCAAGGCACTTCCCCATCACCAGGAGCAGCCCAACCTATTTTGCCACCTGAGGCAAAACAGGAAGGTGCCACCATTGCACCCTTCTGAAGCCTCGCTTATCCCAAGGTTGTGCGGTGGCTTCCACAGAGATCTCACAGGAAGACACTGCAGCTGCGTAACCCCAGTGGTAGCAGGGGTGGGTGGGGCACCACCCCACAGGATTTCACCATTCGAGGCGGCTGCTTCTGCCTGCCTAATGAGTGGGTCGGCCCATCACTTTCCCAGCTGCAAAAGTGCACTTTTTTCAAAAGGGTTTTTTTTTTTTTTTTGCAGAGCAGTTTAATCCACTTTAACTGTGTAAATTTTAATTTCCCAGTAGGCACTTCAATCCCTCTGGGCAGCCTGGAAGTTCCCAGAGATTACATATCTACAGGTGAAACTCGAAAAATTAGAATATCGTGGAAAAGTTCATTTATTTCAGTAATTCAACTTAAAAGGTGAAACTAATATATGAGATAGACTCATGACATGCAAAGCGAGATATGTCAAGCCTTTATTTGTTATAATTGTGATGATTATGGCATACAGCTGGTGAACATTTGGGCACAAGGCTTTGGGTAGCTGTTGCAGCTGGAAGGCAGACTTGAAGGGGAGCATGCTTGATTATCCTTCAACCTGGAGTCTAAAGAGGGGACAGAATTGGGCTTGGAGGACATTCACCCCATCCAAGCTCCACTACCACCATCAAAGAGGAGAGTCTCCTTCGCATTTGAACAGATTGCAGATGTGCATGGATTTGCCTTGCAGGATGTTCTTCCTCCGAAGCCAATTATACCATCTCCCCACCCCCAAACACCTTCACTGGTGAAATTTAGTGCTACACACACAGTCACATTTTGTTCTACAGAGCTCCATTTGTCCCTTGGCCGCCGCAACTCATTTTATGCCTTGCTTTTCCGATTTTACTCATGTATGCCTGTGCTATACTAATTAACTGGAGACTTCACCTTCCTTCCATTTCTGATAGAGTTCCCTTTTGGTTTTTGAGATCAGTGCAAAGATTTCTTTGAAGCCGTGCCAGAGCTCTGCAATGGGGCTTCCCATTTTCTTTTGTATGGGAATGGTTTATAATTATGCTTCTAGCAACTGGTAGCCCTCTTGAACTCCTTTTTTTTGTTTCAGTTCCTCTCTCTCTGCTAATTATAACTGTAGATTATTGTAGTCCACTATTCTAAAAATCTGTTTTTTTATTTTTTTTTAAATGCTGCTCTTTCCTTCTTCCAGAAGCACAGAGGCTTATCATTTCGTAATCTCTTTTCCCTCAAGATGCCTCCACCTCCACTTGTTCCATCTGTTCATCCATATTAGAACAATGTCTAAAATAACAAAAACCCTCAGTTGAAGCATAAAATTACATGCATAAAATGACCTCAGTACATGTCAAGAAGTGCCATGGACTTCTTCCAGCAATCACCAAGATAGTTTTATGTCCCCTCCCCCAATTATTATCAATTTGCAGGGCTTTGATTTTTCAGATATCCCTGGACAGCAGCCTTCCAGATGTTGTTGAGACTTCAACAGCTTTGGCCACCATGGTCAATGATTCTGGGGATTGGAGTCCAACATCTGGAGTACCACAGGTTCCTCGTCCCCGAGTTATCCTTTCAAATAATGCCTTCTCTACAATGCTCTGTTGCAGTGATCCAGTATAAGGGAAACAAATTGCTATGCTCCTTCTGCCATCAGCACCTGCTCTTCACCAAATACACATGTGAGAAACATCTTCCTTCCCTCTCACAAACTAAGTCCCTTCTCCCTTTCCTATAGCTATAGTTCACCATGATGCCTAAACAGGCAAACTATCTGCACTAACCTGCAAACATTGTTTGAAGCTATGGCTTGAAGTGAGTTTGCCATTCAGGATTTGGAGGTTACTGCTAACTTTAGTTGTGTGATTCAGGCAACTATGGTTGGAACAACTCAGAAATTGATAAAATAGCCTGCATGTTGTGAGAGGGAGGAGGAAAGTGCACCATAATTTAAAGCAGTAGCCTTCAACATTTTCAGACCCAGGATTCCTCTTTAACCCAGGCATGCATTTGGTGAGTCATTTATTTTCCTTTTTTTAAAACCATATATCTGTTTGGTGAACAAGCTGCTGTTGTGACTCATCTTAGATCAGGCTGTGATCCACTAGTGGTTCATCAGCTGAAGACCAATGGTTTAGATCAGTGTTTCCTAAAGCATGATGAAAGAGTTTCAAAGGGTATTCGGCATAAATTTTTATATTACTTTATTGCATCTTTTTTAGCTGTAGAAAACAATTCAAAGATAAAAATAGCATTATTAAAACTACTCCCCAAATTATCTTCACCTGATAAGAGGTACATTCCATTTTCCATTATTAGTAACAATTCCTTTTAGAATGTCTCCCCCTGCCAGGGCCAAGGAATGCTTCCGGAGAGCTCGTAGGTGCAAAAAGACTAAAATGGTCATTGAGACTAAGTGGCAACATCCAAAAGACCCTAGCCTCTGAATATCTGATGTGTCTGTGCAAATCGTTTGAAAGCAACTCATCCAACCAGGTGGAGGTTTACCAACAAATAAAAGCATTAAACCCTACTTGATTAACACCAAAGAACCCCCCCCCAAAAAAAAAAAATCTCTCGTAGAACAGCGACACTGGTTTGACGCTGAGTACAGGAATGCAAAGAAAAGGCTGGCATGGTCTATTAGAGTATTCTGAATGAACCCTGGTGCTCCATCTCTTGGGACACTCCGTAGAGAGAGGACAGCATATAAGAACATGCTAAAAAGCCCCCCCCCCCAAAAAAAAAACTTCGAAAGACAGCAGTAACAAGACTTGGCTCTTGGCAAGACCAAAGGAAGACTAAACCGGTAAGGCTAAACTCTCAATTAGTCATAAAATCATAGAATTGTAGAGTTGGAAGGGGCCACTAGGTTCATCTAGTTCAACCCCCTGCAATGCAAGAATCTTTCACCCAATGTGAAAGCCCTATACGGCCTAGGACCCTCGTACCTATGGGACCACCTCTCCTGGTATGTCCCACAGAGGACCTTACGTTCTTCAAACAAAAACATCTTGGAGGTCCTGGGCCACAGAAAGGTTAGGCTGGCCTCAACCAGAGCCAGGGCTTTTCTGGCTGTGGCTCCGATCTGGTGGAACGCTCTGTCACAAGAGACTAGGGCCCTGCGAGACTTGACATCTTTCCGCAGAGCCTGCAAGACAGAGCTGTTCCACCAGGCCTTTGCCCAGGGCACAGCCTGACCCCCTCCTTCGGCAATCCGAATGGTTGCCATTAATCTGATTTGAACTGATTTTATAATGAAATGATTTTAGAATGCTGTGTTACTTTTATTGTTGTTAGCCACTCTGAGCCTGGCTTCGGCTGGGGAGTCGGCTGGGGAGGGAAGGATATAAATAAAATTTTATTATTTATTATTATTTATGTAGGGCTCAAACTTACAACCCTGGGATTAAGAGTCTCATGCTCTACCAACTGAGCTATGTGATTATTCTAAGTCTGGGCAAGACTGGTTTAGAGGAGAATGTGAATGGAACTACTGTGTGTATTTTTAAGGAACAAGTTGCTAACTTGGATTGGAGCAAATAGTTCTGCCATATGAAATACATTTTTGGCTGTTTTCTTTGCATCTCTTTTGTATTCTGTTCAGACTAGTGACCCTCAAATTTATTGCCACCAACCATTAATAAGAAATTCTACCCAACATCATATACACAAAATCTCATTAAAATTAAATTTGCTCCAAGTGAAATTAACATTTGATTTTGGATGTATTAGCAACTTGATAATCAGCAGCTTGCAAATGCAGCAATTAAAATAGTGTTTTGTGCTTTGAGGATGTGACCCATACCATAGAAGTGACATTATTTGCTTCTCATGACCAAAATCTAGTCTACAAAGCACTACTTCAGAGCTCTGCTGCAGTTCTTCCATATCCTTGGAAATAACCAAGGCTCAGAATTTTCTAGATTTGTACAAGAACAAGACCAATGGAAAACATTTCAGATGCACAAGATGACGTGCGTCAAAGATGTACAGTGGTACCTCGGGTTACAAACGCTTCAGGTTACAGACTCCGCTAACCCAGAAATAGTACCTCGGGTTAAGAACTTTGCTTCAGGATGAGAACAGAAGTCGTGCAGCGGCGGTGCAGCAGCAGCAGCAGACCCCATTAGCTAAAGTGGTATCTCAAGTTACGAACAGTTTCAGGTTAAGAACAGACCTCCAGAATGAAATAAGTTCTTAACCCGAGGTACCACTGTACTCAGTTAAATACAAGCACAACCCCATTCAAATAAATTGCATACATCCACCCCTCTGAAACCTAAAATATGCAGGACAGATCTGACAGATGTAATTAGCTGGGAGGGCAAAGGTCAAGGGTACAGATGACGTTTCTCAATCCTCAAGCAGTCCCTCTATGTCCTCAGGCTGCACAGTCTGAAAGGTTTCCATAACAACCTGGCCAGATAGAACATTAGCTACATCCGTCTCCAGTTCAGGTACAACTTTGCATCCCTAGAAGGACTAGCTACTTTTGAATACAAAGCCAGGTGGATAAACCGGCTACATGTAAAAATCTAACAAACTACAAACGCCTTATTGCTGTAAAAAGTTGTATGTGCTGCAAACTATTATCAGTCTTTCTACCATGCTTACGAAACGAATGTCCCAACTATTTGATGATAAGGTTAATTTCCATGTGAAAGGTCCCCTTTGTTCCGGAGGAAGTCAAATGTCTCACCAGTTTCAGCTGCATGTCTCCATTATTTATTTCAACAAGTTTCAATTCAATACTCAGGTAGATTTATTGGAAAAAAACAAAAACATTGGTAGCGTTCTGATGATTTAAAAAAAATGAAAATACAAGAGGCAAGTGTTTTAAAGGTGATGAACCTAAAGGGTAATAACAATCCAGAAGAAAGATAGTTAGCCCCCAATCCAGTTCTATAGAGAGATACTAAGGCCAAAATCTTCCAGGAAGTCATGTTCTCAGAGATGGGCCTGCCTGTATGATCTGAGGAAACGTTTCAGAGTCTGGCCTTTGTCCAATCATCTTTTCACACTACTGTGATATTCTTTTGCCCCCCCCCCCAACTCTAAGAAGGATCCTTTCAACATATTATAATTCCCCCTACACATTATAGCAGCCTTTAGTAACCTACTGCTCTCTGGATTATTTTGACTGCATCTCCTATCAGTTCCAGCAAGTACTAGAGCTCTTGGGAGTTGTAGTCCACTGCCCAAAACATCTGAAAAGAACCAGGTTACTGAAAGCTGCATTATAAAAATTCTGTTTTATCATTTCAGTGGTACACAATGTAAAATGGACCTGTTCAGAACATGTGGAAAGCCATGTATTAATTTTGCCAATACTCTTTTTTCTTTTCCACTTTTCTTTCTTCTTTATATCTCTTCTCTGCTTCAGACACTATCAAAATGCTATGCCTGGAAGACTGGGAGAGCCAAAGTACCCAATAACATCACCATTTTACTTCTGAACACAAGGCTGTTAACCTTTGAAACAGGTGAAAGTTCAGCAAGTCATGTTCTACCTCATCTTTTGTATGCTGGCAAAAAAACAACAACAACTTGCTCTTGAGAGAGGAGAAGTGGAATGTAGGAGGGCCTGAGCATGAGGGGGAAACCTTGAATTTCTGCAACATGTTAAAAAACACATTTATTTCTGTATTTGCAGTTCTCACGCAGCAACACCTCCTTCACATCACTTCACTGCCCAATCTGCTAATTTGCTTTGGTAATTGTTCTAAATTTGTACAATTGTATTGTATTTACAGATTCAGAACATCGTGTTGGGAGGAAGCAATTTTTAAAGCACAGAAGTCTGTTTTATAGCTCATTAAATGCATTTACAGAACATTTCATTTTTGAACGTGTGCTGGTAAATGAAGCTTCCTGTCTGACAGGATCTAGCTTCCATTTGCCTTTGTCAAATAATAATCCAGGCCTTTAGTTTCCTCTGATATACAGTTCTCGAGAAATGGAAATCCATACTAGAGATGCAGAAGCTCAGAAATAACAACCATTGTAACAACAACAATTTAAAAGAAAGGGATGAAACACCGTCATATGACTTTCTGCCCTCCTTCCTAATATAAACCCTGAATTTGTAAAACTGGGAAATGCTGCAGGAGGTGGAATGATATTCTCTCTCTCTCTCTCTCTCTCTCTCTCTCTCTGTGTGTGTGTGTGTGTGTGTGTGTGTGACTGAATGCTGAGTGAGTTACTTCCTTCACACTTTGCTTAAAAAGGAATATATTTGCAGCAAATTCATGCAGCTGGAAAAAAATGTATTCACTCACAGATGCAGTGCTAGCAATATTAGTTAGTGCCAGCTCCAATATTGGGGGGGGGGGCTTGAGCCAGATACCCTGTGCAGATCCTTCTAAGGGGACCCAGCTTTTTCTTGCTGCTGCCCACTCACTTCTCCTCCTCCTTTTGAGTCCAATCCAACCAGAGAGAGAAGGCAAAGAAGTCAGTGTAGGTGCTGCTTTTTCTCCTTGCTTCTACCACTGCTTGCTTAGGCAGCAATGCCAGGGCCCCCCGGAGGTTTGCAGTGGACCTCTGCCAAGATATGGGCCTCGTCAGGTGCCCAACAATACCAACTTCTGCCAGCTACCCCCAATGTTAGTGAGGACTGTTATGTACTGAAGTTCTCACCCTGGGCCAGCAGGGGGATACTGTAGATAGTTATGCAAATGAAGGATCGAAAGTGACGTTCAGTGATTGGATAGTTTGTATGCAAATGAAGGATTGAAAGGGACGTTCAGTGATTGGATAGTTTTAGAAAGTTGCTACAGTCACGTTGTTCTGGAGCTCTATATAAGCAGGCTGACTGAGCTCTTCAGTTCGGTTCTGTTCTGGTCTCTGAATAAACAAGAGCTGTTTGAAGAATTGCTGTGTTGTCTGATATGTTCGCCCACAACGTAACAAGGACAGCAACACTATTGTGTTTGATGAAGTCATAAGCAAACACGTTTAGGACTCAGTGCTGTGAAAGTAACTTTCCATTGTTGCAGGAATACAGAACAAGGCAGGTATTTGGTTCAGAAGTGCAATTGTTGTACTTGCACTCTCATTGTTGTCTTTATTATTTTATCATTCCCTCTGTATGATTCCAGGGCTTTTACAAATTTGTTTCTCCTCTTATTGTTGTTGCTATCCTGAAAATCAATGCAAATGCAATTTAAAAATATAGCTCTTGTTCCTAAAGTAGAAAAAAAGTTTTGATGAGGTATTCCAGTTTTAGAACAACCTCAGTTTTCCCCAAATTTTAATATTTTATTGTTATTTATTATTTATTAAATCTGTATACTGCCCTATACCCATAGATCTCAGGACGGTTCACAACATTAAATCACATTTTAAATACATATTTATCCTGACACATGTTCTCTCGATATATGCATTTCTGAAACACACATTTTAAATCGTATTTTGCAACATTTCCTTTAGTTGAGAAGAACATTGCAAAATTCAAAGACGTGTGAAATCCAACAGATAATTACATTCTGATCCACACATTAGTCCTGGAGGTGTGAATGGTGTGCTAATAAGGGCATGAGAGAGAGCCACCTGAGGTAATACATGAACTGAGTCTCCTATTCCCAGTACCTTAGAATACAACTGCTCCAATGATCATTTTGGTTCCCTAAAAATTTCCATCACAACAACAACAGTTACATTGAACTTTGAAGGGCACATGTTTGTTTTGCGAAGCTATGGTTTCGTGGAAAGCAGAACTGATTTCTTTAAACAATTTATTCAGGCAGGGCGAAAGCCTCACTAAACTCTATGGAGCTTCATTCACAGTAGACGTGCATAACAAAATCAACTCTTAAGTTACAAACTGAATGATCTCTGCAGTTGCGCTTCCAACAGTTATACTCAGAGTAGGCCTGCTGAAATCAATGGATATAAGTAACCCACTCAAAGTATGACTTAGTTGTAAATCACCCTAAATGCTTATGAGTTGAATGATACACCCAAAAAAGATATTTGCCAAACCCTAGTCCATTCATTTTTTCATTCTAGCTAAAATATGCCCCACCCTACAAATAAACACATTTCTAATTGGCAAATATTTGTTCAGATAGTTTGATGAAAAATTACAGTGAAACAAAAACATATGTAACTGTTTGCATTCACTATGTCAATGCTCAGGCTGTATATTCATGGCAGATGATAAGTCACTTACCCATTCTGACAAAACACCAATTAACACATTTATAAATACAATGTATTTAGTAGTTTCACTGAAGTGTTAAGAGTTCGGAGACGCAAAGTGACTGGAAGATTCAGGACATGCTCTATTTACAACTGCATAGGAAGATGTCTTGATTATATTTCTGCGGCATTTGCTGCCTTGAGTCTCCTAGTGGAAGGAAGGCAAGATAGAAATTGTACAGTAAAATCTTGAAATACTATACCCAGATATATTTCCAGAGATTCTAGAAAATGAGCTGTGAAGTTTGTGTTGACTTCATTAGAACACTCTCCCTTTCATTTTACATTAGCAAATTGTCTGTAATTTGAGGATTATTGTAGGGTGTTAGGGCACTCAGGCAGAGTGCAGTTCCACACATGTCTACTCAGAAGTAAGTCCCACTGGTTACTCCCAGGGAAGTGTACAGGAGTGCAGCCTGAGTGAGCATTTTTCACAATTAGAAACAGATCCATTAAACACAAACAATGACTAAACATCTAATACAGTTTCTGCACAAGCAAGCTTGCTAAAAATAAACATGCATTATCTATGCAATCTTCTAATTTGATATATATCTGAAGACCTTCCATCTTCGATTCTTTGAACCCTAGTCAAAAGGCAACCATAAGTATGTTCTCCTCTAATAATGTGGATTAATGGAATCTCTCCCCCCCCCCTTTGAACCTGTGAAGATTCACAATGCACTAAATATTTCCTCACGAGTGAGTGAGTTCATGCTTTGTTTGAGAATGGTAAGTGCTTGTGGCTTTGGTAAATAATATTCCTGTTTCTCTTTCTGCTAACAAATTGCCATCGGTTGTGAAGAAAGAATCAGGGGTCAAGCAGCTGTTCTCCTGCTGATTGGTCATTTATTTTAAATTTAGTACATTTGTACCCTGCCGATCTGCCAAGGATCTCAAGGGACAGCATACAGCAGAATACCCTATTTGATCTGAACAACTACCTTGTTTGTAAGATTGGAGGGTATTGATTTGTCCAAGGCGGCACAGTGAGTGTTATGACTAAGCAGGGATTGGAACCCAGGTCTCTTCAGTCCACATTTTGCATTTCAGCTGCTAGTTGCTATTGTTAGTCTATACTACAACCCTACAATGCCTGGGGAGGGGGCATGATCTATAATTGAAAATGGGGAAAAAGCACTTAAGTTTCAAATGCATCCCTTCCACCTTCTTTTGTTTGTGAGCATTGATTTTTTTCAAAGGCATCCATTCATTTCCCACTAGACCATGAAGTATAAAACATATAGGTGCTGTTTGTTATATATGGAAACGTATTTATCTATTTTTAAGATAGGCCAGAACAACCAAAAGACTGCTCAACCAGAAGAAATGCATTTTAAGTGTAGCTATCAACAGAATGCTACTATTGTTTTATTATATGGGGTACTTTTTCTTTGAGTGAGAAACACCTTTTTGGGGGGGGGGAATAGCCTCTATATACCATACAGTCATACGTCAGGTTGAATATGCTTCATGTTGAGCGCATTCGAGTTACGCTCCGTGGAAACCCGGAAGTAATGGAGCGCGTTACTTCCAGGTTTCACCGCTCGCGCATGCGCAGATGCTCAAAATGACGTCACACGCATGCGCAGAAGCGGCAAAAAGCGACGTGCGCATGTGCAGCCATGCCGTCGCTAGTTACGTTTGCTTCTGGATGCAAACGGGGCTCCAGAACGGATCCTGTTTGCATCCCGAGGTACCACTGTACTTGAGAGGCAGATGGCTCTAGCCAGCTGCCCTCCACTCTTGCAAAGCCTCAGGGGGTACCATCCCAGGTGTCTCAAACAGACACACACACACACACACACACACAAGCAAGCAAGGTTAGCAAACTTGAGGTCCACCAACTGGATCAGATATGCCAAGCTATTGTCAGTAGTCCACCAGCGCCCTGGCCTTACCTTGGAAAGGTGTCTCTCATTCCACTTGCACACTGTCAATGCTGGCAGGTTGGAGAGCTCTGGAAATAGGAGGTTCTTCTTGTTCCTGAGCAGCCTGACCTGCAAGCAGCAGTAACACACAAGCAGAAGAAGAGGCACTTTTTCCAAGGTGGGCAGAGGGCCAGTGTATCTTCTTTCCGATGACAGCATTGGGCTTGGAGGTAGAAGAACGTCTGCACCCAGCAGAGAGATGGGAAGGAATCAGCACCATCCACTCCACTGCTTTCTTTCATGGTGTGTGCCTGTGTGTGTGAGGAAGAGAAACAGGAAGACGTAATGGTGTGTACCTGCGGGTACATGTGTGTGTAAGAGAGAACGATATGTACTTTCAGAAGTGCACAGAAGTTATGTGATAGAGACAAGTGTATGACTTGCTTGTGCTCTATGTGCAGTATGTCTGTGTGTATTGTAGTTGCCGTGCTTTTGTAGTCTGTGTATGTGCAAGCAAAAAGAGGTTGAGGCCAGGATGAGGCCTTCAAAGCGTTGGCCCACCTTGAGTGGTTGAAAAAGGTTAGCCGACCCTGCACTAAAGAGAAATCCCTTCCCGAACCAGCTTGCCATAATAGAACACAAATTATTTGAGACAAAAAGAATCTATGAACAATGACTTCATTAAAAAATAAATACATCTAATGATAATCACAAAAGTAAGAAGAAGTATTTCTGAAGCTCTGCTATACCTTCTGTCGCCATCGGACTAGAGAGACAGGCCCTTTTCCACAGTGCCACTCTCAACATTAAGACATTGTCCCAGGAGGGAGGGTATTTGGCTCCACCATTGCCTATTTTTTGCACTGACGCTCAATGGTGGGTTTGTGCAGACCTTGATCTGCTGGTATTCATCTGATGCCACTGTTTTGTTTGAATGGATCCATCTTAAGGGCTATATTTCATAGTGTTCAGAATTTGTAAGCGGCTTACATAGAAAAGTGTGCGAAACCTTTATAGACATACATGCATGCATACTTGCAATATTTGCATGCTGCGAAGGTCCATTTAGACACTTAAAAAAGATTATGTCAGCATTTCATAGAATCATAGAGTTGGAAGAGACCACAAGGGCCATCGAGTCCAACCCCCTGCCAAGTTTGACCAGTTTCCAGTAACTGTCCTTGTATTGCATCAAGACACCCCAAGTCAGCAGCCTGAGTCATGCAATCTTTTTACAGAGAGCTTGAAAACATCACACTTCTTATATTAATAGAGCTTTATCTCCAAGTACTGGCTGTCCCTCTCATTTCTTCACCTTACCATGTGTTTCTCCCCTTCCTTTTTGAAGTGTTATCTAAAGTAACTGTGACTATGACCACAGTGTTTGTCACCCAAGTTCTTTAAAAAAACACACACACAAAAACAGTAAATGGTGAAATCCCCAGATTGCACATCACTTTCCCTCAACCAACACGGAAGGCAACAGTCCTCCTCAGGAGTTAAGGCTGTGAAGGAGAGTTGGAAAGGGTGGGTGTCGCACATTTAGCGCTCCCCCCATCAAACAGCACCTTCTGGTTTCCCAGTGCCCCTATCTGCAGCAGGGAAACTCTTTTTATTTTTACATAGCTCCCTGTACAATGAAGGACCCACATCTTCCACGGTCTTCCATTGCATGGAGAACCTCCACCAGCAGTAAACGTTCCCCTACTGCAGAAGTTAACAGCCGAGCCAGAAAGAGCTATCCAATTATGAGGAGAGGGTCCCACTGCCTTTTCCTGCTCGTGCTGCTTCTTCACAGCTTTCCATGCCAAAAGGGAAGCTAATCAATGGTTCCTAAACTGTTGTGCTTCAAAACACGAGTACGCCTTGAAAAATTAAGTGACCATTTTGGATGTGTCAGCCTCCAGCTCCCCCTCAAGCCTTCCAAACCTCCGCTGTCCCGATATGTGGGCAGGGACAGCATCATCAATCTAAGGAGAGGAGGCTACATCAGGAGACACACAGATTCAATATATGCTATAGCTGATCGGCACAAAGGAATCTTTGGATCCTGTTCAAAAGCAGCAGCATCAAGAGATGTGCAAATCTGTCTATTTTGGTTTGTCTCAGTTCCTCAATTTTTCACTCTGAAGTACAGTTCTCCATATACCTCAGATTAAAGAACTTAATTCGTTCTGGAGATCCATTCTTAACCTGAAACTGTTCTTAACCTGATGCACCACTTTAGCTAATGGGGCCTCCTGCTGCTGCTGCCATGCTGCCGCCGCACGATTTCTGTTCTCATCCTGAAGCAAAGTTCTTAACCCGAGGTACTATTTTTGGGTTAGCGGAGTCTGTTACCTGAAGCGTCTGTAACCCGAGGTACCACTGTATATGCATATCAGTTTGATTTTTTTTTAAGTCCTCATGAAAATTAATCACATGCACATTTTTGCATGCAGTTTTGACTCACAGCAGTGTTCCCCAATAAAATGCAACTTTGTAGGTTATTTTCACCAACGTATGCCTTTGTATACAGGCAACCCCACCTCCATTTACAGGCATTCAATAAGTGCATGGCCATGCATACGCATATCACATTGAACCAGAAGTGACTACAAAAATGGCAAAAACGGCCCTAAAAGAGCCCAGAAAATGTGCAAAAACAGTGCTTAACAATCCCACGAACCTTTGCAAGTGCAATCCCATGAACTCTTGCACCGACTGTTGAGGCCTATGTAGAGTTGGAATTTGGGGGAGGTGGTTTGGAAAGAGCAATTGTGGTGGAGTTTGGAGTCTGGTAAGTGCTGCTGGGTTTTTTTTAACAGGGTTTTTCCAAGTGTTTCCAGAGGCTTCGAGGGTGTTTGCAGGCTTTTCCAGTGGTGTTTCAAATATGCACGATTTCACATATACGTGCAGTGCCTTGGAACATAACCCCCGCGTAAATGGGGAGGGAGTTGCCTGTACACACTTTACCCTGCTATATGCATGATTGTATCCATTACTTGAATGGATAACTGCATTGCAAAATTCAGAGAAGTGTGAATTTCAATGGATAGCTGTTTTTCCACTTTAAATATTGTTTTGAAAAGTGCAGACGGGGGGAGGGGGTGCCCTTTACATGCAAAGTGAATTGAATCCCACCCCCTTAAAAAAAAAACAACCCTACCCATCATTAGGGACGCGGGTGGCGCTGTGGGTTAAACCACAGAGCCCGGACTTACCGATCAGAAGGTTGGCTGTTCGAATCCCCGCAACGGGGTGAGCTCCCGTTGCTCGGTCCCTGCTCCTGCCAACCTAGCAGTTCGAAAGCACGTCAAAGTGCAAGTAGATAAATAGGTACCGCTCCGGCGGGAAGGTAAACGGCATTTCCATGCGCTGCTCTGGTTCGCCAGAAGCGGCTTAGTCATGCTGGCCACATGACCCGGAAGCGGTACGCCGGCTCCTTTGGCCAATAAAGCGAGATGAGTGCTGCAACCCTAGAGTCGGTCACGACTGGACCTAATGGTCAGGGGTCCCTTTACCTTTACCTTTACCCATCAGTAAAACAGCCACATGTGGGCCCATTATGGAGGATGTTAGGACAGCTCAGCCATCATAGTCAGGTCTGAGCAGTGCGGAGCCTTTCTGGACTCCTGGAGGAGCACTCTGTCCTCAACACAGAACCAAGGAGTGTCAGGGGAGGGAAGTCCCCTCTTCTGCATGCAACACAAAAAAAAAAAAAAAAGCAGCAGGCTGCTGCAGAAGAGATCTTTTCCATCTCTGCGAGAACATAGAAAGCTAGTTCTTCTTTTTTAAAATAAAGGAGAAAAAAAATCAGGCTAATATTTTATGGCCTTATTTACAAGACTGGCTTCATGGTGGACATTTTCCTCCCCAAAATGTTTATTTTTGCAGACAAACGTCCGACATATTTATTCTCAGCCGCAGGAAAGAGTGCTAGCCAATTACTAAGCATATTCATTGCTGTAACCAAACAAATAGCAATCACATCGTACCAGAAAGCCCTCTCCCTACTTCATGCTGCTTGTCTCAATTGCTTGGAAGACCTCCCCTCCAGAATGAATTCTATGGTTCTTCCTTCATTGCATTAGCGACCATTATATTTCCAGTGATGGATTGGTGAATGTGATGCAGATCTTTGCAGTAAAGAATGAAATGGAATTCTAAAATAAAATAAATAGACTTGTACTTCCTGTATATTATCTGCTGGGCTCTACATTTGACTATCCTTTCCCTGTGTAATGAGGACCCAGAACCCATGCTTTTCACTGTGGTTTTTGGCTGACTTAAATTAAGCCATCAGGGAGTGGGGAAGATATCAGGTTTTGCATGAAATTGTAAGAGAAATGAAATTTCAGAAGCTAGACAGATCATCGCATAGTGAAGTTTCCAGATGCTAGTATTTTTGCAGCCAATACAGTGGTACCTCGGGTTAAGTACTTAATTCGTTCCGGAAGTCCGTTCTTAACCTGAAGCTGTTCTTAACCTGAAGCACCACTTTAGCTAATGGGGCCTCCTGCTGCTGCTGCGCTGCCACCGCATGATTTCTGTTCTCATCCTGAAGCAAAGTTCTTAACCTGAAGCACTATTTCTGGGTTAGCAGAGTCTTTAACCTGAAGCGTATGTAACCTGAAGCGTATGTAACCTGAGGTACCGCTGTATCAGGTTCCGTGTATTGCTGTCACACAGTGAGGAGAAAAATAATTCCCTCTAAACTGCCTGCACTTTCCTCCATCAAGCACTAGAGGCCACTGTGCTGCAAACAGCTTGACCTGTTGCAGCAATATTGGAATTTTTTTGGGTGGGGGGGTATGGGATGGAGAAGGAAGGAACCATACAAAGTTAAAAATAGAAACTGACAGTGACTTCAAGATGCTTTTCACCGATCAGAAAAGCTTTTATCAGAGTGCATGCACACATTTTATTAAAGGAATAGGCAAGCCTTTTTTTTAAAAAAAAGACACTCTTCTTTTCTTGATGTTATTATTGCAACACTGAACACAACAGTAATGACACAAAAATACACTAAGGTAAACTGGGTCACTGGGAGGCAGACTGCTAAATGCTGAAGAAGGTCGGCTTGCCATGGTTCCCTCTGACTGGAGAGTGCTGGGTGATCATCTTCTTCTCTTGGATGACTTTAGTGGCACTTGAGAAAAGTGAAAGGAAGTGGGGCAGGCAAGGCGCTAAAACACGGTCTGTGCCGGTGGCTTCCCACAGGTAAAAAGTGCATCCGATTCTCTGTCAGACCTAATTACGCTGCCCTTGCCCTTGCACTGCAGCTGGAATTAAGTGCACTTTCAGTACTTAAGACAATTAAGCATCGCCTCCGCTTAACTAGGAAACCCAAAGTTAATAAATTCATGTTGGGAAATATGTGGCTGGCAAATGTCATTTTCTAAAATGTGAAAATATTACCCTGACATTGCAATGAGGAAAAAATTAACACACGTGCAAGAACCACGACTGCCACACTGGGTTCACTTCAAATTCTGTGCTTCTTAATTCAACACGTTTGTTTTCCTTGATAAAAGAAGGACTGACCCATAAAATTTGAACAGATGGGATTGGCAGTCACAAATGCGATCGCGCTTCTGTGTAGTGCATGCATTTTTCTTTAAGGACTGTTGACCTTTAAAAAAAAAACTTCAAGGAGGCAGGAACGTACTACTTAATGATTTATTCATTGAAGTTATGTTGAAAATCTTCACTGAGAAAACTCCCTCTGATATCCGATGGGTTCTTTGAGTGAAACTGAGCTCATCCATATGGTACACTGCCTCTCTCTTAGTGGGAAATATTCCTGGGTGATCTTAAGCATCACCCTTATTTCACTTCCGTGATGGATTTAAAAAGCCACCACCAAGTTTCCCACTCTTTTCTCCTTTCATTCCCTAAAAGTTCACACAGCAACTGGATTGTAAGGGGGGAGAAAAAGTTAAATCAACCCAACCCAGGGTCTTTCTTGTCAAGGTAGTTTGTTTAAGAGATATGGGGATGTACCGTAGCTTGAATTTATTAATGCTTTTAGCCGTGGCTTACCATTATGTTCCCATAAATAAATTATAAAAGAGTATATTACTAAGTGCTTGTAAACATGAAGCAGTAGACCCACCTTCTGCAATGTGGTGCCCTGCTCCCACCATTCATTCATTTATTTATCTATAATAGGAGACAGTCGGGTGCCTTAAAGCTGTCTCCAGTCACCCACCATCTTTCTTTCCCCAGAGGCATTCTAGGAAATGAAGGTGGGTGCTTTCTGGAACCTCACGTGTAAAGTAACTGAGGCATGCCTTGCTGCGGAAGGAAGGAAGGAAGGAAGGAAGGAAGGAAGGAAGGAAGGAAGGAAGGGAGGGAGGGGAGCCTTCTGTCACCACTCCCTGGTAATCTTTACGGTGGGCAGTTGGTAGAGCATGAGACTCTTAATCTCAGAGTCATGGGTGCGAGCCCTACACTGGGCAAAAGATTCCTGTAATGCTAGGGGTTGGACTAGATAACCCTCAAGGTCCCTTCCAACTCTACAATTTTATGATAGCAGAGAGGGCATTGGAGCTGCCAGAGCTGAGGGACAGAAAGAAAGGAGGAACATGTGTGTGAGGGAGATGAAGCGTGGCTGGGTAAGAGAGTTATGGAGACTCCTGAAGTAGATATACCACCAATGAGGCAGCTATACCCATTGAACATCCAAATCTGGGCACTTTTACACAGTGCACATATCCCACCCACCCCAATAAAAAGGCTATACTCAAACTTTTGATTATGACATAGTGGCAGGACGCAGAATTTTTATTTATTTATAGACTTAAGACTGGCTTCACATTTTTTGCCGCTGCTGTTTTAGTTGTCGATTTACTGCCATGCTTTCATGTTTACTGTTTAATCTATTTCTCAGCTCTCGCAAGTTGCCTTGTGAATCTTATACTCTAAAAGGCGGAGCATAAATATATGAAATAAATTAATAATATGCAGTCCGCCATGTCACTCACAAAAGTGTACTTTAAAATGAGAACTTACTGTAGGACACCGACATATTTTCTAGTATTTCTTTAATCAAAAGAGCAATTGCCGTCCTGGCATTTTAATCAGTGGCAGAAAAGCTACTGTAACAGACCGTCACATGAGGCAACATAATAGAGGAAGGGGTAGGGGTTGGGATCCTGCGGACAGCCCTCTAGATGTTGCTGGATGTCTGCAGGCAGCACCTAATGTGGCAGCTGGGGTAAAAGCAGAAGCTGAGTCAGAAAGTTCCAGTGCTGATCAGGAGAGGAGCGGTAGCCAGGTCAATTGCAAAGCAGACAAAACTTCTGTTACCATCACCCTGCTTTGCTGTGCTACTGCTCCCCCCCCCCCCTGAAGGGAAAGGAGAGAAGCTGGAGGACACTGGATCCACCCACCACTAATTTGCAACAGCTGGCCTTGACACCAGACCTCAGAGTGGGATGGGGAAGTTAAAGGAGGGAAATGGTTGATTCAATGTGAATGGTTTCTGGACTAGGAGGTGGTTGAGGTTTTGCTTATTTGTTCATTAGTGGGTCAGAATATCGCATTGTTTATTATTTGAGTATTTTTTAGATGTTATATGAAATATTAATGCATTATATAATACACACACACCCCACTTTTCTCCCATATGTATTGTATACCTCTCTTTTTTTGCTGTAAGTCATTTGGAGAACTTTGGGTGACAAGCAACTAATAAGTCTAATAAATGAAAAATGAAACAAAATGTTACAGAGCTCAACCCAGCCAGGGTCCAGGATGGCGTGGCATGCATGCAGTCCCATAGGAGCCAAGGTCCCTTCAGCCCAATAAAATATTTGAGGGACCGCCCCCCCCCCCGGTTGATGAGCATTGCCATTCAAATGGTGTGCATGCACCGCCTCTTGCGATCAATTATCCAGGGCGGTGCTTACCTGCCGTTCCCAACATTTTATTCCAAGTTGACACCCCTGTCAGAGGTCCCCATCCAGTTACTGACCAAATTCAGACCAGCTGAGCTTCAGCAGAGTGTCTGCATTATGTTCCTTCAGACCACACCCCAACAGCAATGTTTCAATTATATGCGTCTTCCAATACAGATTATTTTAAGATGTGGGATGTTATAGTTGAAAGGATACATTATCAAACTCTCTTGCCATCATATTGACCTGACACACTACACAGTACACGTTCCTAATCAGCTGCAACTGCAATCCAAGCCCAATGGTGGGTGCTGAGGTTACCAAGAAAGGGAAAAGATGAGCTTTGATACCCTGAAGTTGCCCCCCCTCCCCCACCCCAGTAAAGGAAGTTGAGAAATGGATGTGTGCCACATCGGAAGGCTGAAAAATGATCAATGTCTGCAAGAGAATAATGGATTGATATAATCAAAAGAGAATTGATAAAAACAGAACAGCAAAGAAGATTAGCTGCAAGAACAAGAGAAACTGACCTTGGAAAACTGGAATAAAGCCAAGAAGTGAAGCTGGCTTTTTAAAAAAATCGTCCATTTGCCATATTATAGTTTCTAGTGCAGTTTCTCAACAACTAAAATGGGAATGTTATTTTCTTTATATTCTTGGAAGTAGAAAATAATCTACGTACTGATTTAAGCTGTGATCAGACAAAGAGAAACAAAAGTTAAGCAAATGGTTTTGTGCATAAAATTGGGATGGGTGAAGAATGAAGAATCAAGCTAGATTTCATTTATTCTCACATATTTATCATACATCTCATTATAATCATCATGCAGTATTTGAACAGCTTCTAAAACCACTTCTGATTATGCAAATAAGCACAGATCTTCCATTTCATTTTCAGAAGCTGCTTCTTCTGGCTCCACCTCTCTGTTCTACAGTTTTTATGAATGAAGAGCAATCATTGACAATGAATGGCTGCCAACTGCCCATTCAACCCCTTCTCAGTTTTTCCTTGTGCACACATACTACCAAAAAAAGATGCTGCACTATGACTACAGATGAGATTTCAGTACATTTTGCAACGAAAGGATGTCCAACAACACCAACGAAAGGAATTCAATGTCCTGCTAGCTAATCCAAATATAGACTTAACACTACGCTTTTTCCAATATTCAGTGTTAGGCAAATTATATTTAAACGTGTCAACAGAATGTTTGTTTTATTTACCCAGGATTATCTATGTTAAGCTCTTGCATTTACAAGTATTATTTTCCTTATTTCATATTTATTTTTGCTATTTAAATACAACCGCTACAGTGCTTTATGCGCCATAGGCTGAAGGAAGTTCCCTACCCTGTTCTAGCATTTGCTAGTCAGAGGGCCCCTTGCGCATGCTGATTCAACCCCACCACCAAACCTTCCTCCACTGCTCCTCTGTCTTTCACCCCTCCCCCTCCAAGGAAAATAAATAAATAAGAGAAGCATAGCAGGCAGAGAACTCCAGATATGATCCAAAGGAACCATCTGGCCTCACCTTATGCAGAAAACAGCACTCCCTAAGCATCTTTCCTCAAAGGGATAATATGGGGCTAAACCCATCACCCCTTGTAGGAAATGATGTTCAGAACAGTACTTTCCGCCAGTTTTCCAGAGGGATGGCTGGGTTGGCTTCTTCCGTCTTCCCTGGGGCCCTTCTCAACCTGCCATCTACTCCCTAAGGGGGGGTTAATCAATGGGGGAGAGGGAAGGGTAGTGAGAGAAGGAAGTTTCTTACATCTTTGCTCTGTCTATCACACGGCTGATTGTGTCCGTGATTTTCTACATTTATATCATTTTTGTTTCCTTGAACATAGTCAAAATGATTGCTTTGTGTTTTCCATCTTAGCTCTATTCATTATGTAAAAATGTCAGTAATTCCAGCTTCTTTTGACCTATCATTTGTCAATGTTCTGACGCTGGGATGATTAGGCTGAGAAAGCATTCTCGCGCCCCCCCCCCCTTTTTGTAAATGTCTGGAAGCATGTCTGACTGAAGCATTAACATTCCAAAGACAAAAATAATAATAACAACACCTCAGCATCTCAAAGATCAGCAGATTGAAAAAGAACAAAGAAGAAGAAGAAGAAGAAGAAGAAGAAGAAGAAGAAGAAGAAGGGGAAGGGGAAGAAGAAGAATCCAAAATGTCTCAGCTTGAGGGAGGATTCATTTGTAGGACTGTAGCTAACGATAGACTCATTATTCCTTATGTGTTCTTCAACATCTTTTGGGCTATCCTTCTCGCCTTCACATTCAGAGAGACATTTTAAATCATAGCTATTCTATTTCCACGGATGATGCTAATTTAGTTTGAGTCATAACTGTTAAAATATATTGCACAGCGTACAATGCTCATGTTCAACATAACAAATCACATTTGTTTGCACTGTACAAAATACTGTTAGTTCAGTTACCCTTAATTACGTCTATTCTGTCCAGTAGGAATTCACTCAGAGCTGCATTTAAACTTCAACGGGAGACACTTACTCTGCGGAATGTTTGTACCTGATGACTGCCAAATAGTGTGTCTCTCTAGAAGCATAATTTCCAGTTGGGGGTAAAAAAAAGCAAAATAATCCAGTCAATATTTCCAAACAGGATAGCCTACTATCAGCCAGAGGACTACAAAAATCTGGGTGTGAGTATGCATGCCATCATTCACAGTGCCCTAATTCTGTATCCAAATCACATATACAAATTATTTATTAAATCCTTGAGAGCATTTGCAGGAATCCAGAAGAAGAGGATATGATGAAGGTAAGCTGAAGATCTATGCCATGACTGCTTAGCCATTAGATGGAGTGAGGCTGCTGCCTAAGGCAGCAGAAGCCCTCAAAGGCAGCACCCTTGTACCAGCGGCATGTAAGAAACATCAGAATCGGCACCACTTTTGGGTGAGATTACATCCAGGGCAGGGTGGGGGACTCTCACCCAATATCAGCACGATCATGGTGGAGCTTCTCAGTCAGTGATTGGTGCAGCAGATCACATGGTGCTGGAAGGCAAGGAAGCACTTAACCGATGTGCCACCGCTGCTGTGGACTGTTTGTATGCTAACATAACAGTCTACAAATTTAATTTAAAAGGGTGGAGGAGAAGAGATTCACTAGCCCACACAAAAAAATAAATCTATGTGATTTTCCATCGTTTGTTTTCCTTTTGTTATAACGGTTTAATTTCTGACTTATTTATAGCTTTCCCCTCTTGTGTGTAGATCCACCCATGGTGTCTCTCTCAGACCAGACCAGAACAACTACTGGGAACTACTCCTTTCCCCCAGATGCAATGAAGCAAATTTCCACCAAGTGACTAAACTATATAATGGCACTAGCCACATAGATACTTGTTTTTGGATAGGGTAAGTGTGATTGGCTTTCCCCGCCCCATATGTTTATTGGATTTGTATATATAAACAAACATTCCTAAAATGAAAGAACAGTGAACCGTTAACAACATATGACCACTAAAAAGCGTTACTTAAAACATTCAACTTATGCTTCTTGCACCATTCTTCCTGATCACGCACTTCTCCCCTGTAATTGGATAAGGTGCTGTTTTGTGCATTTTAATAAAATAACCCGACATTTCATTTAACTTAGTACTTACTAAATGTAGCTTATAACATATTTTAAAAAGAAAGAAGATAAAAGCCTTTCCTGGCTAACAGGGATTTGATTGACAGAACAGATAAGGAATGGCATAAGGTTATTAACTCCCCCTTTTTTATTTGGGGTGCAGCCAAATTATTTTTGACTATTTGGTGGTGCCAGGTATGCTGTGGAGTTTGATACACTAAATGGCAAATGCAGGCTAACTATTGAACTCCCCCTCTGTTCAAATCCCACATAAGCCATGCCTTGGGCAATTCACCATCAGTTAAATGGGCTGGTGTTGTGAGAACAATGAAAAGAAAGACTTTAAGCTACAGCACACTTCTTTTATGTGCTCAAATTTCTCTTCGGTGGAGGATTCCTGGATTCTATGCAGCAAATGGGTAACAGCTGAATATATATATCTCTGTGATTTACAATGCAGACTTGAGTTTATATTATTAATGCCTCCACACCTCCACCGCCCTCTGATTGATTGGTTGAGTGTGGGTGTGGCAGCCTCTTTTGAAAAACTCTGCAGCCTTTTACCTACTGATTCTCTTCTTGCAACTTCTCTGACCAGCGAAACAATCTCTACTTTGTGTGGCTCACACCCCCGGTGTCCTCGCTCTTGCAGAAAAAAGGCAGCTGCAAATTGAAAGCCAACAGTGGCGTAGCCTGCCTCCCAGAAAGAGGAGATAACACCATAGGAAAAAGATTTCCAACAAATGGACGATCCTTCCTTCCACTTGCCTTTTCCAGAGTCCCGATGATGAGAAATTATTTGTTGCTGGGATGAAAGGAGGTTAAGACAAAAGAGAGAGAAAAGGAATTGCCTTGTGAGGGAGGTACAGTGAAACCTGAAAAACAAACCAGTAGTTGTAGGGATGTGGAATCCCTCTACCTTCCTTTCTTCCATAAATTGCACTGTCCCAAGTTGTAGCTTAGATAGCTTAGTGACTGGGCTGAGCCAGCCCTTCCTTGGTAGGGGCATATCTAGCTCTCATTTCTGGGTTCCTCCTTTCCTTCAAGATGCTGTACAAATTGTAGGCCAAGTGATTGTAAACACTACTCAGCGGTTGCCCAGCAACCATGAGTGCACTCTCTCAGCTGCTCCTGAGTTAACTTGCAAGTGTTCATTTAAACGATTTACATCCTACCTTTCAATATACAGTGGTACCTGCTTCAAGTTACAGATGCTTCAGGTTACAGACTCCACTAACCCAGAAATAGTACCTCAGGTTAAGAAACTTGCTTCAGGATGAGAGCAGAAATCGCGCAGCGGCGACGTGGCGGCAGCGGGAGACCCCATTAGCTAAAGTGGTGTTTCAGGTTAAGAACAGTTTCAGGTTAAGAACGGACCTCCAGAACGAATTAAGTTCTTAACCCGAGGTACCACTGTAAATATTTCTAGAGTGGCCTACGCTATTAAAGCCACAAGAACCAATGGAACCTCCAATGCATTTCTTTTCATACCCTGAATCCTGAGGCACTACAAAGATGGCCAGGATCCTAAGAAGCTATGAGCAGCTCTTCTGGCCCATCTAAGCCGGCATCATGTTCTCACAGGGACCTACTAGGTATCTGTGGAAAGTCCACAAGCAGCAGCACTCTCACAGCTTGTGGACTGGTAGTACCAGCAACTGGTACACAAGAGGCATACTGGCTCCAACAGTGGATCTAGTCATAGCCATCGTGACCAGTAGAAATAGACAGCCTTCTCCTTCATCAGTTTGTCTAATCTCCTCTAAAAGAAGAAGAAAAGTTTGGATTTGATATCCCGCTTTATCACTACCCGAAGGAGTCTCAAAGCGGCTAACATTCTCCTTTCCCTTCCTCCCCCACAACAAACACTCTGTGAGGTGAGTGGGGCTGGGAGACTTCAGAGAAGTGTGATCAGCTCAAGGTCACCCAGCAGCTGCATGTGGGCGAGCGGAGACGCGAACCCGGTTCCCCAGATTATGAATCCACCGCTCTTAACCACTACACCACACTGGCTCTCACATGTGGCCACCACATCTTAGAATCATAGAATCATAGAGTTGGAAGAGACCACAAGGGCCATCGAGTCCAACCCCCTGCCAAGCAGGAAACACCATCAGAGCACTCCTGACATATGGTTGTCAAGCCTCTGCTTAAAGACCTCCAAAGAAGGAGACTCCACCACACTCCTTGGCAGCAAATTCCACTGTTGAACAGCTCTTACTGTCAGGAAGTTCTTCCTAATGTTTAGGTGGAATCTTTTTTCTTGTAGTTTGGAACCATTGCTCCGTGTCCGCTTCTCTGGAGCAGCAGAAAACAACCTTTCTCCCTCCTCTATGTGACATCCTTTTATATATTTGAACATGACTATCATATCACCCCTTAACCTCCTAATTGTGGAAGCAAATCCCAATGTCTAACTGTGCAGCATGAATTACCACTTCCTGTTGTCTGTCCTCACTCAGTCATGCAGTTTCATTCGATGGGCCCAGGTCCTAGTATAATCATCATTGCAAGAGACACATCGAGTAGTTCTGACCCAGATACTTTATAACCACCCAAAGTCTATTATGTACAAAGCTGTTCATACAAGCATCCATGATGATTTGCTCTATACTTCCACTGTCCTGAGGATTTTGCACCAACTGCAATGCAGGAACAGCTATCAAACAAAAATGCCTGTATTTTCCTTTCTTGGATTCAGCATATGTTGGTTTGCAAACAATATTGGAAAGAATAAGCATTTTGGAAATTCAACAACTTCAATAGGTTCACTAAACCAAAACTTAAACAAATAAGACCATGGTTTGCATAATCTGGATTGCTTTGTATGACTGCTACTGTATTCCAGAGTAGGATAACTGCTAGCCTTAGTGAAAATGCTGGGTGTACTATTATTACCGAAATTATGTCCCTGTTTGGTTCAAAAACTAAAAAAGTTATTGATTGTTCATTTGTCCTGGTAGTCTGAATTCAGTAAACTGGCTTTTAAAAAGCCTAAAATGAATATTTCATTATCACCTTTAATTATTTATTGTATCTTCAAAAATATCATGCACCCAATTCTGGTTTTATTTCTGTGCTGTACTGATGCTCCAAATCATATTATTAGCCCTTCATAAACTGCCCTTGCTAACAATTAGAGATTAATTGGCAGGACAGACAAAGCAGGTTACGGGAGCGCCTTAATACAGTAGTCTAGTAGAAGTTATAGGAAATAATAGATTTGTAAAGAAGCTGTGTATTTTTGCCAGCAATTAAATCCTTATTCTTTGGTGCTCAGAGCTTCAAAGCATATGCCAACTATTTATGAACACATGAAACACAATAGTGGCATTGAAGCACACCAGACTTGCTTAAGGCCACATATTCTGATACACTCTGGAAGTTTAAGTGCCAGAGCTTCTCAGCCTTTTTTCCCTGAGCTAAAGGGATATCAATAAACTTTGATGGCTCCCTGCCACTCGGAACCTTTACTGAAGAAAACATTTTTGTCTTTTCAACCACTTCACGCATTTTGATGACCCAGTTTCAGGTTGCAACCCTTAGGGGCAAAGCAACACAAAAAAAATAAGAAGACCTTATTAAATGGAAGTTGCAGGCTACAGTTTACAGCCGATTTGCATTGTCAGTGCCTGTGCAAAGCCACCAGAGTGTTACTCCTATTTCCTTCTCATTTCTGTCAATGAAAATAAAATGGGTAAAAATATCGCGCAGTGAGTGCACACAAGCAGTCCCCTCCCCCCCTCCAAAAAACAAGTAATGGTGATGCCACTGGTATGCTAGAAACTATGCTATAACTGCATTTGGTTGCAAGGAACTAGGTGCTCATTCCGAAAGGGTACACCCATTTTTTACAATCACAAATCACATAAATATGCTGCGACATGCCATAACCTGCAAAGCTTATTTTTAACTATGGACACCTGAAATGAAATGAAATGAAATGAAATGAAATTAATTTATTACGGTCATAGACCAGAAAGAAAAAACAAAAAACAACGGTAGTTTACAAGGGGAGTAATGGTGTCAATTAAAAAAATTATACATAAAAGCAATACACATATGCACACACACACACACACACACACACACGCACACACGCGCTACAATATATGTATAGACTTAAAAAAAGAGTGGGCTTGTCCAGGGGTCAAGTCTTTTACTTTTTTACAGCTAATGCCCTCCGCTTGATCGCAGCCGCAGAAAATTTGGCCACTTTCAGTGTTACTTCTGGGTTTTTATCTCCTAGTAGGATTTTCAGCCGCTGAGATTCAGATCGACCTGGAAATTTCTGAACGATAGGGGAAATAAACAGTGACCTGATATCCCCATAGAGGTCGCAGTGTAGCAACACATGTGAAGCCGTTTCCACCTCTTTCAGACCACATGGGCAGACTCGTTCAGCATAGGGTTTGCCCACGTATCTGCCCTTTAGTAAGGCAGATGGCAGTACATCAAATCTGGTAAGGGTAAACGCCCGCCTGTATTTTGCGATTTGTAAATCCAGCAAATATGGTGTTAGATTGAACCCTTTTCCATAATCTTGGATAGCTGGATATTTATCTATCTTGCTCATATGGTCCTGAAGCTCTACATCTCCTATTCGCTGGCTCACCATCCTTTTAGCCTTTTCAAAACCTGAGGCTATAAGTTCTTGTGGGGAAAGCCCCAGGCCCTTCAATTTTTCATAGAGCAACAATCTCCATTTAGACTGGAACGGGTCTAATAGAGTCAAAGGAGCCACTCCCACTGGAAAAAAATATGAGTTTTAGCCAGAAGTGAATCTTCAGGATCCATATCCTGGCATTGATAGCGAGTTGACCTACCTCCAGCCTAATGGCTGTGTTGGAAACACAGGTAGGTAACCCTAGTAGGGAGCGGTAAAATTTAGTTTGTACAGATTCCAGGGACTTGAGTTTTTGACAATTAAATATCTGGGTGCCATACATCAGTTGTGGAAGTATTTTTGCGACAAAGACCTGGGAGGCAGCAGGAACATATTGACCTCCTTTTCTATAAAAGAAACTTATGATAGCTCTGGAAGATCTTTGTGCATTTGCAATGGAATTCTTAATCTGATGGCACCAGGATCCCTTCTCATCAAAGATTATTCCAAGATATCTAAAGGATGTTACTTGCTCAATAGGTTGGTTATTAATTTTCCATTTATGTCGGAGTTTTCTCTTGGAGAACACCATAATTTTTGATTTAGTGTAATTTATTATTAGGTGTTCAGCTTCGCAATATTCTGTAAGAGCTCGTAAAAGTTTTCTTAGTCCCACACAAGAGAAGGAAATAAGTGCCGCATCATCTGCGTACAAAAGGACTGGGATTGGTATATTATTTAGGTTTGGGGGATGAGTACTTGCATCCTCCATCTTTCTAACTAAGGAGTTTATGTAGAAATTAAATAGAATAGGGGCAAGAACGCAGCCTTGCTTGACACCATGGAAACTTTGGATTTCCTTTGATAGGTTCCCATAACGGTCACATCTAACACGGATCCGAGTATTTTCATGTAGTCTACGGATGAGAAGCAAAAGACGTCTATCGATGTTTGTGGCACTTAATTTTTCCCAAAGTCTGTGCCGGGGTATCAAATCGAAAGCTGATTTGAAATCTATAAAGGCTACATAGAGGGAGCCTCCTTTCTTTGAGGTGTATTTCTCCACTAGATGTTGCAATACCAGTCCTTGGTCTAAAGTTGATCTATGTGCCCTGAAACCAGCCTGGGCTTCCTTAAGGATGTGCTCCCATTCCAGCCAGTCCGCAAACTTTTCACGTAAGTGAGTTGCGTAAAGTTTGCTAATAATGCTTAAGAGACTGATTGGTCTATAATTGGCTGGATCAAGTTTACAGCCTTTCTTGAAAATGGGAACGATGATTGCCAATCCCCAGTCCTCTGGTATTATTGCTGTTTGATCTATGCTGGTGAATAGGGTGGCAAGGACTGGGGCCCACCAGTCAATATTGGCTTTGAGAAGCTCAGGGGAGATATTATCTGCTCCCGGGGCTTTTCTGTATTTGAGTGCCTGAATAAGCCTCCTGACCTCCGCAACCGACACCGGAGGCCACTCATCACCTGCCGCACACTGTGTTAGTGGCTGTGTCAAAGGCAGAGCTGAATATAATGATTGGAAGAATGCCTCCCAAGTCCCTGCAGGTATAGTATACTCCACTTCTGAGGAGGTAGATCGCACTCCATTCGCTACCATTCTCCAGAAGGTGGCCGAGTCTCTCTCTCTGGATGCATCTATTAGGCATTTCCATTCTCTTTTCTGTGCCAGGAGTTTTTTGTTTTTAATCAGGATTTTATAATTTCGTTTATCTTCAAACCAGACCGTGGGGAGTTGGGGTAAATTGGCAGATCTATAATTCTTGTATTTTTTCAGTAAGTTTAGCTTCATGTCCTGGCATTCTTGATCAAACCAGGGTTTGGAGTTTTTATATACTGAGGATTGCCTATTTGACCTGTTCCTTTTTTCCTTCAGGGAATCTTGAAGGAGTTATGGACACCTGTAAAGTTATTCCTGGGGAAAATCCAGAAAATCAACACCACCTGAGTGCATAGATCACAGAGGAGGAACCTCAAGCCTGGAGTTGAAATGTGGCCCCTCTATATGGCCTTCAGGACTCTCCCCAAGACCACATTTCCTCTCCCCAGGCCATACCCCTTGAATGGTTGAATGGATGTGAATGTGCCCATGTCTGTGCGTACAGAACCCTCTGAGTTTTGGGTGGGTGGAAGGCAATCTATTGTACAACAATAAGAATCACAGCCATTACCGCGCCCACTTCGTCTCTGGCCCACTGACATGTGACCTACAGAATGCTCCTCAACCTTGACATAGATGATCAGCGCCTCGGTTCAGACATTAACTTAATGCAGGTGCATGTTGGAAGGGAAGGAATATGCATCCATCCCTTCCGCTATTTGAAAAACTCAGCTGCTCAGAAAAACTCAGAGGATACGTATTACCCATTGGCCTTCTTGAAGATGAGTAAATCATTTCATTCTCACAGGTTAACGGTGTATGTGTGTGTGTGTGTGTTTAATTTGTGATGAGATCTGACTTTTATTGTGATTTCAGTTTTATGGGCCTTAATTCCATGATCTGTTCTGTTTTGGGACTGCAAGCCACCCTGAGATACATATTTTTAAATATATATTTTAATGAAAAAACAAATAAATACTGAAAACAGAACTATTGGAAAATATGAAGTGGGGCAGCAGATGATCAGAGAATAGGAAGAAACTGATTACAGATTAGGGTTTAAAATGTAAGGCATTATTAGAAAGGGCAGAGAAGACAGCAGGGCGATGTGAGGCTCTGCAAACAGGAATCAAAGGAGCCATGGGTGGACATATAAAAGCTTGTATTTGGTATAGTGACCATGCAAAGAGTGCATTCAACCAGAGCATTTTATTGGTTGGTAATATAAAAGGTTAGCCTACCCTTTCAGAAGATCCCACCCATGAGAGATATTTACTATCAATACTATGCCAATACTATCAAAACTATCAATACTATAGTGGCACATGCCACATTTAGTGTCTGCATATTACTGTAAGTACCAACATTACATTTCTCAGCTGCGTTTGAAACCTAATTATTTCAAACTCAGTAGTAGGTAAAATCTTATTTCCTTTTAGAAAGATATAAAAGTCATTAATATTTTAGCAGTAACTACAGTACATTTAAATAGGTCCAATTAATCTGAACAGTATCTTGACAGTATCTGAATTCATTAATTTGCATTACAATTCTGGCAAATATACTGTCCTTTACAATGTTCTTTGTGCCTTTAAAGGTGAGGAAACAGCAAAAGGATACATAGACTAATCTTTTAATTTACTCCTTTAAAATCTATTAATGAAATACTTTCCAACTGCTTCAGCTTACTTGTATTAATTATGCATGAATAACTACATTCAAACCCAAAAAAGAATACAGAAATGTAGCATGCTCTTTAATATAGCTATTTCCTATAGCTGAATAGTGTTGATATGGGTCTCCATCTTAAATTTGTGCTGCTCTCAATTCTTATCAAAAATTCAAAAAATTAGGCTTAATTTAAATGTTCTTTATACATATGAATTTGCTGAAAGTGTGTGATAAATAGGTTTCACTGAGTTTGCTAAAGACAGACATAGGGGAAAAAATAGACAACAAAGACTGTAATCTTGTAGCCATTTAATGGACTAGCAGAGCAATCACAACATCTACTTAAGCCAATGGGATTTACTCCCAAGTAATTGGCACCAGAATTGCATCTAGGGGAAAGGGAAGGGAGAGCCAAAGGTGGCTGGACCTATATGATCTGGACCTGTATGATCTGAGGACATCTGAGGCCACCACCTTGCTAAAGCTAAGAAAGTTTAGGTCTTGTCATCCCTGAATGGGGGTCAGGGGAATGGGACAGCTTTGGATCCTTTGGAACCAAAGCATTTACAGATCCTCTTCTGGCCACCCCCAAACCTCCCCCTTTAGGGCCCTACTGATGTCGATGATCCAACATCCAAAGGTCTGGCCCAGGGGTTCCCAAACTTATTGGTCCCTCTTTTCAGAAAAAAATTACTCAAAGCCCCCTTGGAAATCTACCTTCTTTAAACGAACAAACAGAAAGAGGCAGTGACAAATTAGCGTTCTTGTCTGTGTCTATATTTCTACGCACGTCCTACAAAACAGTACATTTGCCATTGGCTGAATACGCAGGCAAGCTGTGATCCACTTCCTGGGCCTGGGTGAAGCCTAAAAAGGCTCACTCAAGCAAGGGCGGAGGAAGAGGAGTGGGGGGGGAGCGCACCGTCCCCGGCAGCACGACCCTGGTGGGGTGCCCCCCCCCCCCCGCTAGTGCTAGGCGCCATGCCCCCCGGGACACGCGCCACGCTCTCCACCCCCTGGTGTGGGAGCATGAAGCTCTGCCACTGCACCCAGGCCTGGGAAAACCCCTCGCCTCCATCACAACCACTGGATCCAGAGGAGGCAATGTCACAGTCCCTCAGTGGCACCCAACTTGGTGGTAAACATCATGACACAACAGATGAAACAGGTTTTTCAAAATTCTCTCGTTTCTTTACGCTTCCACAACCTCCTGTGGCCAGAAGGTTTTTGGAACAGGCAGGTTTCACCTCTTCTCAGGAAATCTGGGGATGCAATCCAACCCTGAACCAAACCTCCACGCTGGCATGGCAACTGGGTCCGGATCAGGTCTGATGCTGTCACCTGACTGATGTTGTCACCTGACTGTATAAGTAAGACCTGTTTGGGACACAGCAGACCCCAGGCTGACTCAGAACCTGTCCTGCCCTCCAGACCCACCTTGTGCTGGCCAGAAACCTGCCACCATGCCTTCTGCATGCATAACCAATGGATGGACGGGGATGTCAGCCCTGTGTCACTCTGCCAAGCAGGCAGTGGGAGGCTGGCTGGTAGAACTGGGCAGAGGGAGATTTCTGTTCAATCCAAATTCCGAACCAAGCATAAAAGTGTGGGATGTGAAACACAAGAGCAGTCAAGTACAACATCCCTAGAGTGGACATAAGAGGGGATGTCTGGACCAGCCAGTTGAAACTTCCTGTTTCTCCTACGCTGGGACAGACTTCCTCTGCATGTAACTAGAGGTGGGCGTGACCTCACCTGCCCAGGTAACAAAAGAGCAGGACTAGTCAGCCATCTCTCTCTGACCACATTCATTGAAGGAGCAACATCTGCTTAGCCTAAGATGCTCTCTTGGCTTCCAGCCAAGAGACAACAAAGGGACTGTCTCCTTATGGGATAGTTTCCAGGTATATTACTTTGGTAACTTAAAGTCTGCCTTCTGGGATCCAATTGTGAACAGAATGTGTGAGTAAACTCTTTTTATACTTTTATAGAAGACTGTGTCCTGTCTTATCTTTCTTATCTTTCTATGAGGGACTAAATGGGAAATTACTTTTAAAACTTATTATAGAGGCTTTAGTGAGCCTGAGCAAATGCATCCGCTGTGCAAGTTTAAAAAGGGGAATGTTACTCTGCCAAATTATAGAACTTGTTAATACAAGTTGGAAAGGATATAATCAAACAATATATCCTCTCCTGCATCCCTGAACAGTCCCACAAAAAGAGGTTTGGATTGCTCTGCAAAAAGGCTAACAACTCTGTGCCAGTGACTTCACTTTGTACAGTGCAAACACTTGGAGCAGGACCTGACTTGCCCTTCACATACTTGTGCATTGAAATGAAGGCAAAGGCCCCCATGACTATTATTGTCTAAGTTAGGCACTTTTAAAAACATCCCCCCACCCCCAGCTTGCAACATACTTTATGGCTGAAAAAAAGGCAAAAGCTCTGCCGGATCTGCAAAACTCCATGGATATGCTTGAGAGATCTTTTAGTAAAACCAGTGGGAGGTTTCCAATTGAATTGACTGAGCTGAAGTTTCCACCCCAAACTCCCATTATGTTTAGATGAAATCCTGCAGATCTGTCATCAGGTTGAGCAAGTCTGTATCTTTATTTTTGCATTTCATCATGATGGGAAAGGGCACGCACTTTGAAACCAAATTCTGGCCAGCGACAGAGGGAGAGGAAGAAACAAAAAAAAAATATGAGCTACCAATTTCAAATTTGTTACAGTGATTAGAAATCTCCCAGTAACATACAGGGTTTTAATTCAGTGAACTGCATAATATAACCAATCAATACTAATTACACTGCTAATGAATAACATTTACATTCTTTTCAATTGACCAAATGTTCTACAGTTAAGACATGCTGTGACTGAATAAACTGGAGTCTTTCAGAAGTATTTATTGCGAAATTGTCCTAAAATTAATATTGTTAATTGCCATTATTGCCATCCAGAGAAGGATTAAAGACGGAACACACTCAGCTATCTGAACAAAACGCATCAGTATCATGTTCAAAAGTCTTGTAATGCTTATCATTTGAATTCTCTTGAGCTGCCGGGAGGAAGTGGGTGCTCACAAAAGTGAGGTTACAAACAGAGGGCCTGCCCTATGAAATGCCCTCCTATCAGATGTCAAGGAAATAAACCACTATCTGGCTTTTAGAAGGCAGTCCTGCACAGGGATGCTTTGCTGTGGTTTTATAATTTGTGGAAAGCCACCCAGAGTGGCTGGGGCAACCTGGTCATATGGGTGGCAAACAAACAAACAAATAAAAATAGCTGCTGCTGCTGCTGCTGCTGCTGCTACACAGGACACAGGTGGTCTTCAGCTTTGCCCCACAATGACCGGCTTACTTTCCCAGACACACACCCCTCAGGGTCCCATACCACAGTCTTGTCTTCTCTGTTGCAACAGCTGTGGTGTGCTTGTTGTGAAGAAAGACAACTAGTTTGTTGCAGCAAGAACAACCCTTGGGTTCTTTATTTTTAACCAACCAGCTTGAACCTCCAGGGCCACCTCTTCTATTTCTCTTTGCGATCTTTGTGGTGTCATTCAGATGTTGCTGAACTGTCATTCTCACCACCCCTGACCATAAGGGCTGATAGGAGGCCAACAACATTTGGAAGGCACCACAACGGCCACCCCCGCTTTACATTATGGCACAAATGCCCTTTGGATGGGGTCCTCAGGGGCAACTTGATGAGAAGGTGACAGATCTGCCAAACACCTAAGAGACAGGGGAAGAGAAGGGCTGCTAACTCTTTTTCCCCACCTATGGCGGAAACCTTTTCCCCCAGCTATTTGTTTCCTGGTCGGTTTAAGGTCAGAGGGAGGCATAAATTAGAGGGGGAAACAGGTGGGTAGAAGAGATGGGAACATGGGTGCCTACTGCCATTTCCCCACCCCGTTTTATTGTAATTTGACATGGTAACAAGAGGATTGTGCTCACCTAATTTCTCTCTTCCACCACCACTATTACAATGAAGGCTATATTAAGTTAGTACAGTGAAGACACACATTCAATGAAGACACATTCTTGGTGGCTGCTGTCCAGGTTTGAGACATCCTTCTTTTAGAGGTCCAACAAAAGCTGTCCCAGAGTATGACTTGGCATCGCTGCCATTTTTTCTTCCAAACAACCATTTAGTTTTTGGGAATGAGCATAATGGTTCTTTTAATAGCAGTGATATACAGCATTAATGTTTGTGATTGATTAAAAATTGATAAGCACCTATGTGAAATGGAACAAAATTATCAATGGCATGCCATTTAACTTTCAATTCTTTTTTTTTCCATTTTATGTCTTACCCTTTATGTCTTACCCTTTGATACAATTGTGTCCTGCTCTGTGACAGAACAAAAGGTTCAAAATGGAAGAAGCAGTCAGCATGGACGTGACTAGGCCAAAATTAGAGTCAGTGGTTGGAACTTGTGAGCTCTCCATATGGGCTCAACCTTTTATATTCCATATAGTCAGTACACTGATTGTGCACTGATCTACGACAAACTGGGTTGCACAATGTTGCATCCAAGAAGGATAATATATTGAAGTTTAGGTAAAACATACACAAATCTTATAATGCCAATTTCTATTGTATCTGAAGCTCAAGCAGGTAAGAAGTTTTTTTTTTTAATCCCCCACTGATTTATTTTTTAAAATCAACCCTATGTTCCTATATTTCATTTTTATCCACCCTGACCTTCAGAGATAAGGTTTGCTTAAAAAAAGAACAACTAAAATCAAACGTGATTGAAGAGAACAGAAAGATCCATTGCTAATCATTTCAATTTATGGCAAATCATCTCATAATGTTTTTACCTTACCCATTTACAAATAATGGCTGGAAATCAAAGAGATATTTCTCCTCTGCTCTCTCTAATAATGAGCACTCTTAGCATTCACAGGGCATGGAAAAGCTATTGTCAACAGTCCTCTACCATATTGGAAACCAGTGTTTATCAAGTGATACCAGTGTTCACACTGTATCTGGCATCACTGCACTGCATAGTTTCCTTCAGCCAATTTGATTTCCATTCCAGGACTTCACCACAGGCATGTAGCTCTGTACCAACATCATGGTAATTAAACCCACCAGGGACAGCTTGGTGCGCTGTCCAATCCATATGTTTTTCAACTAGAAAAGGAGCGTGTGCGTGACATTGCCCTTCAAAACACATAATCCGCCAAAATAGAAGCATTCCATTGGTGGATATGGGGGGGGGGCAGAGAGAGCTAGAAGCACAGTTTTATTAGATGCTGCCAATCCAACCATCAGACTGGATTGTACTCTATATGTATTTCTGTTTTACAGTTTTATACTGATCTTTTGTCTTTGTTGTGTTTTACCTCTTTATGTTATACACATTATTTTAGAGATTTTTAATATATAAAATGGGCATATAAATATTTTAAATAAATAAAGTAAATTTGCATACCTTTCAACCAAGGTATAAACTATAGGTTTAAGTTATGCTTCGTGCCACAAAACTTGAACGTGTCTTCCAAGCAAGTCACAAAGCAAGGAAATCTTAGTAAATGCAGTAACTGATTAATTTCATTCCAAGTCAACAGCAATAAAACAAGAATAAAATGTAGAACAGTAACAAGATTTGGGACTGAGCACACAAGTATTTTTGCATTAATAACAGCAAAACCCAACACAAATCTGAATTTTCGAAACGCTGTTTAACCGAATAAACCCTGAATTTCAACCCCCTTTTCCACAATGTTGGAGCACACTTATAAATCCATGCTCAAAACTAAGGAAGGGGTGACAAACCCAATAGTGCACTTGGCTAATTTTAGACTCTGTACTTAATTGGGGGAGGAGGTGCTGTTTAGATGCTAACGTGAGTTACTTCACTTACTTCAAAATGTGGTATGCCCAACCTGGTGTGTTCTGGATATTCTGCTGGGGGTGGGTGGGCTGGACATCTCCCCCAATCCTGTCCTGAGTCAGTCCTGCTGCAGTTGCCCCCCTCCCCCCCACGAATCTCATTCTGCTCCCTGCCCCAAAGCCTCGTCATGATTGTATCACTGGATCCACTAACATGGTCTTAATATATAATTAATACGCCATGCATCTTGACAAGGAATTAAAGGTAAAAGTAAAGGGACTCCTAACCATTAGGTCCAGTCGTGGCCGACTCTGGGGTTGCGGCGCTCATCTCACTTTATTGAAGGAGGGAGCCGGCGTACAGCTTCCGGGTCATGTTGCCAGATGACTAAGCCGCTTCTGGCGAACCAGAGCAGCACACAGAAACGCCGTTTACCTTCCCGCTGGAGGGGTACCTATTTATCTACTTGCACTTTGACGTGCTTTCAAACTGCTAGGTTGGCAGGAGCAGGGGCCAAGCAACGGGAGCTCACCCTGTTGCGGGGATTCGAACTGCCAACCTTCTGATCGGCAAGTCCTAGGCTCTGTGGTTTAACCCACAGCGCCACCTGCTTGTGCATATTTTGTGTTCCTCTCTCCAGCCCTTTAAAAAGGTTTTTAGAAACAGCAGCCATAGACTTTCCACAAGACTTTGGGCCTGACCGCTTACCTGGCTTCCCAACACTGCCATCACTGGCAGTTACTAAGAAATGGTGGGAGAGGCAAAGGTATGGTAGCAACGGATTGGCTCTATCGCTGCATCAACGGGAGCATCAGATTGGCTCCATCACCGGATTTGCCTCCTCATAGCCAAACTTCCTCCTCCTCCTGATAACTGGCAGTGACCCAGGCACTGAAAAGCCAGCGGTGCTGAGACTGCCCTGCTCTGCCCTGCCCCATCAATTGCTACTAGAGAGCATGTGTGGAGGCTGAAATTAAAGCACTGAGAATAGGAGAGGGCACTCTGTGCATGTTTAGAATACTCTCCTTTATTGTTTCCAGATTTTGCTATGTTGAATTCTGAAACTGCTGAGGTTAAGTCCCGCTCCTCTGTTTCTCTCCCTCCCTCTTTAAGGAAACTGCAAGTCAGGTAATCTATTTTAGTGCTGATAAAGCCAGGATGACTCTCTGCTCATGGCTTGATCCCCCCTCCCAGCATGATGCCACAGCCTCTAGGACACTTCTTTCAAGAATCAATGTACTCCAGTCTACAAGGATCTTTCTATAGCAAGTGAGGCACAACTGGGTGTCCAAACAAGGTGTTATAAAGGAGGCAGATTATTAGAAAGCTCTGATCATTGAACATCTGATTTACAAGGTCTTGAAGCTGTATAACAAACAATTGTCACTTCTTTGGGTTATTGAGGTTGTATATCAAACCATCGTCTCTTCTAACTACCCACTTACAAAATTGTATAAATAATGCAAGCTTAATGGAAGCAGACAAAGCATATTGATACGTTCGGTTGAAAAGCTGGCATGGGTCATAAGAGTCTTCACCAAAAAATAAATAAATAAAGTCAGGTGAATTTAGCAAAGGTATAGATGCAATTTGGACAGCATGCCAATGATAACGGCATTATTCACAAGGTATTATAAAAGAATGGCATGGGTAAGAAAGGAACATATTGTGCTGGTCTGAGAAATGATTTTGCCAGAAGAATTCTCATTCTTCCTCTCTGAAATACGCTTTAAAAATATGCTTTGGTCCTAGCACATCATATAAAGGGAAGCTCAGATTCCCATAATTCCCCTGTAGCTACTGTGTAGTTATATTAGCCAAGTTAATTTCTGGCAACCAGACAGCATCATGCATCATGCTATCAGGACTTCATGTTCCACTCCATAGAGAGGCACCCCTGATCTACTCTACAAGAGATCCAGACAAGACACATGGCCAAAGGAGAGTGAGGCAGCAGACAGAGCCTGTTCCCACATTGTCGAACGCAAACAAGCACTTAGAAACAAGAGGTGCCACATAAACACAGTATGGGACCCTGAACGCTGAACTCCGTGCATTTAAACAAACGCAATGCACTCGTGATCAGGCAGCTATGAGCAATTCGCTCAGCAACACAGGAAAAACATCAACCCTCCCTGCAGTACAAAAACATCTCATCCAGTGCAAATTTAACAAGTAACCAGTGGCCAGACACTCTGCAGAAGTGGCACTTTGCTGGTGTAAGTAGTCCCTTGCTTGGGTGAGACACTACTGTACCAGCCTATCGCCACACCCAACATCACAACAGCCAGTGGTATCACAGCTGTGGAATGGAGAATTAACGTCAAGATGGAAGGCATAAGACCACACCACTTACTCCCATGCCATGTAATACGGAGAAGAAAGGAACAGATTCCGAAGGAGGTAGCTACAGCAAACAACCACAACAATGCACGATGTGTTGTGTTGTGCAATTTGTAGCCTACTGACCACTTTCTCAGATGCTTTTCATAAACTCGGCTCCAGCCCACAATGCAGAATTGGGTGAAATGTGCTTTAGCCTATGAAAGCTCATGCCACAATAAATCTGCTCATCATTAAAGTTGCCACAGGATAGCAGAGTAATCAATACAAAGTGCCACCAGTATGGAAACGGCCAAAGGTGATGAAGACGAGTACTAGGGTAGTGGGGAGCAATGTCATGAAGGTGCTGAGAGAGAGAGAGAGAGATCCATGGCAAAGACCGAAACCAGAAAGCGGTAGCTGTACAGTGAAAAGGGCATTATGTCCCACATGAATGAGCAATTCAGACCCCGACTTTTGGCCGAGGCTGCCAATGCAGAAGTGAAAGTTGTGTGGAATAAATGGTACTTAGCGTGGCTATGTGTCCTACTTTGTTAGAAGGGATTGTTTCTATTGTTGATGTTTTTACTGTGAAATTGCTTTGAAATATTTTATGAAGTGCTATTTTTCTAGAAAAAGAGGCGTCAGAACTCACCATGAACACCTCCCTTTTTCTCTTATAATGGCAATGGTGCCCACTTGAGAGGTGCCGGAAAAAACCAACAACCCAATTTTATGGGAAACAATCCATAAGTGGAATCAGATAAGCAAATCATCAGAACACACCGGCAAGCTACTTTAGGAGACGGATGAATCTTGAGGCATTGGATCCACTTCACTCAGATCTCAATATGTCCCTTTAGCAAAACAGGTTTTCTAGTAAATGAAATGTATACGCAATATATGTGCCTGTTTCTAATATAGATATTGGGCTTCTGGTTGAAGAGTGGTGTTATAAGAGCTTGAATCACTGAGCAAAGAAAATATGTGATCTTAAGCACACTTCATTTAGAAACAACTTCCATTTAACTCAGTGGGACCTACTTCCAAACAAGCATGCATATAAAGCTCAGACCGTAAGAGCAATTCCAGTAATATTTTCAGTTTCATGGTAAAGGGTAAACCATTTCAATGTCTGTGGGTTGATACTCTGATTTGTTTGGGGTTGTTTTAATTCAATTAATCAAAATCACACCAAAGTTCAAAAATAATTGCTGAATCTTCCATGTCTATCCCAAGAGAAAATACCATTCTACCACCACAGCCCAGCACAGAGTATGGTGTTTTTATGCCCTCTAAGGTCATCATATTTATTAAATACAGCAGCTACATATTTGCTGGATTGTGGCCCAAAACTAGTTCCCCGGGAAACTGCCAGTCCTGCAAGAGAAAACTCATCTCAGTTTTACATCATGAGCCACAGCTTTTCCAAGTCATTTGGATCATCAGCTTAAACTTAAGTGATCCTTCCCCTGTAATTTCATAGAATTGTAGAAGGCAGGCTCAAGGTCAAGTTAATGCATGCAAACAGTTGTTAACAAAATGGTTTTTTCCCCTGCCTTGAATAATTCTACACTTTGTCTTCACACTTTACTCCCACATTCTAGGTTCTCTCTACTAGAGGGTTGGCAGCAACATTTTTGACAAAGAAAAACATGTTTCAAAAATGAAAAGGGAAAAGCAAAAATTCTGCAGACCCAATGCATCTTAGATAGCAAAACAGCTAGTTCAGTCGACAGTTAGACCAGTGACTTTTCAGACATTCCATACCACAGAGAAATAGCCTCAAGATCAAACCCATAGCAACTTTTCTGTACTGTTCCAAGTCATAATGGGAGTATTATGTGTGTATTAGCAGCCTAAGTACCATACTTTTCCGTGTATAAGACTAGGTTTGTTTACATTAAAGTTATGTTTAAAAATTTGCCTCGTCTTATACACGGGTAGTGTGTTGGGTGTCTGTGGTGTTAGTGTGGGTGATTGGTGATTGGTGGTTGCGGGTGATTGGCCACTGCAGTGGCAATAGGGTGGGTGTCTTCTGTGTTGTGTGCGATAGTAGGAAGCGTTGTTCTTCCATCGGGTGAGTGATTTTCGGCAATCCCCGTCCAAAAAAGGCTCAACAACTTTGGGCAATCTCCCCACATTTTCTAAATTTTGAGTCCCCAAAATTAGGGGGCATCTTATACATCGGGGCATATTATACACGGAAAAATACGGTATGTAATGCAGGCAGGGATGGTCCAATGTGTTTTGCTGGATGAGGTAGAAAAGCAAATGACGCCCCCCCACCCCCAACAGTTGCCCTGTAAGTCAAGGTGCAGAGCTAACAATACTGGCCACATTCTTTCGGCACCTACAGAAGAGAATCCCATAAGCACCTCTCCCTGGGAGTAAAAATATGAGTTATTGTCTACATCTCAGTTTGATTTGCAGTTTTAAAGTTATACAGTAACTGAGAAAGAATACAGCTTGTTAAGAACAACATTTAAACACTACATTAAGACTGCCTTTTTGTGGCAATGCTGTTACCTCTCTTTAAGACTTGCAGTTTCTGGTGTTCCTATGCCTGGGCCAGCCCAATACATTCTGGCACCTGAGGCAAACCACAAAATGGTGCCCTCCTCCATGCCAGGAAAGCAGGAGTGAAAATCTACATCCCGACAAGGGAAATCAAGTCAAGTACTTTATTACGGTCATAGACCAGCATAAACAAAACATGTACATAAATAGTATAACAGTATGAATCCAGGCGAATAATTATTAAATAAATAGGAGCTAGAACCAAACGTAGATTTAAACATATACATAGAATACTTAATTAAGGATAGATAATGGGTCTAAAAATTGATAAGAAAGATTAAAAGATCAGTTAACACAGCTATATGGGGTGGGCTTCAGAAGTGCGGATCTAATAATATGGGCCTTCAGTTTAGGATTGAATTGTAGCATAGATCAGTGTTTCCCAACCTTTTTTGGGCAAAGGCACACTTGTTTCATGAAAAAAATCTCGAGGCACACCACCATTAGAAAATGTTTAAAAAAATAACTCTGTGCCTATATTGACTATATATAAAGTAACTCTCTTTAATAGGAATAAAATAAACACAAAGAAAGTATTTTATAATTACTTTATTATGAAATAGTAAGTAAACAGAAATATGAAAAATTATAAAATACTTTATTCAGTGCGCAACCTGGGCCTGTTTGGCTGAACACAAAGCTGATATTCTGGCTGGAATCGAAGAAAGACACACACGTAGCTCTTCGTCAACAGCTCTCAGTCTCTCTCTGTATTTAGTTTTTATAGCAAATGAAGGAAGAGTAAGCAGGCTGGGGTGGGTTAAGTAAGGGCTGAAAGTGCCTAGATGAAGTGGGGGAAGCTAGAGAGGAGGTACATTCTGACGTTTGAGGATAGACTAGGTTCTTTATGTGAATGATAGGTGAGTTATTTGACAGATCGAACTGAGAGCAAGGTGTGGCTTGTGTAGCTGGGGTGGACATGAATGTTTGGGGTGCAAACCCCAGGCCGGCCAGGTCCGAGGGGGGGCAGGGAGAGACGGGCCTGCCTGCCTCTGCCTGCGCTGTGGTGTGTTTTGCCCCGACGGACGGACGGACCGACCTGCCAGCTGTCTCCGCAGTAGCAGCGCGGACTGGAGCTCCGTCATTCTCCCCGCCGGTGCCCGGGGAAGGGAGTGTGGGGCGGCCGCTGTGGAAGCGACGGCGTGCTCCTCCTCCTCCTCCTCCTCTTGCCGGGCTAGAGCCAGCCGGCTAGCGCTCACCCCTCCTTGCTCGAGCCGACCCCGCCGCTGGGGGCCTTCCCGTCCTCTCAGCGGCGCCGCCTCGCGTCCCTCGTCCGGGGGTTGGGAGGGGGCTGGAGGGGAGGAAGGGGGCGAGGGGGAGCAGCCGCCGCCGCTCCTGAGGAGATTCTGAGGCGGTGGCGGGCGACGCGTGGCGGAAGAGGAGGGGTCCCGCCAGCCCCGCGTTTCTCTCTCTCTCTCCCTCACGGAAACCTTCCCCTCAGCTTCTGCCGCTTTTTCTCTTCTTTCCCTCTTCCTTTTTTTTTTTAAAAAAAATGAAAAATCTTTCCTTTCTCTCTTTTCCAGCCCCCCCTCCCCTCTTCACGGAATTTCACTGCACTCGGGCGCCGCGGCGCGCAGGCGCACTGCTCGCTCCTCTTTCCGCGCAGGCGCCTTCTCTCGCTCTTTCGCCTCCTTTTCTTTCTCTCTCGATGGTCCGCCTACAAAGGAGCAAGGGAGGCGCCCGCCATGTTTGGATTTGCATCCAGCAGGAGATGCCGCCGCCGCCCCGCCTCTCGCCGCCGGACTCGCCCGCCTCCCTCCCACGGCACACCAGGCAACGTCTCGCGGCACACTAGTGTGCCGCGGAACACCGGTTGGGAAACACTGGCATAGATCATTATTCGGGACAAGGGAAATAAAAATCTGCATTGGGATCTGCTGCCCTTGTGGATCTGGCCGCCTGAGGCGACTGCCTCACCTTACCTCATGTGTGGGCCGGCCCTGTCGTGTGCACTTTCCCAACAGGAATAATGTGGATCTTGAATTATGAAACACACAAAGAGACACATGCTCCCCATTCTTGCATAACGCATCCAAGCCAAATCGCTCATAAAAACAGACTGAGTGGGATGGCTGGCAATTACCAAAGCTAAGGAAACAGTGTAATTTGTTTTTGGTTCTGATAAAATACCAATGACACACAGCACCATCTTATACACGTCTGTTCAGAAGTAAGTCCCACTGCGTGCAATGGTACCCAGATATGTGCGTATAGGATGCATCCCTAATTAAGAGGTGCACAAACCTTTATAAACATAAAGATAGAGGACAAGAGGTAATTCTTAGCATGGTGTGAGTAATTTCTGCATTCTATATATGACCTATCACTCCACTGGAGCTCAAAAATCTTTAGAGAAGAAGAAGAAGAAGAAGAAGAAGAAGAAGAAGAGGAGGAGTTTGGATTTGATATCCCACCTTTCACTCCCCTTCAGGAGTCTCAAAGCGGCTAACATTCTCCTTTCCCTTCCTCCCCCACAACAAACACTCTGTGGGGTGAGTGGGGCTGAGAGACTTCAAAGAAGTGTGACTGGCCCAAGGACACCCAGCAGCTGCATGTGGAGGAGCAGAGACTCGAACCCGGTCCCCCAGTTTACAAGACTACCGCTCTTAACCACTACACCGCACTGGGAGAGGCAGATCAAAAAGCAGAGTATTTGGTATCTAGGGATGAAAGGATCTGTCAACTCATGTTCTCTCAGTTACCAATTCTTCCAGTATTAAATGGGGTTCTACACATTTCTGTAGCCATTAGCGATTTTTTTTAAATGGAAGAAAAAATCCACAAAACAACTATTCTGCATTTTTGTATGAATTTGTTCTAATAAACATATTTTGTATGCAGTTTTGACTATACACTGCTGCTGGTAATTTATTCTAATATAATGTGTATCTGTTTGTTATTTTCACTAATATATAAATTTTAATGTACACTTTCCACTAATATTGGCATTTTAATGAACACTGTTTGCATAGGGAACTTCCTTGTAAAACTCAGATTAGTGCAAACTTTGAAGGATTGCTGTGTTTCAGGCCTCATATTGTCTAGAAAAATGCACGTTTGATAGATTTGGCTTTAAATGCAAACTGAATCAAAATTGTCCCCCATCCTTAGTAGTATTTGGGGTATCACATAAGATATTTTGCTTAAGTTCATATCATAAGTTTTCATAACAAGTTTCTCTTTTAATTCATGCATCGCTTTGGAAGCTTTATATTTTATACACATCATAAAGGTATTTGGCTATGTACAATACACTTGACTGACATACTGTAAGTCATAAAAATATAAATGTTTGTTTCAATCTGTACCTAGACTTTTACAACGTAAATAGACTAGGTTAGAAGCCCCAGGTGCCCTCCAGATGTTGCAGATTCCATTCATGGTGAATAGTGGGGGTGATGGGCATTGTATTCCAGAACCAGGTTGGGGAAGACTGTTCTAGAGCCTTCTCTCTAGCAAATGGGAGAAAGCTGAACAGGCCAGTGGCCAAGCCTAGAACGCCATTTTGCTGTTCATGCTGCTGCTTTCAAAATCAAGTTCCTTTATTGCAGAGTAGCAAATAGCACAGGGAAGGCTAACATGGTTCCCCTCCAAATGTTTCAGACTACAATTCCCATCAGCCCCAGCCAAGATACCCAATGGCCAGCAATGTTGGCGGTGCAGAGCACCACATATATGACCTCTGGGTTCGAGTTTCAGGTTAGGATTACAGAGGCCAGCATTCAAAACTCTACTCGGCCACTCAGTCACTATCTCTCAGCCTAATTTACCTCATAGGGCCGCTGTTAGAACAAAATGGGGCACGTGATCTGACCTGAGCTCCTTGGAGGAGAAGCAGGCTATGAATTTGATTAATAAATAAGAATTATAGGATCACGCTACTGGGAATGAAGTGAGTCAGTGGGGCTCCTCCCCATCAAATACACTTAGGTTCAGGATGCCAGGTAGTAAGTACAGTGGTACCTCAGGTTATATACGCTTCAGGATACAGACTCCGCTAACCCAGAAATAGTGCTTCAGGTTAAGAACTTTGCTTCAGGATGAGAACAGAAATCATGCTCTGGCGGCACAGCAGCAGCAGGAGGCTAAAGTGGTGCTTCAAGTTAAGAACAGTTTCAGGTTAAGAACGGACCTCCAGAACGAATTAAGTACTTAACCCGAGGTACCACTGTACTGTGATAAAATGCTGGTGGAGGACAGCCCTGTGTCTGCACAATTTCAGCTGAATAGTGCCACCTCTATGGCAGCGCATTTGCCAGAAATACACCAGCCAAGCAGTGGAAATTTGTTTAAAGCCCTGCTGTAAACAGGCTGTCCTCTAACGCGGCTTTGAATTATTTTTAGTTATTACAACATGTTCTCAAGGATTTAAATAAAACGTGGGGAGGGGAGAGAGAAATCTGGTTGACATTATGATGGTTTAACAATGCATAAACAGGCTTCAAAATTCAAAGGAAGATAAAAGAGCTAAAGTTCAGGGGCATTTACCCAACACCTAGTCGGCTTAGTACATTTTTATGACAAAATGCCCCTTCAATCTCAAAGCATTCTTTTGCTTAAGAGCAGTTTTATACTCAGAAGGACTAATCCCAGTCTGAGTATTTATGACATAACCACCAACAGCTAAAAGACTGGATGTTTCTACTCAATCCAAACTTTCCCAGAGCAGCCCACTAGCTGCTTCCCATGGCTGGATCCCATGAGACCCTGGAAACATGTTGATGATAACCATGTGGCATTTGGACCATGTGGGTAGTATCCATACCAGCGTCAGTGGCTAAGGTTTGTTTGTGTGCCCGCATATGTGTGTGCTGGAGCAGTGAAGGTGACACTGTTGAGAAGGTCCTCTTCCTAGTTACACCCCGCTCCTACACACACAAACACTGCATTTAAAATGGCAGTAAGTTTAAGCACAGAGCCTCCAAAGAAGGTATTGAAAGTAAGGGTAGGTGGTGATCCTTAATGGCTCTTTATGCTCACAAGCAACATGTCATTGTGGTATTGCTTGGGGGTTGTGGTGGTTTCCACACACTCACTTATACAGAGCCAACAAGCTCTCTCCCTATTCTGTCTCTATATATAGAGAGAGACCATCTCCAGTTCCTGGCTGTCAACTTACAGATTTGAAAATAAGGGACCAGCAGCCTCAGAAATAAGGGATCAGCAGCCAAAATAAGGGATTTTCAGAGCACAAGTATGTTCAACTTCTGAGCCCCTCCAAGCCAAAGGCAGAAAGCCCAGCCAGCAGCCAAACAAAGCCTCAAGCGGTGGTTCCCACAGCGCAGCAACCCGGCAAAGGGAATGCAGCAAGGAAAACCACCATCACCTCTCCGCTGGGAAGCGCTGAGCAAAGGCGAGTCCCCAGGCAACGCGGCCGATTTGATCGGCACAAGGCTTGCAAGCTCCATCCCACAGTCATTCTTAGACTCCTTATTGGGTGATTAACGCAGCCAAGCAACACAGTTGGAGCCTCCCTCCTCCCTGGCCGGCAGGGAGGGAGGGAGAGGAGCTGCTTTCTTTGAAACCCGGGAAATTTAAGAGACATCATCAATAAGGGACACCAGCGGGACACGGCGCTGGGATAAGGGACTTTCCCGCCAAATAAGGGATGGTTGATAGCTATGCTCCATTTGCAGATGGATGGAGGTGCTTATCTAACCTCCGAGCAGGTGGGTCACAGCTGCTTAGTTGAAGGAGGCGGAGGGAGGAAGAAAGCACTGGCAGGAGCACAGCATTTCCTCCACGGGTTTGAACTGTGCCCCCTCCCTGCCCCCTCAATTCTCCCCTTCCCCCTCCTGTTAAGTAGCAACCACTTACCTGCTGGGAGGTCAGGTAAGTGCTTCCTCCCCACCCCTCACCCCGCTATGTTGTGTGCTCTTTGTAGAACAAAAGTGAGGGCATACCATTGTGCCAAAATTCACTGCTTACTTCTCAATGGCATTAACCAGCAAAGGAAGGACAGGTACAGAAAGGGGGGAAATAAGTAAGAATAAGAGGCAGGGTTAGGAAGGGGTGACTGATGCAAAAGGGGGTTCTTTGTTCTTACTATTTGCACAGATCATGAGCAGGACATGGTGGGTTAGTAATTATATGGAAGATGTTTCTTTAAAGGAATATATATCCCAAGCTCTACATTTACCTTGTGTAAGCAAGCACAGAAGACCTTCCGATCAATAAATGTCACACCAAAATCCAATCATTTGAAGAAAGTGCATAGAAGCAGAGCCAAGTCAGACACTCTTGCAAATTGGCAAAGACTATCCAACTGCGGTGGGCCATTTCACACATCCTGTCAGGAAAAAATGTACCGTATATGCCTTCCCATTCAAGTACACACTGCAGGGATCTGCAGGCAACCCATCAGAAATCCCCTGAGGTGTGAACTTATATGACTTGTGTGTTTGACAATGCAATCCTAAACATGTCTACTCAGAAGTAACTCCTAGTGAGTGCAATGGAACTTACTCCCAGGTAAGTGGGAACAGGACTGCAACCTTAAAGCAAGTGTTCTAGAACACAGTTGCAGTTGCTAAAGAAGAGCAACAACAAAAGGAACTGTGGGGATTGTACAGGCACTTCCAAACATTTCCTCCTTTTTTTGCATCTTGGAATGTCAGTCAATCAATTTTATTGCATATAGCCAAAGGCCTTTACCACGGAAGACAGAGAATGAAAGGAAACTTTCATCCAAAACAATACAACCTGTAGCAGTTTGCAACATAAAAAGAAATTTACAACATTAAAACTTAAGATTGGAGTGCATTCACATAGATGGAACGGAGCTTCTTGGCTGGCAGTGCAAATTTGGCTACCTGGTGTGTAATATATAGATATTTATCTGCTAGGAGTTCAACTGTCACTTCCTGTGTGGATCGACCCGGAAGCCAATTAAAAACTGGCATAGCTGTCAACTTTTCCCTTTTCTTGCAAGGAATCCTATTCGGAATAAGGGAATTTCCCTTTTAAAAAGGAAGAACTGGCGATATAAATTTTCCTCTGGGCGTTGTATGCAGGGGGCAAATCAGCAGATAGTGTGTGATATCCTCTACCTGATTTCATCCATATACATTTGTGATCCATATGGGGAATCCCCCAATATCTCCCCTCTAAATATGCTGAGGGCATCTGTTGAAATCTTAGTTCTGCAGAGGTCCTGCATAGTTGTGGGGAGGTCAGAGTCTCAAGGTAACGGGGCCTTGAGTGATCCATCTTAATTTGGGGGTACCAAATAGAGTAACGGGTGGCAATGATGGATGCTCTGTCTTGGTTGGCATCCTGATCAAAAATCCAATTTCTAAGGTCATGTGGCCTAAGGACTAAATAGTTCTCCATTTGAAGATTATAAGCCCTAAATTTATCTTGGCACTTTTGTGCTCAGCCCCTGCCCTTAGTTGCTCTAACCAGCAGATCTTAGTAAGAGTATGATACTCGAAGGCATTTAGCCCGCGCCAGTATCTCAGATAGGCTAGATCAATTCTGGCTGCTAACGAGGGGAGGCCAAACTCAACTCTGAGGTGGGCTGCTGGTGTCCCACAGGGAAGCCCCAAAATCTGCCTCATAAATTTATTTTGCAGGACCTCTATTTCAGTTTTAATACCAATTCCTCATACCTCAGCCCCATAGAGCATTTGGGTGATGATTTTAGAGACAAATATCTTAATAGCTGACTAACTGCCTGCCCTTTGAATGGAAGAACCTATATAGCTGCCCAGTAGAATGGCCAGATATTAGCTTAATTGCTTCCAGATGGGGTTTCCATGATGATTTCCCATTGATAAATAATCCTAGATATTTAAAACTGAGCACTTGATCAGGGGTGTCACACCGTCTTGATCAGGGGTCACACCGTCTAGAATCCACCTGGACTTGATAGTCCTCTTGCCAAATACAGTGAACTTGGTTTTATTGTAGTTAATTTTTAGATGTTCTTTTTTACACAGCTGTCCAAATTAACCAGCATCCTTCTAAGTCTGATTTTATTCTGAGATAACAAAACTAAATCATTGGCATAAAGCAGAATTGGCACTTTACGATTCCCAAGGGTGGGGGGCAAAAAAGGATGGGGATGCCATATCAGGGATGAGATTGTTTATATCGTAATTAAATAGGAAGGGTGCATCTTGGAATGAAAAAGTGGAGATTTCAAATTATGTAAATGGAGATGATGCACAGCACCCTTTCCTCAAAGGGAAACTTTGAGTAGTACAACGATGACCTTTCTCTGGACAAATGAAAAACGAATAGATTCAACATAAATCATGGAATGCTGTTGATCAAGTAATACTTCCTCCTTCCTAAGTGCCGATTGCTGATAAAACAGCTGTTTTCAAATGAAAAATGAGTTAATACAACCTCTAAGGTTCCAATAAATCAGGAACACAAGCCGAAACTGGAACTTTTCATGGCACTCAAGTCTTAAATTATTAGCAACATATCACAGGTGCACCTGCAGCCCATATAAATAGCCAGAAATTACTCTCATAGTTGCTCTGGACTTCAAAAGGACAGAAAACTAACACGTTCAATGTATTCCTGAAAGCTGTGGCAAGCATTTTCACTGATGCTGGGTAAATTACAGAAAGGCAAGGTTAGTGGTTTAGAATTAAATAACCAAATAGGGACTATAAACAACTCCACATAGCCCCCAAACTATGCATTTTTAATTTGGATACCAGGAATATTTTCTCCACATTTAGCAAGACTATGAGAAATAGAGCAGAAAGACTTAAAGAATCTCAAAAAAAAGAAGAAGCAGCCAGAATTCTGCAGATTCCTTTTTATAGGGTGAATGGCTGGGGTTACATAAACTAGGGCCACCTGCATGTCCCATGCAGGCTCCCCCCCCCCCCCCCGCCCCATATTATGTCAGTAACTGAATCATTATCAAAGTGAACTGAAGCATTCAAAGAGAAAAAGTGGTGCTGAACACCCATTTTGCTCCTGAGAAAGGGGCAGCACTCATAACATCTCCCCAGCGTTGTTTGAGTTAGAATTATTAGCCGCCCCTTGTTTTTTTCTGAGATTTCTCTCACTCTGAAGGACTGCTTTCAACTCAGTGCTACGTAGCTCCCTGGTTATTTCTTATTTCATATCATTGTAATTCCACTGAAATCATTAGAGTATTAATATGACCAAGAGTTGGTCGGAAGTAAATCACACTATAGTTGGAGTTAACTCTTTATTAGCAGAAACACCACCTTCACAGACTTGGCTAATGAGCACAGCAACTCATCCCGGTAAGTCTGGCCCCATGAATCAGTTGCCGAGACTGAAATCCCCATGATCGTCTGAGTCCCCTCTTCTCTAGGGCTTTTCCCAAGCAATCAGAGACTGTGCCTTCATGTAGCCTGTCACTGTTCTGCCTGTTTCAGCCTCTTCTGGTTCTGCGAGTCACTTGGGGGGGGGGAGCAGCAGCAGCAGGAGACACCTATGACTCTTCACCAGCCTGACTCTACCTCTTGGCCTCCCTCTTCCCACTGGCCAGCTTCAGCTTCTGCCTCTGTTTCTAGACCTCTCTCTGCCACTGACTCGCCCAGCTCACTAAGCCCTGTTACCTCTTTCCAGTCTTCTCCCTCTGACTACTCATCGTTGTTCTACCACCACTTCCTCAGCTCTGAGCCTTCTTCCCTTGGCTGTTCCCCAGCTGGTTCCTCTCACTATTCCTCTGCATCCAACCAGTCCATGACACAATATGGCAGAGCTCTCCAGAATCCTCTGTTTTGAACAAGGCCAACCTCAGCTGCCTGATTTCCCACACAAGACAAAGCAATAAAATGTACAAACATGCCATATAAACAAGATGATGATGATGATGATGATTTGAATAGCCAATATTCAAAACAGAACCTTCCAGTGGGTGAGGCATCTGACTACTAATCACGGATGCTGAAATGCCATGCAGGTTTCAAGTATGAATATTTCTGTAATCAGGGTATTTTTAAAGGAACAAATAAATCTACAATCAAGAATGACCTAATATGCTGTTATTTGTGTCGGCATCTCTGCTTGCGAAATAACATCACAGCTTGTGACATTGTGCAAGCACACTTCTAAATATATCCCCTCCTAAGTGTGCTGTGCTGTTGCAGCAAGGCTTAGGATCAGAGCATTCAGTTTCATCAAATCGTGCACGAAGGCTTAGTCATTGTAACTGTATGAGGCCAAGGTGGGAGAGAACATCCTTTTAAAAAGGGGAAAGAATGAGCCCTTAGTGAAACCTCAGTGGTTTGCATTCTGCCATTTGACCCTGTTCCTCCCCAACAACAAGCACAGTCAATACAGATTGACACTTTCTGGAGTTATGAGCGAACCCTATGCACAAATTTCACACACACACACACAAACTCCAGGCCACCTCCCTTATCTACCAAGATGCGCATTTTGCACAATGTAGCCCCCTAGGAATGAAAGAGTCATAGCCGGGGGCGGGGGGGACATATACAGTACTGTGGAAATACTCGTGCAAAAGGCATACAGAGCTCATGTCTTTCCTCATTACCTCATACAAGTTTAATTTCTAAAATAAGCTGTGCAAGGGTTAAGTGATGACCTTAGATTTGTCAAATACTACTACTACTACTTTTTACCAGAGCCCCAGGATTTACCAACCAGAGCCAGATAGGTGCAAAATACACAAAATTAAAGAAGTCTGAGCACAGTAATTTTCCATAAAACTCTACTTCTGGTTACAGGGCTGGCCCAAGACATTTTGCTACCTTAGGCTGCCCCAACTACATACTGACAATTGAATATTATTCTAACACATGCGATGGGGCAATATCTTTTCACTGAAGGCTGACTAAAATAAATTATGTCTCAAACATATATGCACAACTATTTTTCAATAGAATGTATATGTACTGTACTGTTTTTCAAACATATGTAGGTGGTTGTTATGATTGATAAAAAGCAAAGCCATTTAAAACCATTACTAGGTTCATAATAGTTTCTTGTTGGTATGCATTTTCTCAATTAATGGAGCCTAAAATTGCAACAATAAGCGTGGGTGGGTGGGTGGGTGGGTGTGTCCATGAAATTCTTTGGTGTGAAAAAGGGGGTCCTCGTCAGAGTTGGGAACCACTGTGGTAATATATATTGTAGCCAATGCCTTGTATAAAATTTATTTAGTTCCACTGTTTCATGGCACTTTAGGGAACTGCAGGCCTCTGAAGTTGTCATCACAATTGAAATAGTTGACACAGAGGTCTTTGGCTTCCGGTCTACTGCTGGTAGCATCTTCAGCTCATTGCGCTCACTGACCGAAAGCAGGCTGTCTCGAAAGAGACAAAAATAAGTTTCATTCTCCTCACTGATCAGACCTATGTGGACATCAAACTGCAGCTGCTTCCAAAGGACCCATTCATCTGCAAAGTCCTTGTGTGCATAGCACAGGGCTCCTGGAGGTTCAAGTCATTGTGTCACACCTGTGTGTTGTTCATATTGTCCTACAGCTGTCTTTTAAAAAGACAAAAAAGAACCCCACAACCCTACAGCCATCATGGTCCACTAAGATAGGTTGGGTTTTTGGGTGCTCGGATCCTGACTGCTATAAACCTTTAAACTGCAGGGTGAGGCTGGTCCTGCAAACATTCAGCAGGAAACTTTCTGGCACCTCACTCAAAGACTAGAAATAGACCATGATGCAATGGCAGAGAACACACTTCAAGTCCAGAACATCTTATATGATCAATGTCTAACATCTCCCTTGAAAAAGAATTCATAGCAGGGCTGGGAAAGACCACCACCTGGGATTGGGAAATCCAAACCCTGTCAAAGGAGAAAATATGAGGCTCCAGCTGGTAGAAGGAGCAATGACTTCTTCAGTCACATGTGTCCCACTCTGAAACTTGATTCTCTTCCCTTGGTTTCCACTGCTGAAAAGGCAAGCTGCTTTTCAGCTTAAATAGTCTTTTTTAAAAATGCAATTTGCTTCTCTTTAAGCCATTTTCTCTAGTCCTTTTCATGATGCCTGCCTGCAAGTGCAAACACTACTGGTGCTTATCCAATAGACACTGGGTATTTTGACTTTCAAAAAGCTGTTGACGAAGTCTCTCAGCAAAGACTCCTGAGTGAGCTTAGCAGTTATGGAAGAAAAGGCGAGGTCCTGCCATCAATTAGTAACTGGTTGGGAAATCAGTGTGCAGTGACTGTGAAAAGGGTGAATTCCATGTTAGGAATCATCAAGGATTGAAAATAAATAATCAGGGATTGAAAATAAACTTGTCAATTTCATAATGCCATATAAATCTATGGTACGACTGCACTTGGAAAACTGTACAATTCTGATTGCCTCACCTCAAAAAGGATTTTGCAGAGTTTGGCAAAGGTTTAGAAAAGGGCAACCCAAATGACAAAGGTTTGCAGCAACTCCCCTATGAGGAAAGGTTGCAAAATTTGAGGCTCTTTAGTTTAGAAAACAATGCATGTAAGAGGCAACATGATGGAGTGTCATGAACTGGCAGGACTATGGGGAGGGGGAGGAAGATGATCCCAGCGAGGGGTATAGCAGGGATTGGGACACACTGGGACAAGCTGGGGTTGGAGAAGGAAATACAGGGTGATGGAGAATGGCAAGGGGATAGAGGTCAGTGCACAGTAACCAGAGCAGCAGGACCCATCACCACAGTGACCCCTGTCCCCATGAACACAGCGGGCTCTGAGGCCTAGGGAGCAGCCGGAGGGATGCTTCAGGAGGCTGATGAAGGCAAGGGCTCACAGCCCAGCTCCCTAGCTGGCCCAGTGGAGCTCACTAGCTCTGGGAGGAGGTCTATGAGTCCTCAGCTAGAGTAGGTTCAGAACAGGTGAGGGTCTCATGCCTCGTCAAGCCCAGATGCTGCAATCAGCATGCAAAGTGTAAAAGGAAAGCAGAGCTGAGGTGCTGGGCCTGCTCAGCCCCTCAGAGGCTCTGCTGAATGGGTGTAGCTCCTAAGCTGTGGTGCTCCTACCCCACAGCACTGAAAATGTGCCTTTTTACATTGGCATTTGACACTTGAGTATATTTTTAGGACCCACCTTATTTTGTGATTTTAAGGGTTATTTGTTTTTTAAACTTTTTATTATTGTGTTTTAATAATGTAAAGGGCAGGCAATAATAAAACAAACAAATAAAATCACAGCTATGACCTATGACCTTAAACAATAAGAGGGGGATATACACTGGCTGAAACTCTCCTACAGCATCCTCTCACTCGTGTCTTTATCTGTCTATAAAGTTATTCAACATCTTTCTAGGTCCTGAATTACTGAACGTGATTATATGCATCATATACAGAACGCCACAACACACATTACACGTTGATCAATCCACACAGAAATGATCCATTACAGTAAATTGCCACCACAAAGATTAATGTGTAATAAAATAATGCTATCTGTTATCCATAGGGAGATTGTGGTGATTCCATTTCTTACCCATCCTTCACCATAAGGTACCAGGGCAGGTTACAGCAATTTTAAAAACACAATATTAAAATGAGTGTATGCAGTGGCAGATTACATTTACTGAAGTAGACTGTAAGATTAGGCTTACTAGTGATATACTCCTCCAAGTATACATTAGGGATAATATGAAGGGAAAAGAAGATATGTTGGCTGAAATCATAGATTAGAAAAAGCTAACATCTGTGCTTTACCCTCTGCATTTGGCTTCTATATCATTTGTGTGCATGCATGTTTTTCATTTCCATTTATTTATTTAACATTTATAGCTCACTTAATATTTTAAAATCTCTAGCAGTATACAATATAAACAACTTTTCATATAGTTATAATCCTAATCTGTATTTACCTTGGCAAACAATTTCAAAAGATTCAGGGGTATCTTCAAAACATAACACATCAACCATTTTTGCCCTTATCCCTTGTATGCAGGATTGCTTCGTCTACGGTCACTAAGAATTAACATCACAAGTTATAAAAGTGCCTTAGAGTCACCGTCCCCAAATGTAATAGATGGGGTTTTCCAGAGCACTTAGCATTGACCTAACTTTGCTCCCAGTGCAGCCTTTGGTAAAAACGCCAACTGACTTCACTTGGAAGGAGCTGAAGGGAGCGCTGAGCACTACTGAAAACAGCCGCGTTTACAGATTTTCCTGGTGTAGGCTTTGTACTTAACAGCAGAAAATAAATATACCCACTGCCTCTGAATATCTTTCAGCCATATTGTGAGGTCAGATATCTCAGTGGAGATCTGCTGCATCATTTGAGATCCCCTTGCTAAAACGACAACCAGCACCAAAGGAAAATGAAGCTTTTACTAGCCCATTTTTGATGCTATGGCACAAGAAGACACCACAATACAAGGATGGGGCTGCTTGCTTTGCTACACCAGCAGTAGTAGTCATCTGGAATTCCTTCCTTCCTTTCTGCTTCTGAGTAGGAACCTGTGTTGAGACAATGGCCAGAGCACCAAGTTCTTTGTAGGTGCTGAGTTGTTACCTTTTTCTCTTTTGAAAGAGGTGAAAGAGGAAGTTGGAAGAGTGATGCTTTAACCCACTTTCCCTTTCGCCTCTTACATTATTTTCAAGGCTCAGGTTAATATCTGAATTCTGCCCAGATTTCCTGGGGAACTGATGTGTGTGCAAGCACTCTCTCTTCCTTTCTATCTCTTGAGGGGAGCGGGTGGTGTCTGCCCACAGCACTCAAAAATCCAAATGTGTCCATTGGCTGAAAAAACACTGAAAATCCTTGAAGATATATATACACACACACACACACACACACACACAAACTTTTCTGTTTTCCCCCTGAGGTTTTGGTTTCTCTTGGAGGGAAGTGGGCCAACATGCAATATAGAATAACTAGATCAGCCTTCTCCTGGTGACCTCCAGGCATTTTGGACAACCACCCCCATCATCCCTGACCACTGGAAGTCAAAGTCAAAGACCTCTGGAGGTCCACAGGTAGGGGAAGGTTTGAATATATGATTAATCTACAAAGCACATTAAGTATTTTTTTCATGTCGTAAGCCACCTTGAGCATGGTTTGAATTGTGGAAAGGCAGCATACAAAGAAAATGATGTATATATTATGTATACATGCCTCCATCAGGAGCCAAGCCAGCATTGTAGACCTTTCTTGCAGCTCAGATCAGATAGGCCCCCAAAAAACAAGCAAGCAGTGTATATAAGTTTTATGAAATGAATAAATATTGAACTTCCAGTGCCTACTGGAGACTTTTTTTAAAAAAAAAAATGTATCTCTATTGTATTTGAGTTCACTGCTTTCAGACAGTTGCAATTACGTGGTATATAAATTGTTAAATTAAATTAATATTAATTAATGCACGTTGGTGCATATTAATTAATATGTAATAAGTTGCTACTCTGTTTGGATTTTTCTCTGCTAACAATAAGCCAGCAAAGCTCTCTACATTTTTCAGTTTATTTCATTTGTTTCTCCTACTGCATTTCTATCCTTATTTGCTGCACACAACCTGCTGCCTCCTCTTAAGGTGCCATTTTAATTGGAGGGCCAACGCATTTTGAAGTTCGTTTTTCCCAGGTACAAAATACTATAATGTTTTCCCCCCAAAGGTGCTTTTATTGCTGCTGGCACCGATGCACTAGATGTGGTTGCCTAGGTGTCTCTGGTAACAACTTGATAAAGTATTCTCTATGACTAGAAGCACAACCTGTCTGTGCAGAAGTTAAGACCTGCTGAATTCAATGGGGGCTTACTCCTAGATAAATGGAGTTAGCATTGCAGCCTAAATTACTGGTGAGTGACACAACACTCCCATGCCTGTGCTATTTCAGTTTCGCTTAGTTTTGTTTAATTCTTTAGGAGCAATATAGCCACCTGCACAGAAATAAATATCTAGACAATTGTTAAGGGAGACAAAAGCGTAGCCACTCCTTCTCTATTAAGGGCAGGCAGGTGGGATATTGCATTACGCCACTGACACAGTTACTTGCAGGAGAATCACACCTTCGCTAAAATATATGATTTGGGTGAGTCTGTGGAAAGGCCACGTAGGATATATGGCCGGAGAGCATCACAAAGTCCAGGGAAACCACCTAAGTCAGCATGAGTAAGCCAGACCAACACTTCCAATTTAGCTAGCTATGAGGACAAATGTGGCATCATGCAGGATTACATTAAACACATTTTTATTTTTGTAATCCGGAACAGCAGCAGCTTTGAGCATTCTAAGAGGTGCCAACAAGTGAATGAAAGAGTGCATCGTTACTGGCTTTTGACTCACTGGAAGACTGGCTCCCAGCACCATCTAACATGTCTCCACTCAAAACTTAAGTTCCACTAAGTTCAATGGGACTTGCTCCCCAAAAACTGGGCATAGGGTTGCAGCCTCAATCAGTGGCTTTTCATCTTTAGCCTGGCGACCTGTTTTAGTTTTGTTATCACAAACTGGTGTGAAATCTTTCAAGTTTCCCAGAGCTCTTCATCAGGATAGATTGCATGCAAACCAGGAAGGGCAGGTACAGGGGAAGAGAAAGAGAAAGAGAAAAACTGGTTGGTGGTAGCACCATGAGTACATCTATTAAGAGTCTTAAAGCACAATGCAGGAAGCAGCAGCATACATTCATCATCATCATATTATTATTATTTACTGAATTTATATACCACCCTATACCCGCAGGTCTCAGTGCTCTGCAAAAAAGCCCCACTTGAATGTCTGCTACCTCCTCCCACATTTTGCCTGCAGACTCTTACCAAATGTAGACTCATGGTACTACAGCCAGCCACGGTCTCTCCCCTCCTACTTTGCTTCCCATGGCCTGATGAAGAGTTCTGGATAACTCCAAAGCCTGCACCCCTCATTTGTGCTGCTTTATTTATATATTTATTTATTTATTTGCATTCCATTCATGAACCACTTCCTATGAAACAACTTGAAGTGTTTTAACCATTAAAAACGTCAACAAGATACATAAAACAAATTTCATATATAAAAACCATTCAAACAGTTTCTTATGGGCCGAGACAGCTACAGTACATTTATTGTTTTACTTGCTTCTTGACAAAGCATTGACCTCAGCGACAAAAAGCAGCATTAGAAACTCAGATGTATAATCTAATCGCCAAATGGCACCTTAAACTGTTTCCCCCCACTGCAATGAGATTTATCATTATCATCATCATCATCATCATCATTTCTATACTGCTTTATATTTTAAAGAACAAATCTCAAAGAGGTTTACAACACATAAAATTGTCAAATAAAACAATCCAAAATAAAACAAATTCAAGCTTCAAGGAAAATATTTCAGATCCTTCTCTAAGTGACATTTTGCTTTCCCCAGTCGCCAACCTGGTACCCAGAGACCTTCACGTGGTAGCAACTGGACCCACAGCAGTCGAAAAATGCACCTGGCTATTTTCCAACACTGCCAAGAATAGTCATTTCCCCAAGCCTCTTTCCCACAAAAAGAAGGGACTGCCCATGAAAGTTCAAGTAAAACATTCTTTCCCTCAAAATTATTGTTCTCCAAGGGTCATTATTCCTTGAAGGACCACAAGGGAATGCTTCCTACAATATAACATAACGTAATGTAGTACTTCTTCAACAAGAACTTTGTGGCCCTCCAGATATTGTTGAACTATGGCTCCCATCATCTCCCTGGCTAGCTGAGGCTGGTGGGAGTTGGAATCCAACAGCATCCACAGATTGCCAGGTTCCTCATCCCTACCATAACCTCACGTTTGGGGCAGGCCATGCCACACAAAAACCACCTTGTAGGTGGACTTTTATCGACCTGAAGCTAAAGGAACAGGGCTAGTAAGAAGCTGTCAGCCCTATTTGCATACTATTCTAAGTTCTCCCTCTTTCCTACTGCACAAAGCACATTATCCACTTTGCCATGTGCCAAGCTTCTCCTGAATTGCTCTTGATTCCAGAAGGGAAACGCCCAACCGAAAGCCCACTTTCCCATACCTGGCGCAGCAGCACCTTTATTATTACTCAGGTGGCTTTGAACAAAATGTGTGGGTGCACAAGCCTAACGGAAAGAAGTTCCTTTCGGTACCACAGCCCTTTTGAACACTTGATCGAGCAACGTAAACTCATCTAGCTTTAAAGTGCAATCCTCAAAGAGCTGTGTTCAAATGTTAACTTTCCAGAGGCGTCCACAAATTCCTTCAATGAAAGCTTGGAAGGCTCCCACTACAACCTCCTGGAATAGATTTTAAATACTGAGGGCCAAAATGGCAGAGCAGAGAGCAACCGTGGCCAAAATTTTCTCTTTTCTTTTCTTTTCAAGCAAGCAAGCAAGCAAGCCACAAGTCAAGTCTGGAGCTTGGGAAAGCCCTTCTCCAGTGCCTGAAAAGCTCTTCCATGATGCCTCAGTGACGATGTATCTTTACTATACCTGGCCAGAAAGCAGTGCAGCAGGAGAGAAGCAGGCAAGAGGGCAGTTCTGTCTCTCTGCTCTAGGCAGGCTCACACCTGCTTTGGCCCAGGTGTGCCACCAAAACCCACCGGCTATGCTGCTTGCGGCAGGTGTGGCACAGGTTGGCTGCCCCAGTGCTCCCAGCAGCAGCATGGTGCAGAATTTTATTTAAATGGCCTTGGGCCTCACACCCTCTGCCAGCCTCACCTATATTGCAAGGCTGTCATGAGGCTCACAAATAACACCTTTTTTTGTCAATGGAGGCAGAATACAAACTAGCAGCGTTCCTTTAGAAATCTATTCAATACAATGCCGCCTTAAGCATGCCACAAGGAAGCAAAGCCACTGTTTAGGGCTGGGCTGTTGATGTAGGGTGCTGTGTTAAAGGGTGCAGCAGAAAGTTTAAATAGTTATAAGTGAATAGTAGGCAGGGGTTAAGGGAATGGACCAAACATGTGTAACATTTCAGCTCTCCTGTTATCTTTCCATATCTTTATTTATAAAGACATACTTTCACTGTTACATTGACATGCACTCTGCTATTCCTATTCCTCTCCTCTCCCAAGATTATCAACCACACCCCAAGGGTTGCAAACAGCTGCCTTCTGTTCTCACGGCACCATAACACTTAAACAGCAGCAAAGTCGAGCCATTTCGTTCCCAATTACTGGGCCTTACTGTACATTTGTGCAACTGATGGTGGCAACTGCCACCACTACTGCAGAAATTCAAACCCCAGTGCAGATCAGAGGAGGAAGAGGCAACACCACAATGAGAGACTGATGCTGTGCCCCCCCCCCCCGGCTCCATCACTCGCAGTAGACAGCATAGAAGTTGAGAGCCTGCAGGGATTCCATATTTCCCATCTATTATAGATGTCACTGCTAGCAGGGGGGAGAGGAGAGGAACAAACACCAGAACTTGCACCTCAGAAGTCATTGTTTGGGATTCCACCCAAAGAGAAAAGCTTCCCCATATGCTTACACACCTTCCGTGAAAGCCACTAAACCTGATCTTCCAAATAAACACATGGAAGCAGAAAATCCACCGGGAGGAAAAGGAATGTTTTGAACACCAATAGGGGGGCTTAAATATGAGCTAGAAGGGTTGTGTTCTGCAATCTAGACTGCCCTTTCCATCCAAAAAGAAAGCAGGCCTCGAGCATAAAGAAAAAGCCTGATCCCCCTTTACAGGCCCAACTACACATCTATTTTTATACAGGAGATATCAATTTGGATATCACATTAGACTCGAATACACTTATTTGCAGGAGGAATAGAAAATATAGTCATGTAAGGCATCAGATGGGGGTAAAAAACGAGGCTGAGGAAAGGAGAAGGGATGGACTGGAGAACACCCAAATATGGCATCCCCCAACACTCTGATTTACACACAAGCACACACAGACACACACCCTTTTGCAGCTTGTGATCTAGGGCATGGAGCCTGTCAATTGTCCAGTTCCACCAACAGGTATATATATATGCACAACCGTTTTTGTGAGGTGGCGAGACATGCAATTCTTTGCATTTATCACGTTAAAATGCCTCTTGGTATCTCGAATACATACTTGGCCATCTCTTCCTCCCCGTTTCGGTACAACACACCCCAGTGAAAAATGTTGTTGCTGCCATTGTTTTAAAGGGAGGGAGGCAAGAGGGAAGAGAAAGACCCACCCCAAATGGAGAATTCCTGCAGGTGGTTGATGTTAACAACAAGGCACACACACACCACAAAGTCCCACGGCAGCTGGGCTGGGCTCCGTTTCAACCAGGTGGGGGCAGCACGGACTTTTGAAGACTCTGCCTAGGGAAACCCCACCCCATCGGACCCTCCCAAAATAGGCAGAGTTGTTATTATTCGCAGAGGAATTCTTCCTAAAGGTGGAATGGGAATGCCTGTCGTCCAGCTTATCTTTCAGAAGCACATACACATGGCTTGGCCCCCCATTCATTCACAGACCTCGCCTTCCTTTGCCTTCCGGTTTACGCATCGCCTCCCCCCCCCCCCCTCCACGCCAGTTATTTAGGAGAGGCCATGGAAGAAGGTGCAGGAAGAGTTTCCAAGGGAAGAGCATAGGAAGTTCTATAAGGAGTGGAGGAAAGGTACCCTGAGTGTGACCCACAAGCAAGCATGAAAGCACCCCTCTCCCTCCCTCCCTCCTTGCGCCATTCATAAAAAGTCTGCCTCTGCTTCAGCGCCTCTCCTTCCTCGCCCTGTCGGGAGCACCAGCTCCCCCACCTTCCCTCCCTCCCGCGGCGAAGGAGGGAGTGCATGAATGGAGTGCGCGAGGGAGGGAGTGGAGGACTGCCTGCCAGCCCGGCCTCTGGCTTACTTGAGCATGGCCTCTTCCTTCTCTTCCTCTTCCTTCTGCCGGTCCATCACAGCCATAATAATGTTCCTCTCCTCTTCCGTCAGGTGGCTCAGGTCGGGCAGCTCCTGCATGGGAGGCGGCACGGTGGGTGGGCGAGGGCCGCGGGGCCCCAGCGAAGCCGGAGAAGAAGCCATGTCCCCCCTCGCCTCGCCAGCACCTTGACACCTTTGGGCAGCGGCAGCCCGAGCACGCCTCGCCTCCTCCTCCTCCTCCTCCGCCGCCGCCGCCTCTTCTTCCTCTTCTTCCTCCTCCTCCTCCTTTTACACGGGAGTCCTCTGATCATCAGCAGCAGCCAGCAGCTCTCGGGAAGCGGCGGCAGGAGAAGCAGCAGCAGAGGCAGCCACGGCAGGAGAGCGAGAGGAGGAGTAGGAGGAGGAGACCCAGCCTTTCATGGTCGCTCGCATCCACCCCAGCCCGGGCTGGCTAGTCACGGAGGGGCTGCCTTTGTTTTGGTCCCTTCCTAGGAAGCGCTGGGGAAGGTGCTCCACAGCCCTGGGCAGCCCATCCTCTCCGGCGGCGAGGAGCAGGCAGGCAGGACCGTGCACAAAGCCAGCCAGCCAGCCAGCTCAGGATTACAGCTCCCAGGCTCTGTGCACTGTCAGGGCTGGAGGGGAAGGGCGGATGCTGCTGCTGCTGCTGCTGCTGCTGCTGCTCTGCTAAAATGCTCCACTGCTGCTGCTGCTGCTGCTGCTGCTAGCACGGGAGGGAGGGGAGTTCGGTGTCAGTTAGGCGGAGTCCAAACTGCTCCACTCCTGGGGGATGCTGAGGGCTGTCTCTTACAGACAATACGGGCAGCGTTTCGTTCCAGGGCGTGCACCCCCCTCCTGGGCACCTTTCTTGCAACCGAGGCGGTGGAGCACTGGACTTAGATCTAAAGGAGCAAAGGTGGTCTATTTTGTTGTTGTTTTTTTTGTTTTTGTTGTTGTTCGCTCTTGGAGGCTGCGATACTCCAACTCGGATTTATTTACCTGCGAGCAAGCGGTCCCCTCCCCCTGCCTGCTGAAATCTAACAGCCCCTCTTCTTCTGATTAAAAACAGGACTAGGAGTAGGCAGCAAGGCTAAATCCTAAAGCATGCTTGATTCGACATAGCCCCCATCCCCCCCTCGTCGAAATGAGTGGCTTGAAGGATCATGCTTAGGATCAGGTTGCACACTTTCTTGGTAGCGAGCCCCACTGAATTCAGGTGTAGATGTAAAGTGTGTAGGGCTCAGGCTGCAATCCTAAGCATACTTAACATGGGATAGGCCCCACTGAAATCCAGAAAAATTGCTTCCTGGGATCAAACCTTGGGTTTTGCGTTGTTTCCCCACCACCACCTCTGTAGCACACCGCCTTTATGTACAGTGTGCCTGTGAAGATTATGTGGGGCCAAAAAATGAAGAGATGGTTTTAAATCAAATGTGCATGCTAGCCAAGGATACTGACAAAGAGCCTTGTAGCACCTTAAAGACGAACACAATTATTATGGCATAAACGTTCAGGGAACAGAGTGCATTTCATCAGATGTGATGAAATTATCTGCAGATGATTTGGAGAGAGCTTTAACACATCATAAATGTGTTAAACTCTGTGTTGTTTTTGCTGCAATCAACTAAGATGGATCCCCCTCTGGAAATGAGAGCCACTGTGTATAACTTGCATTCGCATTGCTGACCGGGAGAATACAAAAGCTGGTTGCAGCTAGAATATTAACCCAGTCTATTCAGAAGAAATTCCTGTTGAATTCTATGGAGCTTACTCCCAGATAAGTGGGGTTAGGCTTGGAGCCTAAAGCATCCTATCTGGAAGGAGGAAAACACCTTCTGTTCAAATCCTAGGTTAGCCTTCGACTTGTTTGCCTTGGACAATTATCAGCCTCATATGCTTATCTGTACATTTGCTGTCACTATTACAACCATGAGACAACCAGAGAAAGTGGGTCTCCTTTGTTCTGGGGCCACACAACTCAGTCATGAAAAACATTACACATTACATTTTGTAAACATTCAGCAAAATTACAGAACTCGAATTGCAGGGGGGATTCAAATCGGGAGAATATAAATTAGCTTTCTCCCCCAAGCAACTTTATATTTAGATAACTTGTCCCATTTCATTCACTTTTAGAATGTACTCTTTGCCCAAGATATCTCCAGTTTCTTTGAAAAAAACCATCCCCACCTGTAGCCCTGTATCAATATTAAATCTCTTTTTGTATTTTATACTTAAGTGATGCTTATACATTTCTTCCATGAAAAACACTTTGATGTATGAAATCACATGACATGTGAATTTACTTCATTATACTGTATATTGCACTTGCACAGCATCTAGAAGGCATAGTCAACAAGGGCTTTCTGGTGCATAGACCATCAAACAGTGGCACCCACTCCAGGGAGCCTGGGCACCCACAAAATCTTTGCCCAGCCTCTGCCCCCTGTCACTGCCAACCATCGCCTTACTTCTGGCACTCCAGTGGAGCACTCAGGCCGCGGGGCTTCAATTGGGGCCCACAGTGGCTGCAGACGTGCTTCTGGGGTGCATTTGCAGCCACAGCAGACCCCAACAGAGGCCCCATGGCAGGGGCGCAAGCCCCAGCCCAGTTGTCACCACTGCGCCAGAGCACACTCCCTGCACTGCGCCACCATGACATCACAATGTGACACCATGATGTTACAGCATGGGGCACGTGCACTGGGCACCCACAGGCTGGAGCCAAAGTTGGACCTGCTGCCATCAAACATGACCTGGGAGTGCTTTTCATGTGGTGCCTACCTGTTCACATCACTTCATTATTATATAAAAGCAGCTTTGGGAAGAGGGAAGCAACGGGTATATGGTTTGCTTAGCCTTTTCACCACCAGCTACTTCCCCATTCCAAATGGTTTGGTAAGCCTTGAATCCCAAAGAGGTGAAGCTGTTCTGCTATGTGTGTGATTTAGAACAGAGATGTTGCAAGCAGAAGAAGGGCTAAGCAGCCCTACTTCCTACCGCTTGGTTACTCTGAATTCCCTCTCCCAACGCTTTTTTTCTCGAAAACAAACACAAAGATTTCGCACAGTATGTAGAACTACAACAATGTACTCTGTGTGGCACTGAAGAGACCCTTGAAGATGGCTTAGAAGCTTCAGTAGTCTCAAAATGCCCTAGCCAGACTCTTAACAGAAATTTGCTGGGTATTGCATAGAACTCAAAAATTGTTTCAATGCTGTTGGCTACCAGTTTGTTTCCAGGCTCAATTTGAGGTGCCAGTGCTTACCATTAAGACCCTAAATTAGCCCTCTAGATATTTTGGACCACAGCTCCCATTAACTCCGGGCAGAATGGCTATGCTGAATGGCGCTGATGGGAATTGTAGTCCACCTCTAGAGGGCACCAAGTTGGTGAAGGCTGCCCTAAATGATCTGGGGCCAGGCTTCTTAAAAGCAACCTCACCCCCTTTGTGTGTTCTGGTCAGCATCTGAGATCCTGCTATTTCAAATGGGTGGGCAAAAAAGACAGAGCCTTTTTAGGTACCACAACTATCAAAGGAGGCCAATCTTGCTCACGTGTTGCTTGTCCCCTGGAGACCAGTGAAAACTTGGATCTTCAAGAATTGCTTTGTAGCTTAGTGTCTTGCTGTGAAGTTTTCTCGATTTTTTTATTTAAGCTGATTATCCTGCAATATTTTGAATGAGTTTTATTTATTAATTCATTATGTTTTTGGAAGCTGCCTTAGGGTTTCCGTAAGACTACAAGCATGGGTGTACAAGGTTGCGATAACTAAGGGCTCATCCACCCTATACCTCCATTAATTCTCTGCTGTTCACATGATGTTCTCTTCCAAATTACTGCCTTCCCATGCTTTCCCCTTACTCAAATCATGTCTTCTCATACCAAGGAGAAGGTATGAAAAAAGATTGGATTGAGGGAGGGGAAAGTGTGGGAGGGTAGCGATTTAGAGCAGAATGTCATACGGGCAATGGAGAATGTAGAGGCAGAGGAAGCTTACTATCCACATTAAACAACAAAATGAATGAGCCCTACATTCAATTGTAGTTAGCTGCTAGGACGGGATTTCTCAGACTTGGGTCTCCAGCCTGGGTCTCCAGTTGTCCACCATACCTAGCTAGCAGGATCAGTGGTCAGAGATGATGGGAACTGTAGTCCAAAAACAGTTGGAGACCCAAGTTTGGAAAACCCTGAGGACGAGATGGTTGGACAGTGTTCTCGAAGCTACCAGCATGAGTCTGACCAAACTGTGGGAGGCAATGGAAGACAGGAGTGCCTGGTGTGCTCTGGTCCATGGGGTCACGAAGAGTCAAAGACGACTAAACGACTAAACAACAACAACAAGCCCACTGGCAGGATGCAGCCTCTGAGGCCTCCTTATTTAGGCTGCAATACCCCCTACTCACCCTTCCTCTCCCCGCACTGCTGTTAGAAGGCCTTTTCAAGCCTCAGCGCAGTGGAGGAACCAGTTTTTATGGGAAGTCACAGGTAAAGATGGGTTAAATAATATACAATTGTTTGCTTCCCCCCAGAAAATTGAAAGTGGGGTGATTAGGGGGGTGGGGGGGAATGGGTGGGTGAGTGAAGTCGTGCTTTTGTTGCTGAGGTTGTATAACAAGACTGAGTGCCCTGTATGGTTTACCAGAACTGTGTTCCTGTACCTATTTATCTGGGAGTAAATACTCATTTACTTACATCTGAGCAGATATACACTGTGACATCTCATACCATCAAGCATGGCTAAGCTGTCTCCTCCTGAGTAGAACATGGTATGAGATGCTGATATCTGTAATTTTTCAGACATCACACAGTCATCATCCCCTTACCCTTTTTATGGATTCAACACATATTTGGCTACCATTCACCTGGCAAACCTACTTATTTTTCGCCTCACAATGTGCTTGGGTGTAAAGTAACCAGCTTAGACAAAATGTGATTCACCAAGCCAAACACATTCCAGTGTTCATGTACTCAGGCCCACAGTTTTGTTGGTGTTTGTTTGTTTGTTCTTGACAACCCCTTGTCTTGCTTTTACAGTGCTGGGCAGGGGTTGCATTTGGCCGGGTGGGTCACAAGTTGTTCTGGTCAGTTACAGTAGCATCTCTTAGAAGGCCTCTCAAGCCTTCACAGAAGCAACATCCTCTCACCTGGAAGCCATGCCCCATACAAGGAGAAAAGAGGCAGCACTGATGCTAGTTATACAGTGGTGACCCATCACACAACATACACTGAAGTTATAGAATTCTGGACTGCACCACTGCAGATGGAGGGGAAGCTATTTTTAATGTTGCCTCCTTTAAAATCCTGTACATCCAACTAGCACATCAAGGAGAGACCTGTACTATATATTTATCTAAGCTGTGTAGTTTGCTGCATGGGATAAATTTTATTTTAGCATTTCTATCCTGGGGGAGGGGAGCATTCAGAAACACCTCACACCCCTATGTCTGCAGTGTGAAGTGGTACAATCCAGAATTCTACCACCTCAGCAAGGCTAGCCCAAAACATTTTGCTGTCTGAGGCAGAATATTCAGATGCTGCCTCTGATCCTCCTATCCTGTATAATGCAGATCCCCAGTGTGATCTCCACAGTACACATGAATTAGAAACAAAAACAGCATTTAAGTGAGGCTCTTATTTGGAAACAGGGATTGTGAAGATCAGGGGTGCTTTGGCATAAAGATGACATGAAAATATCCTGTTAGAGTCAGAAGTTTGGTTCCCATGTCACGCTGTACCAAACCATGGCTTAGCATGGCTTCAGTGAACATCTAGCTTCCAGGAGAGGAGATTGCAGCCATTTCACTCCTCCCCCAGTCATTTTGCTGCAGCACCGAGCTGAGCTAAGCCATAATTTAGTGTGTCTTCTAAACCTGAGCTCATGGATTAGCTCTCCCAGACAAACCTAGAGCCATAAACCAAGATCAAACTTTGGTTATGCATAGCTCATGGTTAATCCAAAGAAAGCTAAACAAGTAACCTGGATTCCCATGAGACACTCTGGCTATATCCACATTAGTGACTGAAAATGCAAATTGGTGCTTATCTCCTGCACTGCATTTCAAGTCACGCTTGCATGTTGCTTTGCACATCAGAGGCGTGCGTGTGGGGCTGTCTTTACCCAATGTTCATTACCTCTTTGGTTCTCCTGCACCTGGAACCCTTCCAAACCCGTCCTATTCCTGAAGCTGTCATCTGCACATGTGCAACAGCTCTCTCAAATGTACACACCTCCGTTTAACAGTGAAGTGAATGTGGCTTACGTTTTCAAACTGGATGGAAGCTGGTTTGAGGGGAAATGCATCAAACAGTAGTATTGCTCAAGAAACTGCAGGGTAGATACGGATTGTGTCTGATGTCATCATTGCGTGGCTTCAGACACCAGCAGTGGGAGTGCAATGGGGTAGCTGAAATCTTCTCCCCAGGCAGGAGCCTGCATGTTTGCATTAAACCATGGTTTATCTTCATACAACATATGAACCACGCCAAATAATCAGTATTTTCAGGACTAACCCTAAGATATGAGAGCATCTTGTAACTGTACTACTAACATTGTATTTGAAACAAAACAAATTCCTTCCAGTAGCACCTTAAAGACCAACTAAGTCAGTTCTTGGTATGAGCTTTCGTGTGCATGCACACTTCTTCAGATACACTGAAACAGAAGTCACCAGACCCTTCTATATAGTGAGAAGGTGGGGAGGGGTATTACTCAGAAGGGTGGTGGGAATGGGTGATTGGCAGATAGCTGTGATGAGCCTGTTGACGACTCTTAACGACTGCAATAGGTCTTACAGGAAAAAGCAAGGGGTGAAAAGGTGAAAAATGGCTTTGTCATGTATAATGAGATAAGAATCCAAGGTCTTTGTTCAGACCAGGTTTCTCCATGGTTTTGAGTTTGGTGATAAGTTGTAATTCAGCAGCTTCTCTTTCCAGTCTATTTCTGAAATTCCTTTGTAGTAAAACAGCTACTTTGAGATCTTGTATAGAATGTCCTGCGAGATTGAAATGTTCTCCTACTGGTTTCTCTGTCTTGTGATTCCTGATGTCCGATTTATGTCCGTTTATTCTTTGGCGTAAGGTCTGGCCTGTTTGTCCAATATAGAGAGCTGAAGGACACTGTTGGCATTTTATGGCATACACAATGTTAGACGATGAGCAATTAAATAGTCCCGAGATGGTATGTGTGATGTTGTTGGGGCCAGTAATGGTGTTGTCCGGGTGTATGTGGCAGCAAAGTTGGCATCTGGGTTTATTGCAGGCTCTGGTGCCAGTGTCCGTGTTAGGTCTGGTTGTAGTATTATTGTGGGTTAGGAGTTGTTTAAGACTGGGTGGCTGTCTGTAGGCAATGAAAGGTCTTCCTCCCAGAGCTTGAGAAAGAGAACTGTCATTGTCCAGGAGAGGTTGTAGATCTCTGATAATGCGTTGTACTGTTTTAACTTGGGAGCTGTATGTGATGACTAGAGGTGTTCTGTTATTTTCTTTTTTGGGTCTGTCTTGCAGCAAGTTCTCTCTGGGTATCAGTCTGGCTCTGTTGATCTGTTGTCTAACTTCATCTGTTGGGTATTTTAGTTCTAAAAAGGTTTGCTGTAGATCTCTTAGGTGAGAGTCTCTGTCTGTAGAATTGGAACAGATGCGGCTGTAACGTAGTGCCTGGCTATATACAATGGACTGTTTGGTATGTTTGGGATGGTAGCTAGAGGCATGTAGATATGTTTGTCGGTCAGTTGGTTTACGGTATAAGGTGGTGTCTATGTGCCCATCCTGTATTTTTATAGTAGTGTCCAAAAAATGTATTTCTTGCATAGATTGATTCATTGTTAGGTTGAATGTGGGGTGAAAATCATTGAATTTCTGGTGGAATGTGTTCAGGGTCTGTTGACCATGTGTCCAGATGATGTATTTGAGTTTACTTAGATTCTTGCTATAGGTTTCCTTCCTTGGTATTTCACTAATGTTGTTAGTATTCATCTTTCTAAAGGACTGGAACTTCATTCACCACTTCTCTTCCCCAAAACCAGCTCATGATATTTTGCTGCCACAGGCAGAACAGCAAACAGCACCACCCTCCCTACATCAGGATTCATAGTATCTTTGGCTGGCCAAATTATTCTGGCATCTGAGGCAGCCAATACTACAAATGCCTTTAGGTGCTTCCACACCCAGTAGCTTGATATGGACTCAGTGCTGCTCATGAATTCAAAGTTTTTGACAGCATCTACAGAACATCAACCTCAGCTGAGTATACCTGAAGGAGCATCTCCACCCCCATCGTTCATCCCGGACGCTGAGGTCCAGCGGCGAGGGCCTTCTGGTGGTTCCCTCACTGCGAGAAATGAAGTTACAGGGAACCAGACAGAGGGCCTTATTGGTAGTGGTGCCCACCCTGTGGAACACCCTCCCACCAAATGTCAAAGGCAAAAATAACTACCAGACTTTTAGAAGACATCTGAAGGCAGCCCTGTTTAGGGAAGCTTTTAATATCTGAAGGACTATTGTATTTTAATATTTTGTTGGAAGCTGCCCAGAGTGGCTGGGGAAACCCAGTCAGATGGGCGGGGTATAATTATATTATTATTATTATTATTATTATTATTATTATTATTATTATTATTATTATTATTGTGTCATCCCATTCCTACATATTTTTAATGGCTTTTTATTGAGTTTTAAATTGGTTGTTCATATACATATTCCATTCACTCTTTAGCATATACGTATTCCATTCACTCTTTAGCATATATTGTACACATATAAAAACCAAACAATAACAATATTTCTACACAAGTGACTTCCCACCATCTCAGTGTGGCTTCTTCTGTCTTCTTTCTCTTTTCAGATGTGTTGTTTTTCCTTTTTGCCTTTCTAATACATAATATATATTCCCTATCTGATCTTTACTTTGCAAAATTTAGTCGAAAGATATCAAGGGTTTTATTTGAGAACAATGTTCTCCCAGATAATCTTTTACACATTCCCACTCCTGTTTGAGTTTTTGGTTTGGTTGGTTCCTAATTGCCTCTGTCATTCTTGCTAATGCCAAATACTCATACAATTTAGTTTGCCATTCTTCCTTTGTTGGTGTCCTGTCCCCCTTCCAATTTCTAGCGATTAACATTCTTGCTGCTGTTGTAGCATATAGGAACACCATTTTTTGTCATTTGTATTATCAATTGTCATAATCCCTAGAAGAAAGGCTTCAGGTTTCTTCTCAAAAGTTTGTCTGAATTTTTTTTAAAATTTGTCATAGACAGTGTTCCAGAATTTTTTAATTTTGTCACAATCCCACCACATGTAGTACATTGTTCCTTCCCCTTGATTACACCTCCAGCATAGATTTGACTTTGATTTATATACTGTATTTTGGCCAATTTGCTGGGGGTCATGTACCACCTATACAGCATTTTAATAAATTTTTCTTTTATTGTGTAACAGGCCATGAATTTTAAATCTTTTTGCCATAGTCTTTCCCAATCCTCCATCTGTATGGAGTACCCAAAACCATTTTTCCCATTTCACCATCACATCTTTGATCTCTTCATCCTTGACCTCCCAATCCAGCAGGAGTCAATAGGTTTTTGATAATGTTTTCTTTTCGTTTTGTAGTAATTCTTTTTCTAATTTTGATGTTTCTTTCTCAAACCCAATTTTCCTGTCTATTTTAAACACATCATTTAATTGGTAGTATTATAACCAATCCACCAATATCTGGTTTTTTCAATTTTTAAAAAAATTTGAGTATGTTATGCTCTTCCTTTAAAATTTCTTTATAAGTTGCCCAATTTGATTCCATATTCTTTCTCTTCACTGAGAAAGCCTCTAAAGGTGACAGCCACCAAGGTGTTTTTGACTGCACTAAGTTTTTATATCTGTCCCAAACACTATACAGAGATTTTCGAAATATATGGTTTAAAAAAACAACTATGGACTTTCACTTTATTGTATGCGTGCCATTCCTACCTATTTAACCCCATATCATTTAAATGCCATTCCATCCCCCTCCTCCATTTAATCCATATTTACCATTTCCATTGTTTTTGTTTTTACATGGCAAATTCAGATTAATTGGGGAAATAATAAGGGACAGCATTTTGATAAGGACAGCATCATGTGGAGGCTGCAAAAAAAAAAAAAACCAAAAAAAAACCCTAGCACGCATAGGCAGCACTGAGTCCAATTAACTTTCCACAACAATAAGTCAAATAATTGTCAATTGCTGCCTTTTCATGACACTCAGAATCACCTGCTTGAGGCAGACACCTTACTCTGCCTAGTGGTAGAGCTAGCCCTCCTCTCCCTTTGGGACAACAAAAATCCTTCTTCCCTGTGATCAGTCTGATGCCAGAAAAGCATTAGTCCACCTCTTCAAATAGAAGTTGCACCTCCTTCTCATCTCGTTACATATCCCAAGAGCAGCAGTGTAGTTTAAATCCTCTTCAAAGCAATCTCTGTTATTGTGGCTCACATTTCAGGCTGCTGGTTCACTGTGTGTATGGCCCAGTTCCTATTAACCACCCTCTCTACACAAATGTTCTCCTGTCTTCCTAACCTCATGCAGAAATTCAGTGGCAAGAGATGGTCCTCAGAAATAGAGGCTATGATACACAGCTGATCCCCTGCACCTTGATTTTTCAAAACCATTGACACTGAGCCTATGGTTTCATTTTGAAAATGAAATGCGTTCCTCTTCCAACAATGGTCCCCATTCTTCAGAAACAGCTGGATACAATGTCCACAGAGATACCACTCTAGAACCCCTCCTGTTTCCAGAACTTTAGAAGTAGTCACTCACTACATTTGAATTTTTATTTTGTCTTTCCTCCCATGGCAGAGCGCAAAGATTCTTTTTTTATATGTGTGAAGTCTCAAAATACTGGAAACCTTGCTGGATTCCTTGGAAATAGCGCCAGCAGCTTAATTCTCCAATTTGTAGAGAATGTGTGGCTCTGTAGTAAAAGAAAGAAAGAAAGAAAGAAAGAAAGTAAGTCCCAGGGAATGCTTACAGAGTGTAACGCTTTCTGCCTTGCAGGAAGGTATCAAATGTTTTAAATGATGTTTGCTGGCAAAGTCATATATAGGTGCTATATCTTGCAATAGAGTGCATTAACATGGCACCTGGCAAGCTGAGGTTTAAAATCCTTTTCCATGCAGCTCAAAGCACTAAACCTGCTGCCAATAGGCCAGCAATTAGCCTTGTCAACATTCCTCCCCCCCCCCTCAAAAAAAAATCCAGCTCTGTTATAGCAAGCCTAATTGGCAGCAAGCCCCTGATTCCCAAGATAGAGCAGCTATATCAGCAGCAGGGAGGAAAATGAAAGCAAGGAGGAAACAGGTGTCCAAATTGTTCCTATACGGGGTAGGAGATGTGAAAGGCTTGCCTCTGCACCTAGGACTCAGTCACTGCAAACCCAGTTTCTGCACAATCTTTAAACACACACTGCACACACCATTTCAGGGCATCACTGAGGATTGTGCAAAGGAGGGATTTTTTAAAAAGTGGGATATTGCTTATAGGCAGCAGTCATGAGCCACAACAAATATTTATGGCTGGCCGGCCTGCCTTACATATTAATTTTTATAATGCATACATACATTGTCTCTCGACAAAGTGCTTGAAACAACATGTAACCAAAAGAAAGTTAATCTTTTCTGAGCAGTAGTGGAATTGGTTCGTTTTACAGTAGATGGAGATGCTCTTACCAGAGAGTAATGTGTATTACCTTGCTCACTTGCAGCCTGGTGTATTTGAGGACCTTCCCGGTCTTTCCACTGATGGGGTGGACTGGACTTCTGCCAAGTCCTCCTGACCCAACATCACTACTGCTTCTGAACAGTGAACTTCTACTGCAGTTTGAAATCTGGACCACTGTTCTTAGTAAGCTTTTCAAGCAATATATGTCTCAGACTATAGGAAAGCCACAGGAAAGCCTTTTCAATAATATTTTCCCAGAGTCAAGCAATGGATTTGCACAGATAATCAATCTGCCCATTCAAATTTCAGCTAGTTCTGAGTCTGCTGTCATTCTTTCAATATTCCCAGTTGCTCATTTCACTTAAAGGCTCTGGGTGTTTACATCCTTGCATTTCCCTTTCATGCATGTGTTATGGGATTTGCAATCTTAAACATGTGTTACAGGATTGTATTATCGAGTGTGTGTTTTGCTCCATATGTTGTATTTAATCATGGAGTGAATTATTATTGTAAAAAATAATATTTCAAAATTATACCGAGAGTGGTTTTTTCTGGGGGGGGGGGGTGCAGGGGTACGCATACCCTAAACATTTTGTGAATCTAAGTTTAGCCTCATTGAGGGGCAGTATTTCAATATAAGTAGGAAAATGAGAGTACTGTACTCCTAAACATTTTTTTAGAAAAAAGCACTGTGTGTGTGCATATATAGAGGGAGTGTAAATAAATCTGGATAGTTCCCAAACCTCCATGTTGATTCCTTTTTGAGGAATAGTGAAAGATGTGTGGCATAACTTACTGTTTAATAAGCAAAACTTTCCACTTATTGTTGGAAAGAAAGATCATCATGTTGGTTGTTACTTGTCTTGAGGGTCCCATTTGTGACAAAAAGACAAGATAACAGATTTTTCATAGAATCATAGAAGGAACCATGAGGGTCATCTAGTCCAACCCCCTGCAGAGCAGAAATCTTTTGCCCAACCCACAACCCTGAACCCACAACCCTGAGATTAAGAGTCTCATGCTCTACCGGCTGAGCTTTCCCAGTGTAAAGGCCGCAGATAATTTTTAAATTAATACATTTTTAATTAATTTACAACCATCTCTCTCTGATTAAGCTTTGTTGTAAGCCAATATTGGTAGAAAGGCAAAATATTGTGGTTTAAATTTGAGGGGTGAGGGAACTTAACTAAGGCTTCAGTTGATAAATCTAAAGCTTGCAGGCCAGCTTTTTAACCCTATGGCTCTCATGCAGTATCTCTCTCCTTGGAGCCATTTTGTTCCTTGGCAACATACACTTCCCCTTTTCTCATGTTGATTGAAGGGAAGTAGGTTAAGATATGAACGTGGGATGAGTACTCAACACAGCCATTGGTCTATATGTGCAAAACTGGTGCAGTAAGTAGTGAAGTTTGTATGGAGTGTTGTTGCACCAACCTGCCATCTTTAGAGTGCAATCTTATGTGTGTACTCAGAAGTAAGCCCCACTGTGTCCAATGTTGTGCAGCCTTGGAGCCCTACCTGCGAGACTCAATACAGTAATGCAGCTTGCTAAACCCCGTGAAACAAGGTTGTTAAGATCGTTTATAGGTCAATAATTTTCAGTCCACATCAAGGCTGCTTCAGTCTTTAAAACACCCCAAGTGATAAATGTATTCTAGCTTTTGGTGCTGCTAACACAAGTAGATGAATATAGCATCAAGCCAGCAATGTGTTGACAGTGTATCTATTTAAATGCAAGGTGGTTCTGAAAAATACAGGAAATGTTATACACACTGAGCCAAGTTGTTCATTGGTACACTAGCACATATGGTTCTTATGATCACTCGCTGTTCTAAGACCCCCTGTTAGACAAGCATATGTGTTGGCCAAATTCCCTAGGAGCGAACGAACTGTATTGATGACAAACTGGCTTCCTTTTCTCCAAATGCCCTTCGGTTTCTTCATTTACGTCTCACTTATAACTTTGCTTTTATGTAGCTATTTATACCTAATTTTGCAAAATATTAAGGTACATCTACATTTTCCTACTGAAGCACACAAATATAAATATAAACATTTTTAAAGGAGTTGAATCATGTTAAAGGAAAGAAGTATAATAATTGTCTTTAACTTGCATATGTTATTTTCCAAAACAATTCTAGGTATTGATGTAATTATGATGGAGGATTCCTCGTCACAACAAGAGTCCCGCCTAGGTTTTTAAAAAATCCTCTCTGTTAGCACCTACACGTGCAAATCTCCAGAAACCTCAGCTTCTTATGCCAGAGCAATAGATGTATTATATTTGTTCCAAATGTTTAAATATTTCAGAAGGAGGGGGGAAAGCTAGTCGTATCACCAGCTGGCCTGATCTGGTACCTGAATTTTAATTGAAGAGTGGTAATATTAAAAACTTGGTGTTCTCTGTGTTATGTGTGAGAATGGATGGATGTGCATGTATATGCATGATTTGGTTTGTGGACATGTATAAGTGTGTAATGTGTTGTGGGGGGAGGGGGTCCTCCCACTTTTCACATGGGGATGTGGCTGTTGGGCTGAAAAGGCTTCCCCCACCCTGGCATACAAAGAAAAGAAAATAGCATATTATGGCCTCTAGAATATCTCAGTCTAGAAAGAAGGCTATTATGTCAGTACACTAAAGCCAGAGGAAGGAATCTTAAACTGCTTCCCCTCCTCTATTTTATTTGAACTTTACAATCTAAATGTCCTACATTTTCTTTCTACACATTGTGAGCCTATATTATGGTAGTGCTCTACAGTTATTATTTTTCACATTCTGACATTTATTGACCACCCATCAAAAACATCCTCTGGGCAGTTCACACAAAATTGAGGACAATAAATTATATAACAATAAAGAAGTTAAAACACTAAAATCAATACAATTATCTGCATTAAAAAGGGGGGAAAGGAAACAGCACAAAAAGCACAGAACCATTCTACAATAACAGTTAGAACCCAGCTAAAAATAATTCCATGGGTTTTCTGAACCTGGGAGAATAAAAAATATCCCACTGGTCTGAAGATCTGAAGGTAGATGCCAGGCAAGCCTCACTGGGAAAGCAATCCAAACTCAGGGTGCCACCAGTGAAAAGGCCCTCTCCCTGGGGGCCACCTCATCTCTTTAGGCAAGAGACCCTGGAGACTTTTGCCAATGAGAAAATCAACCTGCAATCACAAATCTCCCCTTACCTGAAGCACCAGGCAGTTCAAGCACCAGGCAGTAGATGATGTAGCTGCTTTGCTGATACACCACTTTGGTATCTTCTGCCTGAATCCTGGCAGTACCTGGAGGAAGCTATCTTGCTCTCTGGAACTAAGGCAGAAATAATCAATTAGTTTCATCAGCAGATTGGCGGGGGAGGGGAACCCTTAATTCCAACCAGTACCACAGCTGAGAACTGCACCCTGACATGTACCTCTGCCAGTTAAGCAAAGAGTGAGCAAGGCAGTTTCCTGGATGGGTAAATATATAGAAAGCCTGCTTGACCTCTCATTTTCTTTTAAACTACTGTGGCATTTGTACGGAGCCCCCGGTCATCTCACGGACTATTGACCCGTACACCACTAATCCGCTGCCACCAACCAGGTCCTCCCTGGTAAAATCACTTCAGTCTCAGTCAGCTTTTCAATTAATAAAGAAGAGTGTATTTTATTTCAGACATAAAACAAAACTTTTACAGCATTGCAAAAGGTGTTCCTCTTTACTTTCTTAATCTTATGTTCCTCTGTCTATCTCTGCTACCTCCCCACACTCAAGGACCAACTGCCCTAACTGTCTCTCTATTACCAAGTGCCTTTCCCAACCAGCCAACCCATGAAACCCAACCAACTGCCCACCAACAACTCTCAACGAACTCCCCCGAACTAGTTTTATAGACCCACTGACTCCACCCCCCTGGGTCCTGTCTGAGCATCCTATTTAACTATTTCCCCTCCAGCACTCTCTCATATATGTTAACGTCACAACTACGAGTGGGGAACTTGTGGCTGTCCTGATGTTGCTAGTCTACAGTGCCCATCAGTCCAGCCACACCATGGCCAATGGCCAAGGATGATGGGAGTTGTAATCCAGGAACATCTGATGAGCCACAAATTCCCCACACATTCTAAATCTTTAGACAATTGAAATACAATCCTATATATACTTATTGAGTTGAGGTAAGTGTGCATAGAGTTGAAATGTTATGATATTTGTTATAGGGTCGTTGTTGTTTTTTAAAAAATTGATGCTTATCATCTTTCCTTGAATGTTATTCCCATTATATGTGCGTTCCTGTATCCTAGTTTTCAGCCAGGAAAGTAGGCCAGAAGACTATATTTTGATGTACCAAAACAACAACAAGAGGCAGAAGAAGATTTAAATACAAAGTGCAATTAACAATTGACTTGAATATAGGCCAAGTAGTCTTAATGGTTATTTACAGTATTGTAATTTTTAAGTATAGGTTTAGAATCACTACACTCTGGTGTTTTTGTTTAGATATGGAAATTAGGGTTGTTGTTTTTTTATATTGGCTTACAATGCTTCATCACCCTTTAAAGGAAAAACCTCTTCTACAAAATTCAGATTTGAGAAGTATAAATAAATATTCTTTATTTAATTGCATATATAAATATCCCTCCATTTCAGTATATATACCATTGGTATATAAAGCTCTTGGGACCAGTTTATTTGTGGGATGATACCCCATATGTGCCCACTTCAATCTGCAGAACTGGCACTGTTACAGATACCACATAATATTTGTTCTGCAGTTGTCAGAAATCAATCTTTTTGTGTGGAAGCACCTACACTTTGGAACTCCCTGTCTTACTGATACCAGGGAGGCTCCTTCACTGTATTTTTTGGGCGACTGCTTATCACCTTTTTGTTTAGGCAAGTCTGTACAGACAAGTAGAAGTTGATGTACTTTAATCTCTTTTTAGTTTACTGCTGATTTCAACTGTTTAAAAAATGTTTTAATTACTTGCTTTTAAATGTGTTTACTGATAATCTTAATATTTCTTGTAAACTGCTTTAGATGTTTGTTACAATCAACACACATACATACATCATTTTATTTGTATGCTGCCTTTCCATGGTTAAAACCAAGCTCAAGGCAGCGTACAGCATAAAAAAAAACATAATTACAAATTTAAACAATAAATAAAACACATCAAAATGTGCACAGTCAAATTGAACAATTTCCATATACAGTGGTGCCCCGCAAGACGAATGCCTCGCAAGACAGAAAACTCGCTAGACGAAAGACTTTTCTGTTTTGGAGGTGCTTCGCAAAACGAATTTCCTATGGGCTTGCTTCGCAAGACGAAAATGTCTTGCGAGTTCCTGCGGGTTTTTTTTCTTCCCCCCCTTTTTCTAAGCCGCTAAGCCGCTTATCTGCTAAGCCGATAAGCCACTAAAAGCCGCTAAACCGCTAATAACGCTAATCCGCTAAGCTGTCAATGGGCTTGCTCCGCAAGACGAAAAAACCGCTAGACGAAGAGACTCGCGGAACGGATTCTTTTCGTCTTGCGAGGCACCACTGTAAATCAAAATAAGAGCTAATAACAGAGATACAAAAAGTTAATATCAATAACAGCAACAACCCTTCCCCAACAATGACAAAGCTGCTAAAAAAAATACCCCAGCCAAAGAGTTTGTTCAGCAGCCTCAGCTTTTGTTGCTGGAGTCAGTCAGGGCCTTGCCCTCCCAGACCAGGTGGGATAAGGCCTACACCACAGCTATGTGGTATATAAATTTTGTTAAAATAAATGTGCTATTATTATCTATTAAATTTGCATACCACCCTTCATTGGAAGATCACAGGGTGGTTCGCAACATTAAAATACATGAGAACACAAAATACATCATAAAAACAAAAACAAAGCAATAACCCCCCCTCCCACAAACACAACTTCTAAGAGGCCAGGGTGAGCTGTGGTCCTATTTAAGCATTAGACTGCATATATGCCATACATTGAAAGGACATCTCCTTCAAAGAATCCTGAGAGCTGCAACTCTGTTAGGAGTAAACTACAGTTACCACGATTCCTTTTGGGGAGGCGGTATATGGTTTAGGTATGTGGTGTGTACAGAGCTTTAGTCTGGAGTTGCTGGTTGGAATGTTGGAGCAACATTCAAGAATGCCTTGTCTCTGCTTGGAGCTATCCAGGGTGCTAGCCACCTTGTTAGTTTGCCTTCCATGCCTTGACACTTGGTTTGCCTCACCTTATATATCTGAACCTGTGCTTTGCTTCATCAGGCCTTGCTTTGCTGGAAAATGACCCATACTTGATCTGACTTTGCTCCCCAGAGCCTAAACTGTGAATGTAAATTGGTATCCTTGGACTCTGACCTTAGCAAATGACCCCACTTAAGCTTGAAGCCTCTCCTCTGGCCGGGACAGTGCAGGAACTAATGACATGAGCCTGGAGAGAGAGGGGGCTTCATACATGATTCTGAAATTCCACTTCATCTCAAAAGTGGTTTGTGGAAAAGGGAAAGGAAACAGAAGAAGAAGAAGAATCAAACAGTAAAATTGAAGTCATATTGTTTTCTCGTTGTATGTTGACACTTTAATAACATCCTCTCATTAATTCTTGTACACCCATACTCAACTTAATATCTTTGCTCAGCTTCAACAGAGGAGATGGCCTCTTATGTGGTGGTCCCTGGACTTTGGAACAGAAATAGCTGATGCAACTAGTCTGGCACTCCTATCACTGCCAGCCTTGCTGATGCCTTGCCATGGCACCACCCCAGTAAATCTCAGCATTGCTGGTGTCAGGGTGGTGGCTCCATTGAACTGCAGTGTGCCGGCCTCTCCTACTTTGAAAAGCCTCCCATAAGGAGGTTTTCCTGGCACTACAAGTTTTTTGCTGCCAGGCGGACACATTCCGATATGCTCAGGTGCTTCAGACCGGAGATTATTCTTCTAACTCTTCTATCCTCTGAGGGTTTTTTTGTCATGCTGTGTTTTGCCATGCTTATCTATTGGTTTTAAATTGTACTCCAACTTTGTGCAATTGTTATTCACACTTTGGAATAACATGTATCTTTCGATAAATGGTGGGCAACCACGCCATCACCAGTGTTCAGAATGGCAATATGTATCGAAATACAGACTTTAATCTTTCTGGATTTGCCTGTTTTAGTATAAAATGAAACATCTACTATAGATCTGTTGGATATAAACCCAGAGTTCAAAAATGTGCTCAACTGTGTAAGCATTAGTTGGGCTTTTTCCAGGGATTGTAGGGGGAGGGGTCTTCAATCGTCCCTGGACTACAACTCCCATCAGCTCTAGCAAGCATAGCCAATGATCAGGCATGATGGGGGGTGTGATCCAACACCTACTGGAGGGCCAGACAAATACCCACCAATCTTTAAAATGCATCTCTCAATCTGTGAACCTCAGTGGGAGCAGTACAAGGAAACAAGCTAGTAAGGTTGTGAAAATGAGTAAGGACTGGATTTGTTTTTTCTGACTGAAAATACCATGGGAATAATTAGGAACACAGGCTCTAAAACATTACACGAATCATATATCTATTTCTCTTCTGTGGGATTTGTACAATTGGATTATGATGCAGCTGCCTCTGAAATATATGGCAGTTCATTCATCCATTTGGACCAGTTGAGTGAAACTCTTAATATATTTTGCCTAACTGCAGGATGACACATCAGCACTTGGGTTGAAAACAATGCCAGAATGGGTGAAATGAATAATCTTTCTGTGGCTTTTTGTAGGACGCAGGGTTGGTACTGGAGATTACAAGCTGTGAACAAGCAGTTCAGTCAGTCAGTAGATCTACAAAATGTTTGATTTATTTCTTTAAATTCTCTTCGGATATTTATTTCCTTAATTTTTTTCTACTGAATGTATCCTGCATCAGATTCTGCCAATCCAAACCCAATCCTGACAGACCTGAGGAGCTCATGACAAACACCTGCAGGGAAATTGTAGATACACTGGGTTGTATCTCCTGGTGGCTTCATGCTAGCAACTGCTTGCTTGCCTGTTTCCTGCTTAGCACTTGTGTCTGTAAGAAGTGTTAGCTGATTTCCACCTTTACTACTACAGACACCCACACTATATCCTGCATAAGGGGGCATGGGGATCCACAAAAATTGGAAGTGCTTTCTGCTAGCAGAATGCCAATATTGGATACAGCCCCAAATCCATATAGAAGCCTGTGACAGAAGAGTAGAAGAATGACTGACAGCAGTGGAGTCTGGTGGAACTCTGGGTGTGAATGACAGGAGCTGAGCATCCGTGGAGAATGACAGTTGAAGGGAGAGCCAGAGGAGATGATGGGAGGAGGAATGAGGAGGGAGAAGGAACAGATAAAAAAAGACAGCTGTTTGAAATTGGGAGACAGGTATACCAGGTTACAGTAGTTAAATTTTGTTATTCTTTATCAAGTTGCCTTTTGTTCTGGTGTGGCTATTTCCTATATAGAAATTATATTTAATGTTCTTAAATACAGTAAATGAAAGTGTTCTTGTTTAGGTGGTTTCTAGGAATAGCCAGTCTCACCCCACATGTCTTGTGTGGCTAAACACCAGAGGTCAGTAAATGTCTCAAAAATTCAAAAAGCACCAGAGACTGCGCTTTCTGCCCAGTTCTTGTTTGCCCTGACTCACTCTTGCATTGCACTCTCTCTCTCCTGCTCTGAACAAGAGGAGAGATGCAAAGAACTTCCCTCTGTGAGGGAGCACTGTGGTGGCTTATGAAGGTGCTTTTCCACCCATGATAGGGCTACTGATGTGGGCAACATGCCTGCATCATTTTGTGGTCTTGTCTCCTTTTATGCTTTTAGATGGGACAGCCATTTTGCCATGCCCCACAGCAACCATTTTGTGTTACACTACTCCCCCACAGCTGCCATTTTGTGACTGGTGCCCATGGCACTCAAAATTCCAAGTGACTCTTGGAACATTTTGAAGCCCCTTAACATTATCCAGGGAAGGTGTTTTGGTTAGAAACATTTCCATTTGCTGATAAAAACTGAACAGCCAGTTAGATCTCTGCTCGGACTCAAGGACCAGTACAGAACAAGCCTGCTGCTAAATCAAACATATGTTATCTCACTTAAAGATGGTGCATAGCATAGGGCATCCTCTCCAGATATGAAGAGATTAGAAGGACCATATAGACTTTGAAATGGAACATGAACCAGTTCAGTCCACACTACAATCATGACTTGAAACCTCCCTGATCCCCAGATCAAAGCACTAGCAACCTGGTGTGTTTCGTGGGCTTTGGTCCAACATACTATAACACGAGACTCTTGATCTCAGGGTCATGTGTTTGAACCCCATGTTGGGCAAAAGATTCCTGCATTGCAGGAGGTTGGAACCTCCCTGTGGTCCCTTCCAACTCTACAATTCTATGATTCTATATCTGAGGGAACCCCTTTTGTGCTGTGCATGGGATTGCCTTTGAAGCTGCTAAGTGGGAATGCATTATGAACCTACAACTGGAGACAGTGCAGCTGCTTTGTCCATTCCCAGGCTCAAGTCAAAATGCTGGTTTTGACTTCATGGCTTGCGGCTCTCTTATGGCTGGTTATCTCCATAAGTGCCTGGACTTGCTTTGGATCTTGATATACTTGGTGGGAATAAAACAGGCCTAGGTGGTTTGGTGCTACAGTTGAAAAGTAGAAAGGTTAAGCAACCTCTTCCAGCGCATATTATTATTATTATTATTATTATTATTATTAGTCCTTCATATCCCACACTCCTTATGCCACTTCACAACAAAAAAGGCATGTGGGCTTAGACTTGTGAGTTCAATTGCCTACAGGATATTCTGTGTAAATTCCTGTGAGAACCTTTTAGAGAAGAAAAGGTGCTGGCCTAAAAATGCACTGAAATATCAATAATTAAGCAACCCAGTCCTGCTCAAAGTCAGTACATGAACCATCTCCACGCTGCCGAGATGCACCTTATGCATCTTTGCAATCTATGAAAAACAGGTGAGCTATTTTCAAAACTTGCTTTGACATTTATTGTTACTGGCATCATCATCAATCAAAATTGTGCTAGGAAATATGTGTGCCGCTCTCAGACCTACTGCATCACAGGAGACCCCCATCTCTCACTGTTTAACCCAGCCTGCCAGAGACTGATGTAAACAACAAAGAGACATGGGTCTATGCCCAGGAGGATTTCCCTCGCAATACAGTAAGGCTCAGAGGCTATATATAAGGCTAAACAGAAGCAGGATTATGTCTTTGCTGGTTCCAGGCATTCCACCTTCCCCATCTGGATATGGGCCTGAAAAACTGAGGAAAAGTTGGGAGGCATGGAGGGTAAGTTGTAAATAAGCACACATGGTGCCATAGCCAACATCATTACTGATCACAGGGTGTGTCAAGTTATCAGCCTTAGCTTCCTGGCTTTGTGGAGCTTGAGCCAACATGAGAATTTTTTTAATCACTGAATTGGAATCTGCTTTGAACAAACCAATCATGTGAACCTTTCATCATAAGCAGAGATCACAATTCAACCTGCCAGCTGCTTAAACCACTTTGGAGAGCTTTGCATCTGCATGCAAACAAGTAATCGGCACATGTAATAAACAGCTCAGCTGGCTGATGAACCATTAGCCAAGATCTATTTGTCCCCTCCCTCAAAAAAAAAAAAAATCTACCAGTCGGCTTCATGCACCATGAATTAGCTGTTAGTAATATGAATTATTACTAATAATTCAGTTGCATGAATGAGCGATTAGTAATATGAAGACAGCATAGACTTACATCTTCCTATAGGCTAAGAGAATAAACTCTAAGAAAAAAAGTCAACAGCTGTTTAAGGTGCAGCCAGGAGAAAATGTGCACTGCATATCTTGCTAATATGCTGTCAGTCAAGTTAAGTTTATTTATAGATCCCCATTTCTGCTACTACTGCACACTCAGTGGGTTAACAACAGGCACAGCAACATAATAATTAAGTACAATAACAGAATAATTAAATTCATTACAAAAATGAATGTTACTGAAATAAGGGTAATATTGCTTAGCATTTAAAAAAAATATGGAATAATTGAGCATGTTTTCATGATATAAATGAAAAGTTACTTATTTAACAGCATGCACAGAGGCTTAGGGAGGGCAGCAGGACAGGCAGGGCGCTACTGCTGCAGCCTCTTATTGTTGTGTGCCTGCCCACGAACACAATGAAGCATGTTTGTCCATTTCATATTGCTAGTAGTGGAGGAAAAGACTGGAGACAATGGACACAAGTAAGAATGGGGTAGAATTTCAGTTTGAATTTTCATGTGAGTCTGCTTAGCCTGGACTTCCTGAACCAGCTAGCAAATCTAAATGCTGTTATTGTTTGAAATTTGCACTTCATTTTGCAATGCAGTCCCCCAACCAGAATAAGTCTACAAAAATGTGTCTTGTTAGGGAAAGGGGAAGGAATTAAACAATGGTGGAAGACAAGTTTTCAAAGTTAAACATTAAGTAAGTAAATAAGTATATAAGAAAAAGTAACACCCTCTTTATTTGGTAAGTAAATTTATCTGACAATGCGACAATCAGATTTTGAATTCTATAGGGCAGTGGTTGTTGCAGTTCTAGAGGGTAGAGAAGTTAAAAATTATAGAAGCCAGGCTAATCAGCAAACAGCACAGAAATTCTCAGTCAGGGTGTGTGTGTGCTTGCGCAAGTTGAAGTTTTAATTGCCTTATTTGTTTCTCAGTGGCAGTAACATTAGTACTTCGGTTATCTCTCACTGTCTACTCCATCACTGTAAACACACTGGGGTGGTGGTGGAAGGCCAACTAAAATGCAGATACAATTCCAAATAGCTCATTGGAAGTGAATCTTAATTTCTATACTGTGTAATACTGCTACTTGGGTTCAAACAGCCAACCGTGGATATTTGCTAGGCCAGAGGTATGCCTAAGAACTTAGAAGCTGCCATGATGTGGATTCAGGACTCTGCACCTAGTTTTGAAATCATAAAAAAGGTTCAGTAGGGGCTAGATGTGTCTGCCCAGGCAGAATAAACAAACCTGAGGAGATTCCAGTGAATTTTTTTATTTCCCCATATGTAGAGTTAACCTGCAAATTAATGATGATCCTCTACAGTCTATTTGTTCCTATTTTAAATAATATTTGCTCCCAACTAGTTACTGTTATACAAGTTATTCATCACCTCATCCATCTATTACTTTATTTTCTAACAAATGTCATCTGGTCCCATATACATTTGCAGAGTGTTTCTTTTGCTGCCATATAAGAAGATAAAAATCCAGGCCCATCCTTCTGATACTTTCTCAAAAAAGGGAGCTTCTGAATCTTTTCTTTGAAGTAGCTTTTCCATTTCTCAAAAATGGGAGGGTCGGAGAATCGAGAGGCCTCCCTGCATGCACCTCCATGACCCAAAACTAATGAGGAGTTGTGCTTGCCTTGGTTCCTTCTTCACAACTACAAGTCAACCTCCACTCTCTCCAAAGCAGCGTACTCCAAAGGGTCCCTCATCCACATATAAGACAAAACTATTTTGTCACAGGTTCTCTCAGACTTAAAAGAAACCTTGCTGCCTTTAATCTTGTAAGAAAAACCCTTCAGAAGAAAGGTATACATTTCAGAACTACTTACACCCTTTGGCCTAGTACTTCAAGTGGCAAAGGAAGGCTCTTCTCTCACACTGATGAGGATTTTGAACCGTTCTCACACAGGATGGTGAAGTAACATGAGGGAAGACTATATATGCTCTTTTAAGTTTTTCCTTTCTGTCACTTCTGGTTCCCACAGAATATTCATTCGGGCCTTCTCCTTCTGATCTGCTTCATTAACATATCTTACAATCTTTCCTTGTTCTTTATTCCTATTAATAATATTCTCTCTTAACTAGTTTTTTTTAAAAATACAGGTTATTTCTCCTCAATAGATATATAGCTTTACTGTATTTTGTAACAACCTGATCCAATGCATGCTTACTTGGAAGTAAGTCCTATGACATTCTCTGGACATTACTGTGCCAAGTAAGTGTGCAATGGATGGCAGTTAACAGGAGCAACATTCCCCTCATCCTTGTCTTAACAAGGACCTTGATTCAGAAACAGGAGCTGGAGAATTATATAAACATAATACAGGAGGAGTAGAATAGTGGTGGTGGAGCTAGTTGTACAGCTGCTTACCATGTCAGTCATAGAAAGAAAAGGCAAGCTGCTTCTATCTGAGGCATTTTCACTCAAAAGAAATTTTTAGAAGTTTACGAAAGCATTTAGTAAAGACCTCAGAGCCACAGACCTGCAGTGTTGTATGAGCCTGGCATTTGAAAGCCATCCCTGGGAACTTCCAGACTGTCACTCATTTCTTGTGGGATTCAGTCACATCCTGACAAATTCAGGCTGAGCAATTACCATAAAGCTGACCTGGAGCTCCTGCAAAACAAACCAGCTTCTCCCAGAAGTCCAGGCTTTCTGAGGTAACAAAAGTGGCAGGAAAATGTGTGTGAGGGAAAGTGTTCCTTAACGCAACAATGTCTAATCTCCCCACAAACAAATCAGCATCAGTGTTTACTAAATAGCCTTCGTAGTCTAATCTCTCTTCAAACAAATCAGGCTGAATGCTCATTAAACAGGTTGTCTAGAAGTCACCCTTGCAATCTTTAAAAACATTCATGTTCAACAAGGCATTTGATGGCTGGAACAACTTGCTCCTGGCAATCTTGAAATTAGCAGCTGGGAGCATGTGTGACTGCTTGGAAATGTTTTCAGGTGCTTTAAATGGTTTAAATTTCTTTTTTTTTAATGTATTATTTTGTTGTTTACTGTCCTGGGGTTCATTGTCATCAATACCATCTTCACCACCATCATCTCTTAAGATGAAGGTTAAAAGGAAGGGGCTGCAGATGCTTGAGGGGGCAGGATCTGTGGTCAGTGATGTAAAACTGCTGAAGCACTACTAAGGAAGTCATGGTCTAAGACCCCATATTTCACTCAAAACATCTCACTCTAAATTTGAAGCTGAGGACATCTCCAACAGGCCATAAAGGTTTTCTTTCCCTGTTGACACCCAGGCTGTGTGGCAGGCCTAAAAGGGAGGAGGGATGCCATTCTGAAGTGTATTTCAAAGGATTCATTTCCTCAGTGGGAAGAATTTCTGGGTTCCAACCATATCTGAGAAAGAAACTGAACAATCCTTCTATCTGTGCTCTGTTTTCCAAACCACTGGCTACTTATTTTGTGCCAAATATCTGGCACTGAACTGTAGCCAAAAGGCATCTTTTTTTAAAAAAAAGAAGATCAATACTTCCTAAATGGTATATTAAATGCACAGGGATTTGAATCTTGCTCCCGTTGGCTTTAGCTGACTAACCCTTGAGTTTGCAGGAAAGATCACATTGCACTTAACATTCCTAATTTCCTTTGGCGTTGATGGGGGCGATCATTTTGAGATCAATGTGAGGGCTATCTGTGTCTCGACAAAAGACTTTGCCTCTATTCAATTTCTCTCATAACCTTCTATCTTATTTTATATATGATCATATAAGTGCTTTCCATTAGGACCAGCTTGAATTAGTACCTGTCCCTTAGGATTGTTAGTAGTGTTCATGAAAGAACCATGATTCTCTGTCTTGGAGAAACTGCCCGTCTTCCAAACATCATGTGTTATGAAACTTCATTTTCTTTTTTTTAATATATTTGTACCCTGCTTTTCTGTCCAAAAAGGAAGCCTAAAGCAGCTAACAATAACATACCAAAATAGATTACAATAATGTAAAAACAAACCAAGCAAAACAAAATGGCTCCCAGTGCCAAACAGCTGGTGTGTGCTGAGAGCCATCACTCTGAAGCCAATCAGCAAGCAGTTTGTGATGCCAAGACCCATCCTGTCTGAAAGCTAGCCTCTCCGCATTAATCAGCTGAGTACGTCTTCCTTGAGCACAGGATCAAATGGCTCCACCCACCTATCAAAACTGATCTGCAGGATGATGGTGGTGAGAGAAGAAAGGATCTGGTCCACATGCTGGATTGTTACCCGATCCTCCACCTCAGTCTCTGTCCTCCATCCATATAAGCAAGTAGCATTATCAGGGTTCAAGGACACAACGTTGCCAGAGATAGCACTCCAGGAGCTTGCAAAGCAGAGCTGGTGTGAGTATGGCATGAGGAGATAAGAACGAGGCTGGGGAGTGTCTAGAGGGCACAATAAAGATGTATGGAGGGCCACATTCACCCCCCTGGCCTGAGGCTCCCCATTTCTGCTCTAGTGACAGAATGCTTGCCTAGCTCTTGAACAAAAATATTAAAAAGTGACAACCATTGGAAAACTATCCTTCCCCCCCCCCAACCACAAGGCTTTTCAAAGAGATTTGTCTGTATTTTCTAAAAGCAAGAAGATGTACAGCTATCCTCTCCCACACAGCAATGCTCAACCCCAGAACCAGCAGTAAGTCTGCTTGATTTGTATGAGAGGACAGGATCTCAGCTCCATTGGCACCTATTTAGATACGTGTTAGTGGGAATAAACAGTTAAGCGAAAAGTGAGTTTTTAAAATCTGTGGTGAACACCTCACTGCTCTCTGCACTGCTTCATCTAGTGGCAAATGTAAAATCTGAGAGATGCCAAAGTCTGCTGAGGGGCATGCCGTGAAAGCACACGCACACAGCATGAGTTTCCTCTGCAAGTCTTAGAGCTACTGCTGGATGGTACCTTCCTGAAGAAATCTCATCACTGGGAGAGTGCTTTGTGGTATTAAAAGTCCAATTAAAACAAAATCAAATAGTTTCATTAACTGCAACAACCAAAAATTATACTGCCAATTGCTTTCTTCTCATTTAAGGGCATTTACATCTGAATGACTTTTTTCAACTGTGCGCGTGTTTGTAATTAATGCAATTACAAGCTGGGGATCTTTCCCCAAAACTAAAGAAAAAAGAAAAAAAGGAATGTTATCAGTTCTACTGTTTTAATTGAAATAGAGTTGTTTTCAAGCGTATGGTGAATTATGTAACTTCCATTATTGGAACACAATATTTGCACCCTGTAATAAGTCAGCATCAGCATCTGGGTGTGCGCCTCTTCAGTTTGCGAGAAGTTTGTAGATCCAACATCAATAGCTTAATTTATTTAGCTTACGTCTATTAATTACTTGTACTTTCACTAGTTGGAGCATCTTACGTAATGATGGCAACAGCACTGTGAGTCTATCAGCTGTCTGCTCATCCCCTCCTCCTAAACTGTTTTTTTCCAGTCAGGAAAGGAAAGACGCTGTCTATAAACTGAGGTGGTGGGGTTGGGGGAGGTAATGGATGGTGTGTGAAGAACTTGCAAATTTCCACCCGGAAGACTGACCTGCAGATGTCTCTTCCCCGCAAGAACAGCAGTGGCCCAGGGAAGGAACCTCTGGTTCTCCTTGCTCTGTGAAATCAGCAGCCATTATGGCATGCCTTTTCAGACCTATATGTGTTCTAACAAATAAACACACCCCACAATGGAAAGGATCACAGACTGTCATGCAAAACAGTCCAAGGTCTGACTCCTTCTGGAAAAGGGAAATTCCTAGTGAGGGACTTCTCCAGCCTGGAGCCCAGCACTCAAGGCAGCTTCTACTTCTCAAGGCTGCTTCTGCCTTGGATGTTGCCAGCACTGAGGTCGTAAGGAGCATGCAACCCCTGCCACAAAGAGGACTGGTTCCTCAGGGCAATCTGTCTCAAGGGGTGATGCTCTCTCTGGGGGTCCCAGTTTGGGAAATTCTGGCTCAGAGGAGCTCTCTGCTGATAGTCTCCAGTCCAGGCTCAGCCGTCCTCTTGCCTTTGAGAGCCACTCCCAATCCTTGGCTCCTGGTAACAACTGATGACACCACCCGTTTTCCTTATCTAGCTGGTTCCTCCTCCCTGTCAAAGCCTTAGTTGCTGTTCAAGGTTCGGGCTATCACAACACTCATAGCTGCCATCTGGTGGGCATTCCACTAAGTACACAATATTGCTTGCATTTTTAAAATTATTTTAAAGAGTATCAACTGCCCAGCTCACCACTGCGGCAGTTAAGAAGCAGGTAGTAACAGCAGCAGCAGTACATGACAATGTATGACAACTTGACACTTTACCAGTCTTTTTAAAAAATAAAACCATGGCCTTGCCTTACAATTTACTAAATGATACAACATAAGATTGGGATGGCGGGGGGGAGAGATGTAATGGGAGGAAACCTGACAATAGGCTCAAGCAGAAATTAATTCAGCCACCTTGGGTTGGCATACATATAATTTTGTATATAAAATAAAAAATAAGCTGCTGAAACAAATACATTTTAAGATGTTTCTTAAAGGCTGGGCTGCATTGATTGGGGTGCATCTCTCAACAGGTAAAGCACACCAGAGAAAAGGTAACAAAACAAAAAAAAAAACACCACTTGGACAGGGGCAGTGGGGTAGAAGAAAAATGGAAAGCAAACAAGAAAAGTCCAAGAAACTATGAAAAGGCACAGACGATGCATGTACTGAAAAGTTAAGAATGAAACCTTGAACCCAGAGATAGCAGGAGAAATCTCTGCATGTCCTTTTCCTCTCTTGCCACCAGAAGGGATATAAGGTAAGAAAGAGAAGCAAGGAATTACGTGTTCAAATACACAGAGAGAGACAGAGCTGAGCAAAAACAACCCCTAAAGTCCAGAGCAAGAGGCCTAAGATGAGTCCAACCAAAAAGCAAATAATTGTAAAAAAAAACTAATGAACAAGCAGTTATCAACAGAAAGAAGAGAAAGAATCTTGATGAGATGAAAAAGCTAAACGAGACAAACATTAGCATTGTGGAAGATGAGATGAAAATGAAAACGAAAATTAGATATAGATAGATGATAGATAGATAGAAGATAGATAGATAGATAGATAGATAGATAGATAGATAGATAGATAGATGATAGAGCTAGAGCACCACAGTATAAGATTTGTAGCAGTAGAAATGTCTGAGGATGCGGAGTGGCTCTCATAGAAAACAGGAAGGCAGAAGTTGGGACAAACAGTGGAAGTGACTTTGACTAAGAAAGCTTTAGGAGATACAAGAGAGTGACAAAGAGGATTACATACAAACAGGAGGCAAACAGTAGTGAGAAAAATAAGACTTTTAAAGCAAAAAACAAAAAAAAACCACCTCACAAAATAAATAGGAGGGGGAAAGAGAGCACAAATTTATAAATGGAGAAAATCAGACAACAGATGGAATTTGAACCATGAATGTTCAGCAGTACAAATGTACAAGCAGGAGGCAGCACAATTCAGGAATGAGCCAAGGCTGAGCAGAGCAAGAATGATGAAGATGAAAACTTATGAGGATCACACAAATGAAGAGTGGATGCTACCACAGACTTACAAAACAGCAGCACTAGTGGTAGATGGTGCAGAAATAGGAAACAGATTTGAGTTAGTTGAATGGGGAAAGTATCAGGTCACAGGAGCGGAATTACAATCTCTTGGTGAAGCAGTAGAACTGAACACCAGAGCAAATAAAATCAAATGATAATCATAAAGGGAATGTGGAATATTAGAAAAATCAACAGGTGAGCATGAGGAAGTGATGACTAAATCAAGACTTGTGAGCAGCAGAGGAAGGAAACAGGGAAAGATCAAAGTAATAAAGAGGGGGGAATAAACCTGAAGGATTCTGAATCAGCTGTTTGATCAGTGTTCACATCACCACCTAGTAAAACAGGAGAAGAAAACGGCAGAAAAGATTAAAGCCAGACTTCAAAATCAGCTCCCCCCCCCCCCACAAAAAGTAGACATTGAACCAGGAGGGTGGTACATAAGAGCGAGAGTAACGCTCGCTGAAGAAAATAGTCATGCAGCATGGGATTCAAACATGGGGAGGGCGGGGGAAGGAATAGAAGAAAAATAGTATCTTGGAGAAAGATGACATACACCCCCCCCCCAGGAAAGACAATGAAAAGGAGAACCAATGGGAAGTTTATGCAGCAAAAGTAACCCATGTCAGAAGCAGAGATCCAGGTGTCAGTCAAATGCATAAGTAAAACAAAAAAAGCATAAATAATGAATTACAGAAGCGTAACAGATACCTTGATAAAATAGATGGAAAGAAAATAAAAGTGCAAAGCAGGGGAAGGTGGCATAACCATGGCTTTTGAGCAAATCACCCTTGAAGACTGAGGGATCACTCAAATCCACAGCTTAATACAGCAGCCAATAAGCAATTAAAGTAAGTAAAGTAAGTAATAAGCCAATGGGGGGAGGGGTACCTTCAGTAGAACTTCTAGGCGACGATATGTCTTGGATGGCTTCCAGATAACATGTTTAATGAACATTCGTCTTGATTTGTTTGTAGGGAGATTAGATTTATGTTGCATGAAAGCATGTGTTGCCCCACACTTTCTGGTGTTTTCTCATCCCTTTCCTCATCACAAAAACTCTGATCTTTTGTGGGAAGTGGGCTTCTTTAGCCATAGTCCCAGATCAGCTTTAGCTGTGCAGCTTGAATTTGCTGGATGGGATTGAAGCCCACACCGCAGACTGTCTAGAAGCATCCTATGTGTGTTGCTGGAACGTCACCTCTTAGCAGCAATGGTTATTGCTGGGGCAATAGAGGATGAGTTGGATTGCACTATCATAACCTTTATGTTTGCTTTAAGGAAGTATTCTCATGTAAGGGGCAATAAAAGTGGGCGAAATGGGTAAGCTAGGTCCTTAGGCTGTAAGGTTACCAGATTTTTTTTCAATGAATCCGGGGACACTTTTGAACTTCCGTAGGAATGATAGGATTTTGTCAGGGGACTGATTCATAAATCTGGGGACTGTCTCTGGGAAACAGGGACGTCTGGTAACCTTACCTTAGGGCAAATGATAACTCTCTAGCAATTAATGCAATCTGTTGGGGTTTCCCAGCAGAAAGGTGCAGCTCACCTGGAGATAAAGGTTAGATTCCCACTTGAGGGCTCTGTGATCTCTAACATAAACGTGCCATAGCATCATTACTTTGTGTACAACAGAACTGCTGGAATTGACTCCTGTCCTGATACCAACTTAAAATAGAAGCACTATATATGTTAACGTATTGTGCTGAAAAGAAAAAGAGAACTATTTTTGTTTCTGTCAACACTAATTAGCACATGATTTACAGCCACCTGGCACCTTTTGTCACAAAACTGAATAAATAAACTCAATTTTTAAAAAAGTAATATATATTGTTGTACACCAACCTAATCACATAGCGGTCTGAGATCCCAGGGGTTCCAGGAGCTGACCCAGGGTCTGTGTTTCCGTTTGGAAATGAGGCACAGGAGAGACTATGGTGTCTTCATGAAATATGGTTTATTTACACAGATATACAACCCAAGTTTACGATGAGCATTAATGCCTCAAAAGGGCATTCCTTCTTCCATTGCCGTAGCTTTGGACTCAAACAGAAATCAAATATGCCTCTCCCTTTCCCCTCCCTGTTTGCAGCTTTTCTTCCAGCTTCTGGCTCACAAAACTCCACTCAGGCCTTTTGTCTTTCTAACCAATAAGACAGCTGAGGGAGAGCAGGGTTGCCATACGTCCAGATTTTCCCGGAAAGGTCCAGAATTCAAACGATGAAAATGGCGCCCGGGAGGAATTTCCAGAAATCAGCTAAATGTCCGGGGAAACCCAGACGTACAGCAACGGGGGCGATTCCTTGCTGAAAATGTCTCAAAAACTGAAAAAATGGGGGGGGGTAGTGGCTCAAAACCTGTTCAAAAGCAGGGCAGGACTGGCACCCAACTGGATACTGGAAGGAGCAAGACCCTATGGAGGAAAAGCAGTGCCAGGGCTGCGGGAACCCTTACGCCACCTTCTCAAAATCAGGCAGGGCAGGGCAGGGTCCCTTCCCCCCAAAATAGCTCACAACTCAGTCCAGATTTTCACTTTTGGAAGGGAGACCCACCAATTTGTCCTTTGTCACAGAGCCACTTTCTTTGTTCCCTTAACGACCCATACTGAGTGGGACATTACCAGGCTGGCCTGGCTATTCCAGCAATTGAATCTGAGCTGGATCCAGGAATTGAAGGAGGGCTCAGACATACAGCCTACCCTATAATTTGTAACAATATAAAAGGCACATAGAAGTACAGTGGTACCTCGGGTTACATACGCTTCAGGTTACAGACACTTCAGGTTACAGACTCCGCTAACCCAGAAATAGTACCTCGGGTTAAGAATTTTGCTTCAGGATGAGAACAGAAATCGTGCTCTGGAGGCGCAGCGGCAGCAGGAGGCCCCATTAGCTAAAGTGGTGCTTCAGGTTAAGAACAGTTTCAGGTTAAGAACGGATCTCCGGAATGAATTAAGTTCTTAACCCGAGGTACCACTGTAGAAGATAACATGTGAATTTGTATTTTGCCTTTCCTTGTAGTTTGTATTCAAAATCTTATTTATTTCTGTGGATCTTTCTGTGCTTCCCAAGATGGGCATCGTATGTTCACGGCGTATCTGCAAAAGCAGATCTGGGATGCTTTCAATAGCAAGTTTATCTTTTGCATCCTTGCTACACAGAATCACATATGCAATCGGTTAAATTACATGATGCCCCAGTTTAACGCACAGGTCTATCAAAAATTGCACACCATTTCTCATTCAAAGGCACGGAGATCTAGCTTAATTGCTCATTGTTCCCCATTTAAAAGCAGAGATCTGGGTTAATTACACATTGTGCCCCATTTGGTGCTGGTCTGGATCATTATTGTGCATTGCATGCACAATTGCTCAACTACACAACAACTTGTACCATGAATAACAATTGTTTTTTCTCACAAGCTCTCATTCTGCCAATACATGAAAGGAAAGAAACAAATATCTTGGGACTTCTCTGATCCTTTATTACATTGTTCTTCTGAGCAGTTTTTTTGCAGCTGATCTGATTGTTGGAATGGAGAAAGTGTGGTATTTGACCTTCTTTTTTGAGAGCCAAGAAACAATTACTGATTCCCTAAGTTGGGCTCTTCCTTTGGCCAGAGGAAGCACTTCCCAGGCATGATTGAACGATCTTAAAGAGACAGGAGGACACAATATTTTATTAGACTACAGATAATAGGTTTTGGTTTGTTTCCCAGCAGCTAGCTGAAGGCATTTGGAAAGAGGGATTGCTGTTTGTGGCATGTGCAGTCATCCTAGTGCCACCTCTAGTCAAACAGATTTTAGTGGGGCTTGTATTGTTCCAAAAAGCTATTCGGCCAGAGGCAGGTGAGGCAATGTGTGTGCCATAAGGGAAGTGATCTCTATTTCTCTCTCAATGCTCCTAAAAAACTATTCTTTATTTCCAGCCATAAAAAAGCTTAGCACACACAGGCAGACTTTTGAAGCATCCCTGGTTGCAGACCCTCCGACTGTCTCCATTTTCCAGGGTCAGTCCCGGAATTACAGAAGCTGTCGGTTTCTGATTTGATACTGGAATATCACACTTTTCCTTAGGACATCCCTATTTTCATTGGAGAAATGTTGGAGAGTATTGAATTATGTGACCCGCGAGCCAAGGAGATAACACAACCTTTTGAAGACCTCTGAAGGCAGCCCTTTATGGGGAAGTTTGTTTAAATGTTTCATGTTTTATTATGTTTTTATATATGTTGAAAGCCATTCAGAGTGGCTAGAACAACCCAATCAGAAGGATGGGTGGTGGTGGTGGTAATAATAATAATAATAATAATAATAATAATAATAATAATAATGGAATATGACATCCCTATTTTCATCAGAGAAATGTTAGAGGGTATGTGTTGGGACAAGAGAGAGACACAAACACCCAGGTGCTCTACCAACATGTGAGGGCCTTGCAGATTTGTGTCAGCTACTTCGTGGTTATTATTAAAGCTGCCCTCCATTTATCATTTAGAAAAATACAAATGAAGGCCAATATTTCTCATAAGAGGCATGGATTATTCAGTACTGGAAATTTTCAGCACCATATTTCATTTCCAGGAGCATAGCACTTGTTGACAATGGCATCCAGTGAGGACCATATTCTCTCTGTATTTGGGGATTGCTGTAGGCTTCCAGATCATTTCTCCATTAGCCTTGCTCATTTTCCTGTCTAATTGATGGGACCACATAAGGGATTTCAGGGTTGCAGGGCTGCTTCCTAAACACTAGTTTGCCAAAAGCTTTGTCTCTTCATTTTTTAAATATATCCACAGCCCTGTAAAACTCTTGTTCTGTTTTGCTCACACATTGTGCAGCTGGTTGTCATGGAGGCTGCTACACCAAATATGTTGTACCTTAAATCTTTCTGTTGGATGATTGCATATTATTCTTTCAATGAAAAAGCCAGTGAAAGCAAACAGAACATTTCAGATTTATTTTTATTTATTTATTATTAAATTTGTATACCGCCATTCATCCGAAGATCACAAGGCAGTTCACAACCTAAAAATGTGTTGTGAATTCTCCGGCAGCAGGATTCACTGATGGGGTGATCCTGGCTCAGGAAGATCAGGCTGCCAATACGAGAAATGTACATTTGTTCAGGCAACATGTTTCAGAGAATCAACTGTTGAGTGGAAGATAAATCACCAAGTTTCAGAATTATATAAGACTACCAAGTTAGACCTTCTTAAGAGGAAATTGATGAGAAATGAGCGATCTGTCACATGTACCAAATGAGAAAAATGTCTTAGGTATTTCTTTTATCATGCATACACAGGAAATTATAGAACATTCCTTTACATTGATAACTTTCCCAGATGGCAGATTCCCAATAGCATTTTATAAACAAAGCTGAATGCCATTTCCCCCTCCTTTCATTTTAATATTTACTGTTTCTAAAACCGAGTTTAAATGGCTATTGCTAGGCAAACAAAGCCATTTCTGCAATCCTTAAAATAGATGGGCTGGGGGGTGGAGTCAGATGAACTGTGCTAGTTGAAAGCCAACAAAGAGGGTTGTGGTTTGTTTGTTTGTTTGTTTGTTTTTTTAAAAAGGCAATATCATTGCCAGCCAGTGGCATAGCATGGGGGGTGCAGGGGGGGCCGGCCGCACCGGGCGCAACATCTGGGGGTTAGGGAAATCCATGGGTTAGGGGGCGCAAATCCACGGGTTAGGGGGCGCAAATTACTTGCCTTGCCCCGGGTGCTGATAACCCACGCTACGCCACTGTTGCCAGCACTTTTAAGCAGCCCCTCTGGGATTCAGTTCAGCAAAATTAAGGCATTTTTTTAGAAAAAGAAAGAAAGAAAGGGGAGAAAGGAATCAAGTATATTTTAGAGAAGGCTGTTGCTTTCCTGACATATTTTTAAAATTACCAGACTGTTGAAATCTCTTCACAAAGCTACTTATTTAAAACTTCCCCTTTGTGCCACTTAGAAGGATGCTGAAAAACATTTGATTGCATTGAATAAATACCGTCTCTGCCAAATCCTAAATAAATTTTATCTGGAAATGTTTGCATGCAGTGAAATGGGACAACAGAGAGTAGGAAGGAACCTTGTGTGGGAATGTTCAGGGATGCAGGAGAGGATATATTGTGTGATTATATCCTTTCCAACTTGTGTTAACAAGTTCCACAATTTCAGCAGAGTAACATTCCCCTTTTTAAACTCACAGTGGATGGGTTTGCTCAGGCTCGCTAAACCTTCACCACCTGATGAAGAGGCATCAGACTCCTGGTCCTTGACAATGATAAAGCAGCAGTGTGGGGAGAGTACACTGAAGTTGATGCAGGTAATGATATTGAGTCATATCATACGACCACACAAAGCTATGAATCAGAAATGGGAAACCTGTGGCCCTCCTCTGCTGCTGAACTACAGCTTCCAAAATCCCTGATCATTGTCCAGGCCAATTGGGAGTTGCAGTTCAATGACATCTGGAGGCCCACGGGTTTCCCCATCCCTTCTATAGTTGATTGACAAGGAAGGAGTGCCTTAAACTCAGCCATCACTAGGAATATCAAAGTGAAATAAGCCAAGGATATATTGGGAATCAGGTTAACTGTTTATATTATACAGGATTCACTGTTATTATGCAACCAAGAATAACATTAATTATCCTGATTTTAGACTTAACCCTGAACTAATCGAACCACACATTCTTTGTTCAGAATGAAGACATGCTCAACAAGTTCTATTCTTAAATACGTTATGTCCTCCTTAACACCTTCCCATGAGTATTTGCGTAGGAAGGCTTGTGAAGTGTCTCTTTGCTGAAGATTCCATAACTATGCAGTGCTTACCTTTACAGGAAGGCCTCTGGTCCGTAAGTGTGAGGGACAGCATGACTCAAACAGCCCCACTTATAACAGTTCTAGGGAAATAAATGAGTGAACACTAAAACATATTAAATGGAGGCAAAGTTCATAATATTTGAGGTGTACCTCAAATATTATGAACTTTGCCTCAATTTAATATCTTTTAAAGAGAGAGGTGGATGAAGTGTGCACAGGTATGTGATTTACACCTTAAGATTTCACACACCATAAAATAATATTTGATTGTGGGTTTCTTGAAGTCTCTGGATATCTAAGCAGAACCCATACTACATAAATTCAAACCTATATCCTTGAAGTATCAATTTAAAGGGGGAAACCCAGCATAGCCTCACTTCCCCCAATGGTTTGGAGTAAGAGGGAAATCCAGATTGCTCAGATAATCATATGTGTAGGCAAGTGGGAATATATTTTCAAGATGAATAGCTTAAAAGGAGTTGGTATAAAGAGCCTGTGGGAAAGATAATGTCAGTTGCCTTCAATGTGATTTCTTTTTCTTAATTGAATTTAAAAAATGGATCAGGTGCTCTGAAAAAATAATTACAAGGCTGCTGTGTTATTACACACACGGTTATGTTGCCCCCACTGATTATTGCAGTGCCAAACCTGATCACGGCTGAATTCCCGGATTATAAACTAACTTCCACTACTAACTTTCAGCCCAGTGACCAAAAGGTGCTAATTACACATTCTTCTTATAACAAGGCAAGTCTATCAGCAGCCTGTGAAATCCCCCAAACTTGCTGACTGAATATAGAATGGCCTGTCCCTAATGAATACAAGCTGAGTTTGCACTATTTTCCATGTCAAAATCAAGTTATTTCCAGGAAGAAACAAGGAGCTTAAACTGAATTAGAATATTGCAGCAGTATGAAATACAAAAGGGTGCTGTGCTATTATCTGGGGTGGCTGTCAATCTGATTTTTTTTGCCCTTCTCATAAACCAGAGACAGAAAATAGATAAGCTCATTTATATTATAAAATGCTGAAGAGGTCAGTGGAGTACTGTGCAAATCAAATTATAACTCAAAAGACTATGTGGAGCAATGCAATTCTGATTTCTTATTCAATTTTGGGCACATATTGTAACAAGACAGCAGCAAGTCGCACAGCACCACACACAAAATCTTTAGCAGATTCTTCCCCTGAGCTCACAACACTGTGATCTATTTTTAATGGGTAAGAAAGTTACTCATTGTTAAAACAAGATTGATCTCCTATTCTGTTAAGAAAGCAGCCGCAGAGACCCTGTAGTCCAAGCTTTCAAGCTTCACTGCGGTTGCTTTGTCCTGAGTACCATCATTTTATTTTCAGGAACACAGAATGTTTTAGGATTGTTGAGTGGAGGGGGTTGTGGGGGCTTTTTGGTAATGAAAAAGTTATTGGAAGTTAACAAAAACATTCCCCATAAATATGATTTCTATTGTACTCCATGACTAAAAAGACAAAAATGACAAGAGACCTAAATTAGCGCAGTTTCTGTGGACACCAGCCAGGCCCAAAACATTTTGCTGCCTCATGCAAAAAATAAAATAAAATAAAAATTGAATTTTACTTCAGCAATGGCATCAGGACACCTGAAGGCATCAGGCTTAAGTGTCACAAATGGCTTTGTCCATCCACACCTCGCCACCATTCTTCACCCATCTTCTGCCTGAGGCAGTCACGTCATTCTGCCCTATATAGTATACACCAGTGTTTGTTGTATGGTATTCTACAGCAGCCCAAGGCCCAAGGGGTACTGTAAAGAAAAAAGTTGCCATGGTGGGCAAGCATGCATAGTGTGTGATTTCCATTGAGCTACAGCCATGGGAATTAAATGCACTATTCAAGCAATTGTCCTAGGAATCCTTCCCCTTCTTTCCTTCCCTCTCTGTGCTTTCCAAGGATTAAATTTCAGTAGTGGTTGATGAGGCAGCAGTGTGTTGCTTACCTGGCTTCTCAACAGCACTGCATGTTGCTGCTGGTTACTGAGAGGGAGAGGGGAGCAGCTGAACCAATCTGACGCTCCCTGCTGCTATGCCTCTACCACACCCAACAATGTAGTTACAGGAAGGCAAACTGGGCAGTTGCCTGGGATGGTAAACTTGAGGAGGAGGCACCTCACCCAAAAGCTCAGACCAGACTCTGGAACTGGCAGTTACCACAGTGGCCTCATGGGCCAGCAGCGGGGCAGGCAGGGTGACCTCAATGTACCAACTAAGGACAGTGCCCCCCACTCTGAAATGGGAGGTGTTGCAGCTACAGAACAGCCTCTCCTAAAATAGGGCATTCCTCTCTGATATTATCCACCATGGCAGTCACAGTTATTCCTCTGTGGTAACACTGGTGAAAATGGCTCATACCACATAGCATTTCTGGCTTGTAACTCTTGTTTAGTTCCGGGGCACATGCACTGAGATGCGGGTAGATTAGGATGGTTTTGCTGGATATGCTTTTTGCTTGCTGTTTGCTACTTTTGTTTAGGACTTAATTGGTGGAGCTTATACAAGAAGTAGGTTTCACTCATTAAATAGTTCGTTAGAGACTATATATCTCATATAGCATTTTAAACTTTCTCAGTGGCAAATCATGTTTCTCAACAAATTGGCACATTTAAAAATACTATGGTACAGATGCCCAGCAAAGCTACATTTTTATTTCAAATAAGGGGGAAATTCTTACATCTACTCTGATAAAGCTGAGGTTCTCTCTCGTGCTCTTTTACTTTTGTATCGTTGTCTACATTTCTAGGTCATTCTAAAATGATGACTTTGTTACCTTCCTGGTAAAGTTCTGTAATTCAGAGTTTCATTTTATTCTGAAAAAGGGTCATGTCATTCAGCCTGGATCTAACATGTCAGTGCCACTTAGTATTGTGTTTCTTCTGACCTTTTTTTTAAAGGTCCACCAAGTAGTGGTGCATTTTGTGTAAGGAGAGTGGTGGGAATCTTCAGGGCACCTTCTTCACTGTACTTTATTTTCCTGTACCTTTTGTAAAATTTTGAGGGCAAGACATCTCTTTTTTTAGATTATATTAAACTTTGACAAAGTGTGACACTTCTGTCCCTCCAGATAGCAAAGGACAGGCTTCCAAACTTTGCAACTGTGTCTGCACTTCCCAGATGGAAAAGACTTGGGCTTCCTATGGTTATAACTATCACTGGAGAGAAACAGTGATTCAACCGATAATTTATAGAACAGACCCTATAATTCAAGGAGATATGGTTTGTGAAATTGCCCCATTAAATCTTTATTTCTACAAATTCACTGATTCTTTAGCATGTCTACTTGGGAGAAAGTCCCATTGAATACATGGGGCTTACTTCTAATTAGACATGCATAGGACAGCACTATTAATCTCCAATTTCTTCTCCACCTCCCAAAAAGCATGATGTCAAGGACTGCCTTTTAAAGGAGTGGGAAACTTTCTCTCCCTTCTCATGGGCCAACTTTGGCAGACAGGCAGGTCAACCCAACTTTCAATCACTTGGTTTCATTACGATGTCACATGATTGACAAATGGGTATCCCACTCACTTATTAAAATCCTTTCATGGGAATTGACACCGTGACATGGACGGGAGGAAGAAAGGAGCGTTTTGCAAGCGAAGGCAACAAAGGAGACTTCTCCCGAGTGGTGCACTTGCTTGCAAGACTCATTTTTTTCTTCCTTCCCCATTGTGCAAGGGGGAGAAAGTTGCCCGGACACTGAGGTCCAGCGCCAAGGGCCTTCTGGCGGTTCCTTCGCTGCGAGAAGCCAAGTTACAGGGAACCAGGCAGAGGGCCTTCTCGGTAGTGGCACCCGCCCTGTGGAACGCCCTCCCTCCAGATGTCAAAGAGAAAAATAACTACCAAACTTTTAGAAGACATCTGAAGGCAGGCCTGTTTAGGGAAGCTTTTAATGTTTAATAGGTTATTGTATTTTAGTGGTTTGTTGGAAGCCACCCAGAGTGGCTGGGGAAACCCAGCCAGATGGGCAGGGTATAAATAATAAATTATTATTATTATTATTATTTTACAACAAAGGTAGAGTTGCAGGAAATCTCCTCCATTCCTTTATCCCCATGCAAATGCATCCTGAAGTTCCAAAACACACCTTTCTTCCTGTTTTGGGGGGTGAGGAGCATTTTGCAAGCACTTAGCTGGCCACTGTGAGAACAGGGGGCTATAGCAGTGTTTCCCAACCTTTTTTGGGCAAAGGCACACTTGTTTCATGAAAAAAATCTCGAGGCACACCACCATTAGAAAATGTTTAAAAAATTAACTCTGTGCCTATATTGACTATATATAAAGTAACTCTCTTTAATAGGCATCAAATAAACACAAAGAAAGTACCGGTATTTTATAATTACTTTATTATGAAATAGTAAGTACCGTATTTTTAGGACGCTCCGTCCCATAGGACGCACCTACTTTTTTGGGGGGGGGGGAAATAAAGGAAAAAAAAATTTCCTTTATTTCCCCCCCCAAAACCAGGTCGGGGAACAGTGGGATGGCGGTGCTGCGCCTCCCCACTGTCCCCCGAGCTTGTGGGGCTGGCCCATGTCTGCCTGGCGCGAGGGGCGCTCTGCTTCAGGGCGCCCCGCGCATCGGGCGGCAGGCTACAGTCTGCAGCATGGGGAACCCTCTGTTTCAGGGCGCCCCACGCGCCCCCCGTGCGCAAGGCTTGCCAACACAGCGCGGAGCACGGGGCGTCCTCTGAAGGGCGCCCCGTGCTCTGCGCCGCCCGCAAGCCTTGCGCTCCTGGGGGGAGATCCCCCGGGTGCGCAAGGCTGGCCAACACCAGCGCGGAGCACGGGCGTCCTCCGAAGGAACGCCGCCATCCCGCTGTCCCTCGACTTGGTTAGAAGGCTGGCGGGGGGGAGAAGCCTGCTCCTCCCCGTCGCCAGCCCCGCAAACTCGGGAGACAGCGGGAGAGGCGTAGCGCGCCCACCCGCTGTCTCCCGACATGGTTTGGAGGCTGGCGGAGGGCTTCCTCCTCCCCCAGCCCCGCAAGCTCCCAGAGCTCTGGGTCCCGTTCTGGGGGAGGGGGAAGCTCGGGCTTCCCCCGCCCCAGCCCCGCGTCTCCAGCCGGGAGAGGGTCGCGGGGGGCTGCTTTAGCCCCGTGCGTGCTCTCCCAGCTGGAGAGGTGACGCGCGCCTATGGAGGCTCCTGCCATAGGCGCGCGTCACCTCTCCAGCGGGGAGAGGGTCGCGGGGGGCTGCTTTAGCCCCGCGCGACCCTCTCCCCGCTGGAGAGGTGACGCGCGCCTATGGAGGCTCCTGCCATAGGCGCGCGTCACCTCTCCAGCGGGGAGAGGGTCGCGGGGGGCTGCTTTAGCCCCCTGCGTGCTCTCCCAGCTGGAGAGGTGACGCGCGCCTATGGCAGGAGCCTCCATAGGCGCGCGTCACCTCTCCAGCTGGGAGAGCACGCACGGGGCTAAAGCAGCCCGACTCGCCCGCCTCCCACCCACGGCACACCCGGCAACCTCTCGCGGCACACTAGTGTGCCGCGGAACACCGGTTGGGAAACACTGGGCTATAGGACTACAAAGGCTATTCTTCTGATCCAACAGGTTCTTCTTCTGATCCAATTTCCCTACCCCCGGTTTAAGCAGTGAGTGGAAAGACACTGCCTGGATACAGGTTTCATCCACAGATGCACAGTGTAGTAGATCTGGAATACAAGGTCTTCAGACTCCAAGTCTACTCACTATTTGTTCAGTTATTTGTAATATTTACTTCCTCCACCCCCACCCCCCTGTGTTTGCTTAGATGTAAATCCTGAATAATTCAATGGGACTTGCTGCCAAATAAGCAAGCATAGGACTGATGGCTGATTCAGTATGCCACTGGCATTTGAAACCTCATAAAATAAAATGTTATCTTGTAAATTCATTGCATGCTAATCTCATGATTATATCTGGAATTTATTAACGCCCAAGTTTGCTCTCACAAAGAAACCCATGGCCAAATTCACAACTGTGTGGGGTAGGGCTGGGCTAGGCTGGTAATTTTTAGAATAGGCATTGTGCACATGCTCATGGGTGAGTGACACACCTTAATTATTCCTTAGGTGTTCAAAGGCTAAAACTGGGCAGTCAAACTGCTACTGCAAATTAAGGGTTGAAAATAGCCTTGAAAAATAGCCCTGTAGTATAGCTACAGAAAAAGAAATAAAGTAACTAACAGTAAAGACACTTTAAAATACTGTATATGATAGGTAAAGGGACCCCTGACCGCTAGGTCCAGTCGTGACCAACTCTGGGGTTGTGGCACTTATCTCGCTTTATTGGCCGAGGGAGCCGGCGTACAGCTTCCAGGTCATGTGGCCAGCATGACTAAGCCGCTTCTGGCAAACTAGAGCAGCACATGGAAACACCGTTTACCTTCCCGCCGGAGCGGTACCTATTTATCTACTTGCATTTTGTGCTTTTGAACTGCTAGGTTGGCAGAAGCTGGGACCGAGCAACGGGCACTCACCCCGTTGCAGGGATTCGAACTGCCGACCTTCTGATCAGCAAATCCAAGGCTCTGTGGTTTAACCCACAGCACCACCCGCATCCCACTGTATATGATAGGGGGCGGTGAATAGGGTAGAGAACGAATATCTCCAGAAATTGGTTATGCGAGCAAGAGCAGGCTGCCTGCATGTTAAAATCCTCCCTATGATCTGCGAATATTTCTGCTAGGATCTATTGGGTTTTCTTTCTTGCTGTCCTGGGCTGCCAAAATCCCGTTCAGTGAGATGCAGTCAGCTTTGAATTAACCACCTCTGCCTCCTGCTGCTTCAACATTCTCACTTTGTGGAGAGGAGGAGGAAGGGGAGGAGGAGGAGGGAGAAACCAAAGTGCGAGATAAAAGCGAACACCTCCCTTCTGTGCACAGAGAGAGATAGAGAGAGGCGCACCGACCATCTTTACAGCTGGCGGTCATTTTGCTTCAGTTACGTTGAATCGGATGGGATGGGTCGGCCATTTTCGCGAGGGGCGGACCTGAAGGCAGCAGCGGCCATTCCAGTTGAGGGCAGCTTCGCTTCAAACCCATTGAAACGGAGGCAAAACGAGGCGGCTCTCTTTTCTAAGGGCAAGGGTGCGAAAGGGGAGTTGTCCCCGCCATGTGATCACCCCTCCTACCTACCCACCCACCCTCCGTGGAGCTCTGGAAATACATTTAACTGTAAGAGTAATATTATTTGCAGCCGCTCTTGGCTTCCTCCGTGCTCTGCTTTTAACGATTTTAAATGCTAGGGTGATGGTTTTGAAGGGCAGTCGGGAAAAGCAACCACCCGTGAGTAAACCTCTGGGAGAGGACGGCTTGCAACAGGCCGGGAGAATGGATGAATGAGTGTATGGGTGGGAGCTTTCCTCCCTTTGCTGGCTTCCCTCCAGCTTGCTAGCTACTCGGGGGAATCCACACGTTCCCAGAGTCAGACAGTAAGTGTGAATAAGGGAGACGTCACAGGTGGCCTAGCAAAAACCCTTCGCCAATGGGAGGGCTTTGAAGGAATTGTAGAGTTGGAAGGGACCTCAAGGGTCATCCAGTCCAACCCCCTGCAATGCAGGAATTTCAACTAGATCATCCATGACAGACTGGCTGTCTGACCTATGCTTTAAAAACCTCCAAGGAGGCAGAGTGCACCACCTCCCAAAGGAGACCATTCTATTGTCGAACAGCTCTTACTGTCAGAAAGTTCTTCCAGGTGTTTAGTCAGAATCTCCTTTCTTGTAACTTGAAGCCATCAGTTTAGATCCTCGCTTCTGGAGCAGGAGAAAAGAAGCTTGCTCCATCTTCCACTTGACAGCCCTTCAGATATTTGAAGGTGGCTATCATATCTCCTCTGCCAGGCTAAACATACCCCGCTCCCTCAACTGTTCCTCATAAGGCTTGTTTTCCAGACCCCTGATCATCTTGGTCACCCTCCTCTACGCATGTTCTAGCTTGTCAACATCCTTCTTAAATTGTAGGGCACACAGAATAGAGTGGGATTATTACTTCCCTTGTTCAGGGCACCATACTTCAGTTGATGTAGCCTAGAATAGTATTAGCTTTTTTTTTTGCTTCTTTCCTAGGCCCGGCCTGACCTAAATTTCTCAGGTGTTCTGATTTTGGCATCATGTTGTGCTTGCAGCTTAAGGAGGAAATAATGCACATCTTGCAATATCCGCTTTCCTCTGTGCGATGACTCCACAGGGAAATACACCATTATTATGAGTGGTTTCCAATGCTAGCTCTACTCAGAGTAGGCCCATTGACACTCATAGACATAATTAATTTAGGTTCATTAATTTCAGTGGGCAGGGCTGGCCTCTGTTGTTCCTTCCTCCTCTTCCTCCACAGCCTCCTCCACTCATTCCATTGCTAATCTTCACTTCCCCCATAAAATCTTCACCTTTCCCTCTCACCCTAAAGCTGATTTATACTCTCCCCTCTCATTCCAACTGGTGTGTGTGTGTATGTGGTGAAGGATTGTGTTGTTAGTCTCAGGTGCCAAAATGTCTTGGGCCAGCCCTGTCAGTATGTCTGCTGTGAGCAGGACTTACTTGAATACTACCCTTTGGTTGTAATCCCATTCTTACTAGGGAGTAAGACTCATTGGGCACTTTTAAAAAGGCCTGTTTAGGTCTACATTGCCTGTTGTTTAAAGGCTTTCAGCAAGGCTTGCTACACTGCCCATTTCCCTGATGAGTTCTGTGGCTGTGTAGGGTTCTTCAATGTGATCTGTTTATTGAGAATCCACCCTGATTTGCTGGCAGAAAGCTTACACAGATGTCATACTATGACCAGTCTTTACTGTGTGCTTGTGGGGAGGCTATAGAGCTATGAGCATTCATCCCGATTTGCTTGTGCAGTGGTTTGATGTATTTGCATTAACCAGTTGTTTATCCAACAGCATTTAGTGCATTTCCCCATCTCTTTCCTAACAGCAAAAAGTATTGTTGTTGTTGCAACAATAGAGCACTTTGCTCCACTTTAATTGCACAAACTCAGCTTTACAGTATGTTATTGACTCCCTCACACAAAACACTGATAATCTGGAGGCAGCCCTGGTCATCCACACCTGTCATATGTGCCTATGCATTCCATGTCATTAAAAACAAACAACTTTACATATTTTGTATGTGACACATATTTTGACAAGTTCCCAAAGATTACAAATAAACTGATGTTGGCCATAATTCTAAAATCGACTTGTATTGGCACTGGTGGCAGAGTCCCCTTCAAAGTCTAAATAAATAATATCTTTTCTCAGAAATAAGATCTGTTTCTCTTGGTATGGAATATACAGTAGCCAGCCATGCCAAGAAAATACCCCTGAAGGATCAAATACAACATTTTAAATATGAATTGATGGAAAATATTTAATGGATGCAGATTTACTTATTTGCCTAATTAATTTTTTTTGAGTACACATACCACCCCCAACTTCCAAAGAAAGGATTGGTTTAACTCTGCTTACTTCATTATGGATTTTCCCTCAAGGTTGTGTGCCTGTATCTCATTCCTGTAACATAAATTCACACAGGAAGAGCTTTTTCTGAGGCAGACAATGGTATACCAAAGCACTCCATCCCCTTTTGTGCCCATGCCTAGATATTCAGTAGATGTTTTTGTAAAAATATTCAGCTACAGTTTTCAGCACTAGAGTTACAGCATCAATTGCATTGATGAAAATCATACCGTTGAAAGTAGCCTTCTGATTTAGAATAATATGATATGTGTCCTGGTTTACACCCTGGAAACATACATGTCTCCATTCTTTTCACCAAGTATTGTTATTCTGCAGAGCTAAACTACTCATGCCATGCGAGTTTGATAGGCACAGACATTGCAGAATGAAGACACAGGGTTATGAAAGCTTACCCATCCATAGACAAGCTGCTCTGAGCTTCACACAGCAGCCTGCAGATATACTAATTCACCGTGGGTCTTTGATATGATAAATTAGTGTGAAGGAGAGGTGCCAGTCACCAGTCATACTGCTGGCATTTGCAAAACAGCAATGGTAGAGCATCACTCCCCGTGATGTTCCCGAATGTTTTGGGAGCACACGCATCTCCCTCATACTTTCCATGAGAATAATAATTAGGATACTGATTAATTAATTAATCAATCAATCAATCAGATTTATTGATTAAAGGCCTTTTGATTGACTAAAATGTAGCCCACCTAACCAGGACACAGATGTTTCCTCTCCCTTAATGTTTATTATTAAATGTTCCTTTTTAATAACTGTACATGGCAGGCATCATTATAGATGAGTCTGTTCCCTTCCTTTAAAAGATGCTTCTCACAAGATTGTGTCTGCTACAACAGATTTATGTGGTATCTGAAAACAAAGAGAGAGTGCTTTCTTATCTCTGCAAAATAAATATTTTATGTACATGCAAATATATGCAGATGTAATCAGTTAAAATTCCTACAGCTAGGGCTTCTTTTCAGCTGAAACTAACCGGAACTCAGTTCCGGCACCTCTCAGGTAGGTGTCATTGCCATTCTAAGAGAACAAGGGAGGCATTCATGATGAGTTCTGGCACCTCTCTTTCTAAAATAACAGCACTGCACACAACTAATATATTAAAGCTGCAATTCTGTATTCACTTACCTGAGAGTAAACCCTTTTGCCCTCAGTAGGACTTAGCTCTGAGCAGACTTGGTTAGGCTTGCACTGTAAGATTTCTCTAATCAGGTGACGACCTTTTAAAGAAAACAATGTGAGCTAGAATTATTGAGGCAGCATATGAAGTGATTTGATTACTTGGAAAACATGCTGTGTTGGCTAAGCCTGTGTAATGCTCTCTCCTCATGAAATATTGTGTGTTTCCCTTCCTCTTTTAATCAGTAATAAAAGTCCATTTAAACTTAACAGGAGTAAGACTGCACTTTGAACCCTCAGCTGGTAGGAAGAGTCCAGATAAAGAATTCCTCACAAGCTGAAAATGTCAGCATTGTACAACTCTTGACAGGATTTTCAGGGTCAGGAGATGTCCTGTGAACTATGTTGTCGCTTCGTGAATGAGATCTAGGCAATAGCTCATCCCATTTCCACAGTTGAGACGTGAAATTAAAGGAAGCTTGCAGGCAGTATGCTTTGACTTTGTTTTGTAAGGGATGTTAGTTCTTCTGACAGAGTAACAATTCTGCATTTCTATCCAGGAAACAACATGAAGCCAGTAATCGTGGTTCATGGTGGAGCTGGTCGCATCTTTAAAGATAGAGAAGACGGATGTCGTTCTGGTGTCACCAGAGCAGCGCTGAAAGGTTACGGTATCCTTAAACATGGAGGGAGTGCATTAGATGCAGTGGAAGAAGCTGTGGTAGTCATGGAAGAGGATCCACATTTTAATGCAGGTAATTTTTGTGAACTTTCTGTGCTCCCACGGCCTGCGGCCTAGCTCCATTGTCCCAATGGAACTCAGCTTCTAACTAAGCCCTAGCACAGATAACTGAAACAACCATAGTCAAAACAAAATAAAAAAATTCCTTCCAGTAGCACCTTAAAGACCAACTAAGTTAGTTCTTGGTATGAGCTTTCGTGTGCATGCACACTTCTTCAGATACACTGAAACAGAAGTCACCAGACCCTTCTATATAGTGAGAAGGTGGGGAGGGGTATTACTCAGAATACCCCTCCCCACCTTCTCACTATATAGAATACCCCTCCCCACCTTCTCACTATATAGAAGGGTCTGGTGACTTCTGTTTCAGTGTATCTGAAGAAGTGTGCATGCACACGAAAGCTCATACCAAGAACTAACTTAGTTGGTCTTTAAGGTGCTACTGGAAGGAATATATATATATATATTTGACTATGGCAGACCAACACGGCTACCTATCTGTAACTGAAACAACCATGTACTGCTTCTCTTTTCTCCACTGCCTCCCCTTTCTCTGCTGTTTATCTGTTTCAGATTTTATACTTCATGCACCTCAGGGCAGCAAACGGTTGTCTTAAATATAAATAACAGAAGTTGTGCCTGTGCTTGATGGAGCAGGGCTTTATCATCAGTTATGGAATTCCCTCTCCTGGGAATTGTTGCCTTTTAGGAGCCAGTTCCAAACATTTTTATTCTCCCTGGCTTTTTAAATAAAACGACATTTTTAGATCGGATGGAAGAGGGAGTTATATTTTAAACACTGGAAGTGAGTCACCCATTTGGCTGGTTTTGAAGAGAATTTGGAAAGTGCTTTTTTATTTTAATTGTGGGGGTATGCTTGGGGATTAATTATGAAATTGTATTTTATTGTAATTTCTCAGTGTGAACCATTTGGGGATATGTTTGCATGAAGGGCAGTATCACTGGTGAGATGCAGCAGGTTGCTCCCTATGTGTACTTTCTGCAAACAAGCCCTTTTTGTTTCAACAATCTTTTTCATCTGGATGAAAAGGTCCCTGCCGTAGGTGTTCATTTTGTATTCTTACTTAAACCCATCTTCAATTTTTGGTACTGTTTTAAAACTATTTTTATCTATTTTCATGGTATGGTTGCCAATCACCTTGAGACACATGTAAAAGGAGATTAATAAATTAAATAATAACAATAAGATGCAATAGCTTTAGGAAATGAATAAATTAATAAGCATCAGGTCTAAAGGGAAATGTATTGTTTCAAGTTGAGAATACCATTTCTTACTTTCTGCCTGAATGAAGTTTGGTAAACAGCAGGAAATATTTTAAATTCAATGTCTCCAGCATGATAAAACAGATACAATTTTGGCAGGATAACTCCTCTTTATGGATTCTTCTCATTTTTACATTGACAATTCCACTGGCTTGACTTGGTAAACCAGCAGCATGGTATTAAACAGCCCAACTGGAATTTTCTTTATGGATCAGTGTGGCTCCCTTTGCTTTTTATGAGAGGAAAAGGTATTTATGTGCCAGGGATTCTCAAAACATGGCTTAGAGAGCCTCATTCATTGTGGGGAAGGGGTTTTTGTTGTCGGTATCCTTTTTCACTCTCTGCTGCCTATTAACCAAAGTTACAGACAAGAGAGGGCTGATCACCGAATAATTGATGCTTTTGAATTATGGTGCTGGAGGAGACTCTTGAGAGTCCTATGGACTGCAAGAAGATCAAACCTATCCATTCTTCAGGAAATCAGCCCTGAATGCTCACTGGAAGGACAGATTGTGAAGCTGAGGCTCCAATAATTTGGCCACCTCATGAGAAGAGAAGACTCCTTGGAAAAGACCCTGATGTTGGGAAAGATGGAGGGCACAAGGAGAAGGGGACGACAGAGGATGAGATGGTTGGACAGTGTTCTCGAAGCTACCAGCATGAGTTTGACCAAACTGCGGGAGGCAGTGGAGGACAGGAGTGCCTGGCATGCTCTGGTCCATGGGGTCATGAAGAGTCGGACACAATTAAACGACTAAACAACAACAACAACAACAACAGACAAGAGATCAGTGCCAGGCCACAGTACAAGTGCCACAGAGCTGGAGGTATGGAAGAGCTGAGTGACACCACAACCGACCACTCAACTGTCTGCGCGGCCTCCAGCTCTGTGGCACTTGTACTGTGGCCTGTTTCCCAGAGCAATTCGGTTACTTAAGACAGAAGTAAAAAAAGAAGGCTGGGAGAGTCCAGACCAATGTATTCAACGAATTGTGCCATTTTGAAGTGAGACTGCTTTATTCTTTGAGAACCAGAACTAGATGAATTACTTATGTGGTTTAGGATTGCAGTCATTATTGCACATAAGTCAAAAGCAACCCCTCTCCCCAATTTTTGAAGGAGAGGGGGATGGATGATGTTGACTATGAAGAGCTGCTATTAAGCCATCACAAATCCCTGATAACCTTTCTGAGATAATCTGAGTTATCATCAGTCGATGACAACTTTGACATTTAGCAAGCTTATAAAAATGTAGCGTTTGTGTAAGACTCTATTTTTTTGCAAGATCCTTCCATTCTAAAATTAGCAAAGCTTTTGTTTGAGAATACTTCCTCTTTATTCAGAAAAAAATCAGTATTTTGGTACCTTGTTAGTAAAAGTACTTCGTATTTCCACTGGTGCTTTTGCGGGGGAAATAGCTAGTATGTTGGCCTGTAGTTGTGATAGCCAAGCAACCAGGTTGTTAAATTTTGGCTACCCCCGATGTACAAGGTATTTAGTTCTGTAGTCACTCATATCTACATATGTTAAGGCTCATAAAATATATGGAGAAAATGAGCTGTGCAAAAAAGATGGGAGTTGAAACATCCCATGCAGCTGTTATCTTCATAAAGGACAAAGCAGCCCTACTGTCATGTTGGGTGAATGTGATGCTGCAGGAGGACATTGACAACATTAGTAGAGCATGGGGGGGTTGAGGAATGGCTACTTTGTCCATTGCTCTTGGAAAATGTGCCAAAAGGGTGTTATCCTTTCTGATTACCCTTAGAAACCTGCAAGTGAGCCACAGTGTTCTAGAAAACACTCTTCATCCCACTTGCAAACAGGGCAATTAGGAAACAATAAGACAGAGCCAGTCTTGCTTATTTATTATTTATTTTTTTATATATATATAAATATTTATTAAAGTTTTTAAATATAAATGCACAAATAATAAACAGTCTTACTTCTATCACAGACATAATTTCATCACTTCTTTGGACTTCCTCACGTCTCCCGCTCCCATTTACATCGTTAAAAGTTTTTTCCAAACAAATTATCAACTTGTTTACAATCTCATGTCCACTCATTCAAATATAATCTAGCACTTCTTCCAAAAAATTTTATATTTTCTTTAGTCTCACTTATCATCAAATTTCAAATCTAATTTAGTGGTGGCCAGTTTTTTATAATCTAGCATCCTTCTTAGCATTCAACCAAATTACAATGTTTTTGTAGATACTTCTTGAATTTCTCCCAGTCTTCCTCCATCTTCTCTTCTCCCAGGTTACGGATTCTGCCTGTCATCTCGGCCAGTTGCATATAGTCCATCAGTTGCATCTGCCACTCTTCCAGTGTGGGTAGATCTTGAGTTTTCCAGTTTTTTGCGATGAGTATCCTTGCTGCCGTTGTTGCATACATAAAGAATGTTCGGTCCTTCTTTAACACCTTCTGGCCGACAATACCCAGAAGGAAGGCCTCTGGTTTCTTAGTGAAGGTATACTTAAATACCTTTTTCAGCTCATTATATATCATTTCCCAGAAGACCTTCACCTTAGGGCATGTCCACCAGAGGTGAAAGAATGTTCCTTCGTTTTCTTTACATTTCCAACATTTATTATCAGACGAATGGTATATTTTGGCAAGTTTAACTGGGGTCATGTACCATCTATATATCATTTTCATTACATTTTCCTTCAGAGCATTACATGCGGTGAAGTTCAGCCCAGTGGTCCACAACCTTTCCCAGTCCTCAAACATAATGTTATGCCCAATGTCCTGTGCCCATTTTATCATAACCGATTTAACCATTTCGTCTTGTGTATTCCATTTTAACAGCAAGTTATACATTCTAGATAATACCTTAGTCTTTGGTTCTAACAATTCAGTTTCTAACTTCGATTTCTCCACCTGGAACCCTAACTTTTTATCATTTTTAAAAACTTCTTTAATCTGAGCATAATGTAACCAGTCTCGCACCTTATCCTTCATTTTCTCTAAACTCTGCAATTTCCAATTGTCTCCATCTTTTTCTAATATTTCCCAATATTTTGGCCATTTAGCCTCCATATTGGGTCTTTTTAGGGCCTTAGCCTCCAGAGGTGAGAGCCACCTTGGAGTTTTATTTTCCAGTAAGTCTTTGTATTTTGTCCAGACATTAAACACTGCTTTCCTGACAATATGGTTCTTAAAGGCCTTATTGATCTTAACTTTGTCATACCATAGGTATGCATGCCAACCAAAAGCATTGTTAAAACCTTCCAAGTCCAACACGTCAGTGTCTTCGAGAAGTAGCCAGTCTTTTAGCCAGCAAAAAGCTGCGGCTTCATAGTACAACTTTAAGTCTGGCAGGGCAAAGCCCCCTCTTTCTTTCGCATCTGTTAATATCTTAAACTTAATTCTGGGCTTTTTGCCCTGCCAGACAAATCTGGATATATCTTTCTGCCACTTCCGGAAGCACTCCGTTTTGTCCACGATCTGTAATGTTTGAAACAAAAACAACATTTTTGGCAATACATTCATCTTGATAGCAGCAATTCGGCCTAACAAAGAAAGCTTCAATTTTGTCCAACTATCCAAGTCTCTCTTAATTTCAGACCAACATTTTTCATAATTATCCTTAAATAGACTCAGGTTTTTTGCTGTTATGTTTACCCCTAGGTATTTTACTTTTTTAACCATAGTTAGTTCTGTTTCTCTCTGAAACCTTTCCGACTCTATATCTGTCAAATTTTTTCCCAACACTTTAGTTTTCTGTTTATTTAATTTAAATCCTGCCACCCGACCAAAATCCTGTATCAGTTGTAATACTCTTTTCGTACTAGATTCTGGCTCCTGCAGAGTCAAAACTAGGTCATCTGCAAAAGCTTTCAATTTGTATTGTTTCGCTCCGACCTGAATCCCTTCCACCAACCGGTCCCCTCTGATCAAGTTCAAGAGCACCTCCAGAACCGAAATAAATAACAAAGGGGAAATCGGGCAGCCTTGTCGTGTTCCTTTTTCAATTTTGAACTCTTCTGTGACCACATTGTTAACTATTAGTTTAGCCTTTTGTTCTGAATATATTGCGTCAATCCCATTCTCAAACCCCCGTCCCACTCCCATTTCATTCAAATTTCCCTTCATAAATTTCCAAGAAATATTGTCAAAGGCCTTCTCCGCGTCTATAAAAATTAACACTGCTTTTGTATTTATATCTGTTTGCAAAAGTTCCAAAACGTCAATAATGTTCCTAGAATTTGCAAACATATGTCTGCCTGGGAGAAAGCCTGCCTGGTCTTTATGAATTACTTCATTAAGAACTCTTTTAAATCTACTTGCCAAAATGTCTGCAAATATTTTGTAATCCACATTCAGAAGAGAGATGGGACGATAGGGTGTTATCCTTTCTGATTACCCTTAGAAACCTGCAAGTGAGCCACAGTGTTCTAGAAAACACTCTTCATCCCACTTGCAAACAGGGCAATTAGGAAACAATAAGACAGAGCCAGTCTTGCTTATTTATTATTTATTATGTATTTTGTGTTTTTATCTTTTATTTTTATGCTGTCAATCGTCCCAAGATCTACGGATGAAGGGCAGTATGCAAATAAAATAAATAAATAAATAAATAAAGGGGGGCACTGGCATCAGGTGGAGATTTTTAGGTGCCATTAAAGGGCAGCAAGTACCCCTCTTTTCTTAAAATGCAGGCACAGGGTATTATTTGGAATTTCTTCCTTGGGCAGCACCATTGCACCAAATCATCCTAAACCACAGCATCATTGAGTTGGAAGGGACCCTAAGGGTTATCTACTGCATTTGAGATATAGCTTACTGAGCAACTAAACACACTCTAACTTAGCACTGCAATTTAGGAACTCAGGCTGATGGCTTGATTTAAAGAAAGCAAAATTGGAAAGGTTTTGCATTTGTGAGGCTTTGCTATAGCTGTATGTATACCATGTAGTGACATTATTTATTTTAGCACCTCGTAGGAGAGAATTCATGTTTGGTAGGTAGGTGGCAACAAAAATCTGCTTTATTGTAACCCACATTTTTAGTGTGTTTTAAGAATCCACAATTGTTCACCTTCGTTTCATTTGACTCAAGTTCTGAACCTTCAGGACTGTTCAGGCTATGCTAGAAATTTGTGGACTGTATATTTAAAGATTCCAAATTATTGTTGTTGTTCTTAGATTTCTTACACACCCTTCACCATGATGTCCCAGGGTGGGTTACAACAACCTTTTTAAAAAAACTAGTGTTGAGAATAAAGTGACAGTCAAGAGAGTTGGGTGAGTCTTAAAATATATATGAGTTGTCAAAGCTCAGGGTAAAGAGGTTCATCTTCAGTTTATGATGAAAACTGCAAAATGAAGGTGCCAGATGCCTCTCTGTGAGGAGGCTCTCAAAGTCAGAACATGAGAAACTATCACTCAATACAGTGCTCCATTATTCCCCATCTACTTATGCTCTTATAGTTGTTTCCCTCATATTGTAGTAATACTTAATGTACCCCCCCCCCCCCGGTTTGATTGTTAGGTCGTGGCTCTGTGTTAAATGAGAAGGGTGAAGTGGAAATGGATGCCATTATCATGGATGGAAAAAATCTAGCCTCCGGAGCAGTATCTGCAGTGAAATGTATAGCCAACCCAATAAAGCTCGCTCGCCTCGTCATGGAAAAGGTAGGCTGTATGTGCACTTGAATAAAAGAAAAAATACGATAGGGATGGAAGGCCTTCCGAAGGATTTTGGATTCCCACCTGCCCCAGCTGGAATGACCAATCATCAAGAATGATTGAAAGTAGTGTTTGTTTGTTTTTAATATAAGAAAATATCTGGGTTCAACAGACACTCCTTCAGACTGTGTGATCACCTTTCAGTCTTTTTCTTTTTGGAGAAGAGGTTCTGACAGACCATAATGTGTGTTCTGTTGCCAACCTTTCTCTCTCCTCAAAAACAGCAATTGTGTACCAAGCCTTTCTAAACCCACCATGCCCATTTGCTACATCATTCTACAGTTTACGTTTAATTCCAGTACTTCCAGTTCAATGATATCACCGCATTACTGACTTTAAAATGTCAGGAGGGACAAGTTGCACCAAGGTTTCACTTTGTGAAAAAAGAAAAAAGACAGTGTTTGCAGGGTTCTGTCAGGGGAATTTCAAATCCTTGAAATTCCCCCAGTTCAAACAATGTTCTATTTTGACAACAACCCCCCCCCCCAACACTTCATGGTCTTATTTACCTGTTTTCTGATTATAGTCATGGCTGGACGTTTTTGGAATTTTCCTAATTTTTGCACCCTTGGCTTTCTAGTCCTGACTTTAGAGAGCCAGTTGGTCAACAGCTGCAGAAGAGGCAGATCTGCTCTGTGGCAGGGAAGGGAAGAAAGAAGTTGAAAAGGCACTGATTAGGCAGGCATTTAGCAAGCACCATTGAAACCCAAAGACTGGCATACCAAGGCGCATTTTGAATGACCCTCATATTTATTTTGAGGGATCTAAGGTCCTGGCCACATTCAGCAGCTCATCACAAGCGCTCTTTAAGAAGCTCGGATGTGAAAGAGCTTTTTGCACCTGCACACAGCCACTTCACCCACCCCTTCGTGTGTGAGCAGGGAAACAAATCAGGAGCCCACGTTTCCTGTTATGTCTGCATCAGGAAACTATGGTTAATGCCAGGCTATGAAACCATGGTTCCTATCCTTGCTTGTTCAGAAGCCAGAACACTTTCTTTTGCTGAAGTTGTGTTTCTCACCTGTGACTAGAAAATGGGAAGCTGCCTTTCTCTGTGATATGTATCTTGATCACTGACACATCATTAGCCAGTGCTGATCTTTCTTGCCATGGTGCACATGAAGAGGCAAGTAAGAGGCAACATGATAGTAATGTGCAAAATTATTCATGGTATGGAATAAGTGAATAGGTAAGTCTTCCTCTCATAATTGTAGTTTTGGTGGTGGTGGTGGAGGTCTGTTTTATGTTTGAACTGGGTAAAAAAACAAGGTACTTTACACCCCGCTAGGAACACTGCAGACTTCAATATTTTGTTGCAAACCCCCATTGTGAATACGTATTATGCTATTTCTTTTCATGCAGCCTGGTAAGGCAAAATGCATTTTTCCCATGTGTGACCATTTCTTTATAAACTTAGGGAAACTTCCTTAAGCCTTGAAACTAATCAGAAATTTGAATGCAAATATATAATCAAAGAATATCAGGTTAGGAAATTTTTTGTTTCAGGTCCTCTTTGGCCCTTTTGAAATTTACCATTCTGAACAAGCAAAATAAATATGTTTCTCCAAGACTTGGTTATCTTCCCGTGGCACAATATTGGCGCCATCTGGTGGCGAAAGCGTATTTCTTTGGATTTCGTCTAGCAACACCCATGAGCTTAGCCTATTAAATAGTCTATTGAGATACATTTCATTAGACTGGGCAGACTATTTCCTTTCACAAGTGAATAATTCCTCAGAAGTACAGATCTCTTAAATGATTGCTTTTGGAGCTTTACCAAAATTTGTGGTGTGCTTTTCTTATTTGCAGCAGGAGATGAAATAATTACTTGAGAATAAGTCCCAGGAGAGTAGCTGGATTAGTTCTTTTAGCAACAAAAAGTCAGTGCACTTTGGCGTCTTGGAGACTAGCTAGATTATCAGGTATGAGCTTTCACCAACAATAGTTCATTTGGGCAGCAATCCTGTATATGCATAATATTTGGTGTAGATTTATTTATTCTGATCAATAACCAGTTGGGATAATCTTTGATTTAGCCCCTCTGAATACATTGGAATTTGTTTCTGAGAAGGCACGGCAAGCATAAGGTAAAGGTAAAGGGAACCCCTGACCATTAGGTCCAGTTGCGGACGACTCTGGGGTTGCGGTGCTCATCTTGCTTTACTTGCCGAAGGAGCCGGCGTACAGCTTCCGGGTCAAGTGGCCAGTATGACTAAGGCGCTTCTGGCGAACCGGAGCAGCGCACGGAAATAATAATAATAATAATAATAATAATAATAATAATAATAATAATTATTATTATTTATTATTTATTATTTATACCCCATCCATCTTTCTGGGCTTCCCCAGCCACTCTGGGCGGCTTCCAAAAAAAATATTAAAATACTGTAATACATCAAACATTAAAAGCTTCCCTAAACAGGGCTGCCTTCAGATGTCTTCTAAAAGTCTGGTAGTTGTTGTTCTCTTTGACATCTAGTGGGAGGGCGTTCCACAGGGAGGGCGCCACTACTGAGAAGGCCCTCTGCCTGGTTCCCTGTTTACCTTCCTGCCAGAGGCAGGGGAAGCCTAGGATTGCACTTTTACTAGATTAAAGAATGAGTTTTTGAATGTAAAAGCTGAAAATTAAGGTCACATCTATTCATTGGCTGTTTATGCAGGAAAACTCCCAGTACAAGTTTAACAAGGTGAGAACTAAAAAAAATAGAACAGACTATGATTTTTATAGATGTTATCTGTGGGCTGTTGGGCTGCTGAATAGAAAAAAATAGTGGTGCAATTGACTTCCGACATGCACACAGGGCGCGAATAAGACTGAGTGTAGGGGGGGGGGGCTCATTTAATTTCACTGCACACAGGCGGTGTAGTGACAATAAATGTTTGTTTATTTATTTATTTATTTATTTATTTGATGGAACACTGAAAATACCATGGAAAAATATGATGCAGTTGTGTGTGACATCTGAATAGTAAACAAGCAATCCTGTCTTGAGCTGTTTCCTAGTCCTTATACTAAATAAATTAGTTATTGCTTCCCCAATGAACATCAGATATTAGTCTAGCTTTTTGGCAAATTTCTTAGAAGGCTCCAATCTAGAACAGGTTTGTTGTACTCGGGCTGCACTGAAATGAATATGACAAGTTGGTGCTTAAGATTAACTTAGGTACCATTAATTTTAATGGGTTGATGCATGATTTCTTCAGATGAGGGTCGTCATGTATCCATTTGAAAGTCAACGAGAACTGTAATTAGCATGAACTGTGGTTACGGATGAATGTTTGGTAAGCAAATAAAAGGGATTTCCAGTGGTGCATTCACACTATCTACTCTGAAAGCCAATTCCAGGCATCTGAAAAGGTGCCAGATATAAATCTCTAAAGTGTGGGGTGTAATCCACTGGGAGCAGTCAAATACAGTGGTGCCCCGCAAGACGAATGCCTCATAAGACGGAAAACCCGCTAGACGAAAGGGTTTTCCGTTTTGGAGGTGCTTCGCAAAACGAATTTCCTATGGGCTTGCTTCGCAAGACGAAAATGTCTTGCGAGTTCCTGCGGGTTTTTTTCCTCCCCCCCCTTTTTCTAAGCCGCTTATCAGCTGATCCGCTAAGCCGCTTAACAGCTGATCCGCTAAGCCGCTTATCAGCTGATCCGCTAAGCCGCTAAGCCGCTTAACAGCTGATCCGCTAAGCCGCTTATCAGCTGATCCGCTAAGCCCCTAAGCCGCTAATAGCGCTAATCCGCTAATCCGCTAATGGGCTTGCTTCGCAAGACGAAAAAACCGCAAGACAAAGAGACTCGCGGAACCGATTCTTTTCGTCTTGCGAGGCACTACTGTACAACATTCCTTGTTTTGCTAGAGTTGACATGCAAGGGAATGTTTGGTCCTCCAGCCAGTCGAAACTTCCTGTTCCTCCTGGCTTGGAGCATCCTTCCTTGCATGTAACCTTCCTTTCCAGACCTGGTAAAAGGCCAAGGCATGCTGCCACTCTCTCTTTTCCATCTTCTTTTCTTCCTATGAACTTCCTGGAATGAACTGCTGGCTGCCAGCCAAGCAGTCCCCCAGGTCATCTCCCTTATGGCATAAACCTGTTAGTATAATCTTGTAACTTTAAACCTAAAGCCTGCCTTCAGGTATCACACTGTGCTCTGCCTGATCGTGAGTAAACTTCCTTTTTATTGCTTATGAATAAGACTGTGGTGTCTTTATTCTTTTAGGAGGGATTCAAGGGGTCTTACCAGGAAAGTATTAGAACACATTTCAATCTGGACAAGCCAGATGGAATTGCAAATTGTCTTAAGAAACTCACATGCATTTGCAGCCAGTTTTCTGCATTAAAGGAGAATGTAAACTCTGCTAAGTAAAGGAACTTGCTAGTGCAAGTTAGGAAGGATATTAATAAACAATATAATAATAATAATAATAATTTATTATTTATACCCCGCCCATCTGGCTGAGTTTCCCCAGCCACTCTGGGCGGCTCCCAATCAGTATTAAAAACAATACAGCATTACATATTAAAAACATCCCTGAACAGGGCTGCCTTAAGATGTCTTCTGAACGTCAGGTAATTCTTTATCTCTTTGACATCTGATGGGAGGGCGTTCCACAGGGCGGGCGCCACTACCGAGAAGGCCCTCTGTCTGGTTCCCTGTAGCCTCACTTCTCGCAATGAGGGAACCGCCAGAAGGCCCTCGGCGCTAGATCTCAGTGTCCGGGCTGAACGATGGGGGTGGAGACGCTCCTTCAGGTATACAGGACCGAGGCCGTTTAGGGCTTTAAAGGTCAGCACCAACACTTTGAATCGTGCTCGGAAACGTACTGGGAGCCAATGCAGATCTCTCAGAACCGGTGTTATGTGGTCCCGGCGGCCACTCCCAGTCACCAGTCTAGCTGCCGCATTCTGGATTAATTGCAGTTTCCGGGTCACCTTCAAAGGTAGCCCCACGTAGAGCGCATTGCAGTAGTCCAAGCGTGAGATAACTAGAGCATGCACCACTCTGGCGAGACAGTCCGCGGGGAGGTAGGGTCTTAGCCTGCGTACCAGGTGGAGCTGGTAGACAGCTGCCCTGGACACAGAGTTAATCTGCGCCTCCATGGACAGCTGTGAGTCCAAAATGACTCCCAGGCTGCGCATCTGGTCCTTCAGGGGCACAGTTACCCCATTCAGGACCAGGGAATCCTCCACACCTGCCCGCCTCCTGTCCCCCAAAAACAGTACTTCTGTCTTGTCAGGATTCAACCTCAATCTGTTAGCCGCCATCCAACCTCCAACCGCCTCCAGGCACTCACACAGGACCTTCACCGCCTTCACTGGTTCTGATTTAAAGGAGAGGTAGAGCTGGGTGTCATCTGCATACTGATGAACACCCAGTCCAAACCCCCTGATGATCTCTCCCAGCGGCTTCATATAGATATTAAAAAGCATGGGGGAGAGGACAGAACCCTGAGGCACCCCACAAGTGAGAGCCCAGGGGTCTGAACACTCACCCCCCCCCACCTTCTGGACACGGCCCAGGAGGAAGGAGCGGAACCACTGTATAACAGTGCCCCCAGCTCCCAGCCCCTCTAGACGGTCCAGAAGGATGTTATGGTCGATGGTGTCAAAGGCCGCTGAGAGATCCAGCAGAACTAGGAAACAGCTCTCACCTTTGTCCCTAGCCCGCCGGAGATCATCAACCAGCGCGACCAAGGCAGTTTCAGTCCCATGGTGAGGCCTGAATCCCGATTGGAAGTGATCCAAATGGTCCGTTTCCTCCAGGCGTGCTTGGAGTTGTTCAGCAACCACCCGCTCAATCACCTTGCCCAAGAATGGCAGATTTGAGACTGGGCGATAGTTGGCCAAATTGGCCGGGTCTAAAGATGTTTTTTTAAGAAGCGGTTTAATGACCGCCTCTTTCAGCGGGTCTGGGAAGGCTCCCTCACAGAGGGAAGCATTCACCACCCCGCAGATCCCATCGCCCAGCCCTTCCTGGCTCGCTTTTATCAGCCAGGATGGGCAAGGATCAAAGAGACAGGTGATCGGTTTCACTCGTCCAAGCAGCCTGTCCACATCCTCGGAGGTAACAGATTGGAATTGATCCCATGTAACAGGACCAGACAGAACTCTAGCACTCTCCCGCCCTGGCCCTGCTCCCACGGTGGAGTCTACCTCCTGCCACCCGGAACATCCACACATAAAGAAATAGCATGGTCCCTTAATATCTATTTTTATAGTACTACCAGTTACCTTTAGATCATTTCAGTTGGTTAGACCATGGTGCTGATAACACCAAGGTTGCAGGTTTGATCCCTGTATGGACCAGCTGCATATTCCTGCATTGCAGGGGGTTGGACTAGATGATCCTCAGGGTCCCTTCCAACTCTACAGTTCTATGATTTGTGATATTAACCAGGAATGAAGAGAAAGGGCTGTAGCTCAGTGGCAAAGCACACGTGTTGCAATTAAATGGTTCCATGTTCAAATCCTTATATCTTCTCTCCAGGAAATATTCCCGTTTGAAACACTGGAGAACCACTGCTAGTGTAGAACACTGGCTGGGACTGATGGGAGTTGGAAGCCCACAACGTCCCTTATTTCTAGAGCAGACAATACTGGAGAAAATGGACAAATGGTCTAACTCATTGTAAGGCATCTTCCTATGTTCTAGCTATGGAATTGGCCCTGGAGATTGTTCATTGGCTCCTCTGAGCTAAGATTACAGTGGTACCTCAGGTTAAGAACTTGATTTGTTCTGAAGGTCCATTCTTAACTTGAAACTGTTCTTAACCTGAGGTACCACTTTAGCTAATGGGGCCTCCCACTGCCGCCGCGCCGCCGGAACATGATTTCTGTTCTCATCCTGAAGCAAAGTTCTTAACCCGAGGTACTATTTCTGGGTTAGCAGAGTCTGTAACCTGAAGCGTCTGTAACCCAGGGTACCACTGTATGTGTCATTTCCTGTCAGTGCACTTTCAGTGGTTTGTTTGTCTGCTAAATATCTCCATTCTATGCAGTTTCCAGTGTTGAATTTCAGGTGTGTGGGTGTGTGTGGGTGTGTGTGTGTGTGGTAAATTTGGGAAAGAGGAAACTGATATAAGCTAAAGTCAGTGTGATTTAAGTATGCATAATAAGATATAGGACTAGATTTTCTTGAATGACTTTCACTAATAAAATAAATGATTTTAAAAAGAATTATCATGATTTTGGCACAAAAGGTAAAGTGTGTGAATTTGTATGTATTTTTTTAAAGAATAAGTAGCAAGGTGCATTCACAGAGCCATATGCCTGTTTTTAATATCTATTGTCTCCTCTATTGATATTGTTTCGTGGTGGTATTTTATGTATTGCATCTAAGACTGCAACCCTATTTACACTAACCTGAGTTCAACAGTAAGTCCTGTTGAACGTAGTGTGGTTTATTTTGAGTAAATAAGCAAAAGCTACAGATACTGTTGGTACTTTTTTTTGTTTTACAAAAGCAGAAGAGGGCAGTATTACACAAAGCAAATGTTCAAAACAAAAAAAGAAAGAAAGAAAAGAGCTGGAACAATTCAGTCATGTAAGAGTAAACTGACACCATTGTCCTGCTTTGCAAATGATAATATATGATCCAAGCACAGGTATGCATCGCCTGACTATTTGTATTGTCCTTTATTGGAGACTGAAAACTCTTCCTTGTTCATAACTTCGAGAGAGGAAAATTCTCCTGAGTGTTTCTTGTCTCAGAAACAATGAGATACTTTTGCTCATTTGGCACCAGAGAATTGGTCACCATGTGGGAAACTATCATAACAGAGTAATGCATCCACATATGTAGCCGGCTCCATAGTACTGTTCTTTGTATGTAAATCTCCAACCTGCCTACTTTGTCAAGAGGTTCAGTAGTCGCAACAAAACCAGGAAGTAGGGTGCAACCTGTAGCAATTGATGCTATCTCCTTATGAAATTGCCATCAGCAGATCATGTGGAGCACATGGGTACACATTAATATAACACCATGTGACAGAAGCCGAGCAAATGAAAGGCAGCATTTCTGCATGCCTAAAAAGTAGCTGTTTTATTTCATATCCAAGTGTGGCTTCTTGCATATGCCCTGAAATTGACCGTAGCTTGATACCAGGGGGCAGCTTCCTCTTACAATTAGCTGGGCCCCTCCACCTCCTTTTCTTCCTTCCTCACAATCACACAGAAACACACTTTGCCCCTTTTGTGCCTTCGCATCCCTCCCCCACTAGAACTGAAGAAGGAAGACAGAATCGTTTTGCTACACAGTTCCAGCCCTATTGTTAGGCAGAATGAAGTGGCCACCTCAGGTAGCAAATGCTTAGGGGCAGAGAGGGGTTATTAGCGGCAGGAGGACAAAGCTTTTTGGACTGCTCAGCCTACCCTCTGTAAACCTACTGCAGTCAAATGTGTTGTCTCCCTGCCAGTATTGAAGTAAAATTCAAGCGCCAATTCAGCTGGCCCTTGTATATGGAATGGTGATGGTGACACCCTCTCCTTTGCCTCAGGCAGAAAAATGGCTTGGGTTGGCCCTGTTAATACATCAAGGGCAGTATCTTTCAGGGGTCAGATCCTGGTCTCTTCTGTATGCGAAGCCTTGCACAGTTGCAAATATATTTATTCTGTAATGGGCAATGGATGTAGATTTCTTTATTAAAATGTACATCTCATTATGTCCTTAGCCTCTTGGCAGTGTACACTTTGAAAAACACAATATACATATTCTAAAAATAAATCTGTACTGCTAAGATTACATAAGATTTATCCTTGACTTTGTTCTTTTACTTCATTCAAACCTTCTCTAGTCATTTAAAGCCAATGTGTGGTGGTGGGGGAGGTTATTTCATTTCATTTCATTTATTATATTTCTATGTCACTCTTCACTCGCATGAGTCTCAAAGCGGCTTTCATACAATAAATAATATCACTGAACATCACAATAGCAACATAAATAATATAAAATAATTAACAAATCATCAGTAAAACAACCACCTTCTGTAAAGTACTATAAAACAGAACAACTTAAAAAATATGGTAAACAGCTCAACCACAAGAAAAGTCATGTTATAAAATTCACAAAGTATTACAGCACTCATAATCCACAAAGCAACATTAACAACATTAACAAACAACCAAAGCAAACTAAACACTGTCGAATTCACACACATGCTCTCCCCATCCCCATGACTCATAGTCTTTCACTCATTTTATCAAATGTCCACGGCAGCAACAAGCTTGTCCAGCTATTTTGTTGAGTAGCTTCTTATTATATCTTATCTCCTTCAGACAGACCACATGTTGTTGACGGACCAGGGCGCCTCTGCCTTTGCTAGAGGCATGGGAGTTCCTGAGGTTCCTGGAGAGAAACTGATCACAGAAAGGTCACTGGAGAGATGGAAGAAAAACCTTGAGGCTGATTCGAACCCTCAACAGTTTCAAAAGCAAGTATAAAATGTTGGGTGTTGGGGGCAAAATCCTGACCACTTGAGCAAACGAAATTAAAGCATGACGCGAAATGTGAAGCTACTCACATTTCTCCGATGAAAATAGGGACACCCCATTCCATAATGATAATTTGACTGCTTATACCTCATCCCAGTCACACTGGGCAGCTTCTTACATATATAAAAACATAATAAAACATGAAGCATTTTTTTAAAAAAAACCCAACCCTTCCCTATACAGGATTGCCTTCAGATAGCTTGGGTGTCAGATAACTGCACACCCTCCTACATTTTCCCAGTGAAAATAGAGACATCCTACCATACCCTCCAACATTTCTCCAATGAAAATAGGGACATCCTAAGGAAAAGTGGGACATTCCAGGATCAAATCAGAAACCAGGATGGCTTCCCTAAATCAGGGACGTCCCTGGAGAATAGGGACACTTGGAGGGTCTGTACTCAAGATGGCAATATGCAATCTTCAGATTCCGAGGCAGGATACTTCTGAATGCCAGCTGCTGGGGAGCAGTAGTGGGGATTGGACTCATTTCCTGCTCGTGAGTTTTCCAGAAACATCTGACTGAACTAGAAAAGGGTTTGGTCAAATCCAGCAGTGCTGCTTAAAGTTCTCATAATATATCCCCCTATGCTGGTCAAATCTCTGCAAAACGTAATGGATGTTTTACCCGTAGACATCCAGCTTGTGAAATTTGGTCTTCCCAAGGATGCATGCCCACCAGCTGCTCACCTCATCTCTGGATTTGCTGCGCCCAGCCCATACTCCCATAGGCCACAAACCTATTCGTACTTACCTGATAGTAAAAGCCTCATTGAACTCAACCTGCAGTCTTAATTTTTTGCTGGGAGCAGGGGAGGCAGCGCTGCATCTGAAGCCCTGATCTATTGATTAATTGGGGGTGGGGGATTCATTCAACTGCACAGAAATGCTTTAGGTTATTCGGTCACATCAATTGTTCAATTGAATGATCTTTTTATACTTGAAAAAGACTGGTCCTTCAACAGATTAAGTGCAAACTCAGAAGTGCATTAACTCCCAATACAGATTTTTCCTTTTATGAATTCTTTGGACTGAAGATTTCCGTTGATTTTTTTTAATACTTGGGGAAATGCTACCTGTGAGACGCTATGTTCTTTTGGCAAATGCTCTCCAGTCTTCAGCTAATTGTTTGAAATGCTATTTTTGGCAGAGACCTTGGAACAGTTGGAGCCGTTGCTATCGACAGTGCAGGAAACGTTGCTTGTGCAACATCAACTGGGGGACTCACGAACAAACGCGTCGGCCGCGTTGGTGATACAGCGTGTATAGGTAGGGGAGTGTGATAAATGGAAGAAGAGCCAGCCAGCCCTTCCTTCCCTCTCTTTCTCATATAATATGTATGATATCAGTCAAATGCATGATAGCAAAGGCTGTGATCTAAAGAATCAGTATGACGGCTTGCCGTTCCTATGGCAGCAATTCCTGCTGCCAAAGAGGCAAGCCACTTTAAAAAAACGGAACAGTGAAAGTGGGAAGTGCTGGTGCAGAAACAGCAAGCAAAGTATCGGGCTTGCAGTGACTCTCCACGCTTGCGTGCACATACAAACCCGAGTTTAGTGAACGGTATGTTTTCCTGAGATGATGACTTTGTAACTTTTACATCCTGCGCAATATACTTCTACAGTACTGTATATAAGATGGGTAGGGAGTGGAAAGAGCAGGATTTGGAGATTGCTTGGTTAAATACATTGTGTTTCTCTTGTAGAAACAGGCTTACAGTAGTTCTTGCGTGAGGAAGCAGCAAGGGGTGTTAAAAGGAGCCCAGGGTGTACAGTGGTACCTTGGGTTACAGGCGCTTCAGGTTACAGACTCCGCTAACCCAGAAATAGTACCTCGGGTTAAGAACTTCAGGATGAGAACAGAAATCGCATGGCGGCAGTGGGAGGCCCCATTACCTAAAGTGGTACCTCAGGTTAAGAACAGTTTCAGGTTAAGAACGGACCTCTGGAATGAAATAAGTTCTTAACCTGAGGTACCACTGTATTTATAGACACATAAGGAAATTTGCACGGAGAACCTTCACTTCCTGCCTCCACTTGAAATTCCAGGAAGAAATCTATTTATCAAGTCATAGACTTTGAAGGGGTAAAAACATTGCTTTTGTTTTAAATTCTACTGACATTCAGGCCACCAGCAATGATTACTTGTAGATTCAGAGCCAGTGTAAACTTAGCATGCAGCTTGAAGGATGGCTTATTAGCAAATATATCATCTGTTTACTATGCAGCTGATCTAAACTTTAGTTTTGCAATTTGCAGGCTGAAAGTCAATAATGTGTGTGTAAAATACTTCTCCCCAATACCACCAAATAACAGGTCTTTGCTTAACTTTAGTAAATCTTCATTCATTTTGTTTAGACTGCGTTTTGTTTAAGCAAGAAGGCATATATGTTTAGTCTGGAGAAAGGACGATTTAAAAAGCAGATGATTGTCCAGAGTTCAGCACTCCTGAGATATTAGGAGCACCATGTTAACATTGTTCAGTCATTAGCATTCTCCTGTTAGAAGATTTTGCTTGGTAGTTCAGTGTATGTAGGCAACCCTCAATAGACTTGTGTACCATCTTTCAAACACCATCCTTTCTTGATATGTTTTGAAGATTCCCCCAATATTTAATAGCTTCATTAGCTATTGCAAGAAAGGAAACAATTCTCTAGATATCCATCCACAAGAAACATCTTAAGAGTTTATTCATATTTTTCTGCCTTGTCATCACCATGTCTACCACTAGGCCAGCAAATCAGTGTGCCAGTTTCACCAATTCCAACGTGGTTATATCTGAAATGATATTTAAAAGAGAAAATGAGTTGTGCTTAGTTCAGGTTCCAATTGGCTGAAGTGATGCCTGTTGTGGCTTACTTTTATGAACTAACTCATCAGTGTAGCAAGTAACCTCACCAGTGCTGCTAGCCACAGGGTGGTACAGCACTGATGACGTGTACTTACCACACTATCCCCTCAGCCTTCATAGAAAGTTCATTTGAACACTAGTGGAACTATGGTGGTACCTTGACCATCTGGAAGAGATTTTTTGGTGGTCAAGTTACCCAGCAGTAATTTGACTTCAGGAGTAATTGACACTTAATCCTTACCAATTAACATTGTATTATTGAAGTGCAAATGAACCCTTGCTCCAAATTATTGGTTAATTCCATTGATGTAGACCAGGGATGTCCAACAGGTCGATCACGATCTACTGGTAGATCCCCATGAGGTTTTGGTAGATCGCAGTTGATTGCTCCGTCCCTTTCCTTAGCGTTGGTAAAATATATTCCAGCCCCGCTCCCTCACCCTGGCCTCCATTGTTGCACGATTTGCAGAATGGAAGATGGAGTTTACTTAGTGAGGCTGTTTGTTTCCGCAGCAGTCTGTTGCTGAGTGGCTGTTCCCCTTTCTCCCTTGAGCTTAGGCTTGAATTCTCAATAATCGGGGCTTTCCTCCTCCCTAAAAAAAGTTCAACAACCTTGCCCTGAACCCCCCAAAAACGGGGCTTTCCTTTTTTAAAAAAGGGGTAGATCATTGCCAGTTTTTAATTCTGTGAGTAGATCGCAGTCTCTTGGGAGTTGGCCACCCCTGATGTATTGTAGACACAAAGTGTATGCCACTTGGGTTCCTCTGCTTCACATAAGATTGGTTGCTTTTGTAACGAGCTTATGTGCAATTGGATATATCCTTGTAGTTGATTTGAGATGTTGGGTACTGTAAATGCCAGTCCTTGACTTTTTACTTTTTGCTCTTTGATCAGGAAGTGGAGGTTATGCAGATAACAATGTTGGTGCCACTTCTACTACAGGCCACGGAGAGAGCATTATGAAAGTGGTTTTGGCAAGACTTATCTTGTATCACATGGAACAAGGTAACGACAAAGGTTGCAAAGAGCACAGAACTGCTACTGTATTCCTGACAGATGTTGGTGGGAGTAGGTTGTGGTCCATTAGTTCAAAGTTGAGGACGCATACCGAGAAAGTTATTTGAATAGTAGTCAAATGTTGTGATCGGTGGAGGGTTGTGTCCAGATGATTTAAACAATGAACCTTCTGAGGGCTCAATTAGTGCTAGTCCTTATTCAGTGGCACTGGAGCAATATTGTGCTGGTGTGCAATGAATGAAAAACAAAAATTATTTCGTAGTTTCCTGCAACAAAGTGTTGATTGCTTTGAAAAGCTCAAGTACAAAAAAACTATGGCATCTTAGTGGTTGCATACCAAAAACAATAGGCTTTTAACTGTTGAAGGGAGTGGGTTGTTGCTGATTAATCTTATAAAACCCTTTAAAGCACCACCAGTTTCTCTAACTTCTATGTTAAAAAGGAAGGCATGTGAATGAAAATAAGTAGGTGATCTATGTATTGATTTGTGTATATTAAGTAAAAGTGTGACTATGGTAAATAGCTAGCAACAAGGTGTTCATGTGGCTGTAATATAATCAGGCTATGCATGACTCCAGAGAGCTTTGCCTTCTATGTTATCCAAACTCTCGATTTATATTACAGCCGGTAAACATAATCAGCTGACCTACTTCTCCTGAATACACTTACAGTTGCCAGCGTGACCAGACCACCTTCTTTATTCTAAGCTGTAGTTGCAGACTGCAGATCGGTAGGATCGCCATTTAACTTCTGACACAAAACTTCAAAGAATTTTAGAGTCATATATGCAGAGGAACTGTTAAATGGAAAAGCTGGAAATTCCATTAGCATTGTATAAAATAAGTTCCAGGGAGGTTATCTGCAAATCTCAGGTGTGTAAATGTCATGGCATAGGGATCTTTCACCTCTATTTCAGCATCCTTAACAAATGGCTTGTCACTCTGACTTAATCTATTGATAGAAAGAGCTACTGTATGAATCTGGTTTTTGGGTCAAATGCACCCAAAAGAAAGCTGTGAAAATACTCAGGGGAAGACATTAAGCCAATACCATTTTCAAGTAAGGAATCATGTCTTTATTGAGATACTTCACTTTTCCAGCTGAACACTAGTTGCAAAGAAATCATCAGGGCCAACAATATCCAATAATATAAAGGACAAGCATCTACAAAAATGGTATGTGGGATCCGATTGCTTCACAGTTGTTTAAAAACATAAAACAATATACAGTGCTACCTTGGGTTACATACGCTTCAGGTTACATACGCTTCAGGTTACAGACTCCACTAACCCAGAAATAGTACCTCGGGTTAAGTACTTTGCTTCAGGATGAGAACAGAAATCGTGCTCCGGCGGCACGGCAGCAGCAGCAGGCCCCATTAGCTAAAGTGGTGCTTCAGGTTAAGAACAGTTTCAGGTTAAGAACGGACCTCTGGAACAAATTAAGTACTTAACCCGAGGTACCACTGTATTGCTCCATTACAAGTGTAATGGGGAAATAATCATGAGTTGTGAATTACTTGCAACAACAAATCGTACAGAACTTGCAACCACAGCACTTGCTAATTAGGCAGCCTATACACAATCACCACATTTCACAACTGCATGAGCAGGCCAGACAAAACAGTTACATGAAGCATATTTTTAGTGTGTTGACCACAGAGATGATTCCTGCCCTCTTTTCAGCAGGAAAGACAGCAGTGGTTGGCTCCACCAGTTCTTTCATAACATAGGCAAATTGGTTATGTCACTGAATTTGATCAACTCCAGGCTAGAACTGCAAGGAGGAGACTTTTTGGAGTGTTCACTCCATTGTGGGTTGTTTAGCTTTTAAATATAGGCATCAAAGCAGGCAGTGTCTACTACATTTGAAAACCAGAAAAGTACCCTTGGCATTTGGAAATGTAGATGGAGGTCACACTTGTCCATACTACCTTTAGTTTTATTAAAATAAAGAATGATCTCTTTCTTGGAGGCACTAAAGAAAGGGGAATCTACAGTTGATTACATCCTTGCATTCTTACTTGATTTTGGAAATGTGCACAGTAGCTTTCAGCCCCTCCTAACCATGCTACATAATTCAGGCTGCACAGTACTACAAGTGAAGAGCAGGTGCTCCATTGAAGGGTAGAAACTGAATGATCCTTTTTGCAATAGTTGGAATGTCTAAGCGTTATTATGGCAGCTGTTGCCTGGATGAAAATAATCCTTCCTGTTAGTGTTTATAAAGGCTGGGCTTTGGTTTCTAAGCATGAGAATAGTTTCCATTCTGGGGTATCTGGGTTTCGTTTTTATGAAGAGGAAGGGCAAAATCTTAAAGCAGTTGTTATGCTTGTCTGAGTTACAATATGACACCTGATGCATTTGTAATACTTAAGACCAAGCAATATACAATGCACCAGTGGATCTGAGATTATAAATTGTGGATAACAACATGAATTTTATTTGGCTTGTTTGCTATGCACATGCACACAAGATGGGTTTTGTTTACAGGGCATCATGTCATCTTTAAAAATGATTAAATGTTACTGCTGTCTCTGATGACATGCTTACATTGTACACTTGAACTAAACAATGTCTGAAGGTCTCGATTTGCGGACCTACCAAAAACATATAGAGATATATATAAAACAACAGTGACAAAATAATCCCACAATGATACTTTGGTTTGTATTGGGATTCAATTATATCATAAATCCTGGTGATAAAGATTATCAATGTCCTTTGAATTTTTTTCTTGCCAATTTACCAACAACTAAAACAAATCCGGCAGGAAGGTAAACAGTGTTTCCGTGCGCTGTTCTGGTTCACCAGAAGCGGCTTAGTCATGCTGGCCACATGACCCGGAAGCTGTACGCCGGCTCCCTCGGCCAATAAAGCGAGATGAGCTCCGCAACCTCAGAGTCGTCCGTGACTGGACCTAATGGTCAGGGGTCCCTTTACCTTTACCTTTAAAACAAATCCATATATAGGAGACACACATTTGAGGGCCGGACAAAGCACAGAATGGTTTCTGTGTTGTTGTGCCCCCCATGACACAATTAGGCCCATCAGTTGTATCTATCACCTTTTATTTCCCTTTCTTTTTAGCAAAGGAAAGAAATAGAAAGTCATTTGTGGTATTCTGTCAATCATTAGAACAGCTGGCTAATGGAACTCAGTTGTAGAAAGGCTGTGGAATCTTCTTCATTTTAAGGTATTTAGTAAGAGCTGAAGGAATGATTCTCAGGAATAGCAAGGTATAGTGAACATAGCTAGAATTTGGACTAAGGGGCCATAAACCATCTGGCTTTGATTCGGTAAGTTGGTGTACTATTCGCAAAGAGAGTTTTGCAATGTCTTGTTGGAGAGGGGTCAGGAATTCTCTGATACTTCTTTATTGACTGTTGGGATCTAAAAGGTTTCTTAGATTTACACAAGGGGATTTGGTTATCTCTGTAGAATTCCCCCCCCACACACACACACAAAAAAACAACAACCCAGTTTTAACCTGTGTTTGAAACACTTGTTTCAAAAGAAGGTTGGTAGGCCACTGTTTGAGTAAAAAACAAACCTAATGACCTCTTATACTCATGGAGTTACTCACGTACTTTTGGGATCATGCCCACCATGTTTAAGAGATATTATATGGATGAATTGTAGCTGCTGCAAAAGCCTGTTATTGGCTAACCTGGAAAGATTCAAGGCCACCCTTTCAGCCTGAATTGGTTTTGCTCAAAATTATTTAATTTCTGACGTGTTTTTGAACTTTCCCCCCCAGGAAAATCACCAGGAGATGCTGCTGACTCTGCCCTAGATTGCATGAAAACTAGAGTCGGGGGATTGGGTGGTGTCATTGTGATCAGCAATTCAGGAGACTGGGCTGCACGATGCTCCACCCAGGAGATGTCCTGGGCTACAGTCAAGGATGACCAACTGCACTATGGCATTCATGCTGGGGAGTGGCACACACAACCTGCCGAAGAAGCTATTAGCTCCCTGGGATGCTAAGCAGAAGTGAAGGAAGTGGAAGTAACGCAGCACAATCAAGATTATAGACCTTTGTCGGAAACTGAATCTGTTGTCCCCTTTCTGAAAGGACCTTCTCACCAAATTTCAGTTCAGATATTCACAATGCTGGTCTTTTTGCAGCCAAGCTAAAATCTAGAAGGAGACATAGTGGGCTTAAGGATGGTTTATATGAGCATATATAAGATATCCAAAGGTTTGGTTTCTTAGTCACACAACTAAATTGCAGAAAGTCACTATGCACATCTTCAGTGGGGTGTATTTGATGAGATATGCAGTCTTCACAATGGCCATTATATTGAAGGCAGCTTCTCCTATAATGTGATAATTTTTGGAAACCAGTTTCCATGATAGACCAAATGTAGTCTGGTGCCCCAGATCACACTTTCGCTTTTATCTTATGTGCCCATGTCACAGTCCTCTGTATCCCTCCATCATGCCTCCCTTGAACTGCTCACCTGGGCCTGCTCACACCTCGCCTGCCTCTGTCTCTGTCCTCTGGATCTCTCCTGAGCCTGTGTGGTGTAGTGGTGAAGAGCAGTAGACTCATAATCTGGTGAACTGGGTTTGCGTCCCCGCTCCTCCACATGCAGCTGCTGGGTGACCTTAGGCTTGTCACACTTCTCTGAAGTCTCTCAGCCTCACTCACCTCACAGAGTGTTTGTTGTGGGGGAGGAAGGGAAAGGAGATTGTTAGCCGCTTTGAGACTCCTTAGGGTAGTGATAAAGCGAGATGTCAAATCCAAAGACTTTGTCATCTTCTTCTTCTCTCCTACTCCTACCCACCTTTCCTGGGTCATTATGCTGCCCATCTTCCAATTCCCTGGCCTAGACCTGCATCTCCATTCTCTGGATCCCTTCTACTCGCTTTGCCTTGACCGTCCACACTGCTGCTTGTAGTGCCACCTGTTTGTGGTGAAGTAAACTGCAGCATGATAACAACCCTGTGGTTTTATATACTGGAGGGAAAATCTTAGAATCTTGGAAGTGACCTTGAGGATCATCTAGTTCCACACTCTGTTCATTTCAGGAGCATTTGTTATGTAAACTTTGAGAAGAGCTGGGATGATCACAACCATAGGTTACTCCCAAATTTTGTAACTGAAATATTAAGAAATTTGCTTACATTTCTTTCCTACTTACAATCAGTACAGAAAAGAAAGTAGGGACATAATAATTCTCATGTTTAGGGAAACATGCGAAAGAATTCAAAGTTTTGTTTTGAGATAGCAGACTTTCATTTGATTGTATGACAAGTCAAAGGCCAAGTCAAATAATATGATAGGTGTCTTTCTTGAAGTAGTATATTAATTGCAGGAATAAGCTGCTGGGCATAAAGTTGCACTAGTGTTTATATGGTAATATGTTTTTTGAGGTACTTATAGTACCAAAATAGAAATTTACCGAGTGAAATGTATTTTCTCATGATAATACTTACAATGAAAATGCTTCATTTTTAGATAAGGTATTTGTAATTCTATCCCCTTGCTTTTCCTTTTATTCTTTTCATGCTAATGTAATTCAGTAATTTAAGTCTTATTTAGATATTGCCTTGATCCCATACCACGTTTTCCATCTGGGAAATAATCAGTGCTATGTTGATGCACAACATGTTCTTATGAAAATAAATGCCAATAAAATCTAGTACAGTGTATTTTAAAAGTAGACTACTCATGCATGCTTTATGGCTCAAGTGTATTGTTTAGCTAATCAAATTTCCATCAAATCACACACACACACACACACACACACACACACATGCATTTTCTTGCAGAACAACAAGAGTAGATTCAAGTTTACTGTTGATAAGCCTTTCACGGAAGCAAAAATAATACGGTGATTTTAAAAAATTGAATATTTACAGTACATGGCTGGAGTACTCCTTTTATCTGTGAAATATCAACAGCCATTTCTTTAAGTAGCAGATTCCCCCTTCCCACTCTATTAAAATGTTCATTTTTTAAATTAAGGCAATTATTTTAATTGTAGAATCTGTGGTGTAGCAGTTCATACTTTTAACAAGATATCCTCATAATGGGAGAACATACCTTTCCTTGCCTTTGGATTTGTTCAACTTTGAGAGGCACCATTTTAACATAACATGAGTTGGAGGGCTGCTTCTAAATTGCACTAGAACAAATAAACATGATACCTCTAATTGGGGAGGTGCCTCTGCCGTGCCTTTCAAGAACCAGCCCTGTCAGACTTGCGTCACATCTCCCAAACAGTCACATCCTCCCTAGTGACAATGCCTAATGAATTCCTAGGACAGGCCATTCCTTACATTCATTTAACTTGGCAGTCATCCAGTGTGGTTGCTGTTGTGACTTCTTGGCTTGACTTGCTGATCTGGGGCAGGGGGGCATGCATTCCCTCCCTGCAAAAGTTCAGCTTCCTGTCTATCCACATAGTTCAAACTACAGTACACAAAATATCTGCATGCCCCCCCCCCCTTGGGACACTTGCCTTTTCTTGCCCTTGTTTCCTTCTTTATCTGCCCCCTCCCTTTCCCCAGCAACTTGCTTTTAAACCTTGGAAATATTGCAAAAGCAGTTTCTGATCTGGCATGCTGGTGTGGGCGGGTGAGTTCCATATTGCTGCGTCTTGCTGCATTCTTTAGTCCATGTTCCATGGCAGAATGCCATTTCACTCATGGTTTAGAAAATAAAACATTGCATAAAAGGTTGATTTTTTCCCCTTAAATTTCCCACTAGCCAATATATAGATGGAGGGAAATCTTCACAAAATAATTAAGGGGAGAAAAATGTATTTCTGATTCCCTCTGCCCTGCTCACACACCCTCCCCTCCCCAGTTTTCACATGTCTTGGCTCTGCCTCTTTGCTGCTGGATTCTGTACTATTGTCAGATTTTTGCCTTTTAAGACTTAAGAGACTTAGGATATCACCATGATTTGCTTTGGAGTCTCAAGCTTTGGGATCGAAGACTTGGTAACCCTGTTCATGAGTGAATTTGCAAGATACTTCATTTTTGTTTGATTTATATGACATAAATTTCAGTGGGTGGTTAATTAATAAATAATTCCTGGTGTGACTCAGATTGTACTGCTGTTCACGCAACATCACAACAGGTACAAAGGTAAGGAAAAGAGGAGAGGAGGGGAAATCCTATACATGTTTTTGGACATACCTAATGAGTTCCCTGGTGTTCTGTAGTTCCTAAATCTATTGGCAGGAGGATTAGGAACCAACTTGACTCAATAAGCATCCCTGGATTACCCTTTCTGCTGAACTTTGTGGATTAAAACTGTATTTGATTGCATTACAGATCCCTCTTTCACTCTCTCTCTCTTCAAAGGTCCCATTTTTTTTTTTTTTTTTTGCACTTACCAATGAATTATCAGTGCCTTGCTGTGTTGTAAATAAAATGTGTGCATCAGTTCTCGAGCTCACACTTCTGACCCTTTATCTCTACGGCTTCACTTAGAGTTTAAACCATGTAATGCATTGTAGCATGCAGCTCATTAAGTACTTGCGTGCACTCAGACATAAAGAGCATTGCCCATTATGCATGCCTGGCAACATAGCAAGCTATCTGCTTAGCAACACCGACCCTCACAGAACCCGTTGTTCCAGTGTGGAGGACCTTGCTGTATATTTTGCATAATTCCAGTTTAATTGGAATAGTTATGGTGTGGCGTATGAACTAAAGCACAGCCAGTGGTCATCCTCCATTACTTGGTGGCAATAGATCATTTAGCCTTTGTGTTTGTTGTGCATTCATGACATCATCTGGTTATGGCCCAAAGCATACAGCAGATTTTATTGCCGTTTTAATATTTTCAGTGGTGGGCTGGATTAGGGCCAGCAAATGTGAGCAAGATGGGCAAGATGGAGGCTCTGAGGGTGGGTGGCTCCCAAGTCCGGATCATTGGTCAATTGCCTGCTTTGGACAAGGTCATACTTCCACTGAAGGATCAGGCTTATAGTCTAGGGGTGCTCCTAGATCCAACTCTGTTGCTAGAGGCCCAGGTGACCTCAATGGCTATGAGCTTCCACTGGTAAAACAGCTGCGGCCATTTTTTGACTGGGATAACCTGATTACCGACAATCATGCACTGGTAACCTCCAGATTGGATTACTGCAATGTGCTGCCTGTGGGGCGGCCCTTGATGTTGGTCTGGAAGCTGTAGCTAGCGCACTGGGGCAGGCTGTATTGCTCCCATGTGTTGCACCCCTACTACAGATTTCCACCAGCTGCCAATTAGCTACTGGGCTAAATCAGCTAGGAATCTTGCCCTTAGTGTGGTAGAATGTACACTTCAGAATTCCCTTGTTACGTAATAGCCCTTTCTCTGCCATCATGCCTTTTAAGTGGATATATTTATTCCAGTCCACATCTACATTGGAACTATTTTAAACTTTTTATATACGGAATTGTTTTTAATTTTTTGTTTTGTTTCATAGATGTAACTTTTGTTTTTATAATTGTATGTTTTATTGTTACAACCTCTCATGCAGGCATAGGCAAACTCGGCCCTCCATATGTTTTGGGACTACAACTCCCATAATCCCTGACCACTGGTCCTGTTAGCTAGGGATGGTGAGAGTTGTAGTCCCAAAACATCTGGAGGGCTGAGTTTGCCTATGCCTGCTCTCATGGAACCCTATGGTAAAGGGCAGGTAAAAAATAAAATCTAATAAAATCAATCAATCAATCAATAATGAAAATCAAATCTGTACCTCAGCATCTCCTATGTTGCTAGAGGAAACAATTGGATCTTTGCAGAAAGCTAAAGTCATTACAGTAGCTTGCAACCTTTCAACAAACATGTAGAAACTGAATGTTCAGAATCTTAGAAACTAATGAAGTTACAGTGTTCCCTTTAACTCAATCAATGGAAAGTTGCTTTAGAATCTATAGGTAATATTTCTTTAGGTTTAAAATTGAGATTGATTCCACAAATATTGATGTTCTGAGCATATTGGATCCCACAGCACCTTCATAGGAAGGAATTGGCTGGTTCAGATAGATGACAGGACTGAGACAATAAAAGGGTGAAGCCTCCCTTTAGGACTGTATCAACTCAAACTAGAAGACAAATGCTCGCACTTGTATAGTAGTGGTATTTAACTCTCAGAAGAGTCTCACTCATTTTTAAAACATCTGTGGCAACCTGTTGGAAGGGCTGCCGAGATTTGGGCCGAGATGCAGCGGAGTTATCAAAAGGTGCAAACCTTTTGGGTTGCGATGTTCTCAAGAAATGGAAACCATTACCAAGCAGTCCATAGGTATATTACCCCACTTAGCGTTATTGACATTGATGTGGCTAATGCAGACCTAAACTGCAAAGAATTGAATGGGCCACTTTTTAATGGCAGCACGTGTAGTGAAAACCCTGGCCTGAAAAGCACTAGAATAAATTTATTTAGACAAATGGTAGGGACAGGTATGGCAAATGGTCATCCTGGAAAAGTTGAGCCATGTTATGAAGGTGTCTTGAGGGCAAAATAAACATGAGAAATATTGGGTGGTTGGGCAAAACTTTATTGTGTCCACAAATCATAGGGAACACAGGCAGCCATTTTGCCTTTTGTTCTGTTTATGAAATGGATAAGTAATGAAAATGCTGCAAAACAATTGCAAAACTTTGGTACTGGTTTGGAGTGAATCGGAGAATGTTGGATTTCTGGGTATTAACTGGTTTAATGTACCAATTACTCTGTTTGGGTAGGTGCTGCAAAATGTGGGGATCGCACTGCAAAAGGACTGCAAAATTTGGCGTTGGTTTGGAGAGGATCCCAGATTTCAAGGTTCATAGTTGATGAAGCTGTATGGCAGTATGTATTCGCCTTGAGTGAACAATACTGACTTCAAAATAACCTGTTTCAATAGTATGGGGAACATAGAATGTGTCTTTTGAATGAGGAACTTTAACTTTTATTTCTCAGTGTCTCTCCAAACTAGAAAACAATGGGAAAGGGAGAGGAATGGTTGCCATTGCCCTAATTTTCAAGTGTGTGTGTGTGTGTATTTGTAAATTCCTCCCTTGGGCCTTCAGAATGACATTTGACTGCATGAAATATATGCATAAATGCTGAATTAGCATTTGTAAAAAAAGGATTTGTAAAAGGAGCCTCTTGAAACATCTACATTTCAAACTAAGATAGACAGTGGCAGAATTGTTGAAGAAGCTATTGCATTGTAATCATCTGTTAATTAAGAATAGTCACAAAACTGCTATGATTTCCATTTATTTAACAGCTTGAGACCATCTTCTTGCTAGCTTCAATTGGAACAATGTGTAAAATAAAGTAAAAAATGGTGACTGTTCATTTGCTTCATGAACAGGTCAAACAGTAGTGTGTGTGTGGTTGGTTGTTTTTATTAAAAAAAACCTGAAACAAAAACCCTGCTACATGCAGTAGCTCTACGTTTGTTTGTCTGAGAGCCAAAGGCGTACTGAATTTGTGACCACCCGAAAAGAGGTTTCCTTAGCAATTACAGGCATGTGAATCAAAGCTTCCTTTCCTCCTCATGTGACCTTTTCCCCAACCAGTTCAACAGCAATGAATTCCAAGCACCCACGGCGTTCATGAATTGATAAACAATGCTTTGTCAAGTAGTCCAAGCATTTCTGCCTTCATTACTGTGAAATTAGAGTTTTATTCCCTCTCCTACACCCTTCCAGACTCTTAACATGGTCCACAAGCGCATTTTCTTTTGAAATCAAATAGCACCAAGCATGCAAATATATGTGTGGGAAATGTCCAAGCACGTGGGGCCTAAAAGTGCCAAACTGCTAGCTGGATTGCGCCTCTACTATTTCTTATCAATCACTTGGCATGTGTTCCATCCTCTCCTGTGCAACATTCAAAGTCAACATAGGACTAAGCTGCTGGTGGAATCTGTTTTGTCTTGCCTATGCGAAGTGGATAGAGCACAGCTGGTGCTGCAGTCGCTTTGACCCCTGTGCTTGTAAGTAACAGACCTTACATACTCCACAGGGAAGAGGCGGTTGGTTGCTGAAGAAATAGCAGTAACTACGGTACTTTCAGGACAGCGTTTCTCCTCCTACAACAGCATTAATAGTTAAAGGGTTTCATGGTAGGACACTTGGGTCCTGCACTGCAGTTCTTCGTTTTAAATTTAACTTCTTTGCTTGAAAAGGCAACTCCAGTTCACAGATTAACAGAAACAAAATACAGGGTTGTGGGGGCAGTTTGGGGCTTTTATTGGAGATCCCTGCTAGATAGATATTTAGAGCTCAGGCCCCACTGCACTAGACATTTAAAGCAGTATCCTACCACTTTAAATGGACATGGATTCCCCTAGAGAATCCTAGGACCTGTGGTGAATTAAGGCTGTTGAGACCCAGGCCACTAGGCTTTGTAATATTTAGTAAGCTGTGCTGGAGAATGGCGTATGAAATAAGGAGCGTAGTAATCACCTCCTGAGCTGTTTGCTTTACATGCAAGGTGTGCTACACTTTAAAAAGGTACCGTATTTTTCCGTGTATAAGATGATTTTTTTTGCCTCCCAATAAAGTCAAAAATTGGGGGTCGTCTTATACATGGATGGTGAATGCACAGGGGCTCAGGTTCAGACTCTGGTGCGAGTAGCCTGGGCTTGGGTTCGAGCTCTGTCGCGGGCAGCCCAGGCTCAGGTTAGGCTTTAGGATATACAGAAGCATTGGAGAGTGGGATGGAGTCAGAGGAAGACCCTGCTGAGGTAAGGGTTGTCATATTCCAAAAAGTGAAAATCCAGACACAAAAGTTGTTGAGAACATGCTTATATGTGTGAAGGATGACATTAATGTGCTGGGGGGTTTTGTGCTGATAGTGCAGAATGACACATCTATCTATCAATTGTCTGGTAGAATTTAATAACATGCGACTCGTGTTCTTAACGGAGAAACATGCAACCCTCCTCTCTTCTGAGTCTGTATTACTAGTACCTAAAGAAACAGCTCACACAAAGCAGCCTCTTTCCCTGTCATGTTTCTTTTAAAAGAGCTATTGTTAAAGTGCTTCATTCTGGAGTGCTTTGATTGTTGTGTTATGTACAGAACACTGTAATTAATTTAACAACAGGTCCTTTGAAGGTCAAATTGCCACTTTGAATATCAATGTGTCCAATATACTGAATGCATTTAGGGGCACTCTTTATATCTTGCACCTCTCCTAAAGTGTCTGAGATAGATATATATTGTGGGAGTGCAAGTGTTCTGGAGATCAACCTGCAAAACTGAAGAAACTGATACTTTTCAAATACCATTCAGTGTCTTTTGCTCATTAGCAGTGTAATGTATGCAATCTTAATTAATATATCTACACACTGGGTCACTTGTGGGGCAGTTGACCAGGGATATTCAGTTTTCTTAAATGCAGTTTTCATATTTCACAATGATTTGCAAAGGTAAATATAAATATATACATTTAGGAAGGCACAACAGTAGACATATTATGCTTTTGGATGACACAGAATAGAATACTTTCAAAATTAAAATCTGGCAGTGATCTACCCCCGTTTTTTAGGGGTTCGGGTCAAAGTTGTTTAATCGCTCAACTAAACAGCGCTGTGGAAGCATTTTGCCTCACAGCAATAACTCCATCTTCCAAGATCAAGAGAAAATCCAGGCAAGGGAGATGGGTGGGGCCGGGTGCTCTTAGGCAAAAGCAAAGGAAAATGAGCCCACAATCGACTGCAACCTCCCGGGGATCAACCAGTCGATCCCAATCGACCTGTTGGACATCCCTGCCATAAGGAAACATGGACCCTGAGAAAGCATGCCTGGAATCCCTAAACTCTCACATTGCTCAGAGATTGGGGTGCCATGCAACAGTGGTCATCTTGGTATGATGCCAACATACTAAATATGTTTGTGTGTAGTACTTATCCCTTTTAATGGCACATAGTACTAATACGTACAATGCTTGTATTTTGTTAAAATTTTGACAAGAAGTATAATCTCCGGCAGGAGTCCAGTCATTTTTTCCTGACCATAAGATCTCTGCTTTGCTGCTTTCTTGAATACAGAACTATGCTTGTCCAACTCATAGCCATAACAAAAACAGCTTCATTTCCAAAAGTCTGAAAGTTAGTATTTGTGTAAACAGAAATCTTGCATCAACTGTTTTAGTCCCATGAAAAGTGGGAGACTATATATAGCATGTGACTTTGCTGATTAATATTTATATGCAAACATACTTTGCAAAACAGTACCAACATGACAGGAAAGAGACTGCTTCGCGTTAAAGACTACCAGTGGCAATATGCAAGCAATGTTTTTGAACTTAGTCCCAAGGTCACCTTTATGAACCTTGTTTTATCCCAAATGGGGTCTATGTGGACTATTTTTCCTCTCTGCTTTCATTTTAATTATGTAGCCACTCTTTTAAACAGTGACAATTGTTTCCTCTTAGTTATTTTGTCTGGCAGTATACCAGATATTGCCAGATATTCCAACTATCTACTGGAGAACTTTCAGAGTGTACTGTAAGCAGGTGTGACTTAGTCCTCTTCAAATGAACACATAATAGATATAAGCACAAACCCAAGAGTGTTTGGAGTTCCAACAATGCATACAGGGATGCAGACATATAATGTTTTTGTTAAGGGTATTCTAATGTGGAAATAATCATAATCCGGTAGTCACCAGTTCTGCAAACATTTTTTTTTTTGGGGGGAGGCTGGTAATTGTGGGAGTGCAAGTGTTCTGGAGATCAACCTGCAAAACTGAAGAAACTGATACTTTTCAAATACCATTCAGTGTCTTTTGCTCATTAGCAGTGTAATGTATGCAATCTTAATTAAATCTATTCAAGCTTGCGTACTGAATCAGAACAAGAGTGTATTTCCTTTCCTGGCCTCCTACGCAGCAACTCTGATGCAACTTGTAGGCCTAGTTTTTCAAAAGTCTTGTTTAACCACTTCTTTTCCTTTGGTTCCAGTTTTTCCTCACTGCACCATCGCTGTGAAACACTTAGCAGAGGATGAATTCTATTCACAAATCATGTATATATGCATGCGAGCTCAAGTCCACTGCCTACTTTGTATTTGGGTGGTGACTTTTGGTGGCAAATGTATCATCACCTCTTCATCTCGTTGCTGCAAAGAAAATAAGTAGCTTATGGCAGCTTATTTTATTAAGTAACAACTCATGTTAATTAAGGAAAGAATAAAGCTTCTTTGACATGGAAAGATCCTTGCTGTCTGACTTACTAAAGGACAGGTCACTCCGCTGAATATTCTACCATTCTAATTTCTGCAACATAACTGTAATAATAAATGATGGTTACAAGCTTGGGAAACAACACATTCAATACTAACTTGTACTTAAGAGTGTTGTACACAAGCTTTTACCTTAAAGCATTACTGATTACAAATAGAAACTCAGCGGTTGGTTCTGTGAACAACAATTTGCATGGATTCTGTCAAGTTGTTGAGGTTTACTATCATGGAAACAAATCCTATAGCTTTGGAAGACGGAAGTCAAGCTCAAATAATGTGTATTCAGGCAACAGAGGTTTCAAAATGTTTGACAGTTTGGCCATATGAACCATTGTTCCACTTTCCTCTGTTGGTTTGACGTATTAAGGTACTACTAACACCCTCTTCACTCACAACTCCAGCCATATGGGTGCCACTTTCCCATAGTGCCCTCTCATGTAACTGAGATATGTTTATGACTGTTGCAAGCATGTCGGTTTTTCCACACCGAATTAACATCCTATCAGGACAGTGGGTAATACTCACATGATCTGGACTGCCCACATTTGCTGGATCTACACACATACTACAACCACAGAGAGAACCACAATGACCTGATTTGCACAAGACACCAAACTATGTTTATTAAACAATGGTTTATCAAACCATGGTTTGCCTGAACTCTTTGATGTTTAATGCCAACCAACCACAACCTGAAGCTATGGTTTGCTGCTGGCTTGTGAACCTTGGTTTAACTATGGGTTGGTATTATGTGTGATTTTGGCACACTTTGTTAACTATTTGTTTGGCCAGCCAGCCACAGATGCTTCCCAAGGTACAAAAGCATAAGGCAAGAGTACAGTAGTTGGAAAGCAAACAAAGCTTTGGAGATGCAAACCGTGGTTTGCTAACAGTATGTGCAATCCATGTCAATGGGTTAGCATGTTTTATGCAGCCAGGTGCATGAGGAGGGGCTCAATCTGTCTTAGTTATCTACTCCAGTATGCTTGGAACCATAGTCAGTAGCAATTTGTACAGACTAATGTTGTCAAATGTTTATGCACGGAAGCTTGGTGCCTTTAACAACCATATGAAGGTTCATACCAACTACGTTCTCCTTCCCACAACTCCATATTATGCCATTTGTTATGCCCTCCCCTTAAAAAACAAGCAACACGTTTTCCCTATACAGTGAAGAGCCCGGTGAAAATATCTGGTTGTGGGTTTTTTTGTTTTAAAGAATGATTTAGTAAGTATACCCACTGTGTATTTAGTTAAATTGTTTAGTGAACCACTCAGTGCCACAAAGGCAGTTTACTCAGATTCTGCAAAACAGCATACCCAATATCCCCCAATATAAAAATATTTATTAGAATTTCAAGGGGTGGGAGTGGGGAAGGACATAAGTTGAATTACACAAGTAAAAATAAATAAATTAAACCCACACTCACTCAGATTTTGTCAATTGGCCCCAGCGAATCATTATGCATTCCTCATTCTCCATTTGCCACAAAATTCCCAACTGTTCAGGACAGCTTTAATCAACCTACTACACAAAGTCCAGATTTAGGGGAAGCGGCTAATTTCTGTCTTGCACAACTAAGCACGTCTCTTAACTTCCTTCCTCGACCCTTATTCAACACCCTTTCCTCTACCCTTAAGAAGATAATAAGATCAAAGACCCGCGTAACAACACAAACGGGTTTCAGTAGGCACACGTTCTGCCTGAAGCCAGACGTTCTTGCAACTCCTCACCATCATGTGCCGTATTACATTCCAGCCGTGTCCTTTATTCGCTCGCGCGCGCACCCACCCGCTCTCCCCACCGAAAGCACTTCCAAATAAATACCGCCACAACCAGCAACTAGTACGGCGGCGGCCGCCTTTCTCTCAGCCTCTTCCACAGCTGTTCGACCCTATTAGACCACCGCGGCTGGAAGAGTTCCGAATGGAACGAGAGGGGAAGAGGGAGCATTCTATTCCCTTTCCTACTGGTCCGTGGCGCCGGGACTCTCCGGGCTCCCGACGTTTCATTGGCTAACACGTTTCTCTTCTCCCCACCCTGGAGCTAATTGGTGGAGCTTGAGTGTGGAGAGGATGGAATCCCGGGTACGAGGCATGCATATGTGTGGAGGGCTCGGGGTGCAAAGCCGAAACTGACCCGCCCTGCTGGTCACCTGCAACAAACACATATATACACATACACATATATGCATATTCTCTAACACACACACACATACATATGTGTCTGTTATATATATATATATGGGTATGTATATGTATGGATTGGGATTGACTTTTAACAGGGCGCGCGCGCACACAGACGCACTGTGCCTGCGTGAAGGCGGTTCTGTGCACACCCGGGAGGGCGCGGGTGTTTGGAGAGAGCGCGCGCATTTTCCTTGCATTGCTACGCAGGGCTCCCTCTGAAGGGGATTCGCGGCTGAAACTGAGGGAGTTTGCAGCTGTCAAGGGGAGGTGGAGAGGCTCCTGTAGTTGAAGCAAGAGAAACAAAGAACATGGCGAGGCATTACAAGCAAAGCGAAGAAGAGGTGGAGTCTGAGGTGACGGGAACCGAGTTTCTTCCCGCCCCTTGGGAAGCAGGCGGGCGGCGGGGGGGAGAAGAAGAAGGGAAGGACAGTCGGAGGGGAGGACCGTGGCAAGCCGGCGGGGCTCCCGGATGAGGAAAAGCGAGCAGGGGCGAGTTTTGTTTGTGGCAGTTTCGGGAGGAGGAGGGGGCTACACGTGACGCGTTTGGCGCTCAAGTTGCGCGATTTGTTTCATTTCCCCTTAAGTGCAACAACTGCAAGTAAGAGTGGGAGGGCCGCGCCAGGATCCGTCCCTTGTGGAGAAGAGAGGCTTGTTGCAGCCGTCCTCCTCCTGCCGGCTGTGGGGGAAGAAGAGCGCTGTGGGGCGAGCGGGCGGAGTGGACCTGGCACGCCAAGGGGACTCTGCCGGAGCTTCGGGAGCCTAAAGTCGGGCAGAGGAGCGGGTGGCGGCGTCGGGCTGCCCCGCCTTTTCTACCCCGCCGGGACCAGCGGGGTTGAGCGCGAAGAACTACGCCGCAGGTGGAAGGAAGGCTGCTGCTGCTGCTGCTGCTGCCGCCGCCGCCTTTCTCCCCTCGAGGGAGGCCTCTCTGTGCCGTCCGGGAAGATGCTTTTGGAGGAAAGAGGCCGGTCGCCGGTCGCCTGACTTCGGTTGCTTCGCTGCGTGGCGTTGCAAGCCGTAGGGGCTGGAAAAATAGGGGAAGGTCGCCTTTTCCCTTGCGCGCGGGTGGCGAATAGCGCGCGCCTTGCTACGAGCAGAAGGCGAAGGAGCGACGTTCCCGAGCTGCATTTTTGTGAGGGACAAGATTTCCCGGGAGCTTGTGTGGCTGCGAGGGGTGGCGGGAGACGGAGCCCGGGTGCCCTCCTCTTTCGAAAACTGTAACTTCTGGTTGATCTGGAGAGAAGAGGAAACATCATCGCTTTCCCTCCCTTCTCTCTCTTAACTTAGGACCTAAATAGCAACTGTGGATCGCAAACAGGGAGAGGTATTGGCAAAGGGATGAAACACATCGTGTCCCCTTCCTGAATACTGTAGTAGATCAAGCGGGAAGGCTCGAAATGACTAACCTTAAGTTTGTTTTGTTGTTGTTACAGCGGTGGAAATGGCAGGCTCTTACTTACAAGTTCTGGAAGTGGTGGCATAACGGGAGTGAGCTGTGCAGGTGCAGCGACAGGTATAGAGGGAAAAGGAGCAAACTGCTACCTTTCTTTTTTTTTGAGAGGGTCCATAGGAGCGGAATCAGGTTAATCAGCTGTGCTTGGTAGTTGCTTATGGCCCAATCCTATGTGTTTACTGGGATGCCCCACTGAATTAGCTATAGAGTTTACTCCAAAATAAGTGCACGGAGAATTTGAGTGGGAGACTAACTTCTGAACTCTTGTGATGGGAAGTCAGTAGTTTTTCTTAGCAGAGATTGTTTGCTAACGCAGCAAAGTGGGCTTATGTGCAGCAAGAGGAGCTGACAGGGCTGCTACAAGTGCATATGAAATGCCTCTTTTGTATGTAAGCAAGCAATTCTGTATTTTAGGGTTTTAAAAAGAAGCCATCTTGTTGGCTGAAGTGTGTGGAAAATCTCTCTAGCGTTACCTTTGACTTTAATTGTACAGCTGCGGTTGTTTGGTGTAGGGTCTGTGTTATGCTTGTAAAGAGGAGTAAATGTTTCTGAAGTTCAAAACGCAGCTTAAGCTGTTTTGTGCTCCCCCAGTCCCTCAGAGATCAAGGCGAATCTTTTTCTTTTTTAAAAAAACACCCTCTTAGCGTTAAGGAGAACTTTAATACCACTTCATGTCATTGTTGACCTTGGAAGCCAGTTCTAATGGGTTTTCAGCCCTCAGAGGCCACTCAAATTCATTATTCAGATAGAGGGTTTACAGTCTGCCCTTGGGAAAGCATAGAAATATGCTTTTGAACCATTTGCCCATCTTGACATGGTAGAACAGCTCACCCCGCCCACAAACTACATTAAAGGGGGACATACTAAGAACAATCTTCTAGCAAATAATGTACTCTCAGTTCTTTTTTCCAGTCCATCTATGTTAAAGATTATTTAATGAAGGCTTTTGCAGTATACAGATACAACTCTGTCACCCACTGCTTGATTCAGCAGCATGAAGATATTGTTTGTATTTGGGGAGCACGCTACATTGGTTACTGCACCAACAAGGTGCTTCACTTTTGGCCAGTGAAATGCGTGGCTTTTCCTAGAAAAGTGTGCAGTAAGTTGAGTGCTTCCTGAGAAGTTTGACCGAGCCCAAAATATGTTTATGGCATCAAGGTTTGTTTGTTTTTAAGTACTGATAAGTTGTATTGTTTTACACGATAATGTAGTTGGGCACACTTCAGAAGTTGCGCAGTCCAAACCTCTTCACATCAACATACTGTTTCCCCAAATGCCCAGTGATCTTGGTGCAAAGCAGTAAGGGGTGCCTTGGTCTACTTGATTAAGCACAGTTAATAAGACAGCTTAGCAGCATTCTAGCCATTCGTATAAATACTAATTACTCTTTTGCAGAAAACAGTGGTTATCTATTCTGCATGTGCATACACAAACTTGGTGCTCATAGAACTTTAATGTAATACGACCATTATAGAGTTTGAGGATGCCATTACATACTGACCAAACTTCAGAAGACTTTCTCTCCCCCTCAGAAGTGTTGACATTTAATTGACCTTTGAAGGCTCATTCTGTTAATCATACTCAAAGCACTAAAGCTATGGTCCACTGATCTGGTGTTCTTCCATTTAGCCGTGTTCAGCATATAAATTCTGCAGCATAATTGCTACTTATTGAGCAAGAGTTTCTTTTCTTTTCTGAAAATGAGAGAGGCTTGCTTTGCCTCAGGCAGGGCACTTGTAGAGTTCTGATTCCAAACTGCTTTCCTGTCATTAGTTGGAGGGTGTGGCTTCTAGTTAGGAAAGCAATGGAAATTCTTGCCTGCTTAAACTGCTTTTTTATGCTTCCTGAAGCAGTTTGCAAATGGGTAGATGGATAACCTTGAAAACTTGAATGTCCTCTGCCTTGCATAAATTGAAGCATGTGTTCTAAAAATGACCCATGATCTGTAATCTCTCAGATTTTATTTTCCTGGGACACTTAGTATTACATTTTTGAAGCAGGTTAACATCCTAAGTAAAAACAATGCAGTGGGGGGGGGGATGTTTATGTTAAACGTTCAAACTATAAATATATTTAAAGAACTAATACATACCGAGCACATGCATCCTTAACTTTTTCCTCAAGACTTGCCAAAAACCATATTAATAATCATAGATCATTTTTGTGTGCAGGGCAGTTACTGAGGAGTTAACTTGGCATTAGTTGTATTACAGAGGCAGAACTTTTGTCTGAAGTGCCAGCCTTTGCTTTGTGTTTGAACGTATTGGAGTTTGTGTGTTTTTCATTTGAGCTTGTTTTCTGTATGTGTCTTGTTTTGTGTGCTTTTTATTTACTGGAATCTTAAAAAAAATACACTAGCCACTAGGCTGGTTTATTAAGTGACATAACGCTTGTAGATATGATTCCTTGTTAATTTGCCAGTGCAGCTGAAAACAGAAGAGGCTGGTTTTGTATGAATAGATTAATGACACCTTAGGGAAGGAGAGGTTGGATTTCTCCGTAATTTTGCTCATACAAACCAAACCCACAAATATAGAGGGTGGAGACGAGCTTGGAGACAGTTCCCAAACTGTAGATTTGTTTGACGTTGCTGGCACTCTACCCAGGCCCCAGGGTAATAATTTAGTGTCAACATGTACATACAGAGTTACAGGCTTATGGTACCAAGGTGATAGATGTCTTTGAAATACCTTTACCATCTAATCATATAACTTAAAGCACCAACACATAAATGCATAGGATGGTCATTAGTGTAATCAAGAAGGTTAAGGGTCTAGGTCTCAGTTATGGAACTCCGCATTTGTGGGCCTTTCAGTATTACGTGGGCTGCTAATATTGGCACGGAACTTGCTCTCATATCAGTAGTTTAAGTGAAGTATGCATAACGACCTCAGACTTGATACAGTGCTTCAAAGGCAGTGCTGCTAACTTTAAGACATAAAATAGGGATTTCCACATCCTGTTTGAGGTACAATCTCTGACTGAGCCATGCAGCGCCAGCAGTTAGAAGTGTAGATTCTACCACTGCAATGGAGATTGAGTTCCCCCACTTGGCCAGCTTCTCATTCTTTAATAGTACTTGCCTGGATTTTTGTTCAGATACTTGTATTCTGTCTCCTTCAAGACCATTGTGTTTCGGCCATGTTTAGTTATTGTTGCATCCGTGAGGATGTGCTTATGCCAATTGACACCCACTTCAGCATGGATGTGGAGCTATCGCTGCAATGAGGTTATGAGCATTAGGGCTGCTAGATAATACCAGATTTGAGGTGTAATATAAAATTGGTCATAGGCTCCCTGGTTAGAGTAATAGTAAGCTCAACAGGATGATAGTGTACAGCATACATAATTAACTAAGGGAACTTGCCCAGTCCTTTTTTTCATTAAAACGTGCTTTCTCCTGTCTGTAACTTGAGGAGCAGGTTTACCATTAATACAGGAAAAGAAATCTGTTGGATTATTCAAAGTCTATAAAAATAAGCTTTCAAGAGTTTTATATATTTGAAATATCATCTGTTCATTTGTTATATTGTATATAGCGTGGGCCACATTTGGCACCCCAGGATTCCTAATATGGCCTATGAAACCAATTTTCTCAAGTCATGTCTACTCATCTGACATCAGGTATGACATAGGTAAAGCTGCAGCTGCTAAGGAACAGTTGGGAGCCTTGAGAATGCTCTCCCTATTGCTTCTTTTCAAATGTGGCTTGAATTTGGCACACTTTAAATTTGGTGCCACTTAAACTTGAAGTAATTAGGGATGTGGGTGGCGCTGTGGCTTAAACCACAGAGCCTAGAGCTTGCCGATCAGAAGGTTGGCGGTTCGAATCCATGCGACGGGGTGAGCTCCCGTTGCTCGGTCCTTGCTCCTGCCAACCTAGCAGTTCGAAAGCACAGCAGAGTGCAAGTAGATAAATAGGTACCACTCTGGTGGGAAGGTAAATGGCATTTCCGTGTGCTGCTCTGGTTCGCCAGAAGCGTCTTAGTCATGCTGGCCACATGACCTGGAAGCTGTACGCCGGCTCCCTCGGCCGGTAAAGCGAGATGAGCGCCGCAACCCCAGAGTCATCTGCGACTGGACCTAATGGTCGGGGTCCATTTACCTTTACCTTTAAAGTTGAAATTGATGCTGAATGCAAGATGTTTGATCTGGAGTGGTCACACATGGGAGCTCCCTAAAGGAGCCAACCTGACGGCACTGCTTGCATATGGCACCAAATTACAAATTACTCTGAATGCAAGCCGTGCTTGCAACGGAAGAATTAGGAGTCCTGTCATTTTGCTAGCATGGTTTTCAGTTGCTGCTGTTTACATTTGGTCCCGAATGCAGGCTGCGTTGCTTTGGCCATCTGATGTCATAGGATGTTGGGTGGTTGACTGGTAGGTTGTCCCTCCCAGCTGTCAAACGTGGCATGTAGACTACTGGCCCGCAGATCAGACAAGGTTCTTCAGCCCAAGTAAAGTTCTGGAGACATAGAGCTTACTTAACTAAATAGTTTGAAATTTTAATCTGCCTTCAGCTAACAGTTATTTCTCTTTGGATTTGGGTATATATCATATGTGGCCACTTTAGATCTTCCCATGTTCCATTCAAATCAAGGGACATGAGTACTGTGAAAACACATCATTCTGTGCTTTTATGTGTTACAATGGAATGTCTGTTGTGCCTGGATGGATGGGTGGGTGGGTAATTAACTGGTGAAAGTTTGTGTTGTAGTAATACCTGCAGTCCCTGCTAGAACATTTTTATAAAGCAATGTTCATCTAGATCAGCAAATACTGAGCTGTGAGGCTGGCTCTCCTAAGGAGGCATGGATAATTCCATGGAGAGGTACATGAACCTCATGCGGGTATTGATAAGAGTACCGTATTTTTTGCTCCATAAGGCTGAGCCGGACCATAAGGCGCACCTAGTTTTTAGGGGGGAAAATCAAAATAAATCTTATTTCTCCCCCAGCCCCAAAGAGTAGCTTCTCCCAGAGCTTCTGGGGCTGTCAGGGGAAGCCCGGGGTCCCCCCCGAGCCCCAAAGAGCAAAGAAGCCAAGACAGTGAGTGGGATGGATCCTGCTCGCTGTCTTGGCATCGTTTTTAGCCACGCGCAACCTCTCCAGCCGGGAGAGGCTGAGCGCGGGTTTGGCAGAAGCCAAGTTAGCAAGCGGGATGGATCCCGCTCGCTGTCTTGGCTTCCTTTTTAGCTGCGGGGCTGGGGGCGGGGGAAGCCCGAGCTTCCCCCGACCCCAGCCCCCAAAACAGGTCGGGGAGCGGCAGCAAGGTTGCGCGCAGCCTTGCCTCTGCTCCCGGAGCTTGCAGGGCTGGCGGCGGAAGCCCGGGTCCCCCCCCCCAGCCCCAGGGACCACATATTCGCTCCATAAGACACACAGACATTTCCCCTTAGTTTTTAAGAGGAAAAAAGTGTGTCTTATGGAGCGAAAAATACAGTACATTGTTAGAAGCTGTGCCTAGCTTCTTGTGCTGATTTCTGGAGGTGGCAATGGATGCGTTCCAAAAGTGCAGTCCTACACAGCTATTAAGAAATAAGCCTTATTTAGTTCAAAGGGACTTGCTCCTGGGTAAATGTATATCAGATTGCAGCCTAATATACCTTCTGTAGAAAAAGTGGGTAGATAAACCTTTTCTCCTTCACAGTGTAAGAATATTGGAATTCATCCTGCTGGGCAGTAGATGCATTTCAACAGCTAACACATTTTTTTAACTCAAAGTTATGTTTATTGCTGGACATCTGTGGGGTTTTTTTGCATGTTGATATTTAAGCATGGCTAAAATGCTTTTCCATTTAACATACAGCAAGAGTTAATTCTGAATTGCACTGAGGAAAAGGTATAATATTAACAGAACTTGAAGTACATGACCTTGAGAATATAATAATGTCAGTGTTCCAGTTGGTAGGTCACATTTTTGGTTAATTAACCATGAGAATGTCCAGGTTTGTTGGCCATAAGTTGTTGCTCCTCTCATAGCTTATCCCATGTAATATACTGAGTTATACCTGTTAAGAGAAACACTCTTAAGTTTACTGAGTTTTCTAAAAACAAAAAAAAATTCCTATAATATAATACTTTAAGTGGGAAGAACTTTCTTACATCTCATGTGGGGCCATAAATTGCATTGTACAATAAATAAATAAATAAACTCTTAAATTTTGGGGACTTCAGTTGAAGTAAGTTATCCCCAAGGAGTTAGTTGTCAGCGCAGTATGTTAAGAGCTGATGATTTGCTGCCAGACAAAATGTTATGTGATCCGCAGTGAAGATTTATTATATTGTCAAAATTATATAGCTGTTGCATTTGTTTGTATTGGAAATCTACTCTGAAGAACCTTGAGGACCAGAACATTCATTACTTTCAAATGGACTTAATAGCCTAAATCTGTTCAAGTTTACTCAGAAGTAAGTTCCATTCTGTTTGATGGGATTTACTCCCAACAAAGTGTGAACAGGATTGAACTCTTAAGAAAACTAGCAACTGCTGTGGTCCATTAAATCTTTCCATACTTAGAGAGCTCCTATTTTATAATGCTAAACACCAAAGAAACCTGAAGTGCAATCTACACATGTCCCATTTGATAATTTGGTATAAAAGTGTTAAATGCAGGATTTGAATTGATGCTGAACAGGTGAAACACATTTATTGCATGGGAGTTCTATTTAATGCAGGCGTTTATTGGTGCTTTTCTGGAGTTTCTTTGGTAATTTCAGGAAATGTGTTTTATGCAGAAAGAGGCAGCATTCTGGTTCCCATTTCAGTAAATAAGTCAGGAACAAATGAAATATGAGTTTTTTGTGAACTATAGTTTGCAAATAAGGACCCAGCCTCTCTTGTCTTTCTTCCTTTCCTTTAATTGGTGATATTAACCATGGTTTACTAATTTTATTCAAAGGCAGATTACAGCTGGTATGTCCACACACTCACTTGGTTATAGAACGCCACTATATACATAATAAAAGTTGGGTTTTTTTCCTTTGAGCAGCAGACATGCACATGATTTCACAAACTGCTTTTATGGCTCTCTGGAGTTTCAAAAGCAAGTTTCTGTATGAGGTGGTGATCGCTCTTCGAGAAATGCAAGACCAAAGCCGGGTTAGGGGGTGCAGAATTCTGAACATTATAACTGCAGACCATTATAATTGCAAAGTTTAATGTAGAGAAATATGATTTTAAAAACTAATCCAAATTAAACAGCTTTAAAATGCAGTAAAGACTTGTTTCAAGATGCTCAGGGGTCTGATTATGGCTTAATTATTTGATAATAAAAGTTGCAAAATAAAGAGTCATAAAATAAGTGCATAATATCCATTAACTCTGCTTCTTGGTGTTAATGGTACTTCTGTAAATTTGTTTGAATCACCTATAATTGCATATAACATGCAGTCTTGGATAGTGAATGCATTAGCCACCATGAGCTGAAGTGAATATTAGATGACTGACAGCTTGACAGAATTGGAAGTGGGTCATGCAATATAATCTTAAGCTTAGAATACTCTTCTTAACCAGAGCTTAACTGAGTTTTGTGAGCTTTCCTGCCATTTATTAAACTCGATTCAACAGTGGTATAGAAAAAAAAAATCTTCCAGTCGCAGGATCTTCTTCAATTAAATGTTGAATATGGAATGAAAATTTTGCTGTTCTTTTTCTTAATTTCTAGGAGCAAGTGCAGCATTCCAAAGATATGTGGTCATGTGATAGCAATTCAAATGAAAAGCGTGGGTTCTGGTAAGTAAAGCTTTTATTCCTCTAGCATCCAAGTATTTCTCAAATAGATTAACTAATTTTGCTCACATAATAAAGAATGGATTTTGATAAATGCAATCCATGTGTACCTTTCTCGGGAGCAAAGGTTGCAAGCATTTGGGTTACCAAGATAAGGCAATACTATTCACTGATGCCCCAGCCATATTCTTGGTAGCTTGGTTGCACTGCCGATCAGTTAATATTTGAACTCAGTATTTCCTAAAATTACTCTTAAAGAGTGCTGTTGAATAGTGAAATTAACTTAATTTGGGGAGTGGGTTAGGGTGATGATGATTATGATTATTATTTATACCCCCGCCTATCTGGCTGGGTTTCCCCAGCCACTCTGAGTTGCTTCCAACAGAATAATAATAATAATAATAATAAGCGATAAAACATCAAACATTAAAAACTTCTCTAAACAGGAAATATTTTAGTAGCTAGAAAATTCAAACAGAACTTGACACACACAGCAATGCAGGGGAATAGTGAACACTGTAATACCATTGTCCTGCATTAACGGGGCCCCTAATTATACTGTGAAAACTAAGCAGTTTAGATATGACCTTGCCTTGACTTTGATACAGATATAATCTATTTGATGTCTGAGAGGGGGCCATACATATGGAAAGTGAAATGCTGTATTGTTGACACAATGTCCTTCATCTAATGAATTCAAACAACCAAGAACTTGTATTCTTTCAACAAATTAGAGAGATAATATACCTGCAGAATGAGAAGCTAATCTTTACTTTGTGACAAAGCATAATTAAACTAAAATAACTTGCCTCTACAATGACTGACCTGGGCAGAGTGTCAAAGCATGTGGTGTGTATATTCACTGTCTCTTTGTGCTTTGTGAAACTTCAGTATTTGCACCTGATCCCTTCTACTCTTTGAGCACTACCTAATGTAGGAATGCCACGTTTGTACCTGTCTGCAGTGTGTAGGCCCACAAATATTCTGTTTGTAGCGCACTGAACTGGGCACTACGGCATGAATTCAAAGCTATGTTTGAAATCTTTTCTAAGCTAGATAGAGTGATGGAAAGTTGATCCTTGTCTGGAGTGGTATAGGGATGCCAACTGCTAAGAATTCCTGGAATGCACAGCACTGAAAGTTTGCTTTGTTCCCTTAGTGACTTGACCCATTGAGAAAATGTGGTTCCCTAGGAGGTTTTAATAGCTTAAACTTTAGTAGTGAATAAAAGGAACCAACTCCTATATGATCTTAGCTTGTTTTCACCTGCTGTCTGAAAAATGAATTTTCTTAACCTTCGTGTGGAATAACCCAACCTTGTACTTTTGAAAGAATGATTTGTGTGAGTTCTTCACATTTATCAGTTATAATACTGCAAGTTCCTGCATTCCAAATAACCATAATGCTCTCACAAGCCAGGTTTCTTTTAAGTCTCATTGGGAATATTTTAGGTATGGGTCACTGACCTGTCTTCATTTTAACCAACTGATTTACAATAATTGCCTGGAAAAACACCAGTGAATATCACTTCGCTGTGTGAGTAGTTTTGTTTTCTAACTGTTCTTGCCTTGTGTCCTTGTAGCCAGGTGGGCAGCTGAGTGGAGTTTACGGTTATAAAAAGCTAGGATTAAGGTAGGATAATTTGTTAAGATGTTACAAGAAACCATGGTTAATGCAAAATGAGATCCACAAATCATGGTTTCAGATTGTGCTTTGTTGGCTACAGAAAAAAAGAAGAGTTAGTTGACTGTGGACATTCAGATAATCCATGCAGATAATCTGACATACACATAATCCATATCTGAGCATTGCACCCAAACACAATGCATAAGTCTCCACTATTTTGTCATGCAAAAGCAAGTAAATCCTTCATCATTAACTCTGGAATTCGCATGGCTTGGAAGCGGGTAGCATGCAGCACCTGTGTTTTCATTTCTTCTTTGCAAACAAAGCAGATTAGGTGAGTTGAGAAACTAGTTTTATTAAGATAAACTTAATCCTGTAATATTTCCCCTCTGTGACTTGTGGTCAGGTCTTTCCATGAAGCGTGCTATAAACTCCCTTTTCTCTGACAAAGCAAACAACAGGGTTGAATAAAAAGCACACAGGTCATCTTGAGTAATGTGACTTTACTCACTTGGTTTTAAAGCAGGGGTAACTGACATGGCTGAGCTCCAGATGTTGTTGGACCACAGCTGTCACCAGCCCCCTTGTGCTATAGCAGTAGCTGCCTTGATGTGGTGGTTAAGAATGTGAACTGGGAAATCTCTGGTTTAAATGTCTCCTTGGTTAGGAACTTGTTACGTAGCCTTACACAGATCACTTTTTGACTTTTGGTCTGTAATATGAAGAGAGCACAGGCCTATTGCACAGGCCTCTTCTAAAGTTAATGAGTGAACATTGAACACTTTTATATAAAACCAACCATATAGATGCCCTTAGGAAACCACAGGAGGTGATGCAGCAGTAACTGTAAAATCATTCCGACCAGCGTTAATGTTTTTCTTCTTACCACTTTTAATTCTGTTGGAAGCAACAGATTTACAGATCAGTCTATAAACAGTATTAGCCCAAATATTGCCTTTCTTCTTTTGTGCTGGTTACAAATGTGAAAACTGCCTGCATGTAGTAACCATTAAGGGCAGGGTTTACCAAATGAGTCCTGTTAATGGAAGCTGTGTGCAAGAAGTTGCCCGATGGTGTTTCCGTCCTCCCTCTGTGTGCCCCCACCTCCCAAAAAATAGGCTTGGGGGATCAGGAGAACCACAGAATGACACAGGGGGAGGAGAGGGACAGTTGTTCTGCCTAGCAAGCTGTTCAACATGCCATTGAGTTCTTCCCTAAATCTATAACTCCTAAGGTATTTGGGTGCACCTGCCTGTTACATAACCTTTGATTACTACCAGATCTTCATAAAATAGGAAAGAAAAGCTTTGCAGTCTCTTGCAGCAGTCTTCCTCCAGGAGGAGAGTTGGGAACAGTCACCTTAGTCAACTTGCCTGGATCTAGTTGTAGGTTAACGATAAAGCAAAACAACTAAGGAATGTATATTGCTGTTGACAGTGAGCGACTGTAAACATCCTCGACTGGAAGCTGTGAAGCTGCAGATGGGGCTTTCAGTCGGATGTTTGCAGCTGCCAGCTGCCACAGGCGTCAAACATTCAGAAATCTTTTAACATGTTGTAAAAAGAAAGAGGAAGTTCTAGGTTACCTTAAGTTCTAGACCTTAAGAAAGCAACTTGACAAAGAACAATGCATTGTGGGGAGTAGAGTAAATAACTTGTCATGGTAATGGAATACAGTGGTACCTCGGGTTACATACGCTTCATGTTACATACGCTTCAGCTTACAGACTCCGCTAACCCAGAAATAGTGCTTCAGGTTAAGAACTTTGCTTCAGGATGAGAACAGAAATCGTGCTCCGGTGGCGCAGCAGCAGCAGGAGGCCCCATTAGCTAAAGTGGTGCTTCAGGTTAAGAACAGTTTCAGGTTAAGAACGGACCTCCGGAATGAATTAGGTACTTAACACGAGGTACCACTGTATAAGTAAGTGACTGGCAGTGATGTGGGCTTTGCAGAAAATTATGAATTGGTTTTTGTTTTTTTTTTGTTTTTTTGGAAAATTGTGCATTTTTTTGCATTAGATATAGGTGTGGTTTGAAATGAACATCCCATTTGCAGGTGGCAAAAAGAGGGAGCAGCTGTTTTAGGGACCGTAGTTTTTTCTGAAACAGTTTTACCATGGGGGGGGGGTTGCTAAAGAGGGCTTTTAACCTCCCCCTCCTTTTTGTTGACCCCTATCACACAGTGGAACGCTTGACTACTGCCTCATTTCAAACCACAAAGGGTGCTTTATTGATTCTGCTTCACCAAATTTTGAAATATTTAAATAGAGGAAAATTTATAAAAGCAACCGTGTGGTTTAAATGTTATAGCCGAATAATTTCTAAGAAAATCTTTGAAAATATGTTTTTTTGGAAAACTTATAAATATTGTAAGACTTGATAACACCTTCTCTTACACTGTTCAAATTTAAAGGGAGGCAGTGAGAAGACCGAGAATTGCCACCAAACTCATCTTAGCTGTACTTTTATATTTATTATATATGCATGCTTCCTAGAATTTGTCACCTAAAGGTCATAACAGTTTTATTACAGCTGCCTAATTTTATTTGTATGGCATAATGAATGGATACTAATTTGGATTTATATTAGTGCTGCAGTTTTCAAATGGGAACTTTCCCCCTCTATACAGCTTTTGATAATGTGTGCGTATCTTCCTCAAAGCCTTTGCAAGACCTTGGATCAAGGCACCTCCCTCACCGTTCACAAGACATCTCTGGCCCCAGCTGCACTATGCATTCAAAGCAATTCTTTATCACTTTAAACAGTCATAGCTTCCCCCAAGGAATCCTGGGAACTGTATCTTTAGGGGAACTGTGCCTTAAGGGTTCTGAGTGTTTTTGGGAGACCCCTATTCCTCTCACAGAACTACAATTCTCAGAGTGGATTGACAATCCTTCCCAGGGAACTCTGGGAATTCTGCTTGGACTACTGCAGTGCGCTCTACATAGGGCTGCCTTTGAAGGTGACTTGGAAACCAGAACTAATCCAGAATGTGGCAGCTAGACTGGTGACTGGGAGCAGTCGTTGGGACCACCTAAAGGCTCTATACTGGCTCCCAATATGTTTCCAAGCACAATTCAAGGTGTTGGTGCTGACCTTTAAAGCCCTAAATTGCCTTGGCCCTGTATACTTGAAGGAGCATCTCCACCCCCATGGTTCAACCCGGACACTGTGCTCCAGTGCCGAGGGCCTTCTGGCTGTTCCCTCATTGAGAGAAATGAGGCTACAGGGAACCAGGCAAAGGGCCTGTGCAGCAGTGGCACCCACCCTGTGGAACGTCCTCCCATCAGATGTCAAGGAGATGAGTAACTATACTGTATAACCTTTAGAGGACATCTGAAGGCAGTCCTGTATAGGGAAGTTTTTTAATGTTCAATGTTTTATTATGTTTTATATATGTTGGAAGCTGCCCAGAGTGGCTGGGGCAACCCAGTCAAATGCGTGGGGTACAAAACAACAACATCATAAATAAAATTGTAGCTATGTGAGGGCTATGGGTGTCTCCTAACAGCTCTCAACATCCTTAACAAGCAGCTGTTCCCAGGATTCGTTGGAGGAAGCCATGACTTTTTAAAGTAGCATAAAGCTGCTTTATTTGGAATACTGCAGATGGGGCTATAGTCGTCCCAGTTCAGGAACTGCATCCCACCTGCCATGACAACCAAACTACTTTTCACAGGTTATCACAAGGGCATGATGGCTAGTGGCCACCTTTTTTTGGGTAGCCAGTGCTGCAGTACCAGCTCACTTTGTTGAGCTGGAGCATGCCTGCCTACGGATGTCTAGATCATTCTATTTCTAGGCCGTGTCACTCATAAGTCAATGCCACCCCATTTTTGCATTAAATGTGCCTTCTTTTGCACAAAAATATTCCCACAAATTCACATGTATTTAAATATGTTATTTCTAGATATGTGTTCTCTTTAAAATGCTTGTGTTTTTAATGCATTTTCGAGCCAAAACTCAAACATTTGGAGAGGTCTATGTTGTTTGTTAATTGCATTCATATGCTGCCTTTCTGCCAAGGCAGTTAAGAATTTAAAAAGAATAAACACAACCGTTCGCTGTAGTACAGGAAGTGCTGATCAGGCCAGTTTGTAAAGGAATTTGCAAATATCAGATTCCTCAGACATCCCTTCTCCTACCACTGTTCTTGCAAGGTGTGCCCTGTTAGTTTGTTTTTAAAGTGCAGTATATATATATATACACCCCCCCTCAATTCCACTTAGCTTACAAATTAAACATACAGTAGACAAACTTGCCTTGCTGCTCTGTCTATGATGCCTAGGCAAGTTTCCCTCTCCTCTCCCCACAGTTACAAATGTAGCAGAAGCATCTGCATAATAATGATATCTGATTAAGTAGTCATCGCGCTGAAGATGTCTTACAATTTCAGATATGTGATGACCTGGTCTCTAATGCACCAGTGTAAATGAGTGCGACATTTAATAGGGGAAATACTCTTTAATTGGTGCAATTGTTCAGGGAAGTTTTTAATCTGTGATATTTTAGTGTATTTCTGGTTTTTATGGAAGCCGCCCAGAGTGGCTGGGGAAACCCAGCCAGATGGGCGGGGTACAAATAATAAATTATTATTATTATTATTATTATTATTATTATTATTATTATTGGCTTTAATAAGTAATGCAGCGTTTTATTTCTTTATTGGAAAGAAGGTTCAGAAACACTTCCTCTAATAGAGAACTTGTCCATTGTGTGTGCTGGTGGAAATGGAATCAAAATGGGGCCACTGAGAAATCAAAGTTTTTTTAATTGGTGGGGAATCCCAGGGTTTTGCCATTTTTTAATTTTTAAAAAGGAACCCCTAAAAACCGCTCAATGGGGATTAAGTGTGCTTAGTAGCCACAAAATTGTGTGTGTCAGTAGGGAAATAAAAGATGGAGGGGTTGGGGGGACGACCAGTGTAGAATGCCCCACTTGAGCGCTTTACAGCTTACAGTATCCTGAAGGAGGTCATTGTTGCCTAGCTAGAATCCTGAACGGAAGCAATCCTGCTGTGAGTGGTGAGGACACATCGTGACATTTTGTTTAGCCCATGCTTGTTAAACCTAAAATGAATCCTGTGTACTGCTATCTGCACTGCTACCTAGTTCCTTGGTTGTCTTAAAACGGTTAGAAGAAAGAAGGCAATGTGTGTGTTGAATCACAGTTAGTTTTTACAAAATGTCCAGCAAAGTGAGTGAGTACCATAGTTAAAACCCCTCTGAGAGACCTGCATTCTTTCTCCAGCCGTCATGTAGTTCGGCCTTGCCCTTTTCATCCTCAGCGCGGCCTGGATCTTGATTCCTCTGCAAGACATGCCTTCCATGTTAATAAATTATTAACATTGTAAAGTGCTCTGCGCACCCTAAAGTCTTGTCATGTCATTGGTTCCTTTGTCATCCTGAAAAGCTAAAGCATGTGGTTTTCCCCCATTTTTTTTATAAAACAAAATTATTCCCGCTATATGACATGGGAACCGTTGTGAAAAGAGGCTATTGTGTTTTGTATATAAATTCCTAGAAGGAAAGCATGATGTAATTTCTGGCAGAACAGGCATCTATTTTTACTGTTTTCTGTGTTTATGCCTAATGTCCGAAAAGACTTCATTTAGTCTGACAACTGAAAGTGCTTCTTGTGATCTTGAGTTTTGGACACTGTTTTTCTATGGCGAAAATTAATTAAAACGGAGAAACAGTTAGAATGCTATGTCCTATGTTTTGCTTTAGAAACACCTGTTTCCAGGTCAGTTTGGCTGGGGGGAACTGCTGTTCAGAAACCAGAAGTTTTAAATCCATTTTAGGCATCTGTGACTAGTTGAACCAATGCTTTCTCACCTAGACCAGTTTATCTAGTCCTACATTAAGCTAATTCTAACTAGTGTCACCAAATACTTATCTGTAGTTCTCATAACGTTACCTGTCCAGCATTGTGCTTGCAACGACCTACCATATTTTCTAGCCTCTGTTTGAGCAACAGAATTGTAGTTGGAAGAGACTATCCAGGACAGTTCTGGTTGGCTCATCTCAAAAAGTATACAGTACTGCAGAACTGGAAGAGGTAGAGTGCCGGGGGGAGGGGGGCAGCGGCGAGGAATCAATTAAAATGAGGATGGTGTTGAGTATTTTCTCTTATCAATGAGGAAAGGCTGAGAAAGGCTCCGGTTGTGAACGCCAAGCTCCTCTGTCTGGATATTGCTGGAGAAGCAGACCATGGGAGTAAAAGAACCTTGATCTGCTCCAGCATATCAATTGATGTTAAAACAAGGTATTCCGTGCACAAGGCATGGCTTATAGAACATGTGGGGAACCTCAGATTCTGCTCGACTACAGCTCCTATAATCCCTGACCAGCAGTGTAGTATTAAATTTTTTAATGCAGGAGTTCATCAAGACGGACTCCATAGCCGTAACGAACAGTTGTGATCTTTCTTCCTTTCATTGTTTAAATATTTGTGGAATGTCTCTGCATGTTCTGGTCCCTTGAGGCTTTTTGCTTTGTTGTTCATTGTAACCTTTTAAGTTATACTAACATGATGCCTACTAAAACAGTTATTCTACCACATATGATCCTTCCTTACGTGTCAGCAACACTCACATTGGGGTGGAAATCATTCGCTTTATATCTAAATGTGAATGCCTGTCCTTATGCAGCCAATACGGTGCCAGCTATGCAGAAGAGACAGGGACCAGCCGGCTTGGGAGAACTCCAAGGTTTGCAGAAATGGGGAATATATCTATCTATCTATCTATCTATCTATCTATCTATCTATCTATCCATCCAAGGAGGAAACAGCCCAGTGAGGTTGAGCACGCTCAGTAGCTACAGAACTCTGAGTGACTTTTAAAGGATGGGGCAGGGAGAGAATACAAGAACTTAACCTTTTATTTATTAAAAAAATATTATGTGCCACGTAATGAAAAATAATAATAAAGGTGGTTGACACAAGCTCCATCCATATTCATTTTACAGGGGAGGTACTATATCTGTTCCTTGGTATTCACGGGCTACATTGGTTCTCCATGCATCCCTATCAATTCTGTGATTTGCCTGCTAAATTCCTTTAGGGTTCTTTTTGGTGCTGTTTGAATGCAAGCAATTTGGAGGCAGCTATTTTTAACAATATCTTTCAAAGAATCCATTTCGAACTGCAAGCAGCAAGGCTCTGAAGTGCCAAGCATCTGTGACTTCAATTGAATTCCTGTACAGTTTACTAAGTGATGAAGCTTATATATATATATATATATATATAGATCACTTCCTGGTGCAACTGGACTTCTCCGCAACCCTTCCCCTCCGCAGGGAGGTGGGACCGATTCGGATGGTCCGCCCCCGCCACTTAATGGATCCAATTGGCTTCCAGAGAGTGGTAGGGGATGCTTTATCCCAAGTTGATGGCCTTTCAGCTGATTCCCTGGTGGCCCGCTGGAATGCGGAGTTAACCAGGGCTATTGACTGTCTGGCTCCGAAGCGCCCTCTCCGATTGCATGGAGCCCGGACAGCCCCGTGGTTTTCCCCGGAGCTGAGGGTGATGAAACAATCGTTGAGACGGCTAGAGCGCCGGTGGCGGAAAACTCATTCTGAATCAGACCGGACACGGGTTAGAGCTCAACGTCGAGCCTACCAAGTGGCAATGGCGACGGCGAAGAGGGCCTTCTTCACCGCCTCCATTGCATCTGCAGAAAACAGCAGCAGGAGACTTTTTCAGGTGGTTCGCAATCTATCAGAACCACCTGTACCACCGGGGCCTGGTAGGGACCCCAAGATCTCCTGCAATGCTTTTGCAAAGTTTTTTGCAGATAAAATCGCTCAGATTCAGAAGGAGGTAGACTCCACCGTGGGAGCAGGGCCAGGGCGGGAGAGTGCTAGAGTTCTGTCTGGTCCTGTTACATGGGATCAATTCCAATCTGTTACCTCCGAGGATGTGGACAGGCTGCTTGGACGAGTGAAACCGACCACCTGTCTCTTTGATCCTTGCCCATCCTGGCTGATAAAAGCGAGCCGGGAAGGGCTGGGCGATGGGATCTGCGGGGTGGTGAATGCTTCCCTCTGTGAGGGAGCCTTCCCAGACCCGCTGAAAGAGGCGGTCATTAAACCGCTTCTTAAAAAAACATCTTTAGACCCGGCCAATTTGGCCAACTATCGCCCAGTCTCAAATCTGCCATTCTTGGGCAAGGTGATTGAGCGGGTGGTTGCTGAACAACTCCAAGCATGCCTGGAGGAAACGGACCATTTGGATCCCTTCCAATCGGGATTCAGGCCTCACCATGGGACTGAAACTGCCTTGGTCGCGCTGGTTGATGATCTCCGGCGGGCTAGGGACAAAGGTGAGAGCTGTTTCCTAGTTCTGCTGGATCTCTCAGCGGCCTTTGACACCATCGACCATAACATCCTTCTGGACCGTCTAGAGGGGCTGGGAGCTGGGGGCACTGTTATACAGTGGTTCCGCTCCTTCCTCCTGGGCCGTGTCCAGAGGGTGGTGGTGGGGGGTGAGTGTTCAGACCCCTGGGCTCTCACTTGTGGGGTGCCTCAGGGTTCTGTCCTCTCCCCCATGCTTTTTAATATCTATATGAAGCCGCTGGGAGAGATCATCAGGGGGTTTGGACTGGGTGTTCATCAGTATGCAGATGACACCCAGCTCTACCTCTCCTTTAAATCAGAACCAGTGAAGGCAGTGAAGGTCCTGTGTGAGTGCCTGGAGGCGGTTGGAGGTTGGATGGCGGCTAACAGATTGAGGTTGAATCCTGACAAGACAGAAGTACTGTTTTTGGGGGACAGGAGGCGGGCAGGTGTGGAGGATTCCCTGGTCCTGAATGGGGTAACGGTGCCCCTGAAGGACCAGGTGCGCAGCCTGGGAGTCATTTTGGACTCACAGCTGTCCATGGAGGCGCAGATTAACTCTGTGTCCAGGGCAGCTGTCTACCAGCTCCACCTGGTACGCAGGCTAAGACCCTACCTCCCCGCGGACTGTCTCGCCAGAGTGGTGCATGCTCTAGTTATCTCACGCTTGGACTACTGCAATGCGCTCTACGTGGGGCTCCCTTTGAAGGTGACCCGGAAACTGCAATTAATCCAGAATGCGGCAGCTAGACTGGTGACTGGGAGTGGCCGCCGGGACCACATAACACCGGTTCTGAGAGATCTGCATTGGCTCCCAGTACGTTTCCGAGCACGATTCAAAGTGTTGGTGCTGACCTTTAAAGCCCTAAACGGCCTCGGTCCTGTATACCTGAAGGAGCGTCTCCACCCCCATCGTTCAGCCCGGACACTGAGATCCAGCGCCGAGGGCCTTCTGGCGGTTCCCTCATTGCGAGAAGTGAGGCTACAGGGAACCAGACAGAGGGCCTTCTCGGTAGTGGCGCCCGCCCTGTGGAACGCCCTCCCATCAGATGTCAAAGAGATAAAGAATTACCTGGCGTTCAGAAGACATCTTAAGGCAGCCCTGTTCAGGGATGTTTTTAATATGTAATGCTGTATTGTTTTTAATACTGATTGGGAGCCGCCCAGAGTGGCTGGGGAAACTCAGCCAGATGGGCGGGGTATAAATAATAAATTATTATTATTATTATTATTATTATTATTATATATATATATATGTGTGTGTGTGTGTGTGTGTGTGTGTGTGTGTGTGTGTATGTATATGTATATCCTGGAAGTTTTTAGAAACTTGCAAGACTAAATTCCTCTCTTTACCACACTTATGGACACTTTAGTCTTTTTGCACTAAATTCTACACTTAAAGGCAAGGATGGTTTGTTTTTTCTAAAGTAGATTGCTTGTTTGATACGTTGAATCGAGGGTACAGTTATTGGGCGTAGGTGTGATCTCCCCCATCACCACCCCAACCAGAGCTAGGTGATCTTGCGCCCCTGGCAGAACTGTTCAGATTGCACCCCCTAGCCATGGACAAATTAGCTCTTCTTTCCGCCTCTCCTCCAACCCCCCCTCCACCCATTCAGTTCACCCTCTAATTAAAACCTTTTCTTATGAGGCAATAATCGATATTTTTATTTATAGACATATTTATGTACATATTTTTAACCAATTTTGCGCCCACCCCTGGCAGGGGCCCACTTTGCCACCCCCTAACTACGGCCCTGACCGAAACCAAAAGCTGTAAAACAGGCAAACGTTCTGGTTTGAATCCATAAATAGATCGTTGTCTGTCTCTTTGTAAAGTATCTTTACTTTAAAGTAAAGTATCTTTACTGTAAAGTATCTTTACTTGCCCTTAAGACTCACCAGCTGTTAATGGGATTATATAGTTTGGTGCAATAATAGTTCTTAAATGAGCAGGGTCACTATTTCCCTCTTGAGAGATAGGCAGACTTACCTCTTCTTTGAAACTGCTGCACTTAACAGTTTCCAGTTACTTGCAAGGTGTGTCAGCACTGGAATGCACGCCTGTCAAAATTGCCAGTCCTGTGAGTGGTTGTGCAACATGAGCCAGTATCAAAAGTTATGATATGCATCATATCCTAGAAAATGCTCCCCACCCATTTCAGATTGAAGTAATTTACCAAAAATGCTGTTTAAAGGTAGTTCGTATTTGGTATTATGTAGCTAAACTGCTTGGGAGTCTTAGGATCTGCATTTTTGTGGATCCAACCCTCTTTCTCTATCACTGATAAGAAGCAATTTCACATCCTCCAGCTACGCCCAAATGTGCAGTTTCTACAGAAGTATGCAAAACCTCAGTTCCCATCAGTAGGAGCCCCCCCCCCTGCAAAAAAATAAAGTTTCATTATACAACTTATGCTAACACAACTTAGCCTCTGTTGAACATAAGTCTCCCTATTTCTGCAGAATAAGCCTTGCTACTGGCTTAGGTATAGAACTAACATATCCATCCTTCCAAAAAGCACCTGTTTTTTTAATAAAGCAACACGTGTTTGTTATGTGCAATATGAACTTGACTTTTATTTATTTGTTAGCTCTGGAAAAGATAACTCTATATAGTGGTGGGCGTTACATTCTTCATACCTACTTCTTGACAGTGGTACCTCGGGTTAAGTACTTAATTTGTTCCGGAGGTCCGTTCTTAACCTGAAACTGTTCTTAACCTGAAGCACCACTTTAGCTAATGGGGGCTGCCGTGCCGCCGGAGCACGATTTCTGTTCTCATCCTGAAGCAAAGTTCTTAACCCGAGGTACTATTTCTGGGTTAGAGGAGTCTGTAACCTGAAGCGTATGTAACCTGAAGCATATGTAACCTGAGGTACCTGTGTGTGTGTGTGTGTGTGTGTGTGTGTGTGTGTGTGTGTGTATGAGAATGAGATGCTTGATTATAGGAAAACCTCAAAGTGATTTACAAAAAAAGATAAAACAATAAGATTATCTATAACAACAACAACCTATATTTAAAACATACAGAAGGTTGAAACCACAGTAGAATAAGGCTAAAACAAATTAAAATGCCTACAAGCTTTCCAAACAACTTGATAGACTTGTCTTGATCTGGGATGCTTTTACTTGGATTAATCAATTCAGCAGGTTGAGATGTGCAAGGAGTAAAGGGAAACTATTTTCAGAGTTGCTCTCAAACAGAGGAACAGCTCTTGGTTCACTGGAACCAGTTTGCCCAGAAACTAGTTTCACTCTTGTTGTTGTCATATAGTTGTTCTACTCCTGTGGTATAAACCTTATTTTCTGATATCTTATTCCCCACTCCGTCCCACCCTTTAGTGATTGATTGATTGATTGATTGATTAACTTTTGAAACAGTGCAAATTTCTTCTCTCCTCCAACCCCCAGACTTAGGCAATGTTGTAATATACAGTTCGTACCTCCTGTACCATACACTGTACACCATATCGTTGACAGCAGTAGTAAAATGAAAGGCCGCTTGAATAAAAACTCATCTGAACAATTCCTTGTAAAATACTCTTGTTCGTAACCTTGTGAAATGCTCATGCTAGTAACTGTTTGGAAGCTCCATAAATGTGAAACAGGCTTCGTTGCTCAGTAATGCAAAGGTGTGTAGTTTCTCCCATGCATGAGGAACGAAAATTAATTTTTTAACAGCCTTCCTCTAAAAGGGGCGTTGCCTTTTTTCTAACATTGCATAAAAGAGATCTTTGTGTGTGTGCACTGAATAAATTGATAAAGTGCTTGATTACATAGCATTCAAAATACCTTGATTTGCATGGCATGGTTGCTTTTCTTGGTATGGCTCACTTAACTTTCAAGTATCACTTCTCTGAAGCTGTCACATGGGAGAGATTGCTGTCTCTGTAAACAATATATGGGCGGTTGGCTCCTTTAATTGTTTGCTCAGAGAACTGGCTGAGCAACTCCCTTCCAGCAGAGGAAATGGATTGATGAATTCGAACTTGACACAAGATTGTGCATATCCAGAGAAGCTGTATCCTTTGCAAGGGGAAAATAACTTGGGATTCCTGCCATGCAAAGGACTTGGACTCCAGCCACATCGTACCCATTGTGTTTTGAGCAAATGGCAGAAGCCACATACTGCTTGCCTGTTTTATCCATAAGCAGCTAGCTAACATGAAGAGAGTATGAACTAAAAGAACAGAATCTGACTTGCATCTTATGGCATGTAAATGCCGTGTTGCGGCTCTGTCCTCCCAGCCTGTCATGTTAAGATTGCTCCTTCATGTACGGGTGGAGAATTCCTGTTATTCCCATTCCTAAAAAGTACCCAACTAGGGAAAGCCTACCCCAGTTTCCTAAAGGAGCTCCCTTCTCTGAAGTAGTAAGTGTCTGCCTTCCAATTTGGCTGGGCTTAGCAATCGGTCGCTCAAAGCTACCTGAACACAAAACACAACAAATATCCGTAGAGTCCCTGTACTGATCCTCTTATCCTGCAGCTGATGTCAGAAGCTGCCAGTGTCAAAGGTGACCATGCAGAGTAAATTTTGCTATGTGTTTTTCCTAGTGTAGGATCAGCGGGGTCAGCAGTAGTCACCGTAGTTCCTTCCAAGATGATGTTGGGCTGCAACTTCTGTCAGTCCCAGCAAGCATGATCAGTTGTCAGGGGTGATGAGAGTTGTCATTCAGTAACATCTGAAGTGCACCATTTTGGCTATCCCTGAGTTAAGAGCAATATCTTGGTGTGGGTGTTCTCCCCCTCCCCATACATTTTGATCATGCATACTTACTGCTTCTCCAGCCAGCAGTCCAGAACATTATCTCCATTACCCCCTTACCCTGTGGACCAAATTTGACGGATGGGTGGGGCTGCCAATGTGTCAGTCAGCTGATGTCACAGTGACATCAGGCGATACGGCAGAGGGCTCTGCTGGACTTTTAAGTGTCGAAGATCAACTGATCACCCAGACTTCAGAAGTACTCTGCACAAGGCTTTTAAAATGCCACTGGTCAGCTTATTAGCACTTCAGAAGCTCCTTTTTGTCCATCCATCTTTTTACCTTTCCACACCTGATGTCATATATAGTGACAGGTGATTGACAGGTAAGTGTGACTTGGCCAAAATGGCCTGGCAGGCTAAATGGGGTCTAAGGCCTAGAGGTTATCCACCTCTGATTGTGTAATATGACCTATCTGCTGCCAGATCTAACCTTTCCACCTTATTACTGATATTAAGTAAGAAAGATCATGCAGGATTGCATGTCTTTAGTCAGTCTCTGGATAGTTTATGTTAGGGAGCTCTTAGAACTGGATTTATTTGGTCATACACAGTTAAAAGTTTTTACAACTTCTTTCTTCAGCAAGAACTGCCTGCTGTAGTTTCAGCAGAGACATTCCATAGGGGGTGAAAAAGCTCTATTAATAGTTTTCTACTAGCAATATGGGATACTGCTGGCACTGTGTCTTAAACCACTGAGCCTAGGACTTTCCGATCAGAAGGTCGGCGGTTCGAATCCCCACAACGGGGTGAGCTCCCGTTGTTTGGTCCCTGCTCCTGCCAACCTAGCAGTTTGAAAGCATGTCAAAGTGCAAGTAGATAAATAGGTACCGCTCCGGTGGGAAGGTAAATGGCATTTCCGTGCGCTGCTCTGGTTCGCCAGAAGCGGCTTAGTCATGCTGGCCACATGACCTGGAAGCTGTATGCTGGCTTCCTCTGCCAGTAAAGCGAAATGAGTGCCGCAACCCCAGAGTCGTCCGTGACTGGACCTAATGATCAGGGATCCCTTTACCTTTACTAGCAATACAGTGGTGCCCCGCAAGACGAATGCCTCGCAAGACGAAAAACCCACTAGACGAAAGGGTTTTCCGTTTTTTGAGGCGCTTCGCAAGACGAATTTCCCTATGGGCTTGCTTCGCAAGAAGAAAGCCCATAGGGAAATCTCCGGGGACCTCTTTTAAATGCTGGCGGTGGGGAGCAAAGCCTTCCCCCCCCCCTCCGGCCTTCAGAAGAGGTCCAGGAAGGCCGGCGGGGGCCGAAAGGCTTTGCTCCCCACCGCCAGCATTTTAAAAGCGGTCCGGGATAGCAGGGAAGCGCTTCCCGCTATCCCGGACAGCTTTTGAAGGTGGGGGGGGGAGTAAAGACTTTCGCCCCCCGCCGGCCTTCAGAAGAGGTCCTGGACCTCTTCTGAAGGCTGGCGGGGGGCAAAAGTCTTTGCTCCCCCCTGCCTGCCTGCCTGCCTTCCCGGGAGAGCGGAGAAACGCACGTTTCTCCGCTTTCCCGGACGGCTTTTGAAGTCCGCTGTCCGGGGCGATCTTAAAATGCTGGTGGGTGGCAGCGCTGTCGCCTGCCAGCATTTTAAAAAACCCCGGGACAGAGGAGGACTGCTCCGCTGTCCGGGGCGATCTTAAAATGCTGGTGGGTGGCAGCGCTGCCGCCTGCCAGCATTTTAAAAAACCCCGGGACAGCGGAGGACTGCTCCGCTGTCCGGGGCGATCTTAAAATGCTGGTGGACGGGAGCGAAGCCTTCGCTGCCGCCTGCCAGCATTTTTAAAAAAACCGGGACAGCAGAGAAGTCCTCTGCTGTCCCGGGGTTTTTTAAAATGCTGGCAGGCGGCAGCGAAGCCTTCACTTCCGCCCACCAGCATTTTAAGATCGCCCCGGACAGTGGAGAAGTCCTCTGCTGTCCCGGGGTTTTTTAAAATGCTGGGGGTGGGAAGAAAAGCCCTTGTCCCCCCCCACCCCCAGCCTTCAGAAGGGGTCGGGGGACAGACTGTCCCCGGACCTGGTCTGAAGGCGGTTTCCATAGGAACGCATTGATTGATTTTCAGTGCATTCCTATGGGAAACCGTGCTTCGCAAGACGAAAAACTCGCAAGACGAAAAAACTTGCGGAACGAATTAATTTCGTCTTGCGAGGCACCACTATACAAATTTATGGTGCAATATTTAAAACGCTGTATTCCCTATAAATGTTATAGATGTTGACACATGATTAGCAACTTTTCTGTGAAAAGATTTCAGAAGTTAGGTATGATTTCTCAGTGGTTGTTGCATTTTCAGGTGTACTGTCTTTGTCTTACAAGAGCTATCAGAACCAAGCTGTAGGAAGAATGCTAGGTTTTTCACTTGCTGAAATTATTTGCTAAAAACAACATAGTGTCCCCCACCCTGGAAGGTTTTGACTGCTTGGACAGCTAAGACTACATCAGATTAATAAATATATCAGCCGCAGAAAATAAGGTGTGAGCTTCCAAGCTGGGGAAAGCTAGTGATCTGTTTTTGTAGCCAGTAGTTCTGGGAAAGGTGAGTAGTAATGTTGTGCAGAAGCACCTCTTTAATAGCCTTTTGATGTGTTCAAACAACTGGATAATTCATAGAAAAGACCAACATGACCTGCATTAGTTTGAGAAGAAAGGTCCAATAGACTCCTAGACCTCATCTGAGTACCGCACATATATTGTTTGCTTTTCTATTCTTCGAAGGAATTCAGGGCGGCATGTACTCAGCTGTCTAATTTTATACCTCGCAAAAGTCCTGAGAGACTAAATACAGTGGGTACCTTGGTTATCGAACTTAATCCATTCTGAGATTGTGTTCGACTCCTGGAACCGTTTGAAAACCAAGGTGTGGCCTCCGATTGGCTGCAGGAACTCCTGCACTCAATCAGAAGCTGAATCGGACGTTTGACTTCTGAAAAACATTCGCAAACTGGAACACTCACTTTCAGGTTTGCGGTGTTCGGGAGCCGATTTGTTCAGGAGCCAAGGCGTTTGACAACCAAGGTACCACTGTACAGTGGTGACTTGCCCATTTTCACCAAAGGCATACTTCTGGTTTGTAAGAGATTCAAACCAGATTTGCCTCCGGCTCCCTGGGTGCTATCCCACCCTGGTGCATTCAGGACTCCCTCCCTTTTCAGTTAGATTTGTCTGTCTGGTGAGGTGGTCATTGTTCTACTGAGCATAGTGGAAATTTACCAGACAGTTAAAGAACTTGTAAGCAGAACTTGTTAAGAGAAAGTAAATTTAGTTCAAGAGCACCCCTTTCATTAGAAAGAGAGAGAGAACCCAACTTTCCAGTCTGCAAACTGAGGATTTATGCCATTCCGTGACATAGAAGATTGACTTGGAAGTGGGCAGAGGCACTGAGAAATGTGGCCTACTAAGTTTCAACCATTTTGGTTTGGCCAGATTACAATGCCAAAACAATGCCACACAGTCCCTAATACAGGGGTCAGCAAACTTTTTCAGCAGGGGGCCAGTCCACTGTCCCTCAGACCTTGTGGGGGGCCAGACTATATTTTGAAGGGGGGGAAATGAACGAATTCCTATGCCCCACAAATAACCCAGAGATACATTTTAAATAAAAGCACACATTCTACTCATGTAAAAACACCAGGCAAGCCCCACAAATAACCCAGAGATGCATTTTAAATAAAAGCACACATTCTACTCATGTAAAAACATGCTGATCTCCGGACCGTCCACGGGCCAGATTTAGAAGGTGATTGGGCCGGATGCGGCCCCCGGGCCTTAGTTTGCCTACCCATGCCCTAACAGGAGTAGTAAGCATGTGAAATCCACTGAACCAGAGCTATTGAGTTGAACAGAAAGCATGGAGGAGGCCTGCTGATTTTTCTCTTTCTAAACGGTTTTGCTCCTGCAAAATGCAGCAATGATGCTAGCATTTGTTGTGTGAACTTTTTACTTTTAAAATAACAATGTGGATTGTTGCAGCATCTGTTTTGAGCAACATTAAGGAACGGAATGGCTTCCCTTAGGCTATCAGTACAGTATTACTGGCAAATCTCGTTTGAATTCTTAACGCCTTTTGAACTAGGACAGAGGGTTCTTGGTTAATGAGTGAGTGAACAAAAAGTATTTGTGGTAAAACCATATCTCTCCTGAGGCAACCATTTGTGAAACTATGTTCAGACATGCTTCTCTAGCTAGAATCTGGCTACGAATGGCACAGGTTATGCTGCTTCCACTTCTAGTGGATATTCACAGTGGAACAAGTGTCTTTAAAATAAAGGCACACAACAGTTTTGTATGCTTGCAGAGACTATGTTCATACAGAATATCCTTAAACATGGTGATACCAGGCTATTTGTGCTATGTCTTACCAGCAGTAGAAAAGCCAGTCTTTGAGATACTTCAAAACACAAAAGGTTCAAAACACTGTTAAATGGGTTTGACAGATCAAGATGATTCCAAATGTAATAAATGCAGGGCACTCATCTGTTGTCTTGTTGATAAAGAATTTCTAGCAACCTGTCCTTGGTTTTTGCTTCCATGAGGGCTAAAATCCATTGTATTGAAACAGAACTTTTGCCTTCTTTTTCTGTAGTTGATGCTCTTAATTAATATGGTCAGGCAGGATGCCCTCCCTTCATGCGTCTAGTTTATTTAGAAAAAAAAACATTTATATACATAAAAATATTAGCAGTTGACAGTCATACATAAAACTATGCAATAAAAACTATATACAAATTTTAAAATCAGAAATAAGCTAGCTGTTATGGAAAGATGTATTCTTAATGGCCTGCATAAGCCGGCTGGAATAGAGACATTTTCAGCAGTATGTCACACAAGACCAGACTAAAAGAAGATGAGATTTCCTCCCCTTCCTGCAAAATCAGCCACTTTTGCCACCACACAAAACCTTATGGTAGACAAATAACTTCATTCCAAGCTACATACCACATGAATGTACCTTAAAAGCTACACTTGCTAGGCAAGTAGGATAGTGCAGCAAACGATGACTGCTGCACTCAGGACCTGCTTGCAGGTATCTGCTTAGCCACCCAGGATGTTGGGTAGATGACCCTTTCATCTGATCTTGTGGGGATTCTCTTAATGTTCTTATGATGGAATGCCTGAGATGGAAAGCATGGGACCCAACACCCAAACACACACATTCACATTGCAAGTGAGCAAAGACATTGTGTGAGAATGCCACACAAATAAGGTGAGCAGCATTTAGGCCTGGTCTACAATCTGAGGAGTCTATGCAAAGCACATGGGATGCAAATAAATTTGCTCCAAGATTGCATGGATAATCTTAAAGTTCATCTGTTTGTCTACTGCCTTTGTTGGTAGCCTGAAGGTCAGAATTTTTAGTATCTCCTACATTAACAGAGATTTGAGAATTTGTGGTTTAAACAAGCGGCATACCCTATAGGTATAGGCACCTTCTTTCTACAGGGCTTTCCAAGTACAGGATAATACCAGTTCATTCTCTGCAACTAATTTTATAAAAAACTCAAACTATTTGGTTCGAACCTAGTGCTTTATATTGCATTGCCTCCCTATTTGTTGTCTCTCCTTTAGCATCTTGTCTTAAAATGCATTATGATAGAAGCTGGCTCGCCTCAGACAGGATTTATGCAGTTCAGAGCAAGGAAAACACGAAACTCCAGAACATCACTGAGAATGGAGACTAAATCTGGTGACCATTTGCCAGAGGAAAAAAAGGAAGGATAAACAAAATCCAAGAGTGTAAAAACATTTAATAAACTTCTTAATCTCTTCCTTCTTAATCTGCAGATAGTTTGTGACAGAGGTACAGAACTCAATCCAGGGGTTATGGGTGGGGAGGAAGGGATGAATACTACTTGTAATATAAAAATATTTTGGTTTACAATGGCCATTTTTCTTCATATTTATAGGAACATCATCATGAGACTTGGGAATACCTTGACCTGAAATGGGCTGAATCCTGATGACACTGATCTAGTGTAAGCATACTGAACGTGTTAATCCTCTGGAGATGTTGGAAGCTTTTTGCGTGAGAATTTCCTTCAAAGTATTGCCACACTTTCTGCCTGCAAAGAAAACACTGGATTTCTAAGAAACTAATCTCCCTAATGCAGTGGATCTCTCCAGGGCCCCCACCTTACATCTGCTTATGAACTTCAGTGCTTGGTTTGCATTTGATCCAGGAAAATTCCAAGTGACAGGTAGTGTAAACATCCTACACTCTCAGCTGTGTGGAAAAGAAGAAAGCTGGGAGAAGGCTGTTTACTCTCTCTGCCTTGGAAAGCAGCTGAAGGAGGAAAACATGGAGATCTTGCAAGTTTTTTTTTTTCCTAAGCCCTGTTTGGAGCTTGCTGTGTAGCAGTTTGCATGTGTATGTTTTGACGCCAAGTTGAACAAGCCCTGGTGAGAATTTTAAAAATAGAAGTTAATTAGTGTATAATGCTTGTTTTTAAAATTACTGTGGGGTGTAATTAGGCACTAAGGAGGAAAAGCTACCCAGAACGTACCTCCATAACATGGGAAGAGGCATCTAGTTCAGCATTGTGTTCTCACAACAGCCCACAAGCAGGTTGTGAGGGCCTTAGCACTCTTTCCCACTAGTGATCCATGGTCATATCTCTCTTAATAAACATAGTATCATGATAAGTAATGTGTAATGGATAAATGCCAGCTTTCATACTGAAATGGAATAAACTAGAATTGACTTAAACATCACTCAAGAGATATAAATGAGAGGGGGGCAGTTCTTAATAGTCCAGGCAGCTTGGTTTTGTTTGGATACCATTGCCAGTGCATCTGACAAGAAAAAATTGGGGCCTAATGTTTTGGAATCGTCAATAAACTTGAAGTTTGAAAAAATTGGATGGAGTATGTATACTTAATTGGAAAAAGTTTTGCAAAACTAAGGATGTCATTACTTTTATATTGACAATGCACTTACTTTTTAAGCAGAAGTGCTGTGTAGTACAATTGCATTTTTATCACATGTGATCCTTGTTGATGTGCAGGAGATTTTGATCCTTCTCTTCACACTTAAGACTGTGGTGTGGAACAGCAACATTTCTGATAGAATAGCATTTTATAGTTGGAAGGAAACATCAATGAATTGGAAGCTTTGATAATTGGAACATCTACTATCGCAGATTCAAGGTGTGCATGCACACACACTACAAAGGAAAAAATAGCTCTGGCATCTCTGGAACATGCCTTAATGGAAGAAGCCATATGTTAGTTACAACCTTCCTATTAACAATTTACAGATGTAGTACTGGGCTGGAGCTGGGCTTGTGAATCCAGGATTGGCTTTTGTACAGTGACAAGCAGTTCCCATATTTATTAGAGTAACAAGCTCCAAGAGTTTGAGACACTAGACTTCTAAAGTGTGGGTCATCCTTCACTCTAAAACTGAGGGCCAAACTAGACATTACCTTCAAACGTGCAATGATTGCTCAGCAGCGCTGTGTTGGATTAAAGCTAGTACTTTATATTTTTATTCAATTGCAGAAAGTTGGGAAATAAATTTTCATGGTGATCTGTTTTGGAGGGCAACGTTTTCATTTTTGTTTCTGCTCCAAATTCCCCTTACCAATGACTTTTTCCCCTGTAGGGTTTTAAATGGTGTGTTAACCTTTTTTAAAAATGACTTTGGAACAAGAGAATGGGCTGCTTTGCATGGGGTTTGGATCAGGTGAGGCAGGACAGCATGAAATTCCCTGCTCCAGTGCATTGCTCTCCATCTCTCTTGCCTGCAACAACTGCTCTTTGGGGAGGGTGAGTGGTGTTGGGGTTACCAGGCTGCTGCTGGATTTGTGTGCAGCAGGTAGTTTGCTCTTGGTTTGTTACAAGTTGAAGGTCTTCAGCCAGATTGATTATGAAAGGTTTGCTCATACCCACTTGCATTCATGAAGGGATGGGATCAAGACCTTATGAAACTTTATTTCATAAAATCAGTGCACCACTTGCTTGTAAAGAAAACAACCCATCAAAGCACTCTGTGTGTGTGTGTGTGTGTGTGTGTGTGTGTGTGTGTGTGTGTAGGACATGCAGAAGCAATCACCTCAACCTATCTTTTTGACTTTAGAGCGCATGATTCATTTATCTATCCTATGGCTAACCCCGTATAGTTAAAGCTATGGTTTTCCCAGTAGTGATGTACGGAAGTGAGAGCTGGACCATAAAGAAGGCTGATCGCCGAAGAATTGATGCTTTTGAATTATGGTCTGGAGGAGACTCTTGAGAGTCCCATGGACTGCAAGAAGAGCAAACCTATCCATTCTTAAGGAAATCAGCCCTGAGTGCTCACTGGAAGTACAGATCCTGAAGCTGAGGCTCCAATACTTTGGCCACCTCATGAGAAGAGAAGACTCCCTGGAAAAGACCCTGATGTTGGGAAAGATGGAGGGCACAAGGAGAAGGGGACGACAGAGGATGAGATGGTTGGACAGTGTTCTCGAAGCTACCAGCATGAGTTTGACTAAACTGAGGAAGGCAGTGGAAGACAGGAGTGCCTGGCGTGCTCTGGTCCATGGGGTCATGAAGAGTCGGACACGACTAAACGACTAAACAGCAACAACATGGCTAACCCAGCATGGTTTCCTTCAGTATCTCTTAGGTGTAGATATGCTACCTTTGAAAATAGAGGTTCCATTTTTCATTGTGGGAAAATTCATGGCAAAGTCTAATAGCAATCTTGTTGACCATAATGTGTTCTGAAGATACAACAATGTCTGTAGTGTATACCATTCAAGAAGAAATCTCTCTACTGCCTCAGTGTGAATTTAGTAGCTTCACAAATTTTGTGTGCAAGCACTATTCCCAATAAGCTACGGTCCTACGTGTGAGTCTTTATGGTGATTTTGAGGCGTTCTCTGCATGCTGTAGCTATGTGTAACTAACATTTTTTTAGGTTACTTGAAACTGCATCAGAACTTTCCATATGGTACAGATTCTAGATTGGAAGTAGAATCAGGAAGCATCCTAGAGAAATTGGCCTGTAGTGTATACATCCATTTTTGTTATCTGGTAAACTGGCTGTTTTATGAAACTGGGAGACTGGAGCAAATTCAAAAACATTTCCTATTGCTTTCTGGTATCAAACCTCCCCCGCCCCCAGCTGTAGACAAATGAGCTGTGTATTTAATATGCCTCATTATTCTATACATGTGAAGGAAAACAGTCTAAATGTTTTGTTTTGAGATGACGGTCACTTGGAGGTTCCTGGGCTCACATTTCCTGGAGTCTTTGTTATAACTTCATCTCTGTTAGAAAGGAAATGGAAAGTTGCTTTTAAAAAATAACCCTGTGCTGCACTAGGGGTGGGGTTGGGGGGGCTATCTGGCAGGATTTTTTCTTTTCTTTTTGAAGTGCCAAATCCTTTCAAGTGGTTGAGAGAGAGAGGATTAAAAGTGAATAATGTTAAAGACAAATTGAAGTTGATGCTTGACTTGTCAGTCTCTTGAGTTTCCTGAACAGACTGAATGAAATGTTTTTCAGTTGAAGCCCACAAAGAATTTTTTTAAAAAGAATCTGAATGGAGAACAGCAAGGATTTGCATCCTTGTGTCCAGTTTCGTTCCTGGCTTACTAGTAATTATTCCGTTCCTGAGGAATCTTGGCAGCTGGAGAGAATGGTCCAGTTCACAGGACAGGATTTTGACTGTGAATCCTTTGAAAAGAGCTACTCCTAGCTGGATAAAAAGTACAGTGAGGAACAAAAGAGTGGGATAAAAGCAGTATGCTTGTGTCTCGTGCGTATGCATTGTCTTAATTGTAAAGACAGTAATGTTTTTTTAATAATAATAATTGTGGTGGTATTTTCCCATGTGCAGGAATTAATATTTTCCTCCATTGGGTGAGATACGGGATATAAATAAATTAAAGTGATCAGATGTCTTATCAGCTGTGTGTGTGGCTCACCTTGACAAAATGCTGTACTTAAATGTAAAAGGTTGCATATGCAGCTTTGTTGAACTGGGTTACATTTTATGCAAAGCAGTCCTCTTGGCATTGAGGGAATGGGCATGCACACACGGACCCCATTCTTTGCTAGCTTCTATAAGAGCTTTCGGAAGCATTTGCTATGCTTGATCACGACATTGTTTTGATCTGTTTGAAGCGGCTGGTGACGTGGTTCAAAGCCAAACCCAAGCCAGCTCTTTACACATAACAATTTGTAATTGCGTCCAGAGTTGTGGGGATAGGGGAGGGGCTCAGGCCAAATAACTTGACTGCTCCCCAGGCAATCCGGACGACTGAAAGGAGATCAGGTCTCACTGGATTCCCTCCTCTCGAGGGATCATTGTGTGTATTCTTATGATACTCTATACTGCCATCTTATGTTTTCAGGTGTTTAGTGTTGAGAGACCTTTTACAGACTTGCCAGCAGCTAAATAAATTTTAGTGGGCTGTTTTAGTTTTTGTTTCTTGGTGCCGCCCTCATTGCCTGTCACTTTTTCACCATTCTTATGTTTACTTCGTAAACATGGGATTGACCTGAAGTTACAGGCGCACACACCACGTGCGGTAATTTGTATGCTGAGCATCATAACTATAGCAAGTTAAGAGGTGGTCAGTATATTCATTTCTCTTTTAACAATGTAAGAAACACTTCGTTGGATCAAGCCAAAGGCCCATCTGTTCCGGCTTTCTGTTTGCACAGTGGCCAACCAGATGCCTATGGGCAGCCAGCAAGCAGGTCATAAACACAACAGCCCCTCTCCTATCTGATTATCTGCAACTGGTGTTCAGAAGTATACTGCCTCTTGATAATAGAGCTGGTGCAGTCACATGCTTGCAGTACTTATGCAGACAGAACGATTGGAAGAGTGCAATGTTTAATCCCACTCTCTGTTCTCACAGGGATTTTATTTTTAAAAGAACTAAGTTTGTCTTAAGTCATTCATTACCTCCCTGGTCTGGTCTGTCAGGCTGTCTTTAACAGCAACTCAACGTGCTCCTCCATATAACGGTGTTACTGATCAAAGGCCCAGAATTTGTCTTGAATAAGGGTTATTATGAAAGAGTAGGGATGCCACCTGAACACTGTCCATATTTCAGTTTTGTTTTTGCTTTTGAGCCTCCCAAGCACACCAGAACTGGGTTGTTCCAGGCCTCGCTTCCATGCACAGTGTCCGCCAGTGTATTGTGCAGGTATTTTCAACCTAAGCATGATGCACCTCAGCTTTGCAGGTAATTAAATGCAGCTTGTATCTGTCACACACAATTTCATAACCTTGATAATGATTCATATATTAAGATGAGAAGGGGTAATTGAAATAAGAACATACTTTGGGTAAAAAGAAAAAAAACATTTTTCTAAAAGAAGGAATAATATCCACCTTACGGATTTTTCGAGGATGGAACTTGTTTAACTCTGCAGGCTACAAAGCTTCCTTCTAAATGAAAATGATGGTTGCATACGCTTTGCTCATCAGAATCTTTCTCTTTTGATATGTCTGAAAAAATAAAATTTTTAAAAAACCACAGGGAAACAATTACTGCAAAACTGTAGAAACATTAAGGAACTAAAAATACAGCAACCATAGTTAGTTAAGCAGCAGTAAACTTCCAATACACCCGGAAACTTTCTAGAATAAAATTACTCTTTGCTTGGTGCCAAGAAGCCATCATGGATGAAGTAGAGCCAATTCCGGTGGGGAAGAAGTGCCATGGAATGTGTCACTTCTGAGAAGCCTCTTTTATCTTCTAATCTAATATATCCCAAAGGAAATAGTTTACCCTATGAATGCCTCAGATCTTTGTGGCTGTGCATATTTCTCCAAAGCATGTAACATGTGGCGGGGGGTGGGGAGTCTTTGTAGCCGCATTCGTCTCAGTCCTATGCAGAATTGGGTGCACATAAGCCCATTTATTTTCAATATGTGCATGAGCAATGTTCAGAGCTTTTGACCTCGTCCTTCAAACTCATTGCATTGCCAAAAAGATTTGAGGCCTGACAGCGTTCTTTAGGAAACCTTGTTCTTTAGAAAACCTTGTTTACTGTTTGGGATCATTGGTTGCTCTATGACCAGTCTGTTATAAAACAATGGAAAATTTAAGGAATGAGGTCCTGCATTTGGAACTGCATGATTGCAGATGGTTGCTTCATGCATGCTTTATGGATGCCACCAGAGGGCAATGCAGTTCTTTCACAAACTTAAAAAGGTCTCTTGTTTAAGATTCCGTGAGTTGATAACACAAATCTGACTTGCCCATGGAAGTGTGAACTTTTGAACTATACGCTGAACTTGGAATTTCACAGACGTAGGTAAGGAGCCAGGTATTAAAAATGGATGTAAGGCCTAGAGCTTCATATAGGTGACTTTGGGAAAGGAAAATTTGCAATATGCAATGTGACTTTCCTTGATAGACAGTGGGGGATACTCGGCATCAAGGCCAATGTATTGTGTAAACACAGCAATAACCCTACAGCCTCAGATCTATGTTCAGCCCTCAAGTCTGGATAGGCAGATCGTCATCTTGGCCACAAGCTGAAAATATATGTAAGAATTTTAAAGAGCTACTCACTCTTATTTTTAAATAAGTCACACGGGGGTGGCTAACCTGTGGTCCTCCAGGTAAAGGTAAAGGGACCCCTGACCATTAGGTCCAGTTGTGACTGACTCTGGGGTTGCGGCGCTCATCTCGCTTTATTGGCCAAGGGAGCCGGTGTACAGCTTCCGGGTCATGTGGCCAGCATGACTAAGCTGCTTCTGGTGAACCAGAGCAGCACATGGAAACGCTGTTTACCTTCCCGCAGGAGCGGTACCTATTTATCTACTTGCACTTTGACGTGCTTTCGAACTGCTAGGTTGGCAGGAGCTGGGACTGAGCAACAGGAGCTCACCCTGTCGCGGGGATTTGAACCACCAACCTTCTGATCGGCAAGTCCTAGGCTCTGTGGTTTAACACACAGCGCCACCCGCGAGACTCCAATTCCCATTAGCCCCAACCAGCATGGCACATGGTAAGATGGAAGTTGTGATGGAAGTTATAATCCACAAACATCTGGAGGGCTAAACTGCTTTATAGTGCATTATCAACACATAACAACCTAGTTGATATTTCATTTAAATTATATCATGGCTTGTTTTGGAAATACTGGTTAATATCTTGCCACAGGCTGAAGGCAGTTCTTTTCTCAGGAATATCTTTCATGGTTGCTCTGTTGTTGCTTCTCCCTTTTGGCTGATAGTTTGCGTAATGTGTTCAGTCCCACAGGACTGGAGTGGCTTATCGTGCATATTTGAACCAGTGACCCGGAGAAGGCTGGTGCTAGTACTTGACACATCAAAGCATTGCACCATACTAGAACAGCATTAACAATATGTAAATGTTTCGTTCCCAAGCTTAGGCAACTGAAACCTGCCGAAAGAGAAGCAATGCGTTTTTTTGTTTTTGTTTTTTGGCTAGGGATTTAAATACTCCTCTGTATAGAATAGTATTAATAAATAATCCTTGCACACAGAAACGCACCCCCTTTTTATTTCCATGCAAAAGCATTTCATCTCTCTTGTGTATGTGTTTCTATAACTATTTTTGTAAAGCTTTGCTTAAGTTTGTTGTTGCTTCAGTTTTCTGTACGCTGCTCAAGCGATATTTTGATTATAGTAAGCGGTATAGAAATTAAATAATCAAGAGGCAGGGAGCCTGTGGCCTTCCAGATGTATAAGACTATACCTCCCATTATCCCTGACCTTCCATCATTCATGATAGGAGTCCAGAAACAGCTGAAAGGCTGCAGGTTCCTCAGCCTTGCCTTTTATGAACTGCTTGCACTCTAAAAATGAGTGCAGCCTGGTCACAAGTTTACCATCTCATCTGTGCTTTGGTGAGAACCATATCTTAAGTTTTAATACTTTTCCCCCTCTTGATTTGGATCTGCCTGACACTGGTGTGGAATTTCTCCTGGGTAAGACATTGATCTGTTTGGCGGGAGAAAAGATATGCTTATTCCACATTATTGCAGCCTGCTTTGCTTTTTGCCTACACCAAAATTGACAAATCGGGTACATGTGCAGCTAAATGTATGATAAATTAAGCAAATGTAAAACTGGTTCTTCTAAGTGATGGTGCATGTGGAACACTTGACTGCTCAGACTGTGGGGGGGGGTTGTATTTGGAAAAATAATGAATAGACACTGTCAATCTTCATATTATTTGCGTCACCTGTGCCCATCAACTGCATTGACTTCTTCCAAGCAATCTGAACATTGCAGCAGCACAGCCTGTTCAGTTCTTACTTATCCGCAGTTTCCTCGGCAACCAACAAGCAATCCCAGAAACAGATTCCACACAATGGCAAGAAACCAAAAAACCCCTCCTAAGCAACACTTTCAGTTCTTTGGCAGCTCTATTTTTAATGCTAGAAATGAAAACTCTCTTAAGATACTATTCTTTGAAGTACCATAGTGGAGAACCCATAATACTAAAAAGAGCCAATGGCAGTGGGGTGGGATGTTATCTCTAATGCTAGTCCTTCTTAAGAGGACAACAAAAAGGCATTTTTTTGTATTTGTAAATAGCTTGAAAATGAACTCCCTCCTCTGCTGTCATGCTTTATAAAGTAGATTCCATCTGTGGCTTTTATCCTTGGTTCCTGATTTACTAACGTTTCAGGTCGGAAAAAGGTTGGCCACAAAAGGTCAGGTTGCCCGCCCCTTCCTTAGTTCTCATGTTTTCTGACACTTTTTAAGGCTGGAACAGGAACAGTCCTAAGTTCTTTTCTGCAAATTATGAAGATGAATATATTCTTGATGTGCAAATATTTATTGTCATTTCAATAGTTATTTCACATTACAGTGGTACCTCTGGTTACGTACTTAATTCGTTCCGGAGGTCTGTTCTTAACTTGAAAGTGTTCTTAAGCTGAAGCACCACTTTAGTTAATGGGGCCTTCCGCTGCTGCTGTGCCGCTGCCACACAATTTCTGTTCTCATCCTGAAGCAAAGTTCTTAACCTGAGGTAATATTTCTGGGTTAGCGGAGTCTGTAACCTGAAGTGTATGTAACCTGAAGCGTATGTAACTTGAGGTCCCACTGTAGTTGAATTCGGCAGATCTACTGAATCAGTCTCTTCTCGTTTCCGAACTGTTTCCATAACAGCTGTTAATTATAAGAATAATTATTTAACATAATTTGTGCCTGTGTTTGTTTTTACTCCCTTCCTTCCTTCCTTGTGACACAACTACTTAGATTGTAAGTGACCAGGGACATTCTTATTTTATTTGACTGAATGTAAGCTGGGAGCCTTTGAGGGTGAAGAACTGAGTAAAATGCCTATAGTAATAATTCATTAATTTACATGTGCAGTAAGATACCATGTAATGTGCAGCCTGGCATTTCCCACACAGGCATAAGTAAGTTTATTTACATGCCACATTTTCCACAAATTGTGCTTGAAGTGCTTCACATAATTTAGAAAATTCAAGTACATCAGTAGGCGCAATACATAATTTTACCTCTACAGTGTAATGTTTGACAGTTCAACACCAATTCATTTCAAAGTACAAAAAATGTTTAAATGAGTATAAAACGGGTAGATAACACAGTAGGTATCCTCCAGAATTAGACTATAGCATCCATCAGCCCCAGCCAGCATGGCCAATAATCAGGAATGATGGGAATTGTAGTATAACAATATCTGTGGGGTTGGGGGGCACTATGTTGGGTACTCCAGTATAAAACATGGCAGTAGGTCAATTAACAATACCCAGTACCAACAGCATCTACATTATATGCACCCTAAATCATCCAATCAGCCAACCAAACAAGGCCAAATGTACTGCTGAACAACGAAAAGGCCCACTGTTGTCCTAGATCAGGGTTTCCCAAACTTGGGTCTCCAGCTGTTCTTTGACTACAATTCCCATCACCCCTGACCACTGGTCCTGCTAGCGAGGGATGATGGGAGTTGTAGTCCCAAAACAACTGCCCAAGAGGAGAGGTTCCATCAACAGACATCCTCTTCTCAGCAAAGACCCTTGCCTTGAGCAACCGCTGAGGTATGTTTTGGGCTATTAATAAGTCTATTGTAGAACACCATTTGAGTTCAATGAACTAAACTTCAGTTTTAAAACCAACATAGGGCAAATGATTGTAGGGCAAGCAAGTTCAGCCAGAAGAACAGGAGTTTTCAGCAATATGTCGTGGTGGGAGGAGCCTTCAGCCACAATCCCTGGTATGAGGCAAGTGTGCCCCTCGTCTTTGAAAGAAAGACGCTTGTGCAGTTAACCATGAGGCATAATTGCGTTTCGAAGGAAGATTTTGTTCTGCTCATGAGGCTCTTGTTTCTGCCATGCCTGACAGGAATCACTTCTAGAAGAAAGTGGTATTTTTAGGTTGAGGTATAATGAGATCCTTCCTTGCTTTCGGCATAATTGTTAAGAAATACACATTTTGTGTGTGTGTACAAAATTGGATAGAAGTGCTGACAGGCTGGCGTTCATAGCTGCTGACACAAACTTTCTGAGCATAGGCCATACACATTCTGCTGACACCAACACTCTCCTTGGGAACAGCTGGCAATGCCTGCTGATCCCTTCCCTCAGAGCACATCCCAGCCATTGACTATGTAGATGGTTTTAAAGTATCACCCCTAATTTATTAATTACCTGAGGTAGTGAAAATCTTAAGGCAAAATGTCCCTACATCTCTTAATTGCATTCCTAAGCACTTTCCCCTGCTCTTAACATGCCAACATCACTGTGATGTGGGGAAGAATTACCATGTACAATCCTTCCAGTTAGTGTGGTTGACTCACAATATAGGTTTGTATTGTGACTCTATTTACACATGAGTTATATTCATTGGACTGAATAATTCCATTTAAAAACTGGTCCAATGTTGAAACCTTATGGATGGGGCACAACAGTTCTGGACTTGATTTGGTTGCCTAATATGCAGCAAATGAGAATAAACAAACATGCTGTGATCAAGTGAAGGCCTTTTCAATCAGCCTTGATTTCATGAGATGGGTTTAGAGGTAGAATACAGATTAGTATTAACCTGTCCTTGCCTTAATTTAAGGCCAAACTTATAATTTGCTGTATTATTTTACAATAAATGGAAATTGAGTATTTTGGTTTCCCCCCCTGTGTAGTCCACACTCAGTATAGATCTACTGCATTTAATATTTTATTTTATTTTTATTTTTCCTCTGAAAAGTGCTTCTTGAGAAACTGGTTTCGTTCCAAAAATAAAAACTCATTGCAAATTGATTCTGCGTTACCCTACAGACTGTACATTAGAAAGCAAATGAAAACAGATGTAGGCAGATGTATTCACACCTGCTCAATGACATGGATGGGCATATACCAAGATCACAACCGCAATGTCCTTCATTCACTAGGGACATGTGCAGGGAGGAAAAAAGGCATAGATGTTCAAATGCATATCAAGTAGCCATACCTACCCACCCAGTGGAGCTGAAATGGATGTGCTCTCTCTCTCTATGTATTATCCAGGTGCTTTTTGTTTACCAAAAGAAAATTGTAAATGGCTGAAGTTTGAGGACCCTACTTACTATTCTGCAGAGGACAATGTCCTAGAACGACTACATTATAGGTCTACTTCCCTGTAAATTTTGCCATGAAAAATGCACCTGGGGTGTAATTTCTTCCCTAAAGGTCTGGGTTAGTGTTAATCCCAAAGTAAAATACTGCTTTAAAACGTTACTATACTTGTATCTTGCTGAAGTTTTTTTTAATACACACACACACATACAGCCTTCAATTTCATTCATGAAGGTACCATACCTTTTCCTCAATGTTTGCTCCCTTGAGTCGAATGAGATTGATTCTTCTCACCTTGCGTTGAGCAATACTTTTAAGTAATGGTAACTGCAGGGATTTGGTTTCTATTCCCCAATATTAAGAACATGTATAATACTATAAAATATGGCCAGTAGGTCAAACATCAGCTTGTGAACTATTCAATAAAATTGTAATTTATTTCAATATTCTTAAGGAAAAGTAAATGAGAGTTCCCTGTTCCAGACAAATTCCCAGACATTAATGCTTCCTCTACCCATGGGCCCTGATATATTTCCCCCTCAGCAATGGGAGCCCTCCTTGTGAAACACTTCCTATACAGAAGCTCACTGGGCCCACTTAATCACCTTTCACAGCTTGGCAAAAACCTGACTGCTTGGATGTATTTGACTGCCGTGTCTATTAATTTTTAATCTTTGCTATTTATGTTTTGGGAGGGAGCTAGCTATGGGTTGTATCTTAAGTTCTCCTCAAAGTTGACCAACATGAGTCCATTAATTTTAATGGGTCTTCTCTGAGTCGAATGTTTGTTGGCGGGGGGGGGGGGCGAGCCCCTGCGCCAATCTTGAAGGGGTCAGAGGAGGCTGAGTGCGAGAGAGAAGGAGCTGCCTAGCCATTGAAGCTGCACCGTGCTGGGCTGTGCACTCAGCTTCCTCCCAAACAATGTGCATGTGCTGTGGCCTGACTTCACTGCCAGCCCCCTGCCTGCAAACATGCCTAGACCGCCTTGGTCTGCGCTGTCACCCACCCGCAAGTGTGCCCAGGCCACCTTGGTGGGCTGCATCATTGGGAGGAAGCTTCTTTCAACTGGTTGGTTGTTGTTTTTTTGGTCACTGGTCAAGTGTTTTGAGAAATAAAAGGCTGCAAAAGACTTCCAGTGATAGGCTGGAATCACTAAAAGGTCTACTCTTACACAACATGGACCCTTAGGCCTGTGAGGGGAAGGTGAAGCAGCAAGGCATGAGGAATTATGGGTAGCGGTAGCAACTGGGAAGGCAGCTACAGAAGGGCTCTCATAATTCGTGCAGACTTCAGTGCTAAAGTAGGACGGAATTAGTACTGATTTAGAGTAGGGCAGTGTAAATGTGGTGACTGATTGGAGTTATTGTTTCTTTCAAGGTGGCCTGTAAGCATACACAGTTACTGCCATAATGAAATTATCCTAATGAAGGCATTGGATCACTTTTACTACTGGATTATCTATTTTATACGTACAGCTGGGATGTATTACCCTGAGTGGAGAGGAGACATTTGTTAAATTGATTCGGCAGACTCATTTTATGTATTCTTAGTATAAGAGCTTCAGCTCTGATTAATAGGCCACGTGCAGTTGCCATCTTAAGTTTCAATACCAAATAATTTGTGACGCTGCTTATTCAATGAGGGAAGTTTTCAAAATGCCACCTGCTATGTTCCTTTAAGCCTTTCAATGGCAAGCTATTCTGAAGCACTCTAAAATGAAAATGTATTTACTTTCCCCATGCAAATCTGAGAATGAGGCACTTATTCCCCCCTCCCCCATTTTGTTCACTCAGCTTCTGTTTGCATGTGTTGCAGATATAAGTTTGTGCTGGCTCTTATCAAATTAGGCTGAGATCTGGACTAACCCATCAGATTGATCCTCTTTGCCAACAACCTTTATATTTTAACATGGCAAAAAATAATAATAATAAATAATATAGCATATTATTTTAAATACACACACAACTGTTTGTGGGCTATTTAATCCAGATTTTTAACAAATTGTCTGGAGTCTGTACCCTAGTATAACTATCACAAGATTGCTGAGCTTTCTACAGAACCTTTTCATATGGATTATTCATAAGAAAGAAGGCATAGATGTTTGCAGCCATCTCTTCTGGCCCTTTATTCTTCAGGTGGCATCTTGTCTTCAAGTCTGATGTTTCTGCTATTAAAATACCAGGCTAGTGCACAGTAAGGCCACTCATTCATGATTGAGCACCATGTGGGGTGGGGAGGAGTCACTGTTGAGGAAGCATGCATGAGAAGATTGTGATGTAAGGGTATCTTCACATACAAGTGATAAATTTTCTGTTGCTTCCTCCAGTAGCTGTAAATCTGCATTGGCCAGAATGCTCATTTACATTACAAATGCCCACTCCTCAGCTTTTCTCTTTAGCAGAGGTTAACAATACTAGTATCTCAAAAGTGACTTGGAGTCTTGCGTGTGGAAACAGGTAACTGGTGCCATCCCAGAACGCCTGCAGCACTATCATTTTTTGCATTTTTGTGAAGGATTTTACTTATTGTATGTAAGCTACTCTGGGAGACAATCTTACCTGAAATACATGGTACAAGTATGATCTTAAGTACATATGTATCTAATAAAGCAAAGTTAAGGGGGTGTTGAATTAAAACAAAGTTTATGGAGGTGGTACTGTTCTTCAGAAAATAACTACTTTTCAGAGAATCAAAACTGCTAAATTGCTTCAATTCAATGCATGTGCTCCTATAACTGCACACAAATGAAATAATGTTTGCTTAGTAGGGGAAGAGACTTAGCTCCAGGCAACCTTGTGTACACGGAGAAATCAAGTCCCTCACTTGTTACATTTTGATAGATTTAATCATTCATCTTTAGAAATAGCGATAGAAGCATGTGGAGACTTGACAAAGTTTGCTGGTGGCTCAAATCAATGCCAATGTCTGTGGCAAAATAGATTCAACGTCCACTTGTTAGAGTATCTGTTTTTGTAGAAATTGTGCAGAAGTGAAGGGAGCTGGGAGGGGTGGCATGCTGTGCTTCGAAACCTGCGCTGAGAGCGAAGGAAGGCCTGTGAAGAAAAAAATCAAAGTGTCATGGAGATGCTAATCCCAAGTACACCAAAAGCAAGTTTTGCTTAGGTTTTTTAAAAAAAATAAAATAAAAATGCATCTGTAGTCACTTTACATATGTTGCGTGCCATCCCAATCTCCAAGCGGTGGAAGATTCCAAGTGTTCCAGACATGCTTACCCAGGATCCATGTTTCCTTTTGGAAATGAGGCACAGCAGAGACTGTGGTATCTTTAGGATATATGGTTTCTTTACAGACATGCATATAACCTGGCCTGCAATGGAGGGCATCACAGCAACAACACTCCAGTAGGGTCTTGCTTCTCCCATAGGTACAGCTCTGGATTCAAACCTGCATCAGCCATGGCTCTGACCCTCTCCTCAGCTTGCCGCCTTTAATGGACTGCCACCTTTTCCCTCCCAGCCACATTCCAGCCAACTCTAAACTCTGAATACTGACTTTTGTTCTTCTAATTAACTCTGAGCAGAGGGAGAGGTTCCACCCACTTGCTGTCTGGTAAAGATGTTGCCTTCTTAAGGGGTCATTACCTTCCCTTTCTTAATGGCTCGTCTCCCAGGCAATTCAATAGAATCTGTGCTGAATCCAGGTATTAGAAGGGAGATGCAGGCATTCAGGCTACCACCCACAAAACCCCTCATAACACTTAATAATAACTTGAGAACAAGAAACAGTTACACACATGAATAGAAAGAGGCTGGAGTTTACACAGTTAAGCCAGACACTGGGTTACAGACATTAAAAACGCACTGTTGGGCATTTTCCAAAGTCCCTCCAGAAAGAAGCGTGGTGTCCTGGCTCCCTGGGATGAGACACACAAACTCAGATGCTGATGATTTTCAAAAGCTTTAATGCTCAAATCCATACAATGCATATGCAAATCACCAGTCAAAGACACAACAGGCAGTATTCATCAAGGAACACTAAGGAAGCTGGCCACAGCTATTGCCATAGTTGCTCCCAAACATCATTCTCTACTGCTTTATTTCAACAGAAAACAATTGTCTTTCTAAGCTTCCATTACATCTGTAAAGTGACATTCAGGAAAGCTGAACTGTCAAATGAATATTGTCTCCCCTGTGTGGTTAAGTTGTCGTCTGCCTGCTGGGATGAATTTGCCAACTGCTTTTGTGGAGAGAAATCACTTGTAGTCAGTTCTAGTTCATCAGCACAGCACGGGAGTATAAGAGGCTAAACTTCCTCCTGCCTATTTAGATCAATTTCAGTCTATATTGCTCACCAATGTAAAGAGTGAGCATTACTCTTGCATCGTTGCTAGCGGGAAGATCACAGAAAGTGATGAAGGTCATTTGCTGGTCACAGTCACAATGTGACTTTAGGACCTGGATGTAGACAAGGCCAATGTAAGGATGACTGGCAGGTCCTTGTGCTAACATTGACCAAATTAAGCCTTTATTGATTATGCAGTCCTGTTGTGCTTGTAACAGCAAGTTGCGGAGATAGCCCCGAGTGCTTTCCCCCAACACCCACCTTTTGTTTCTCTTCTAGACCTAGAAATAAAGCCATCACACATCCTGAAATGTGCAGCAGATTGCTATGTGCTTGAATTGACTGCTCTTGACACATTTAAAGACTCGCCTGTCACTGTAGGAACAATCCCCTGGAAAGGGGTGACTCACATTAAACTGGTTCTTCAGCATCTGCACAGTCTCCACAGCGGCCTGATTTGCACAAAACGCTAAACCATTGTTTAAAATTAAACTATGGCTTAGCCAGAACTCATCAGAAGTCCCCAACACACTCCCTCCCTGCTTCTTCCTATGCTGCAGAGGAGGAAACAAACGATAGGCTAGTTTGCAGGCTACCTCGTTTGTTTCCTCCTGCAATGCAAAGGGAGGAGTGGGGTGGAGAGCTCTGTGGTTTCCCTTGTTGCGGCGTATATACTAAGCTTGCTATGTGCTCAGTTTAAATCATAATTTAATTTTCACTGGTTTTAATGTGGTGTGTGACTGTTGCCTCTCTCCCGTCGTATTCTCTTAGATTTGCTGAAAACATCTCAACTCTTTGACAAGCCCAGAGAGCAGGGATACGCAGAGAGGAATTGTTTGTGAATCCTCTGCAGCTAAGGTAGCATCCCTTCCTTCAAAACACACTCAAGCTTATTTTTTTGGTTTGTTTGTTGTACTAGATGCATTGCATGATCACTTTAGTAGCACTCTTATCTGAGGTTGGATTTAAGCCGCCAAGTAAAAAGCAGAATTCTGAAATACATTCCTTTTGATTTTTCATTTTTCATTTGTGTTGGCAGTTTAACTCATGCTGAGTCCTAGGGATGGGGCAAGATACATATTGCAAACTATAGGAAGGATAAACTAGAACTAATATAAAATGAAATGCAGACTTTTAGGATTCTTACTGAATTGTTAGTTAGCATAACAAAGCATAGCCAATAAAGCATACTCAGCTGGAGGAATAAGAACTTTAAAAAATAATAATTCTCAAGACTTTAATATTTTTGCTAGGACACATTTCAATTTTCTTTTCCCAATATTTCTTTTCTAGCTCTTATTTCTTTTCCCTCTCTCATCCCATACTATTGTTGCACAGTGAGGAAAAAAATTAATTTGTTCAGGTTGTTGTGCAGGGGAAGCTGAGAACACATAGTGAAAAATCTATCTCAGTATTTCCACATAGTGTTTTCTGAGTTACACAACACTCCCCCAACCACCATGCTCAAGATGTTTAAAATGGCCTCTCTCTCTTTCCCCCCCAAAGAAATGTCTAGAAAGTTGTTGGGCTATCAAATGTAGATTTTATTTGCGGAAGATTGATTTTCTTTCAATTACTCGCTCTCAAAAGTGTTTTGCACTGGGTACCTCTGTATATAAGTACAATGGTATCTCAGGTTACAGACGCTTCAGGTTACGCGTTTTCAGGTTGCGGATCGTGTTAAACCCAGAAGTACCAGAAAGGGTTACTTCTGGATTTCGCCGCTTGCACATGTGCAGAAGCGCTAAATCACGTCACGTGCGTGTGCAGACACGGTGCTGCAGGTTACAAATGCTGCGGGTTGTGGACGTGCCTCTGTCACGGATTATGTCTGCAACCTGAGGTTCCACTGTAGTATGCAGAGCCTGTGTCACAAATAAATATAGCAGTCAGGAAGAAAGCACTTGAGTGAGAAGTAATGGCTGCAGCCTTAGTCATGAACTCACAGTAATGTACATAACCTCTTGCAGGTCAGGGGTGGGAAACCAGTTTTCTCCAGATGTTGTTGAACCACAGCTCACATTAGTCCCAGTTGTCCCAATTAACATCTGGAAGGTCACACGTCACGTCCCCCCTCTGCTGTGGAATTCACAATTAGCGTGTATGTGTGTTCTGCAAAAAAAATACATGTTAGTTAGTGTGAAATAGTAGTTGGGCGACGAAATAGTAGTTGTTTGACAAAAACTGAAAGATGCTTTTTCAGCTATGAAGCTCAATGTATTTCACCTTGAGCCATCCACTGTCAGCCTAATCCCACCTCACAGAGTTTATTATGAGCTCAACCGGGGGTAGAGAAAAGAACCTCATATGCTGTCTAGAGGTCCTTGGAGGTAGGATGAATAAAACTGCAATAACTCCAATAAATAGCATAGCAACAAGAAATTCTTGCCCTTGTGTTGTTACAGATGTGGCATTGTCCACTGACGTAGGTGGCTTTAAAAGTGGATTTAATAAATACATGGAGGTAGACATCTGACTTTCATGTAGAGCCTTAAAATGCAACTCATTAAAGCATAGCAAACAACTGTGTAGCCAGCATAATTTACGCCAAGGTACATTATGCTGGCATAACATAGAGGGAAGTCTGCCCCTGCCCTGTGCCACCTCACCGCTCCCTCACAATACTCCTTTTGAAAAGGAACTTAACCCATCTGAGCTAGGATTTATGCCAGGGTATCTCTAGCTGAGCTGGGATGACAGACTTCAGTCGACATAGTCCCACCTGAACCCAGGCTGGAGCTCTGCCTGTTCCAATGTCTGCTCATCCTGGCAGATCTTCGGTTTGGATTCCTCCCTAAATTGTTGAAATGTTATTGTTTGCTGAAGTAACTCTTTGTAAAACAGCAAGTAATGGTATTCCGACGATTCCAAATCAATTTAATTTAGAAAATGATGGGAGCTCTTACTTGGGAACTGGTGTCTAAAGGGAAAAAGCATCATTACATGAAAGAACTACAATGCCATTTAACTGAAGTTTCATATTTTCTTGATTGTTAGAAATATAAAATATGCTTTATAAACTAATGCTCAAGGCATTGCTTAAAAAATCAAGTGCTAGCAGGAAAACCACATCAAGGATATAATTTAAATACACAGGCAGTTTAAAAGCATACTACTCAACTCCCTCTTGCTTAGCATTGGCTGCTAAACAGTTTCATAAGCATAAGCAAGCTTTTTTGGGGGGGTAGTAGTAGTAGTAAATGTGATAGAAATGCAACTGAATGTGATTTTTTTGTGTGTTCATGGATAAATGGTAGTAGTAATGGTATTCAATTATTATTATATTACGACAAAGTATTAATAAAACCATCAGCAAATTATTAATTGAATTATATACATAATACTTAAGGTGGCAATTTTATTCCAATTCCATAGCGTGCCTAAGGTAGGTCTGCTTTGCTACCTCTCTGTGCGGTGGGCAACACTGAGGAGCTGAAATGCAGAGCAAATTTTGTCTTCCTAATGGAAGCTTCACAGACTGTGCAACTAAGCTGTCTGTGAAGTGACATGTTTGGGCACTAGAGCAAGTAGCCTCCGAGTGCGTCTGCTCCATAAGATAGCATATTGCGTAACATTTGAAAGGGGAGGCTTATATCCCAAGCCTATATTTGCAGTTTAGAACTGAGGTTGTTGTCTGTTCCACCCCAACAGCTTGTCGGTATCTGTGGCATGGTCCTGTGATCCAATAAAACCACACAGGGTTTCCAAAATACAGAGTGACAGTGTAGAGGAAATAGGCACAGTGTAGTGCACAACAGTGGAAAATAGAAAGCTTAACCATTTGATGTTCACGTACCATCAGCTGTATACTCCAAAGACAGCATGGGCGGGGGCGGGGAAGCCCTAATAACCAAACCTGCACATCAGAGGAGACATAGCATCCACAAAAATTATTATGTGCAAGAGTCTAGGATAACTTGCTTCAGAAATTGGCAGGATTACTGTGTGACCGATCCATGCTTCCTTGCACCTCCAGTTGTTGAGTAGTTAGAAATGCCTGCTGTTCCTTCTGGTTTCCTGGAGGTTCTGTATGTTCACTTTGCATCTGCTTTGAACACAGCTCAGGGCCAATTTACATTCCCTTGAGTTAACCTTGCAGGCCTGCTTCACACACATACATTGATATCCTATGCTGTTGTAGACAATACGTGTGAGTATTTATGCTTATATCCCATCTCTCCTCCAGAGCTCAAATTGTTGTCCACAGCTCTGACATATTATGAGAGGGCGGTATGTACTTTTATAGATAAGTAGTTACAAGTAGGTAGCCATGTTGGTCTGCCATAGTCGAAACAATAAAAAAAATCCCTTCCAGTAGCACCTTAGAGACCAACTAAGTTTGTTATTGGTATGAGCTTTTGTGTGCATGCACCCTTCTTCAGATACAGTGGTACTTCGGGTTAAGAACTTAATTCGTTCTGGAGGTCCATTCTTAAGCTGAAACTGTTCTTAACCTGAGGTACCACTTTAGCTAATGGGGCCTCCCGCTGCCGCCGCACTGCCGCCATGCAATTTCTGTTCTCATACTGAAACAAAGTTCTTAACCCGAGGTACTATTTCTGGGTTAGTGGAGTCTGTAACTGAAGCGTCTGTAACCCGAGGTACCACTGTACACTGAAACAGAAGTCAGCAGACCCTTATATATAGTGAGAGGGTGGGGAGGGGTATTACTCAGAAGGGTGGTGGGAATGGGTGATTTGCTGATAGGTGTGGTAAACCTGTTGACAACTATTAACGACTGCAATTGGTCTTAACGGGAAAAAGCAAGTGGTGAGATGGCTAAAAATAGCTTATCATGTATAGATAAGTAGTCCATCTGATGCTGTATTATGCTTATGGCCAGGAAACCTTGCCCCTACTGTCATTGGAAAAGGACTGCAGCTCAGTGGCAGGCCATCTGCTCTGCATGCAGAAGGTTCCAGATTCAATCTCTGGCATCTCCAGGTAGGGCTTTGAGAAGGGCTTCTCTCTGAAACCCTGAAGATCCACTGCCAGCCTGAAGAGTTAGATGGATCAATGGTCTGACACACTGATAAGGCAGTGTCCTGTTTTCCTGTGGAGGACAGTATAAAGGAGAAGGAAACAATGTTTGGGATAAGGTCCAGTAGAAGGAAGTGGGAGCTCAGGCAGGGGGGAAAAGGTAAACAGTGTGTGAGGGTTAGGATCAGGTGGGAAAGAGAAATGGAAACTGGAGTAGGGAGAGAGCACTCTCTCACTGATGCATTGATTGGACACCTTGCAATATGTCGGCCAAAACCTGCTTTCCCTAATTATATTGTGTTTTGAGTGAAATTCTGCTGATTAAAACATTCATCTCCACCGTCTGTTTTGAAGTGGGCAGAATTGTTCTGGAAGTGCTGATAGGAGCCATTCCTACATTTGTCTGCAGCTTTTAATCATTTTAACAAACAGAAGTTGTGCCGGACTTCAAATATATTTAGAATGTTCCCAAGTATACTTGGCAAATGCTAAGTAGAGGAAAATATTTACTAAAACCTGGCAGTCATCAAAGACAACAGATTGAGCATTTTAGCTTTAAAAGGATGAAACAACCCAAAAGTGCTGTATGTGTGATTCTACCTAGTAAGCACACTTAAAAAGAGTTCCTGAATGGAGTGGGATGGTATACATCAGTATAAGGACATTTTTCCACACATTGAGGGTAGAGGAGAGGCAATAACGATATTTTGAGCAAGTATTCTTAGGTTTGAGTATATATCTCACGGCATTCAATGGGCCTTGCTTTGTGGGTGGATGGGGAAGAAAGTAATATGAGGAAATTAGCAATCACCCTGCAACACCATTGTATGTGGAGGAGGAACAGACAGACCCGCCTTTGAGACTTGCCAGTCCAAGGGAACGAAGTCAACCTCTCTAGGACATATTATCTTATTAACAATACTTTATTGCATTTTTACTCTTGCATTAATTGTATATTTGTAATGTGGTTTTAGCTATAAACCAGTTGAGAGGTGTGTGTGTGTGTGTGTGTGTGTGTGTGTGTGTGTGTGTGTACTGTCTACTGTCTGTCTACTGTATACTGTATATATAAGCACAGAAGAAGCCTTATATAAAGGCTGGGCAGTTTGAGACCTATACTATTGCTTATAGCTCTCTCAACTACTTGAAAAGGTTGGCTGTGAGAAACGGGGCAGATCTCAGGCTAAGCATCCTTATGGAGTACCAGTAGTTTGTAGGATGGTGATGTTGCAGCCATTAAAAAGAATGTGGTGCCCACATCTCACTGCAGATAAGGTGCTCTGCTGATCCTGTGTGGAAAGCTCCCTTACACTAAATCAGACATTGGTCTATCTAGCTCAGTCATGCCTATATTGACTGGCTATGGCTCTCCAAGGTTTCACATAGGGTACATTCCCATCCCTGGTCTGGATATGCTGGGGAACTGAACCCAGGACCTTGTGCGTGCAAAGCAGTTGCTCTGCCACTGAGCCACAGGATTTATATATCGGGTGTAAGGACAAGTAAAGCTGCAGTTCTGAGCAAACTTAACATGGAAGCAAGCTCCTTAGGTCTAAATGGGACTTCCTACTACGAAAACATTTTTAATATCAGATTTTCTGTGTCTTTTGTAGCTTCTGTACTTCATCTGGTTGATCCCTCTTGCGTTCTAGGATGTTATTAATGGCAGTAAAATAGTAGATATTTACGTGGTGAGGCAGAGGCTACGAGGAAAACATTTCTCCTAAGTGTATCTACTCAATGGATAAATTGCATGTTTCATGTTAGCATCAGCTGCAAAGTTAGAATGTTATAAACAGCTAAACAGCCTTTTCGAAGAGGTATCGTCAGGCTTCAGGGCCAGCTTCCTTCTCACTTTGACCGTAGATAAGCAGTGCAAGATAAAGCAGTCTCTTACCAGCAACAGAAATGTTTAATGAACGCAGCAAAAGAACAAAAGACCATTCTCGCAGTGCAGGTGCTCCCAGTTAAGTTTCTCCCACTTCCCTCTAGTCACTTCCATCTTCGTCCCCTATTTACCCGATCTCTCAACCAATTAGCCTTCTGTGAAGTTACCTTATCCAATCTCCTAGCCCTGAGACTAAGAGGCTGTATACCTTCCAGTGAGGGAGAATCGGTTAACTCTCTCTCCTCCCGTTCTGCCTCTTCTTGTTGTTCACCTCCCAATTCTGCCCAACTCCTGTCCTCTGAACTGTGTCCCTCAGCAAACCATTGTTCCAGGTCAATACTACTCTCTTGCTCCTGTGGAGCCCCAGGATCAGGGGGAGAGGGGGACGCCCACCACTCCTCACCAGAGTAGTACTCCCCAGCCTGATCTCTGACAGATGTTGGGTTACTGACGGTTTCTAAAACCGGCAGATATTAAGATTTTTGGCATAAAGGTTTTTTCGTTATGCAGAAAAAGAAAAAAGGAGACCTTTACCTGTCACCCTTTATTATCTCGGTACTGAGCAAGCTCTCTCTTTAACTTTCAGAACTGTCACAGGCTGAAGGACTTTGACACGAGCAGATAGGTTAGGTGCTGAACCAAGCACCCAGGCATATATGTCTTTCATTGCCTACTAAGAGGAAATCACTGATTCAAGCTTAGATCACCCACATTCTTCAACTGAGTTTAATTTCACACCATTCAGCAGAGATCAAGGCATTAGAAACTGGAAGCAGAGGCTACAGCTGAACACCAGTAGATGGCTATGGCCTTCATGTCTCACCTGTGATTTTCCCCAGAGGCATCTTGTTGTCAACAGAATGCTAGATTAGGGCAACATCCTTTGCACACTTACTAGGAAGTAAACACAGTTGAAGGCAATGGAATAAACATGCTTGTGCTACACCTGATATTTGGTCTTATTATTATTATTATTATTATTATTATTCATGCAGGGGGGAAAGTTGGGAAAAACTCAGACCATTCAGTCACTTAAAAGGTCTGCTTTAAAAGAAGAGGGGAGATGAAATGTTCACCTAACAGTAGCATGCAGCAAAATAGGGGACTTCTGAGATTTGCACTCTAGCCAAGGTAAGGGGAATGTTAATTGTTGCAGGTGAAAAGGATTAAAAACAAACAAACCTTTATGCAGCCAGAATTTACCAGAATTCACTTACTTTGCTAATACAGTTGAAAATAGCTGTGGCATGTCAAAAAGAATGCAGTTTAAAAACACTTGACACTTCTGAGTAAAAAGCACATGCATATATCTATTGTAGCAGGCAGTCCCGTCCCCCCACCCCCCGCCCATTCTTCACACTTTGGCATTCCAGCTGGTTAAGGGAATATTCAGTATAAGAGCTTAAGAGAGGACTGCTGGCTAATTTTAGCACGTTGAGTAGGAAATTCCAGTGGTTTTACTATAATGTTCTCCCAAGAGGAACAAGGAAAACCCCACTTGCTTCTCTGATCAGCTGCAAAAAGTACAGCCAACATCCCAATTGTAGATTCCAAGTTATGTCTTTTTATTACATTTCTTCAAACTCTTCTCCTCTTATTAAAGAATAAGCTCAATCGTTTATCCCAGCTGTATTTATTCTGCCAGTTTAGTCCCATTTCCTCAAAAGCAGCTTTGGAAATGAACTGCAGAAGTCCAGTACTACACATCTGCACTGCTTGAACATCTACTGCATTGCGGTAAACATAGTTAATACAAAACAAGCTTTATTAGAAACCTTGGTGCACACAAGAGTTGCCACTTGAAAAGTTTTTCATATTTTACTTCATAAACCATTGCTTTTTAATAATTCATTTGTGTCATTTGGCAGAAGACTTCCATGCAATCATAGAAACATGTCTTTTACAATACCTTTCAAATCCAGAAACTGGTTACAACTTCCACCACGTACATATGGTAAATGGTTCTAACAAGCGTGCCCAGAATCCTTCCATTTTGTACTGCAAAAGAACACCAAGTTCAGCACAGCCCACCCATCTGACATGACAGTGATGTTTTCAAATTGCAAATAATGTCCCCCCACACTAAATATGTTTAAAGAAAAATTGGATTAAGAAAAACACACTTTAGTTCTTTCCAAGGCTTATCTACCCATCTGTTGCTGAATTTTCAGAATACCTGCCCTCTTTGAGTATTCCTTGTGTGAAAGGGTTTGTTGGGGTGCTTTTCCTATGCATGGAGGCCTTGTGGGGTACAAAACTCTTGACTGTCCCACTGCCCTTTCACCACACTCAGTGTACATGATGCTAAAATGCAACTATAGAAATACTTGCTTGTGATTAAATGTTTCTCAATGATTAGTGTGCAGGAACAGATTTCTTTGCCTACGTCTGCCCACCACACATATGCAGGAGGCTGCTGCAAGTTCCCAGGTGGTGGTGGTATCTCCTCATCCAATAGACTATAGAACATGTGCAACAAACCTGCACCACATGCATACTGCCAAATAAACTATCTAATGGTTTGTACATGATGCAGGCTGCCTACCCATGTGCTTCTCTATTCAGGGCTTATCCACACTTCCTCTTGTTCTGCTGCTTTCAGGGAAAACACTCTTTAGCGTTCAATTGCAGAAGATAGAAATTCATTTTCCCCTCAACTGCCATTTGTTCTGATCTGCCTCTAAAGGGCGGATTTCCCCTTGGAAAGGAGCAGGGCAAGGTGAAAAACGCTCAGACCCATGCGTAGAAATTGTGGCTCAAGCAGAAGACCCCTTGGACCCATGCTTTCTAGGTATGGCACAAATGGAAGTGTGTATTGGTGCCACCAGTTCTGATAGCTGCCAATCATTTGTTTGGCAGGGGAAGAGTGATCCCCATCCACAATCAGCATGTGCACGGTTTGCTACTGTGCAAGAGCAGGGCCACTGTCTTCCATGTAATTAAAATTAATTTCCTAGTGCTTTCTTGTATTTCTTTTTCTTTAGATGCGCTTTGAGTTATGAAACACAAAATAATGGTTTCTACTATGCTTATTCAAAACTGTTCAGAAATAATTTAGTTCCCAGAGCAGTAAGCTAACTTCTTCATTTTTTTTCAAAGATACATGCAGAAACACACATACATACTTGACATAGATTTATCTTACTGCACAATATATATATATATATATATATATATATATATTTTCCTTCAGGGAAATAGAACCTTACAGAAATAATGCAGTTTATGCTAAAGGGCTGTGTTGAGCAAGATACTGGCAGCAGCACTGCTGCACCTTTTGTGTGCTTCAGCAAGTATGCAATGACATGTCAAATTGACTGATTAGGTAATACGTCGCCAATTTACATTATGCAAGTTTACCAGACAGGTATATAGGAGAAACAGTGACCCACCATTGGGAACAAATCTGTCAGGAGTAGAAAACAAACCCTGACAAAGATTTATTGCACAAAGGCAGGAAAGGAAAATACTGGGCGTGGAGGAAGCAAAGGAACTGGAGGGAAGGCTAACTTTAGAATGGGAAGGAGCCATGTCATGAACCTTCCTGTGAACTTTTCCTCTTCGCAAAGGTTACCAAAAGTGGCGTGGGATCCAGTCCTGTGCCATCGGCTTGAGTGAAACTTTGGTAATGTGTTAACTGAGCCCTCAGGGAGGGCCTCCTTCTTGTGTATGTGTTGCTTGCACTAGTGATGTGTCCCTTAGTAAACCCAGTGCACTTTAAAGTCTATACAAATGTAAAAACAAATTCAGCAGGAATGCAGTATATTTTATTTATATATACTGCACTCAAGGTTGTGTGCATGAATCTTTCTTTCGGGTTTGTTATGTACTGAAGTTCTCACCCTGGGCCAGCAGGGGGATACTGTAGATAGTTATGCAAATGAAGGATCGAAAAGTGACGTTCAGTGATTGGATAGCTTTGTATGCAAATGAAGGATCGAAAAGTGACGTTCAGTGATTGGATAGTTTTAGAATGTTGCAACAGTTACAATTGTTCTGTAGCTCTATATAAGCAGGCTGACTGAGCTCCTCGGTTAGTTCTGTTCCAGCTTACAAAATAAAGAGCTGCTTTGGAGAAATCGCTGTGTTGTCTGCTATGTCAACCCACAACTTAACAGGGTTCACTCTTTTATCTGCACAAGCCTGTGAGTTGGGCTGAGAGACAGTGACTGGCCCACTGAGCTTCATGGCTAAGTAGGGATTTGAGTCTGGGTTGCCATACTCAGACACTGTAGTCTAGCTGCTGTACCACACTGGTGCTTCTCGTATTGCCCACAAACTTCAAAACGGCTCAGGCATACCTGCTCCCCTCTACACATTCTGAACACAGCCAAGGGGGTTTCAAGATGTGAGTGGAGAATGAACAATTTGAGGCCAAAGTTGCTACCAGGTAGTTTCCCACTTGAAACGTGCTGGGATAAAAGTTTTATGAAAACATCCCCACAGACTTAGTTCACAGTTTAGTTACAATGTGCTGAATATCACTAGAAAACGATCAATTTTCAGGATGAAATGTCTTGCCATTTTTATCATGCAAAACCACAATATCTTCTTGCCACTTCTTAAAAGCTGGTGTATTTCTGAAGACAATGCCAAAGACTTATTTTGATATATAATGCTCTAGATGTTAACGTCAGCTACCAAATCCTTTCTCTAGGTCTCACTATCCTATGGGAAAAGGTAAAAGGATAGGAGTTTTTTTATGCTCAAGGGCTCCATCTTTAGTATTCTCTCTTATAAAAGGTGAGACAAATAAAGGCCTTCCTCGTTTGCTATGCTGTTTTAAGTGTTGGACGAGGTTTCATAACTAGCACTTAATTTATTACATGGATGTTTTCCTGTATTTTTAAACTTGTCATTGTAAGCTGCTATGGGGATATTGCTTTAGAGTGGTTTATAAATATTCTACAGAAAATTAATTTAAAAATTCACAAGGTGATTTTGGGCCATGCTGCATTGGGAGTTTTATAACTGGAATTCTCAATTAAATTTTGTTCTTTGGGATCAGAGTGACAGTACATGGAGGTTAACTCTTTGCTCTGAACACATTCTTAACTTTAAAATCTCCTCTCCCTAAAGTAGAAAAATAAACCCGACTACTAATTCTATACTGGGGTTTTGAGATGGAAACCACCTTTGTTCTCTGCTCAGCTTCCTTAATTTGTACATTTGCGTTTTAGTGATAATCTTTATTATAAATTTAGATACATTAAAAGTAGAACAGAACAGAATAGAATAGAAGTAGTTTCCTTTATATAATGTCATTTTTGGTACTTTCTAAGACATAGATTATCAGTTTCTATCTGGGGAAAGATAATTTACTGGATATTTTCAAACTGAATAAGAATTAGACATGCTTTCAGTTTGTACAAAATAAAGTGATTTTTATAAAATGGGTAAATCATACAATTTTATCACAAAGATGTGAATATAGAACTTGTCATTAATAGACAAAGGAAACATATTCTATATGTTAATGTAGAAATGCTAACTCAGGGCTATTTTCTTCTCCTTATCAAACCAAGACCAGTGTCAGACTCAAAAGAATAAAATAAAACTTGTCCATTTACTCAACAGTTCCCATTTTCCATTTATCTTTATTACACTTACCTTACTGGATCATGTTTTACAATTAAGAAGGAACTCTTAAAATGTTAACTGTGACTCTATGTAACTAAATATAGAGTAATAAATGACAGAATTATTTAAAGCAGACTACATTTAGAGTTATAAAACACTATAATCAAATTCTTACACTAAAATATAGATTCTCACACTAAAATATATATTTAGTGTGTTGTACATGAACAGGAATGAGCATGGTTGGATGGAGGTGTTCAGAAGCTTCTGAAACCAATTTGAAGACGGCTTATTTAAAACTAAGCATAGTTTGCCCAGCTCATGTACACCATGTTAAACCATAGTTTACTGTGACATGCAAACACAGCCAGTGTATGAGTGTCTAATAAATAGGTCTAATGTACAGTATTACTTGATTTTATTCAAAATATTTTCCAAGCACAGGTTTCTTCACAAGTGCAATTTGTAGTAATGGGACACATTATGTTTGTTGTTGTTGTTGTTGTTGTTCATTTTTTTAAAAAAGAATTGCTTCCTCAACTTTAGGGACTACCACCTAAGACAGATAACACTGGCATTGGTGTTTATTTTGCCCTGAATATATATGGGTTGTTAAGTAGGTGATAATATGAGATATGTCCTGAAGATGAGTAGTATGAAGGTTGGTTGTCAGACATGAAGTTACCTGCTGCAGTCAGTCATCATTACTCCATTCAATTAGCACTGCATGGAGAGAACAAGGCTATCCATGCCATGTGCCATGTCTGTGGAAGAGAAGCCTGCCCAGTGCATGAAGGCTGGAATACCCGATAGCTGGAACCCTTAAGGTTATAGACACTTCCATCACAGCAGTCATGGAAATGAAATCCCAAGTCCGGTAAGTGTCCGTATATAAATTTCTGCAAACTGCAAATACAGATTCCTCTCTCGGGTAATTAGATATTGCAAGCTGCCTTGTTTGTTAAATGCTGTACTGGGTATATGTGCATCTAATTATGCAAAATGTGTTGTTTTTTTAAAAAGTTGTGGACTTCACATACTGTTGAATTCAAGATCAGGGAAGGAAGTCTGTCTCTGCAAATTATACTGCAGTTTCTCTATCCTTTGAAAATTAGAGATGCAGTGTCGAATACAGCACTAGAATGTGCATGTACAGAAAGGTATCTTCATGCTTTGTGTAGTTTCAACTACCCTCCTGTGGAACTGACATCAAACCAAAGTCTGGAGAGCTGTGTAATAAAACCCCTTATAAATGCATTTGGAATAATGAAGCTATGCAAAATATCAGATGCAATCGATTTCTCTATCCTCAATGTGCAAAAAAACACCCCTTAATTAACTCTGGTGTCACTTTGTTTATACAAACAGAAAGAAGGCCTGGTCACATTGACATCATGCCATGTATTATTACACAATATTATATTACACTTTTAAATTGGGAAGGTCAAGTTCATCAATACGTAAGAACTCAAGAGAAAAGAATGTACTGCATAAGTTATTAACACACTACTAGCCCAACAAATCAAAGTACAGAAAAGTAAAAATTCAGTTAGAAAAACAAGCAAGAATATTAATTACATAGCTGTTTTAAATTATGTTCAACCTGAACACATTGGATTTTACTAGTTTGCAAAATTTAAGAGTCTTTGAGCTACCTAAGGATGGTACATGCAGTTACTTCCTGCAGCCTGCATTCCTTACCATTAACAGCAGCCTCTTTTGTATCTGTACTCCAATTTACACTGCTACCCCTGTATTCAATGGGGCTTTCTCTCTTATGTGATTAGGAACACTGCCCAAAATGTTGCAAATGTATTGAGTATGTTTGCCGATTTTGGTGTGCTCTGTGATGCAGGAGTAAAAAAAATCTATAGAAGAAGAAGAAGCAGCAGCAGCAGCATTCCTAAAGTTGTGAAAGAGTTTTATTTACACACACAAAATGAGAATTACAAATTAAAGCACTTCTTGGACTAAAAATAAATAAAACATTCCACCTACTTCTACCATGTGAACAGAACACATTTCCCACTAAAACAGCAGCATATAATGCTTACAAATACCATAAGGTTGTGTTTTTTAAAGAAAAGTTGTGAAGATAAACACACTTTGTCCTAAGGTAATTCATTACATACTGAAGGGTCCAGGGGAGGATTTATATACTGAAGCATCAGACAAACAAAAAACAAAAAACTGAAAGTTGGGTGTGCACATAGTCACCAGGGAGAAATTGAAAAGCCCCAGTGCATCATGGTGGGGTCAGGGAGGGTCCACAAGGCTCTTTGAATCTCATTTGTAGACTCTTTAGTTATTTTTTGTGGCTAGGTATGCAGCAGCCCTTGCACCTTGTAGAGTACTAGTCTTTGCTGAGTTTCCCGATCTCTGACTCCTCCCACAAGGGTCCAGTGGCCCATCAAAGTAGGACCTCAAGGGTTGAGGTGCAAGGGCTGCCCCACATAATGGACACGCAGAAGCACTTCCTGTTTTTATACAGCGCAGCTGGATCTTGCTGTTGGCACTGCAACAACAGGCGAACCAGCCCCCCTGTTGTACTACTACACCTCTTGGTGTGTAGAATTCTTTGCTCTCAAGCCAATTAATGCAAATTTGATATAAACAAAACACGGTTCTCTTGCATGTTTCATTTAAAACATTTGTAGATTGCTTCTCTATAATATCAAAGCAGTTTACAGCAAACAAGCAACAGAATAATAAAGCCACTTAAATATCAATCGAAAACAGTTTGCACTCCCAACCCACACCCCAACCTCCAGACCCAGCCAATAAAATAAAACCATCCAAACGCTCACTGGTGAAAAATGGTTTTACCCTGTTTCGTTTTGAAGAAAAAAACACACACCCAATGAAAGATGGCGATTTCCTAACATACTCAGAGAGGAGGTCTGAAAGTTTACACCTATCATTATAAAAGGGCCCGATCCCATCTGTCGCAGTGCTAGAACCATGAACAGTGCCAGTTGCACTCATCTAATCTTGCCTGGTGTGTGCGTGTACAAAACGGGAGAAGGTAACTGAGTATATGGCCACATAGAACTTGAAAGATTTAAGAAAAATCTTGGAAACAAATAGGTAAACAAAGTCTGGAAACAAAAAAGCAACCGGATGAAATGGTTTTGGCACAGGTTGAATATAGGATTGCATCACTTCCTGGCTAAACCTTATATATCTGCTTTATTAAATAATATCTTCTGTGCACTGGTATCTCTAGCATGGCTCACTTGTTCTTTTGCGAGTCACTACCTCACGCAGGATTAACCTGAAGGATGGATAAGAGGGATGCTATTTTATACATAGAGAATCCTGCATCATGAAGGAACACTAAGAACATTTAAGTAAGAAGGTGTTTTTAATTTCAAAGGGGGTTGCAGAAAGGGTGATTGGTGTGGTACACATTTCATGAATGCCTCCTCAAATAACAGTCTCCAACATCACAGAATTGGTGCCAGTCTCACCCTCGTTCCAAATGCCAGGAGGCATATGCTGAACAGTAAATCCAAGGACAAAACTGGAATTTTATACATACTTTTTACAGGATAAACTGGAAAAAACTCATAGCTATACTCTTTGTGGATGTGAAGCTACCAGCTTTGAAAGAAAATCTGGCATCGGCACCAACACTCCAGTACAAGTCCCATCCCCACTTCCAAGCCTGCAGTAGTACTACTGATCAGCCATCACTGAAATATTTGTAAGATTAATCCAGGTAAGAGGGAGGTCTAAAACCAAAAGGTACTGCTCATATTTTGTTTCTGTATAAACACACATTTGGAGGGGGGAGGCCAGCAAAGATATGCTAGTGCAGCCTTTCCGAAGCTAGTGCCCTTCAGATGTTTTGAACTACAGCTCCCATCAGTCCTAGTCAGCGTAGCTGTGCTGATGCTAATAGTAGCTGTCCCAAACATCTGGAAGGAACCAGTATGGGGAAGGCTGTGCCACTGTCTCCCAGCACAGAGGCATGAAAGCTGTGAAGAAGCTACTTTTCTTACTGAAAAGGCATTTGAAGGGTAGTATATAAATCTAAAAAACAAAAGCCCTCTGCCCTCAAATGTCTTTCCAACTGGACTGAGATGCGGAAAGGTTTGCCTTAAATACACTGGAAAGCTATTTGTGAGCACACTTTTCACTCTGGATTCATCAAGGCTCTGGTTGGTTTAAGATAACAAAGGAGGAAATGAAGCCCTTACAATTATGAGCCCCTCCTTCAAAACAGTCTTTCGGTACCCACTGAGGAGGTTGAGAAGCTGCACAGATAACAATTTTAGCAGACACCTTCAATTATCATTCTATAAAATACTCTTTACTATTTAGTAAAAGATGTCCAAGCTATCTGGGGTGAAAGAGAAGTTTGGTCTTTTGTATGGACTAACCCTTACTAGAACAGGCTGTGTGTGTTGAAGAAGCATATTCCTTGGTTCCGGCAGAGTCTTCTTAATCCATCCTGCTTCAGAGTTCTCCCTCACATCCCATGGAAGAAATCTTAAGTTTTCTGGGGAGGGGGAATAAGCAACCATGTGCATAGAAGCGGGTAAAGAGCTACCTGGATCAGGTGCACGATAAAGAATTTTTTCTTCCCTGGGTGTTCCCTGCATACCCCCAGTAGCTAGAAGTGAGGATGTAGGCATGATTTTTTGGGAAACTTGGGGAAGAACAAAGAAAAGAAAGCTGCTATCTCCCCTTTTGCACAGAGGACTTTTCAAATCCCACCAGAATTTCAAGGAAGAAAAGGTCAATCTCAAAATATTGCTTCTGCTTTAGAAGCTGAGTGGGCAGTCATTAACTTTGTCTCGGCAGTGCTTAAGCCTTTTCTGACCTTATACTCCTTTATCAGCAGAAGTGGGTCTCTCAGGCAAAATAAACATTGGCAAAATGCTGTGTCCTGATTTTTAAACTTGTGCGGTTGCATGGGAGGAAAGAAGGGAAAAGAGGCACCAAGGGAAGATGCCGTCACAAACTATATATGAGTATTTTGGAACAAGGGGTGCTGGTGTGCAAATCTTACTAATAGTTGTTTTTAATGTAAAAGGTGATTTGCTAGCTTTTTTTCTTCTTCTCAGCAGCAACACTGGAGAAATATACACCATCAGTGGGGAAACTGAGGCCGAGAGAACATAGGTAAAGGTAAAGGGACCCCTGACCATTAGGTCCAGTCGAGTCCGACTCTGGGGTTGCGGCACTCATCTCGCTTTACTGGCCGAGGGAGCTGGCATACAGCTTCCGGGTTATGTGGCCAGCATGGCTAAGCCGCTTCTGGCGAACCAGAGCAGCGCACGGAAACACCGTTTACCTTCCCGCCGGAGCGGTACCTATTTATCTACTTGTACTTTGATGTGCTTTCAAACTAGGTTGGCAGGAGCAGGGATCGAGCAATGGGAGCTCACCCCGTCGTGGGGATTCGAACCACCAACCTTCTGATCGGCAAGCCCTAGGCTCTGTGGTTTAACTCACAGCGCTACACGGTTGCTGTCAATGTGAGAGTCATGGGAGAGGTAGGACTTGAACCTGGGTCTCCAGATGGTGGTGATGCTGAATGTACATCCTAAATGAACCTGCTTTTGTTGTTCAAGCAATGGCAAACATTGAAAAGTTTAGCATACCAAGTGATTATCATTAAGAAAACATTCCTTGGACGTCCTTGGAACCCTAACTGCCAAATAACTAAGATTAAAGAATGTATATTATAATAAGATGGGGGGGGGGGGAGAGATAACTGAAATCCACAAAGAGAGCAAAGCTTAGCATAGGAGTTCTTGGGCTTGAGGATTCTGCAGTTGTTTTTAAGCTTAATACACAGTTTTGAAAAGTGCAAACAGTTAACAAGAGTCAAATGAAAGAGAGCATAACCCCTTGGTGGCCAAGCACTGGGCCCAGCATCAAGATCTTCTTTTCCTTGTCCAATTTCATACAAGTTAACTGAGACACTTTAGTCTATGCTCGAGTCTCCTCTTTGTTCGATCCTCCTGGGCTTTTATCCTTAACTACACTGTCTTGCAGATCTGTTGATATATTAGTTGAATCACTTTTACAGTCACGGCAATCTTTTACTACAAGTTCTGCATTTCTGCAGTCTTGATTAAGGTTTTCATCATTTTTGCCTTTATGTTTTTTAAGATGGCAAACGTTCTCCTTCTGGTTCGAAGGATTAGCAGTTTCTTCCAGTATGGAGTTCTGACAATCAGCATTGCTATTCTTTTCACCAATGCTTTGCTTAACAACCTCAGGGCTGGCGTGTTTCCTGCTCCGGTCACAATCGTCATCCTTTTTAGCATGTTCTGCCCTTTTTTCATTGGTTGCTTTGCCACTTGAGTTACAAACCACGGGCACATTCTTGCATTCTCTCCCACTTTTATGTTTAGAAATGTAACCGCTGCGGAGGGAAACCGGCGATGCCAGCTTTTTACTCGGCTTGCTTCCTTCCAACTTCTGCTTCCTCGGCGGCCCCCATATGAAGTGGTCAGAGGGTGTGTAGTGCTGCTGGGCAAACCGCAGGAGTTTCCTCCTCTCTCTCCGGTCTCTAATAGTATATACAAAATATTCCAAAGCGCTTTGCTTAATGTTGGAGATGGTGTCTTCCACAAGAGCTTCGTGAAGAATGAATTTTACAAGAGGAGGTTTGAAACTCTCGTACCCAAGTTCGCCAAGACTCTTCAGAATACGGGTGATCCTCAAGTAGTTATGTTGGGACCTGTGAAAAGGGAAAAAAATCATCTGAATTCAAAATGACAGGAAGCAAAGCGGAGGATTATTTTTCTTTGCCGGGGGATGGGGCGCGGGGGGAGGGGGGGAAGAGGATAGAAAAATAATCAGTACCTGACACCTTGACAAAAAGGATTACCAATCCAATGTGGATCTTTCAGAGACAATTCAGATGGAATGGCAACTACCAAGTGAAAGGTCTTTCAATGCCAGCTAAACTAGAATTGCCTTTTCATACTACATAAGAACATAAAAAGGAAGACGAATATGCTAGATCAGGCCAGTGGACCATGGGAAGCCTGCAAGCACAACAGCATTCTGCTCATCTGCAATTTCCAGCAAGTAGTATTCAGAGATATGATGCCTATGATAGTAGAGATACTACTTGGGCGCCACCTAATGACTACAGCTATTAGTTGGGGTTGTGTTTTTTTTACAATGAAGTGGTGTATAAAATTTATGAAATAAGTAAATAAATGAAATCAGTATTCACTGACACATCTAAAGACATATGCAAACAGAAATAGTTGCTGATAGACACACAGATTCAAAAACTCTTGACAAAGAATTCACGCTCCTCTCAGGAACAAAGGCAGTATGGAACCGAATCTCATCCCTATGTATGGTGGAGAAAACCATATACCTCCTTCCGACCAGCTGAGCCTGTTCTGCCTTTGAGATCACGTAAAATCTCAATGCACCACATATGTGCACTTACAACCTGGAAATCAACCACACTTTTATGCAAGTACTGTTCAAATGTTATGCCCTTATATTGACATCTGGGGGTTGGAGAATCTTGATTGCCACATGTGCCTTCCTCTTTCTCCCAGCCTTTTGCGGTGGAGGTGGATGTAATTCAGAACCACCTGGTTTCTCTTGCAAAGAGATGGGAATTGTATATTGTCATTCTTGTTAGAAGACTGAATGATGTTAAGATTTTATGGTGCATTTATGATGTATTTTTTATTGCTGCAACCCACCCTGGAACAGCTTGGCAACAAAGAGCAGGATATAAAATGGGGAGTAGCGCAAATAGAGGATTTTCTCTACTGCAAGACATCACTTACTCATTTAAGTGCTGGAATCGTTCTTGCCAATTAGATGCTCGTGCAACATTTCCGGTTTTATCAATTAATTTTATTCCAAAAAACTCCAGCATCATTTTGTAAGCCAACAGGAATCTTCTAATTGCTTCTTTTGTTTTTTTGAATTCCTGCAACACGTTTTCAAAAAGAAGGTACAAACAACAACAAAATTAGAGATATAGAATAATTTTACCCTTAATCATCAAGCAGCAAAGTTATATTGTGAATTATTAGCTTTACCTCAATTTCATATGTTGTTAATTCCTTTGCATAGAAATTCAGTCCTTGCTCTCTTAATGGAAAAAGCCTATATTATTAAAGACACACAGATTTGTTGCGGATTAAGCGAGTTTAGACAAATTTATATAAATGTATTATAAAAGCAATGAAAAGAAAACAATTACCAACCACTGTATGTAAGTGTGATTGTGTTCCAACTTTTCATAATCTCCTTTCCACTTATTTAGGACTTCTTCAATATAAACACCTATAAATATAAATGCATGAGCAAATCCAAACATCAAATACAACAATCTGTATATAATATCATGCATCTAAAAATGCTGTGGCATAGAACACAAAAATGTATTTTGCAGACAAATATACTGTCTCTAATTATTTGAAAATATTAACATTGTCCTTCTAACCCCAGAGAAGACACCAGGCACTATATAGGGCCAAGGATCTACAAATGCACTTGCCAGCTTGTTACTGGGGAGTACATATTTTGCTTTGACGTGAGCACATCAACAAGGCAACCCTTTGCTCTTCCTTCCTTTGCTGGAGGAGTGTGAGAGCTCTGTAATGAGAAAGGTCGGAGCTGTCCTTGATGCTGAGGTTTAGCACAATGGGAATAAATGCCTGACCTCCTCAACTCTGGAAAAGGAGAGGTGCTCACCTCTGCAGTTCTTTATTTCAAGTTCAGCATAATGTTAGAACATCCTGCCCATTCCCTCAGAGGAAGTTGGTAAGTGCCATGGCAAGGAACTGTTTGAACTAGCTGCTAAGGCCAGTCTATGTTTTTTGACCTATGCTCAGTGCCACAATGTTATTAATATAAATTATCTGTCTGCCAAGAGCAATTTGCTCTCCCTATCACAACAGCTAACCATGCTATAAGTAGTGTGGCTCAACCCACTCCCCACCAACCTTGTGACTTTACTTAAAACTACTTCCCCAAACAAATGTGTTGGTGGTGGGGAATGGCAATATTCTATAAATTGCTAACTCTTAAGTAAAACCAATGCCCACTGGACATGATCCACTTAACCCAGTAGCCAAGGTTTCTAAAAAATACATAGTCTGTTCACAATAGTGCAACACAATAACACCAAAGTTCAAATGCACCAAAGAAATACTGGTTTTATTAATCTGGCACCAACATATATAACATAATCTGGGGGGTTTGTTTCACTTGAAGAGCACAATGGTGATGCCACTAATAATTTTTCTAGAGCTTTTCAAGTTATGCTTAATAAATTTGAAAGTTCAAGGCATCATGATCCAGATTAATAGGAAACCCACAAGAGATCTGTGTTTCTTGGAGTAAACCAAAAGTAGTGGAAACTTTGCACCATTTGAAGTTGGAGCAGAAAACCAAAATCAGGCTGCTGCAGCTCACAAACAGATTAGAGGTAGTATATTTGAACTTCACAAAGATGAGCTTCTGTTAATTGACTAAAATGAAATCCCATGCCTTAAACTGCTATCACATGCACACTTTCCTGGGTGAGTGCCTCATTGATCTCAGTATGCCTTATTTCCAAGTAAACATGCATAGGATAGGGCTACAAAACTGCTGAAGCCAAACCTGACACTGAATTGGTTTTGATCTTTTGATTTACAAAGGCCTTGGATATAAAAGAATGAAACAAACACTGTGACAATGCCCGTGGATTACTTACCATCAGGTTTAAAGGGAATTTTATTCTTGTAAAAACGGAGGTTGCACAAATCATTCTGATACCGCAGATCTTTAAAGTTCTGCTGAGCAGAGAGATGGGGGGAAAACAACAAAGCATGATCAGCCAAATATATCTATAGGAAATAGGCTGAAGATAAGCCGTCATGAGTATGACAGATAAGAATCTGACCAAATGAAAGTCAAGCCAGATCTTGGTGGCAGGGCAAGTGTCCCTCTCTCTCAGCTTGGTTCTATGATTGGGAAAACAGGTTTTTATTCAATGCAGAGTAGCCATAAGTGGTTTCAGCTTGGGCAAAGGGGATGGATGGCCTGTCGGGGTGGGGAGAAGGATTGGTTAGCTGTTCAGGGGTATCCAGTGTGGTGCCCTTCAGATGTTTTGGACTACAAGTCCCATTAGCTGCAGCCAGCATGGGCACTTGTCAGGAATGATGAGAGTTGTAGTCCAACAACATCTATAGGGCACCACACTGGTTAACTCTAGTTTAATCGCTTCTGTGCCAGCCATCTGTCTGTTAAAGATCTGTCCCCAGCAACTCTTCCTGCCCCGTCCATTGTGCAACTTTAAGTCACTTGTGCCACTTTCCTTAAAAACTTGTAGGAAACCAGCCCTGGAATTACATGTAATGCGTAATCTTTCCCTTAAGCTAAGGGCAGGTAACACCTTATTCAAGAGAAATGAGCAGGTCAAGAGGAGGTGGATGAGAGACACTAATAATTCAGGTTCATGAATTGATTATATAATAGCATATACGACATAGTAGAACTATTCCATATAGAAAGATAAGCTTTCAAGTCTTTGCTAATCAACAAAAATTGAACTATAATATAACACAGTTAAAATATCTAATACTGTTCAAAGGAAGGGTAGTGTGGCAATTATATAGTGAGCAACTTGGGTGGCAATTCTATACCCACCTACCTGAGAGTAAGCCCCTCTGAACTCAGTTCGACCTACTTCCAAGTAGACATATACAAGATTACACTGTTAGTTTTCTCAGAAGTACATCCCAGCGAGTTAAAGGACACTCTCAAGTTAGTGTATTTAGGATTGTCACATTACAGGGGTTAACTCATGAAACATGCTATAACATGTATCTGACTTTATATTTTCCCCATTGTTTTTCTGTCATTTTTCTAGCTCAGCTTCTCAGGGTCCCACATCTCATGTAATTGGTGCTAAAGTTGATTCTATCAATGTATGAGAATTTCTGTTCATTTCCTGGTACATTTTTGCCCATAGAATGGCCTTTGGCTGCCATCTTTTCTTCTGGGGAGCAGGTTACATTGAACGCAGTGGGACATACTTCTGAGCAAACATGTACAGTACCGCACTTGTTATGCTCTCTCTTGAATGCCCTGATAGGAGTGTGTTTGTGGCAATAATTTGCAAATGCAGATATATGTGCTATCAAGACCATCTTTTCTGGTACAAAACCTAGGACATTGTGTCCACTGTCTAGCACAGGCATAGGCAAACTCGGCCCTCCAAATGTTTTGGGACTACAACTCCCATCATCCCTAGCTAACAGGACCAGTCGTCAGGGATGATGAGAGTTGTAGTCCCAAAACATCTGGAGGGCTGAGTCTGCCTATGCCTAATCTAGCAAAAGTCTCTGTTACCAGTAGGTACAGTATATGAAATCAAACATACTTGTCTTCTAGCAGAAGCAGCCAACAGTGGCAGCCATGGGGTTTTCTAGGATTAGTCACCCACCCACCTGCATATATTTTCATAGACTTATGTGATGGAGTTCTGTAGATTTGAAACACTCCGCTGGAACTGTAAAATTACTTTAGGGACTTAAAAAAATTTGCCACGCCTCTATCTTGGTGAAGATCTGAATACTGCAAAATTCTCTTACTGGATATTGGTGCCGATATTTGTACAAATCTCTTGCAGCGTAAAAGCTTCTCTTTGGTTTAGCTGCCACTTCAATTGCATCATCCCCCTGCAAAGAGCAGACATATTCCATGAGCATAATCTTTTTAGACTTGACTGTATATTTGGTAGTGTGGCATTCCATTTAAAAAAAATAAAAAAGGGCTGCATTCATTCCAAAAGGCCACACATGCTGTTCTGTGTGCACACTGATGCTTTTCAATTCCCTCCCTCCCACATTTCCTGGCATTCCTTCCCAAAAAGCTGTTCCTGAAGTTTGGTGGAGGCCCGCCCCCCTCCCCGAGCTGCAGCTGGAAGGGGAATGACACTGCGTATTAGTTCACACATGCATGCTCATTGCTTGATGACCGGTATCCAGGCACGACTGCCACAAGTGAATAAGTTGAGCAGTACAGATAGACAATATGGAAGCTTTCTCATCACAGCCAGCAGCACATTGTTTTCCTGTGGAGCTTGTTCGCAGGTCTGGCAGCAAGTCAAGGGCCTATTCACACAGCATAGTGACCTCATTTCTATTGCTTTGGGGACATTCAAAGTTAGGATCTGACTTGTAACTAGGCTGCTCTCATTTTCAAGGATTATTTGTTTAAGCTATGCTATGCACGCAACTGCCATGTCTTTAATTTTGGTGCTGCTACTTATTAAAACTTTTTCCTGTAGAAAATGAAATAGCTATGTGTTAAGCTCTAGTTACGGACGGATCAGTCTATTTCCAATTCGTGCCACTCAACCATGAAGCTCACTGGGTGGCCTTCAACAGTTTCTTAACCTACCCTACCTCACTCTGTAAGATTAATGCGGAGAAGCCAACACGACAAAGGACTGGAAAGCAAAACACAGCCATTTCAAACTACCTCAACTGTTTAAACATTTGCACGCATGCACATGTGTGCACACACAAATATACACCAAACATACATATGCATGTGATTTCCTATTCCAAAGCAATTTATTGGTACTATTAGGGTTACACTCAGTGTTTTTTTATGATGGGTTTCTGGTTACTGAATATTGTCCTTCATGCATTCTACTGAATGGTTCCTGCTGTTTAAAATAAAGAAGAAAGAAATACGTTTATTTTCTCATGACCTTGAGAGACTGACTCTTCTTGCTAAAAGTTGTCTGGCACATGTGGCTAGCCAGCTGGAAGTGACCCCCGAAAGACATAGGGCACCATTAGGATTTAAACAGATTAGTGCTTTCCTCAGAAATCTGAACTTCTGATTCCAGAATGTGCTAAAAGAAGGTACCAGTGACAATGGCCATAATTTTGCCCAGCTTTCAGACAGAGAATCTTGGAGTGAGGGCTTGATACACACTATGGAGCAATGGTGACATTTTTATTTTATTTTTTGCCTACAAGTATAAATTATTCAAGCTTTCAGAAAACTTCAAGGGACTGCTGAACCAAGATCTGCATAAGTACAAGTCTGTCTAATTTGTAAGTGCTCTGAGCTCAGTACTGCAGACCATAAAACATTCTGAGTGAGTATTTTTAAAATATTAAATAACCTTGCATTAAGATTTCAAATTGCCAAAATAACCATTTATGAAAGATTAAGAAAGAGTATGCAAATGTACACCACTTTCAGAATCTATGGTTATTTCCTATACTGAATAATAAGACTTGCACTCTAGCTGGTGTTTGGCTTAAAATTGCACATTAAAGAATAATAGGCACCCTCAGTGTGTCAACCATTGATAATTCCATTAGTCACAGTTTTGTTATATGTTAAATCTTAACATAAGATATAATTTAACAAACTCCACTCAAATAATAAATATATTTTCCCATAGATTTAGGGGATTTGTAGCCAAACCTATAACCAAGGAAAAACAGAAACATTGTATCTGCCCAGCCACTAGAATGACCCATTATTTGCTTTCTACTAGTGTTCTTTTCTATCTCTCAAAACACTTTTTAAAAAGAGAACAATACATCTTCACATTGTTACCAACCAGAATTTGATATGGGCTAATGTTTTTACTTGCTCCACGGTTCATTTTTAATATTTGGGTAAAACCTGGAACTCAAGTTACAGGATTATCCCCTCTTCTTATGTGTAAGAGACAGCCTCTCTGGAGTTAATAACTTTTCTTGACTTAGTATCTCTGAATAATGACAACTTGCACCGACCCCATCCCATCTAGTCAATGTGCTGCATGTTTAAGAACTGCTTATAGATCCAAGCAACATAATTCCACTACTTTATGAATGGATAAAGGACATTTACTGGAACAGGGCATGGGGGGGGGGGGGAGAAGGAGTGGCAAATTTGTCAGAAGTAACTTTTGACTGAATGAGCCAAACGGGTTGTATTCAACTAACTTTTACTCAGAGTAAACCTATTGAAATTAATTACTAATACTAACTTAGGTTCATTCATTTCAATGGGTTTACTCTGAGGAACAGTGGAATACAAAATCCCACAGAGCCTTAATTATCCTAGATAGTTTCCATTACTTTTCATTTTACAGGTGTCCAGTGATGGACTATTCAAACTCAAAGCCTTTATCATAATGCTGGGGTGGGGAGGTGCATTACCTCTAATGGGACTGGTGTTGGTAAAGGGGAATATGCAACTGAAAAGAGGCAAATGGCAACAGCAGTGCATGGGGACTTTACTTCACGCACATCAAAGCAGCAAAAAAAAACCCACTCTTCTTTTCTTGGCGAAAGCCACAAAAACAAATGCAGACTCTACATTATATTTTGAAGACTGTATACTGCTTCCAACATTTCCACGTTTATTAAAGAAACCTACCAATGCTTACTTGGGGGTTTGTACTTTGGCGCTGTGGGTTAAACCACTGAGCCTCTTGGGCTTCCCAATCAGAAGGTCGGCTGTTCGAATCCCCGCGAGGGGATGAGCTCCTGTTGCTCAGTCCCTGCTCCTGCCAACCTAGCAATTTGAAAGCACGTCAAAGTGCAAGTAGATAAATAGGTACTGCTCCGGCGGGAAGGTAAACGGCATTTCCGTGCGCTGCTCTCGTTCGCCAGAAGCAGCTTAGTCATGCTGGTCACATGACCCGAAAGCTGTACGCCAGCTCCCTCAGCCAATAAAGCGAGATGAGCTCTGCAGCCCGAGTCGGCTACGACTGGACCTAATGGTCAGGGGTCCCTTTACCCAGTGCTTTTTTTTCCAGGGGGCAGTCAAGGGTACATAGTACCAGCACCTTTTTTATGCTGTTAAAAAGTGTAGCACTTACTGTAACAGCTTCATGGTGAGTACCGGCACCTATTTTTCTAGGGAAATAAAGCACTGTTTGTACCATTGATTTCAGTAGGATTTACTTTTGAGTAGATGTGCATAGGACTGTGATGTAAGATCCCTGTTGGAATGCAGTCAGAAAATAAAACACAGATCCATACCTTTTGTACTGTGCAAATATACATATGGGAATACTGAATGGCAAAACTGCCTAAAAAGTGCCCCACTTATCACGTGAGCCAGGCTAATATGTGGAGGTGCAGTTTCAATAATAATAATTCTCTACAGAGATGAAAGCATGAGGTGGAAACATAAGGACAGTGGTCTTCAGTTTAATGTTTGTTAAGAGACAGAAAATAATTCCATGGAGGTAATGATTGAAAATAGAGTCCACGTTGCATTCAGGGTAAGAGTATTTTTTTTAAAAAAAGTAAAAAGCTGAGAATATGATCTAACCTAGAGTTGAATAAGGAGGAGGCAAGTAACTCTCTTTTCTTTGAATAATCTCCATATTTCTTGGGTTTATAAATTCTTTTGGTCCTGCACAGTGATGTGTTGTCTAATACGTGCAATCATAGCTGTAGTTACACTCAGTCAGAATGTCAAATAAGCCCTGTTCTGAAACTGCATTTTGTCACCACATGTGCTACTGTAATTTCTATCCCCTGAACAGGCAGGCATGTGATGGGGGGATGATTATACCAAGGAAACAGAGAAGATTAGAACTACTTTGACCTTCTACATTTTAAAGCCACCAGAATCTTTTTCTAAAAGAGAAGATATAAAGCTCTGCTGAACAGCTTGCCAGAGGGAAAATGAATAAATCCCCCACCCCACCCCACCGTTCCTCCTTGCTAGGCATGTCACAGGAAGGAAAACAAAAATCAGGCTGGATCAGCAAGCTGGTAACAAAATACAGCAAACCTGCCAGGCCAGAGTGCTTCGCTTCCTTGGTCTTCTTTCCTTTGATTGCCACACACCTCAAATCCATATTTAGCTTCTTCTTTTTTAACCCTACTAAGAATATTATGATGATGATAACAACAACAACAACAACAACAACAAGAAGGATGATGCAGCCACAGCTTGGCTCCTGAGTCACACTGCATGCGGGGGGGGGGGGGAGGAAAAAAGGGGAAATGGAGAAAGCTGAAAGTGGAAATGTATATTTATCTCTGTCTCTCTCACACACACACACGCGCGCACGCGCGCACACGCACCCCAAGCGTTTGCAACCCTGGTGTCCAAAAGTCCCCTGCTGCTGCATTCCGAGACTCTGGCGCACACCTGCCCCTGATCAGAGGGAGGGGAGGCACACCATCTTGGAGAGGCACCAGCACTGGCGGGGGGGGGGGGGCAGAGGCAATGGCGCTGAGGGGGGAGGGCTCCAGACACCGCCCCCCAAATAGCCCCCTGGAGAAGTTTGCAGCGTCCCGAGTTACCTGCTCAGTGCTGGCGGCCTCCGCTTCGTCGTGCCTCCCTCCCTCTTGATCCTCGCCTTCCTCCTCCTCGTCGTCCTCGTCTTCCTCGAGCTCCTCTTCTTCAGGCTCCTCAGCAAGCCCTTCTCTGGGCTCGGCGTCTTCCGGCCGGCAGCTTGCCGCAGGGAGCGGTTCCCCCTGCTGCTGCTGCTGTTCGTCCTCAGCTGGGTCGCCGCCGCCGCCGCCGCCGCCTCCTTCTTCTCCGCCCCCCAGCCCCTGGAGCGGCGTCCCTTCTTCCCCTCCGGAGTCCTGGAGCTCGGGCTCGGAGTCCGTCTCCCAGGTAGAGTCGCAGTCCTCCACCGTGGTGGGCTCCTTGAAGCTGACCCCGCTCAGCAAACTGCCCATTGGGAGAGGCAACGCGGGAGCCTCTCTCTCCCGCCCGGGGGAGGGAGCGCGCGCCCAGGGGAAAGAGGGGAAGGTCGGTCGCTCCGTAGGTAGGTTCCGCGAGCAGGCTAGGAATGCCGCTGCCGCCGCCGCCGCCACCACCTCTGCTGCTGCTGCTGCTGCTGCGGCTGGGGCATGCTTGGCAGCGCCGGGAGGCCGCAGGCAACGCGAAGGAGGCTGGCGAAAACGACGACGACGAGGAAGACGGAGGCAGGCGCGAGCGGCTGAAGCGGCAGCAGGCGATGCTCTGCTCCTCCTCAGCCAGTCTCTCTCTCACCCACCCACCCCCAGCCCACAAACACGCGCCGTGGGGAGGAGGAGCCGAGCGTTTGGGATTTCCACAGGAAATAGTTGAGCCCGCCCAGCGCCCCTGAGCGGCGGCGGCGGCGGCGGCGGCGACAGTAGCAGAGCGCAGCTGCCGCGCAAAAGAGGAACCTGGAGCGGACGGAGCGCTTTTCCGTGGCGGGGAAGGGGCGCCTTACGCAACCAGAACTTTCTATAGAGACGCGCGCGGGCGCGCGCTTAGTTTTATCCGGGAGCATTCCAAGGCGCGAGGGAGACGGTGCCCCGGGACCCAGGAGTCCCCTTGCGGACGGTGGTGGCTGTGTTACCTCCGCTCTAGGTACAGGTGACTTGCGGGCGGCAATGGGCACCTGCCTCTGCCACACTGAGACGTGTACAGGGAGCTTCCTTATGTCGAGTCCATTTACCTCACTAGTGTCTGTTCTGGCTGGCAGCAGCTCCCCAGGCCCAGACCCCGGACCTCACTTGGAGATGCAAGGGATTGCACCCGGCCTTATGTGGGGAGCTCAGCTTTGGCGGAGAGACGCCAAGAACATGGAGATTGGGGGGGGGAGGGGGCTAATGTTTGCCCATTTCTGCTTAGCAGAACTCCTGCACCTTCCGTCTCAAGTAGAAACTGAACAGGTGCATCCATGCAACAAAGAGATCATTGGCCTGTTGGATGTCTTGCTGTGTAGCTATGAAATCACAAGAAAGTGGTCTTCTTTCTACACTTCATTGGAATCTACCTTATACAGTGGTACCTCTGGATATGAAAGGGATCCATTCTGGAGCCCCATTCGCATCCAGAGTAGAACGCAACCCACGTCTGTGCGTGTCGCAATTCACCACTTCTGCACATGTGTGTGACGTCATTTTGAGCGGCGTGAGCTGCGAAACCCAGAAGTAACGCATTCCGTTACTTCCGGGTCACCACGGAGCATAACCTGAAAACGCTCAACCTGAAGCATATTTAACCCGAGGTATAACTGTACAAAGTCTGACAATTGGCCCAGCTTTCTTTGGCAATCGCTTGTAGTTGAGTAAGATTGCCTTCCATGAATATGGCCTTAACTCTGTGTCTGTAGGTGACTGTGGAGGCCAATTCTGGATCCGCACATCCTTCCGCAGTGGGGACATAGTTTCCAGGTGGGAGTTGATCACAGCGAGGGTTTGCCAAACGTGCCTTCCTCTAAGCTCTCCTCTGCGTCCTGAGTTTGTGCTTCTTCGAAGTCCATGATGCCTTTGGTAGAGGCTGTTCTCCAAATGAAGCTCTCTCAGGCCAGTGTTTCCCAGTTGTCAGTGTTTATACTACTACTATTATTTTTTTAGATTTGCCTTGAGAATATCTTTAAACCAGCAAGCTTAGTACTGTCAAAACTGACTCTGAAGAGGCTGTGCAGAATTTTAGGTAGGGGTCTCTCTCAGCCCTGCAATCCTACTTTTATCCTGCAACAGAAGGAGGAGAGGACTACTATTTATCAACCCGACAGGTTGACAGGGAATCCCTTTTCACCATAAGTCTCCATGTCTTTTATCAGAGGTCTTACCTTTTGATATAAATCCTATATCACTTGATATAAAGTTTGTATAATATACATATATATATATATATACATACACACACATACATATATAATGACAAATTTTGTTTTAAGGTATTTCTATCTTTTCCCTTCCTCCTTCTTTGAAATGAAAAAATAAATAAAAACCACTGGGTGCACATTCTAATGCACGTGGTCCAACACATGGCCCTCGAGGCCCTTTTTGGCAGTCCTTGGCAACATTTGACACACACACAAACACCCAGCCCTTACCCAGGTATGCTGAGCTTTGGCTCTGACAGGATCCTAGAGTCCTCCTGTCTCCTTCCCAAAGCTTAGTTAGTGCTTTCCTGGCTTTGGGAAGGAGATGTAAAGGCTCTAGGATATGGGTAGGCAAACTAAGGCCCGGGGGCCAGATCTGGCCCAATCGCCTTCTAAATCTGGCCCACGGATGGTCCGGGAATCAGCATGTTTTTACATGAGTAGAATGTGTCCTTTTGTTTAAAATGCACCTCTGGGTTATTTGTGGGGCATAGGAATTCGTTCTTTCTTCTTCTTCTTCAAAATATAGTCCAGCCCCCCACAAAGTCTGAGGGACAGTGGACCTGACCCCTGCTCTAGGACCCTGTCAGAGCCCTCAGGCCTCCTCTAAATCTAGCACCTTACTTATCTGGCTTTGGAAAGGTGGCATGAGTACTTGGTGGGGGCATCAGTTTTTGGACTCACTCTCCCCTCCTCCATGCAACAAGGCAGTGTGCACTCCGTGGGTTCCATGTCAATGTACTAGTATGGCCCAGTTGGCAGGAAAAGTTTGACCGCCCTGCCCTAATGAAATGTGCTTCACATGCCTCAGCTTGCTTTTATGGGGCAAGCGTATCATACAGTCCATACCATACAACTCAGAGGTTTGAATTTATTTTTTCAGGCAAAATATTCTACGCATGGCAGTCGCCTGTGTCCTGGATTGTGGGATTTTGAACTGGACCACATTTCAAGTTGAATAAAAGAAAGATTGATATGATTGTCAGTGCGCTCATGGTAAGAATACACTCACAGTGAAGTTTTGTTTAACAAATGCGTGTGTGTGTGGGGGGGTGCATTCTTGCTTGCAGGGCTGGCTCAATACATTTTGGTGTCAGGCGAACCACAAAATAGTACGCCTCAGGGAAGAAAGGTAGAACTAAAATCTACATTGGGAACAAGTGCTAGAGGAGACCTGCAGTGCCTCCTATTCCCCAAGAGGGGGCTGTAGACATGGTATTGGGGGGTGCCTGCTGAAATGGCAGCAGACCCGGCATCTAAGGAGTGCTCTGCAGTTGTTGCTGCCACTGCGGCAGCAGTGGTGGGCAATTCATTCCTTGGAGGCCAGATCAGCTGCCACCTGAGGCGGTCACCTCACCTTGTCTCATGAGTGGGCTGGCCCTGCTTGCATGCACTGGGGAAAAGAATATATAAATTCAATGTGAAAAACATTATGTGGAGGGGGGGGGAATGTATACGATGTGTATTCTAGGATTTTTGCTGAAATATCTCAAACTGAGCACCTGCACATTTTTGAATTTTTGTAACCAACTCCACAGCCTTCCTTTGTGTGTGTGTGTGTGTGTGTGTGTGTGTGTAGTCCCATACTTAAAACCAATTGACAAAAAGCCAATTAAAAAAAAAAACTGATTTCACACAGAAACTACATTTTTTCCATGCCCTATTGTGAAAAATATAATGTATATGTAAATTAACCAATCTGATTTGTTACTCTGTGTATTATTGGGGAATGAAGATAAGGAGATCACATGGGTGAAATCCCTCAGAGTTACATATGGCAGTGTAAGGGACAGCTGAAAAGTAGAAATTCTGGCACCATCCTTTCTCAGTCATTCTCATAGGCCCCAGCAGCTGAAGGAAAAGCTACTTTTCTAAAAATGTACTGCAGCATGCAGAACTGGTGCTGTCTGTTATGCTCGAAAACATTGCCTGGTACTACAGTTGTTGACAGCCACTGCATAAAAATTGCTAGCTATATTTCCATTTATCTGTTTTGTCAAAGGCTTACCATCTCCCCTCAAGGACGATGATTTAGTTCCCTCCTAGTAAAATTTTGCTGGTCATTATCGATGATCTCATGAACAAGAGCAGTTAGAGCAATGCCATCCAGAACACTGACAAAAATGGTGCATCGCGAGAATTTAAGCGCCGTGTACATTTTTCACAATGTATTTTGTCATGGGAGGCAGAGCTGTACTATTAGTCCGAATGCTAAATGTATGGTGCTGTTTAAAAATCTGAAGGATAAATTACAAATAGCAATTCTAGATCACCCTGGAAATGCAGCTTTGCTTCTCTATAAGCCTTGCACAATGCAGCCTTGATGCTGGGGCATCTTTTAAAAAAAAAAACTTGCCAATAACACTTTTTAAAAAATTAATACGTATAGTCATGGGCCCTGAAACATAACATGATTTATTTTATTACAAGTTTTCTATACTGCCTTGCATCGATGGAAAGAAATACCAAAGCAGTTCACATAATTTAAAAATGCAATAAAAATAACACTAACAATAATTACTAATCACTACTAATCAATAGTATTAAGGGTCAAGGGGAGCAGGCGTTTCTTCAGTTGGTAAAAACAACCCACAGTTGTTGATCTCAATGGGGAAAGCATTCCATACAGTTGGTGCCACAATGGAGAAATATTTCAGCATATTAATGCAATTGCTGTCAATCTTCCTTCCTTCCTTCCTTCCTTCCTTCCTTCCTTCCTTCCTTCCTAAAAATCCACTTTTTGCACAACTCCATAATCACCATGCTCTATTGCAATGCCACCTAAGTGTGTGCAACTGAATGACTACCTACTTCTGGCTCGATTCCTTCCCCTTCCTCTGTGAGATCTCACTTGTGTTGGATGTTCAGTTGTGAGTTCTGTGGGGCAGGGACCTATCTTTTCATACTGGTAAGCTATCATGCACTGGGATGGTGCTATCATTCATTGTGTACCTTTGGCCCTCCACAAGTTGTTGAACTACAGCTCCCATCACGCTTGACTCTTCATTTCTTTGCATTCCTGGATACCAAACATTCTCCCCTCTGCAAAAAAAAAGAAGATAACCTTAGGCCACTTACCTGGGAGTAAGACATATTGAATTCAATGTAACTTATTTTTGAGGATTCATGGTAAGGATCGCCTGTTACTATCTGTAAGGTTGGTTTACTCCATAGAGGAGCCAGTGTAAGCTACATAGTTGGATAATATCCCATTTATGTGAGTTTAAGAGTCACAAGTTAGTAGATGTAACAGACGTACCTTTTCCTTATTAATACAAGGGAAGACCACACCTGCAGAACTTCTCATCTCCTCGTCTCCTTTGTTTCTAAAGGAGAAAGAAACATATCTGTTTAGTTTCAAGAAGGCCAGAATTGTTGGCAAGCTGCCCAATGCAACTTCCCCTGCCTTCATCACTACCTGCCCCTCACAAAGTCTATGGCAGAAAGACGCCTTGGGCTCTTCAGGGTTCATTTCCCACTCTTGTCACCTTCAAAGTGTGATTCACAAATATGTTAAATTGATATCACCAAAACCCCATTGAGTATCCAAATTCAGTAGCATGCATAATTATATCCTACACAAATAATTCTTGCATCACTGCAATCATCTGATTTTCAAAAAGAAGAAGAAGATTGGATTGCACAACTTTTTAATGAAATGAAGCTGCACAGTACTTGAGCCTTAAACCATTTAAATCTTTAGAACCAAACTGGTGTAACTAAGATAACAAGTTTCAGCAACTTGCATTACAGCCTTTCTTCCAAGTTATGTATTTTTAATTGCAGAACTTTCACTCAAGGCTAAAAAAAAATTGCACTCTTATTTGGAAGATCAGTAGAAGTGTGAATTGAACTTCTGAGTAAACATGTATGGTTTCCTAGTATCTGTATGCTTAGGAGAACAGCCAGAACTCAAGTCAACAATATAGTTGAGAAGATCTCCTAGATATGTTGAAAAATTCAGTTTCTAATTTTTACATGAGAAGCAAATGATTTTTTTTAATAAAAAAATAAATCCTGAGGCCATAAAATAATCCAGTCTTGACAAGCAGTGAAGCCAGTGACTCATCTGTATCTATAATTGGATAAAATGTTATACTTTGTCAGAGCATTATTATAAATAATAGAGAAGGGAGGTTGTAAGTTAGGGGGGCTGCATGTTCATTTTTCGTGTTGCGACAGTCCTTTGAATCAGCAGGCCATTGGCCACCCCAAGAGCCTGTCATTAACAAGGAGAACACAATCTGCATTCGTTGTTACAGGTTTTGTATTTTATTTTTGTATGTCCACTTGCCATCTCACCCTCAATGGTAAAATAAATGCAGCCCTGGCTTTCCCGCAGAAGCCTGTATTTTCTTGGAATTTACAATTGTATGGGTAAATTCTAGATAAGCTGTGGATTACAGCTTCCATCAGCTCCCTCAACCAGCATGGCTAGTGGTCAGGTATGTAGGGAGTTCTAGTCCAGAGTATCAAAATTAGTGATGTACTGAACCCCATGAAAAATATTCCTATTAACAATTTCCATCAGCTTAATTCTGCCCATTTATACAGTAAATATTACACTGGAGCTCTCTGCCAAAGAGATAAGCCATGAGAGACTTACATGCCAACCTTTGGGCTTCCCATCTTAAAATACAAAGGCAGGAAGGTAAAATTCCTGCAATTAAGTGGCCATAAAACAATAAAGCAATATAACCATGAAGCTAGTTAGGAAGGAGCATGTTCAAAGAGATGCATGGTGTACAACTATGTGTCTTATCTCATAGCAGTAATTTATTGCATTGTTTTTATGTATTCAGATATCCCATGGGTATCTAAATCAAATCTTGCTTTGATTTAGAAAGCTTCCATCCATCTTTTAATTGTGATTTTAAAATGTGCACTTTTAGATTTAGCTCATAAATTAGATATTCCTGTAAAAGCTTCAAAGCATGCAAAACCCTAGTTTTGGAGCCATCCAGCCACTCTCATTTACAGAGATGCTCCTTGCTCTTTTTGTGTGCATTCTTACAGGGGGATTTGCCCTCAGCTATGCATAAAATCCTGTATACAATGTCTTTCTTTCTTTCTTTGTTTGCTTGCTATGGCTTTGCATACTGCAAGCCAATCTCATCTATCCTTTATTGTGTAACATTATTCTTACTAAATAATAATAAAAAATCCTTCCAGTAGCACCTTAGAGACCAACTAAGTTTGTTATTGGTATCTCATACCAATTAGAAACTTAGTTGGTCTCTAAGGTACTACTGGAAGGAATTTCTATTTTTTATTTTGTTTCGACTATGGCAGACCAACACGGCTACCTACCTGTTATCCTTACTAGTAAAAGAAGTTGTTTTAGATGGCTTGCGTCTCTCAGTAGCTTCTTCGTGGTTTCTGAAGTTCTATACCTAGGAGAAATGTGCATACTTCTATGTGGCATTTATCACTGGGAAAACTAGGGTTGCTACTTTATCTGACAGCCAAGGGCTAGATATGTAAAAGGCAGCATTTAGACTTAGGAACAAAGTATTGCTTGCTGTATAACTTTGGTGACCTTTTGGTAAAAGAATTCGGGAACTAGGGAGCATCCTCTATGTACCACCCAGAACTCAGTTTTCTTGGAATGAGTGTCAGCAAAGACAAGTGCCTTTAGAATATATGGTTTTACTTACACATATACACAATCCCAGCATAGGATGGAGGTGCACGCAGCATTAACACCCAAAAAGTCTTGCTTCCTAATTAGTTGCAGCTTTGGATCCAGCACAGAGCAAGCATGTATCTGTGCCTCCAGCTTCCAGCTCAATTTGTTATGGTTTTGCCATGATAAGCATAACCAAAGCAGTTGCTCTGTGCCGTAGAACTAAAGGGTGGGCCTTCCTCCACCCACTCACCAAAAAGTCTGTTAGGTAGGAGAACAATAGCCAGTGTAGTGTGTGAGAGCCAATGCCATTACATAGACAAAGGAACTAGTTTGGCAAGCTTGCTCTTGCTCATTCTACCTTACTGATATAGGATACCAAGAACTGGAAGGGACTCAGGGCGTCATCAAGACCAGGGGTCAGCAATCTTTTCCAGCAGGGGGCCAGTCCACTGTCCCTCAGACCTTGTGGGGGGCTGGACTATAATTTTTTTTGGGGGGGATGATGCAAGAGCACGATGATCCCCGGTTGCTGCTTACCTGTGTCTTGCGAGTGGCAGGGACTGGCAGCGGTGGAGGGATGATTAGCAACGTGTGAAAGGGCTGCTTAAAATGCCAGCCGCTCAAGCACTGCTGCTGTTGGCACCAACAAAGTCCAGCCCCGTTCCTCCTCTAGGCAGGGCAGGGGGAAGCCGGGAGGAGGGAGGGAGGAGGTGGAGGCGGCGCTGCCGCAGCCGCAGAGGGAGGGAGAGGGAAAGAACACATGCACTGGCGATCCATGTGGCGATTCCCAGACCATCTGTGGGCCGGATCCAGAAGGCATTTTGGCCTGATCTGGCCCACAGCCCTTAGTTTGCCGACCCATGATCAAGAAAAAACCCTCAACTCATAACAATATAAAGAGGAGAGAGGGTAGTGTAAACAGCAGGTTTGCAAATTACTATCCAAAATAGTACAGGAACAGGGCTGGGGGAAAACATTTTGTAGGCTTGGGAGGAGCCCCCATTAGGTGTTAGGCACTAGTCCAGCTCACAGCTGTGTGAAGGCTTGAGATTCTGAAGTGGCAGCTGCAAATTTCAAGCACTTGCGTGATAACTTTGCAACCTCTAAGGCAGTGTTTCCCAACCTTTGGTCTCCAGCTGTTTTTGGACTACAATTCCCATCATCCCTGACCACTGGTCTTGCTAGCTAGGGATGATGGGAGTTGTAGTCCAAAAACAGCTGGAGACCAAAGGTTGGGAAACACTGCTCTAAGGAGGCATGTAGCTGTTTCGGGCCACAACTGTTAGCCTATTCATCAAATAGTTTTGGAAATGCCACCATTTTATTCACTTTAATTACATTCATTACACCTCACTTGTTTATTAAGCACTCGTAGTATGTGCCACTTTCGCGATTCTGCATATCTGAGGGCACGAGGGGAGCAAAAGGGTTCTTAAAATACTTCTGTTTTGTGCAGTGGAAAATACAGCTCTTGTTGCCAGAATGGTAGTTTTAATACAGTGCTGACCATTCATCATGGTTTTTAAGAATAAATTTCAGAATATTCAAACTAGCCAAGCTCTCCATTAAGTGTAAATCTTAGAATATATATTAGAAAAAGAGAGAAATTATTGGAAGTAATATGATAATCAACAACTGATTTTTTTGGTGAAAATTATTGGTATCCTAGAATGATCACAGTTGAACAGAGACAATATTGAGGAACTTGGAGAATATTAAAACAATTGTTAATGTTTTATTAGAATTGCATCATAACTGTTCTAAGTCAATGGTCTTGATTTAAGATACCGTATATGGTTTACTTATAGTTCTATTAATGAGCTGTCACTTCACAATTACCTATAGAAATATGGATAATTGGTGGAATGGCTTTGCCAATGATTAATTATGCTAGGCTCAATATTTTGTTCTTTGTTCAGTCTATATAGCATAAAGGACATGCAGTGTACTTAATACTGGATGTAGCATTTCTCTTGGGAAAGCTAATGAAATGCATATTTGATGGAACTGCTGTCAAATGGATACAAAATGGGATTAAAATTAAACAGTGTAATTATGCATTGTGCAATGACTATTTGAGAGGAGATGTCAAATGGGCTTCTGAAAGGAATACCAGGGATCACTGATTCATTAACAATTTTGGTAGGTGAGGCAGAGAATCACACTAATCCAATATTAAAGTGATAAAAAGCTGGCAAGGGTTACAGATCTCATTGAGGGTAGGGACAGAATATGATACGTTCTGAACAAATTGAAAAAATTCAATATATGAAGAGTCTTTATAGAGTAAGATTTAATCAAGATCATGCAAATTACTTCACACAAGATACTAAAATGTGCAAATGCAGAACTAATACATGCTTGATAAAACTCTCAAATGCAACAGGGGTGAAAAATGTGTGAAGGCTGCAGTAACTTAATTTGGTTCCATCGTCTAGCAAGGAATAAAAGAATAGACAAGTTCACATGTCAAAAGACATAGTCCAGCAGAAATTACGTTGTAGGGAACAGTCATTTCCTAGAATCCTAAAGCTTGGTTGGGACCTCAGGGAAATCTAGTCTGATCCCCTGCTGATACAGGAAACCTAAGAGGGGGCCATCAAGCCTGTAATGAAGGTGAACCCACCGCCAACCAAAGGAGCTTGTGGTCCCACTGTGGATCAGCTTGTAGCATCTGGAATGAGTAGGGAGCATCATCCTGTCCTTTGCCTCAGGGAGCAAGATGGCAAGGCCCAGCTCTGCAGAAAAACAAATGGCCCTTGGGTAGCTTCCCCACTGCAGTGGCTCTTCTGGTCAATAAGTTACTTCAGTTACATAAGAGCTAAGTTTGACCTCTGAACTTGATTTTCCCCTCACAAATATCAAAACAGTTTGCTGGTGTTATGATATGTGAAGCTGAAGTGCAGCTGTGTGTGGTTCAGGAAAACTGGCTTCCCGTACCACCAGTAATGTGTCTTTTCTGTCCCTTAGTTCCTCCCGGCTAATTACTATAATGTTGTGCTTTCAAGATTAATAACAATTGCCATGCCTAGCTGATTCTCTTTTTATGCACACAACGACCACCATAGATTCTACAGTAATGGTTTATTCTTTTCAGTGTTCTGGAACGGACATTCGCTACGTACAGTACCTAAAAGTGGGTTATTCCGTACCCTAAAAGATAGGCAGGGACAGGCCTTTTCAGTTTAGCTAGGCCATAGGCTTAAAAGAAAATGGAATCATCAAAATACAGTTTTATGAAATTATTATTTTCTGCAACACCTCAGATGAGAGAGCTAAAGGATGAGGAGCCATCACACATTCCATAGAACCTTCACACGTTGTGTTTCACTCCTGCTACTGTGTGCTGTCTTCAGCATTCAGTGTACAGTGGTACCTCGGTTTAAGAACAGTCCAGTTTAAGAACAATTTGGTTTACAAACTCTGCAAAACCAGAAATAGTGTCTTGGTTTGAGAACTTTACCTCAGTCTGAGAACAGAATCTGAACGGTGAAAGGGCACCGGTGGCAGGAGGCCTCATTAGGGAAATTGCGCCTCGGTTTAAGAACGGTTCTGGTTTAAGAACGGACTTCCAGAATAGATTAAGTTCATAAACCAAGGTACCACTGTAGTTGCTTAGAAGATATATTTTATTACAAAGCTGACAGTAATATATGTACAGCATTTGTCGTCTGAGCTTAATATTTAACTGAACAAATTAATTGCCAGGCTTGCTTGCTCTTAAGATTATATTCATGTTTAACATATGTGAGGATGGGGTGCGTGCTCAAAGGGGGCTGCAGGATAGGATAAAAGATGAGGCATGGAAATGGGGGTGGTCTGTGTGCAACAGAGAGTTGAAAAAAGGAAGAGATGGAGGTGCAAAAGGGGTTTGCAAAAAGAGAGGGAGTAGGAGGCATGGGAATGGGGTTAAATCTTCAGGATAGCTCAGTCAGTAGAGCATGAGACTCTTAACCTCAGGGTTGTGGGTTCAAGCCTCATATTCGGCAAAAGATTCCTGCATTACAGGAGGTTGAACTAGATGACCCTTGCAGTCCCTTCCAACTCTACCATTCTATGATTCTGTGAAAAGATTTAAGGGCTTCAAAGGGCTTAAGATTTAAGGGCTTAAAAGTCAGCACTTTTAATTGAGTCCAGAGTGGCCTCTGAAAATACAGAATTCAGCCTGCACCTTAAGCTGTTCAAGAAAGATAAAAGATTCTACACAATTAAAAAACAAACCCAGGCTATTCAGAACTGGTAGACACTGGCTGTGGGAAGAACCCATTAGCAGTGTGTTTGTAACTAGTAATGTCGTTACAATCTGCCAATAAGGCAGGGTAAAAAATACTGATATGGAAAGATGTCCATATAGCATTGTCAGTCAGAGCTCATTAAGAAGAAAAATACGGCTTAGGAGACATGGGTGATTTGCTGGGTCACCTAAGAGAAAAAAGAGACAGAGAAAGGAATGGAAAATGTTCCAATAAGTGGCAGAGAGTAACAGATAGTTAAAAGAGCAGATGCTGTGTAGTAGCTACAGTTGCTATCACAGCCAGGGGAGCATTTGTTCAGCAAAGAATGCAAGAGATGCACATTGAAGTGACATATTGTGTAAAATAATGCAAGCAATAGTGTGTAATGGCAGAAAGCAGTGGGTATTGCTTTTGTACATGAAGTGCACAGTGAGAGTCAATGAGCCTGTTGCATCACTGCTGAGTGTTAAGGGAATGGCCATATATTGTTGAACAAACTAGGGACACAGAACAAGCTTGCCCATTTTCTTACAATTTTCAGAGGGGGTAGCTCACTGCTGTAGCAAATACAGTGGTACCTCTAGATGCGAACGGGATCCTATCTGGAGCCCCGTTTGCATCTAGAAGCAAATGTAACCCGTGTCCACGTGTCTGCGCGTGCGCAGGTCACGTTTTGGCACTTCTGCGCATGCGTGTGACGTCCTTTTGAGCATCTGCGCATGCCCAAGCAGCGAACCCCGGAAGTAACGCGCTCCGTTACTTCTGGGTTGCCGCGGAGCACAACTAGAACGCGCTCATCTCAAAGCACATTCAACCCGAGGTATGACTGTAGCAGTCTTGTGTTACCTTAAACAAATTTATCATGGCACAAGCCTTCGTGGGCTTTGTCAGATGCATGCAGTATTTGTGTGTGTGTGTGTGTGAGAGAGAGAGAGCATAAACAGACCAGAAGCCAATGAAATGTATAAAATACACAGACACTTACAATTGCATAATGTCAAGTGTTTCTTCACAAAACAGTTGTTAACATAGGCATCCTGGATTACATTATAATTTTTCCCCATTCCTTAAGAGAACACTGTAAACAACTAAAAACTTTGCCAGGATGAGAGTAATGCTTGTAATGTACGAGAAACTATGGAAAAATGGATTATTATTCTTTTAATAAATTAGAGAACATAAGATAAGCAGTGGGGGGGGGGAGATTGATAATAGTAACCATGGAAAGGCAGAGGGAGGTCAAAAGATTCAGAGAATGCTAAACGAAGAAGTGAATGATGTCTTTGAAATTAAATTTGTTACTTAAAACAGCAGCAGCAACAACAAGAACAACAACAACATAACTGGAACTAACAACAACATAGGCATCCTGTTATTGGTAAGCCAATTAATACATACTGTGTGATTTATCATCACCATCATCATCATCACCATCATTAAAACATTGTCCTTATTCAACCCACACGTGACAGCATAGGACCTCTTTGTCATTTTCTTGCAGTAATATATACTGTGAAGCTAGGGCAAGTTCACTGTGGAGCCTGCAATCCAGCCCCTGTTTATAGATAAGCCTTTGCTAAGCTGTATCATTCAGCCAACCAGATAGCCCTGTTTCAGCCCTGTCATTGCCACTGCTGCTGCAGTCAGTTGCCTGCTTGGTCTCCCTGGCAGCACCTGTCTTCTTTAGGCTGCAAAGAGGAAGACTGAGAAAGTGTTGTTGAAGGGGAAGCAGCGACCCCCCCCCCATTACAGCTGTTCACCTGGACAAGACAGTCCTAGCTCAGCAGTTGAAAAAGGGTAGCAGCGCTGCTGAGAAACAGCCTAAAACAGGGACTTCCGGTTTGGCTGCACCCCATCACCAGAGGTGATAGCTGCTACTGGTCAGTTGGAGACTTCTTTTCCAGCAGGAGGTCACCATGTAAAACAGCCCATAGAGAGTTAAAGAAAGAAGAAAGTGTTTGGTCGTATTGACTTGGTTCCCAACTTTCCCATGAGCAGGAACCCTCAAGAGATACTCCACCTGGCAGAAGGGAGAGAGGTGATATTTGCTGGTTTCACCCTGCTCAATTATCCCATTCCACCCCTTGCTCAAAATCCCATCTAGAGGGTTGTGGAGAACAACATGGGAAGTTGTACAAGGAGGCTGCAGGACACACAACACAACACAACACATAGGAGTCTTCGTTGCACTGGGATTCCTTCTGTGAACCTTTCATTCAAAGACAAATGACTCAGGAGCCAAGCCACTGTAACGGACCTGCACTGGTTCAAAGCCATTAAGGACTTCCTAACTTTTCAAGACATTTTACAGATATACCTTCATGTCTCTGGTCCAGGTGAAAAGCACACCTTAGTAGGGGGCCCACTTAGTAGAGTACTTTCCACAAGTGCGATGTATGTCTCCTTTGATGGTATAATTGCAGTAACATGGAAATAGACTCTTTAATGTAGGAGAATGAGGGGGAAATACTCAGAGATTCAAAAGGGGTTTTCTTTCTCTATTTTTTGGCAGATAAAGAGCCTGAAACTATAACTTTTTGAGGAATTAGCCTATTCAACTTGGAAAATAGTTTAAACTGTGTACTTTGCTGCTCATTACTACTATTGAAATAACCATTAGGTATCCATATACTCTGGCTTATCCATCATCTCTCATACAACCCTCATTCTCCCCTCCCCGCCTTTACTTCCCCAATCTCTAAATCCTTTCTTCTGCTTCTCTGCTATCCGTAGCAATTTTCCCAGGCTCATTTCCCTGTCTTTAGATGGGAATTTATAGTGATGCACCATCATAGAACTAATGGTTCCCTGCCACAGACTTACTATTTGCCCCTGGGCTGGCTGCTTTCCCTCACCTTCAGTTCTCCATCTAGATAGGAATAATATAATGATGACCTACATCTCATGTGTAGTTTGGGGGCAAACATGATAAAGACTGGAGAAGCAAGTAGGTCACCATACTATATCATAGCTGATGGATTGCAGAACAGAACTGGTCACTTCTGACAGAGTCCTTTTAATTTTTTTTTAAGTGTTTCTTGTGCCATTTGTAGGGTGGATTCTTGTGTGTTTCCTGAGCTTTGTTTTGAAGTTAACTGTGTTGCATTTATTTCATATGGTTGGTGAGATTCAGATAAACCAGCTCTTCCTTTTCGATGAGCAAAACATGTAACTGGAATTCTTAGCAATTTTAAATTTATAGAGGCAAATCAATAACAGTTACACAAAGGGAGAAAAGACAGAAGTTGGCATTCACCGTTCTGGAAGGGAAAAGGGCAGAAACTATCTTAAACAAATAAAATGTCAGATTCGTTTTATAAATTTTTGTATTTGTGAATAATTATATCGAATAATTCTACCTGTGGGAATCTCTTAGGTGTAAGGTAATGCAAACAAAAAGTACAGTATCTATGGTAACAAACAAGGAACCATAGCTGTGCCAAAAGGAGACTTCAAGAGCCATTAAAATTCCTGTATCACACACTGGAAGGGCTGCATCAGAATGGTCAAACCACGTGCTACAAGCTGAGTGCATACAATATGAACAGTTCAAACAGGAAAGGATATATGAAGACTAGAAAGCCAAGTAAAATTTGGGCCAACGGTCACCAAACTTAGAGCCAATCTACACGTACAAATAAAATGCAAGGCCATAGAGTTATTGGGACTGAATACAGGAATCACTGATGTGATGCCCATGAGCAGAAGAAGAAGAAGAGTTTGCATTTGATATCCCGCCTTTCACTTCCTTTAAGGAGTCTCAAAGCGGCTCATAGGCGCCGACTCCATGGGGCCTGAGGGGGCCCGAGCCCCCTCAAAAATTCGTTTGGGGGGGCTCTGCCCCCCCAATAATTTAAGAAAATTATTAGTTATATTATGCTTTGTAAAATCACAAAATTATGTTGGTATTTTTTATTTTCCTTGTTTGACGATAGTTACCTTTAAAAATACATTCAGTAATGAGTTAAAACAAAGCCACTCCCGATCTAGAGAGGTGTGGGGTTGCGGGCTCTCGACCCATCAACAATCTCGCGGGGCTGGCGTCAGCCCCGCGAGAAGCGGGGATTCCCCCTAGCTCATTAATATTCACCGCCCACGGTGGCAGCCAATCGGCTGCCGCAAAGGGCGGGCCCTCACAGGTTCACTTAAGGTTGGGGCAGGCCGGTGCTCGCCCCTTTCGTTCCCCCAGCAGCAGCGGTTTGGAGGTCTTGGGCCCCCCCAATATTTTTTATAAGTCGGTATGGGCCCCCGCCCCCCCCAATATTTTTTATAAGTCAGCGCCCCTGAAGCGGCTAACATTCTCCTTTCCCTTCCTCCCCCACAACAAACACTCTGTGAGGTGAGTGGGGCTGAGAGACTTCAGAGAAGTGTGACTGGCCCAAGGTCACCCAGCAGCTGCATGTGGAGGAGCGGAGACGCGAACCCAGTTCCCCAGATTACGAGACTACCGCTCTTAACCACTACACCACACTGGCTCTCGAGCACATGAGGATCTACAGACCCCTCCATTGGTGCCCCTAAGGTCCCTTCCCCTTAGGCTTGAAAGTAGGATACCGTTGTAGCCAGTGGACTAGGTTGCAGCCTGTGCTTGGTTACAGGATGTGTGGAGTGCCTGCAACAGTTCCTCCAGTTGGGCCCCCAGGCCCAAAAAACATTGATAGTCCCTGCTGTGCCGTTATGGACGACAGGTTGGAAAGCAGGCATTAATGGGGAGGCAGGGACAAGTACATATGAGTAAGGAAACACTAAGGATTTGGGGTCTGTAAATATATGCAGAAGAAATAGCATAAAACATAATTTAAATTGCAGAGTGACTTAGCAGTTTGTATTGTGTTATCAAACCTTCCTCTGCTTTAAAAGCTCCATGAGACTTCAGGATCTGCTAATAAATTTTTGACTAGAATGTTTCCAGCAGTGGCAGAGCTTCATGCTCTGGCACCGGGGGGGGGGCGGAGAGCAGGCGGGGGCGGGGATGGCGAGAGTCCTGCCACCTGCAGGTACGTGGCGCATGTCCTGGGGATATGGCATGCCGCCTGTGGGGCATGGCGTCCAGCGCGGGCGGGGGGCAACCACAATGGCACCCGACCGGGATCGCGCTGCCGGGAGCAGTGCGCTCCCCCCGCACTCCTCTTCCTCCACCAGTGGTTGGAAGTGGTGTCATCTACTTTGCTTGTAGAACACCCCAGATACAATCCCTGACATCTCCAGGTGGGGCTGAGAGACTGCTTTCTGAAATCTTGCAAGGCAGCTTGGACAATACTGAACTAGATGGACTAATGGTCTGACTCCATATAAGGCAGGTTTCTGTGTTCCTGTGAACAGGTGGGAATAGCATTTAAACTTCTTTACTTCCCTTGCCTGTGGTCTGAAGTATCATGGTCCCAGTAAATGCTGTACCATGTGATTTAGCTGAATATAAAGATCAGCCACCAGTCTTCAAAGACAGAAAGTTCAGAACAACAACAGCTGGTCCCAGCTCTGGGTTTTAGGAGGCCCTTGGGCAAGACAGGTTCCATGGCTCCCCTCCCTCCCTCATTGAGCCTGTTACCCAACAGATATGATCAATCACAGTTCAGTGTCAGATAAATAAGGTAAATCGTAGTATATAACATGCAGGAATTTTATCCATCAGTGAAATCTGAAAAATAAGATTTTTGATAAGCTTTTTTTTAGTGAAGCTCTCCAAAATCATTTCAATACATTATTGATCTTTTCCAGTCAATTTGAGCCCTCTTGGACCCAAATTGGGCAAAAGGTGTGAAATCTATATTCCCAAACTGGATATTACATTTTTTAAAAAAGTAATTCAGGGTCTTTTTTCCTTCATTTAACACTACTCGCTATTGATGGCCAATCTGACTAATGTCTTGGGTTTCATGAAAAGGCTACCTTGTATATTTATGCCAGATGGTAACAACCACCCCATTTTTAGACCCCTGGTTAATAGACTATGGAGTAGCCAATGGGATGGCCTCAAGATGTTATTGGTTTTGATCTCCTACCACTCCAGTCATGGCCAATGGTTGGGGATGATGGAAGTTGGAGTCCATCTAGAAGGTACCCCTGCTCTGGCTGCATGTAAAACACTGAGGATGGCAGAAGATAATATGCATTATTGTCTGCCCATGCTACCATGGGTGCAGTAGCAGCCTATACCAGCTGCAATGAACAAATATAGTTGTTCCTAAACCATGAATATATCTGCTTTCATGGCAGTAAACACCTGCCCCTTTGCACATTTGCAGATGATGTTTGTGGTATATCCACGAAGCACTTGTCTTCATGACACTTCTCAGCCTCACTGCATGGGTGAGAATAATGAGAAGAAAGCAGCCCATCTGTATGTGAAGATTTATAGAAACAACTGACAGACACACTGGGCTTTTTGAGTTTATTTTTGCAAACATTCTGTTTTGATTAAAGCTCTTTTTAAGGGTGGTTGGTTTTTTTTTGTTATTTGTAACAATAATTGCATACTTGTAAAGTTTCCATGGAAACGGGTATGCATTTGTTTTTTAGCCAGGAGTATTGCAAATCCAAATGACAAAAATAATTGTATTTGTCACATGAAGTCAATCTTATCATCAGGACTATCAGTTCCATTGATTCCATCAACCAGAAAGCTGGGGGAGGGGGGAGCACAAAAGAGTTTTGTTGTTGTTTTAAGTGTCAGTTTATTAAATTACAGTGGGTTAAACCCGCACACTTTGTGCATTGCTCTGTATTGAGCTGTGTTGCAGGTGTTAGCCTCTCTTATTCCCTCTGTAAAGGATCACACAAGCTTCGAAAAAGAGGCATATAAATTATTCTAAATAAAGAAATAACAAACATTGTTCCAGTGTTGGAAGCGGTACAACTCTGAATACCAGCTGCTAGAGATCATGAATGGGAGAGTGCTTTTGCACTTGGGTCTTGCTTGTGGGCTTCCCATAGGCATCTGGTTGGCCACAGTGAGAACAGGATGCTGAACAGGATGCGTCCTTCCTGGAAAGACTCTTCTTACGTTCTCTTTCTGTCCTACTATTTCTTCAAAGAGTTTCAGCTTGTCCTGGGCAAGCTGGATCGATCAGTAGATATTTCTGCTGGAGCACCCCATCCCCCTTTATCACTGTGTCTCTGAATTGCTTTAATAAGATATTTGGTAAAGGTCCAGTCGTGGCCAACTCTGGGGTTGCGGCGTTCATCTCACTTTATTGACCAAGGGAGCCGGCGTACAGCTTCTGGGTCATGTGGCCAGCATGACTAAGCCGTTTCTGGCGAACCAGAGCAGCGCATGGAAACGCCGTTTACCTTCCCGCAGGAGCGGTACCTATTTATCTACTTGCACTTTGATGTGTTTTCGAACTGCTAGGTTGGCAGGAGCAGGGACCAAGCAACTGGAGCTCACCCCGTCGCGGGGATTTGAACCGCCGACCTTCTGATCGGCAAGCCCTAGGCTCTGTGGTTTAACCCACAGTGCCACCCTGGCACCAATAAGATATTTAGTCCACAGCTAAATTTTAGCCACTTTTAGTCACTTATGTAGTCACGTATGTAGCAGATCTATGAGGCATAGGAAACGCTTCACAGGCAGCTCCCTTTGCCTGAATGTGACTTGCTCCCCTTCGCTAATCCACCGCAAGTTCCATTCCCCTGTTGTGCCATGAATGCTTTCCACTGTTACCTTGCTCATGCTCACAACATCCTCACAACTACTTTATTGTGTGCATGTGCAGTTGTGAGATGAAACGAATTAAATAATTGGTGCAAATTGCCTCAGAGGGCAGAGAGCCAGTAAATGAGGTGAGATTTGAAAGCACATTCAGATACAGGTCCAAATCATAAGGCAACATATTTTTGTCTGCCATCAGAGAAGAAGTACGTGGGACAGCCCCTTTGCTCCTAAGCTGCATTTTCAACTCCATTGACCCTGTCTGCTTTTTGAAATGACCTTTGGTAGCATGAGATCTGGTGCAGTATGGTTCATACCTAAAGCACTGGGTAACATTGGATGAACAAGTTCCTGTGCTAGCGTCACTCCCCGTAGGAACCCGGAGCAATGTGGGGTTGAGAAGGATCTGAAGGTGTGAGCTGTTCCTGTATGATCTCTAGCATTATCACACAACATGGGGAGGAACTGCATTTGTGTTAAAAAGAGTAATGTCAGAAAGAGGTCTTAAGCCAATTTATGCTAAATTACCATTTCCTTGGGAAGTGGGTGGTGCTGTGGTCTAATCCACAGAGCCTAGGGCTTGCTGATCAGAAGGTCGGCAGTTCGAATCCGCGCGATGGGGTGAGCTCCTGTTGCTTCGTCCCTGCTCCTGCCAACCTAGCAGTTTGAAAGCATGTCAAAGTGCAAGTAGATAAATAGGTACCGCTCCGGCGGGAAGGTAAACAGCGTTTCCGTGTGCTGCTCTGGTATGCAAGAAGCAGCTTAGCCATGCTGGCCACATAACCCGGAAGCTCTACGCCGGCTCCCTCGGCCAATAAAGCGAGATGAGCACCGCAACCCCAGAGTCAGCCATGACTGGACCTAATGGTCAGGGGTCCCTTTACCTTTACCTTACCATTTCCTTACAATGAGCCTGCTGGGAAGCCATCATCTGATTGCATCTAACTGTGTCATTATGGCCCTCTCATTGAAGCAACAGACAATGGTGTCCACCAGGGCAGCACTTGGGGGCAGACGTCCAGTTCTCCACTAAGCAGAATGAGCAGAAGATTCCCCCAAATGCAGCAGCGTTGGTTTGCCAAATTGTGAGTGGGTGAGGTAATGCACATGGCCAGGTAAAGGAAAGAGTCCTTTAAAGTCCAGACTCTAAAATCACTTAGCAATACCACTGACAGCTCTGGCTGGAGGAGGCCATATTCTTGGGTATCAGAGGCAAGGTTCACCCCAGTAAATATGAGGGGGCAACCAAAACTGTATTAGACTGCTTTCACACAAGCAAATTACAATGCAACGACAGCTAGAAACCCACTGTGAATTCACTTTGCATGTCGGCTGAAGCGCATGGTTCACCACTCTTGTAAATCACAGAATAATAATAGAACTGCAGAGTTGGAAGGGACCCTGAGAGTCATCTAGTTCAACCCCCTGCAATGCAGAAATATGCCGCTGTCTCGTGCGAGGATCAAACCTGTGACCTTGGCATTATCAGCACCATGCTCTAACCGAGCCATCTCCACCTATTGTATTAAATGTAGTATTAAATGCGAGAGCATGAAGGCTTGTTTTTTAAGCAGGCTGCTACTAACCCTGCCTGGCATAGTATATAAAAGATGAAAATATGAGTGTAGTGATGTCTGTGCATACTTACGACTGCTGGCAGGAAGCCACCGCATGCAACCATCTCATAATATCGACTTTCAGCCACCACCAGCCTGATGATCATGTGATTGGACTTTTATTCCATCAGTTTGCAATAATGTTAGGAAACAAGCTTTTTATGCAGCAGTGTTAGTCATTAGAAGAATACACTTAATAGAAACAAGAATTGAATTAACTGAATTAATTTGTTATTGTGTAGGGGAAAACACTTTCCCATGCTGAAATGATGTAAAAAGGGCAGTAAAGTGCAATGGAATTCTGTGCTAAAAATTAGATTTGCTACCTACAGATTCTCCCTTTCCACAAAGCTCAGTGACCGTTGCCAATTTAGTATCAAAACATGATTGGCTAAATGGTATTTAATTATATAGTGATAAATTAGCATTGGGTTTTATCACTAACATCCAGATGCATGCTTTGTAAAACATGTGGCTGTATCATCCTTTACATGCTTCCTTCATTATTTGGTTTCTAATTTGGCTTTGGAAGGATACCAATTCCAGCTATTAAGTATTCACTCGTATATTAAAATTAGATATTCAGCATCGCAGTAACAGCAAGGTCACCTCTTAGCCTTATTATAATATCAGAACAAGATCATTCCTTGAGACAGAGACATGAAATTGTTCTCTCCCCGCTTGTTTCACAATTTGACTTGCACTTTATAAGTATTACAGTCCAGTGACTCCTCTTCTTGTTACCCACCTCATGCTTCAGTAGGCAGCTGCCTGTGATCTCATAAAGTCACTTTAGGACCACAGGAACATTGTTGTGTTGGTACAAGGGACATAAAGGATGAGTAATGTGCTGATGAGTAATGTGCAATGCACATCAGTGATATTGTATAGATGGTAATAAATAAACGAGACTTGCATGGTATTGATGCAAAATGATAAGGTTGAACAGCCTACTTGGCGGCAGTTCGGATATTGTTGTGAGAGGAGCCATACTGCAACAGAATTGTTCTCTTTAACTGTGACCAAAGATAACACTTTGAAAAATGAAACTGTTGTTGCACCTTTCAATAGTGCATATCATATAGGCAGGAACTATTTACAGTTGATCCAGGGTGCGTGCATCTAAGGGCTTACCCGCATTCTTCTGCCCTGCCCTTTCCAGGCACAGATCTGCACATAAAAGCTCAGTGTCTTGAGTATGTGTGAGGTTTTTCACCCCAGAGTTTTCCCCATGAAAGCCTGTGGTGATATCACCCCTTTAAGACTGGTTCATGGGAATGGGTTAGAACCTCAGAAATAATGAGCTTACATACAGCTGTCTCCCTTAAGGCTTCAAGGCTGGTGTCCCAAGGTAATTGGGTGGAAGAGGTGAACACCCTTGGTCTAAGTTCCCTGGATTGGTGGGAGCTCTCAGTAGCCAGCCTGCCAAGCCGAGGTCAGCATGTATTTGGGCTTTTGACAGCATCTTGTTCCATTGCTCAGCCTACTGAGATTTAAGTGTAAGCGTTTTTGTTAATTAGCTGGATAAGCTTGTGTTTGTTGTTTTCTTACCTTCTGAGTTATTTTAATCTGTGTAATTATTTGGAGTTTTTCTCTCTTGTAGGGTTTTGTCTGTGTATGATTTTATGAAATTTGGTCTGGTCTGAGTTCCTGAACTCTTTAATTTTGACCATGCTTTTCGGAACAAGTGTCACCCACCACTTTTTAGCATTCAGTTGGAACAAACAATACAGGTGTCCTATGGATTGATGTTGGCTTCAATTGTGCACTAAAGTGTGTGTTTTTGTGAGGAAAGCTCTGGAGGAGAAGAAAAAAGGGTGCTCAGACACAGAACTTTAAATCACAGACCTAGTGCTGGATTTATGTATAAGCTAAATAAACTATTGCTTAGCGCCCCACTCTCTTGGCCCCCCCCCTAAAAAATTAAAGGAAAAAAGTGGATGCACATTTCCAAAATATAAGATAAAAAACAAATAAAATAAAACCTACATACAGTTAGAGCTTAATAATTATTTCAATATTAATATACCTTTTCTTAATTGTATTTCAGTTCAATTACTTTGATAAAATACATATTTTGTTTTGTGCAAATGGCTTTAGAGACCTATTAGGTCCATAAATTACCATATAGCATATATTCAACAACAACAAAAAGTGACAATTTGTTGTTGACAAAGAACAGCTGGGCATATAAAGGGCCCCATTACCTTCAGTAGCTTAGGGCCTTATCAAACCTAAATCCGGCCCTGCACGGACCATGCCTGAAAAGAGCGGAGGAAAGGTAACTGTGGATAAGCCTTATGTGTTGCGTCTGGTTCAGTGAATCTAATCCCTGTAAACTACAGGAATCAATGCTGAACCGAGCTATTCAGATAATGTCTTGTATGTCATACAGAGTTTTGAACATATAACTCCCAGACATCTGGCAACTGTGTCACAGGCATAGCAAGCAGGAAATGTCTCTTAAAGAAATAGCAATAGCTACTTATTTTAACAGAAGTAACTGTAACTTATAAGAGTAGAAGTGGAGGAAAGGAACCAGGACAAAACTATAAAAGGGTTTGGCAGCCACAGCAGGCACCATCTGGAACTATGTGATTCTATATCCATTGCCTCTAAACTCACTGAGGAACATTGGAAGAAAGTTGGCTGAGAGTGGAAATCCATTCACTTTTCAGAAGCGAAAAGCCTTTGTTTGAGGAACCTTGGCAGGGGTTTGGCATAAGTGCCAGCAGACCAGCTGTCCAAATGCAATACAGAGTGGTCACTTCGTTGTTCTGGGCAACCTGGCAGAATAGCTGTTAGCACTTCAGTCAAGGAAAGCTGTTATGGCGACTAAAACTTGTTATTTTGAAAAAAGCGTGCTGTGTGGAGTTTGGTCATCTTGATTACTATCAGCAGAGTTTTGCCTAAAGTGACACTTGCTGGGAATCTGAGATTTCACAAAAGAATATCACATTACTTCAACAACTACAGGTGTTTCCTTGAAAGGGCAATTTACCTGTGGGGATGGAAAGAATGAGCACTTTTGCAGTTTCCATTAGGAATGCAAGATAGGAAAGCTGCAAGTTGGCTGAAACTGAAGTGCCTGGGGGCAGTGGGGGGTGCAGGGGGGTCAGGCGCACCGGGCGCAACATCTGGAGGTTAGGGTTAGGGGGCGCAAATCCACGGGTTAGGGGGCGCAAATTACTTGCCTTGCCCCGGGTGCTGACAACCCACGCTACGCCACTGCCTGGGGGTGCAGCACCTTGCCTCTTTGCAAAGACACCATAAATACCCAGTGCTCTTTCTTCCAAGGAAAAGGACCGAGCCCAATGCCAGTACATGATAACAGTTCCTATATATAAGCAGATAGGGTTTCCAAAATCTATTTGCCACATGGTACCTCTTCCTTTTGAGAGATGTGAAACTTTTGCAGAGGTTCTAGTGAAAGGAAAAGCTCTACTTGCCTAAATGCATCCTTCCGCGGAGCTATTAAGTGCATAGAAAAACCTATGGGATCAGCAATTGGGATTCAACTGCAACAAGCCTTGTCATTTTGCTAAAACTTTACCAAGTTAATTTAGCTTCTGTCTCTGGCACTGACTCAGTTTGCTTTGGCAATGAAGTGCTGTAAAAAACAGCCGCTGCCAAGATGCAATAAAGGTTACAGTTGTTGCAGCTAGAGCTCTTTTCAACATCACTGGCAAAATGTTTTGGATTCTGAACAAATTACAATGCGAGTGAAGCTCCATTATAAGCAAGCCACAGGCCCAGTTCAGATGATTACATAAACCATATGCCACAAGTGGCTAGCCTTCTTATAGCCCAAGAATCACGTTCATCCTTCGTTATCCCTTAGTGTACTGTGTGCCAATGGTGGGTATGATCACCACATGCTCTTCCGCACACACAGGAATCACTACCACTTTGTCTCCGGTAGATTGATCCAATGGCCATGGGGGGGAGGCAATTTGCATCCTCATCAGGGTGCTGGGTTGAGTGGAGAGCTTTCAACCAATCTGCCTACTCCAGAATTCGCCTGCCCTCTTTGCCACTGCCACCAATTTGCTGGGTGTTGAGGGGGACAGCAGAAAAGTTTGCTTTGATTTACATGATCAGGAATGAGCTGCGGCAAGCCTTGAGCTCATGTACTCTCCCACCCCACCCCCCACTGTCATTTTAAAACAAGCTACAATTCTGTGTTACATTCAAACTCAAGAAACCATGGTTTGCTCTAAGCAAATTTAGTTTAAACAAACTAGGAACAAAATGGCTCCAGAGCTTTGTTAGAACAAATCCTATTTCCCCAAGTTTCTTCTAATGAAAAGTTTATGCTTTCACTCCGCCCCTCTCGCATGCAAAGGAGGAGGAAAGGGAAAGTGGAGTCCAAACTCACCCCATGGTGGTCCCTGATCTAGTGGGGGTGAAGTTTGGAAGGAGACTGAGGAAGAGCTGAGAGTGTAGTATAGTTAATAAAGAGTAATTTGCCTTGATAAGTTATGGAATCTCTTAATCAGGGGCAACTAATTGCACATGGTGCCAATGACACCCACAACCTGGCTGAAAAATACTAAAAGAGAGACACATTGGGCTTCAAAGAACAGTAAAGTTGAAATGAGTTCTACATGTTGGGCAGGGAGAAGATTGCAGCAGTCTCTTTTAGTGTCTACCCACCACCACCTTTCCAACCCATGCATATCTGCCCTTAGTGTGTGGCCCAAATAGGGGCACAGATTTGAGAGGCTCTAGATAGCTTCAGGGTTAATCAGCAAACTTGAAGAGAAGCAGATTAACACACAGAACACACTGACTTATCTAATGCAGGATCAGGCACATGATAACCTGCTATCATTCAGGATGAGGGAAGGAAGAGTTAAGGAAACGCAATAAAGTGATGGATATTATTATTATTATTATTATTATTATTATTATTATTATTAAAAAAAACCTTCATTTTTATGTGAAATGTGATTAGCAGGCAAAGTTTAGCTCACATGTGCAACTGGAAAATGAACCTGTGGATGATTTTATTATCATCACCTCCAGAGAAGTGGACACGGAGCAATGGTTCCAAACTACAAGAAAAAAGATTCCACCTAAACATTAGGAGGAACTTCCTGACAGTGAGAGCTGTTCGACAGTGGAATTTGCTGCCAAGGAGTGTGGTGGAGTCTCCTTCTTTGGAGGTCTTTAAGCAGAGGCTTGACGACCATATGTCAGGAGTACTCTGATGGTGTTTCCTGCTTGGCAGGGGGTTGGACTCGATGGCCCTTGTGGTCTCTTCCAACTCTATGATTCTATGATTCTATGATTCTATCTCTCTATGCGTTGTCTTCAGCTTAGCGCTAATCAAAGTGTTCTATCAGTGCAAGATTTTCTCCTTGTGCAACAGAACATTTTACCCCTATCCTTGCCCTATGCTTTCCCCAAAAAACCCCAAAGCAAATTTGTGGATGGCATGGGAATCACAAGGGGGGAGAGTAGAGGGAGGAAATCCCACGGCACTAACATTAATCTTTATGTGTAACTATTTGCTTGAACACCTCCCTGTATTCCCTAGCTGAACATTTTGAATACAGTGGTACCTCGGGTTAAGTACTTAATTTGTTCTGGAGGTCCGTACTTAACCTGAAACTGTTCTAAACCTGAAGCACCACTTTAGCTAATGGGGCCTCCTGCTGCTGCCGCGCCGCTGGAGCACGATTTCTGTTCTCATCCTGAAGCAAAGTTCTTAACTCGAGGTAATATTTCTGGGTTAGCAGAGTCTGTAACCTGAAGCGTATGTAACCTGAAGTGTATGTAACCCAAGGTACCACTGTATTGCACCCTTCCAGATGAAATGATCAGGATCAAATCTTTCTCCATCAGTGTTCTCAGATGACTACTAATTCTACTCCTCAACAGAGTGAAGAAAAAGCTGGAATAAAATATTGAAATGGAGATCACTGAACTCCATTAACCAACTGGATAAAAATGTTGAAAGAGAATTGCATCCCATGCCACTTGTGGAGCACACCCTAGGGCAGCTAGAAAGAGCCCAAAGTGTTCTCTAAATTGGATGCCAAAAATGGCAGATTCCATTGACAGGAAGCTCAATGAATCTAGCAATGTTCATTACTCCTTTGGGGTGCTACTGTTGTAAAAGGCGGCCCTTTGGGAATACCTCGGCTCCCAAGCACTTCCAAATAAAGGATGAGCTATTTACTTTGGGATATTGAAGTGATGGTGTGCAATATAAACACTGCTATAATCACAGAGTTGAAGGTCACACTCATCAAGCACAAATGTGAATTTGGAGTGTACAGTGTTACCTCGGGTTAAGAACTTAATTCGTTCCCGAGGTCCGTTCTTAACCTGAAACTGTTCTCAAACCTGAGGTAGCACTTTAGCTAATGGGGCCTCCAGCTGCCACTGTGCTGCTGTGGCACGATTTCTGTTCTCATCCTGAGGTAAAGTTCTTAACCTGAGGTACTACTTCCAGGTTAGTGGAGTCTGTAACCAGAAGTGTTTGTAACCCAAGGTACCACTGTACACTAATGGAATACACTTTATGGAATGTGTCATAGAATCATAGAATCGTAGAGTTGGAAGGGACCCTCAAAGTCATCTAGTCCAACCCCCTGCTATGCAGCAACACTGGTTAAGAGGGTATATGCCCTGACCCTGAGAAAGTAAAGGCGGCTGGTAAATTTCAAGCTCCAAAACACATAGTGTAAGGTCTGCCTATTTCTGGAGTGGTAGATGTTTTGGTGTACTTCCTACCTTGTCTGCCATCTTTCAGATCTTACAAACCCACTCAATGAACTGTTGCGATTTAGCAAGGAGTTTGCCTGGAGTCCAAATCAGAAATAAACCTTTCAGTATATCAGAAAGGCTCTGACCACAGCACCTATTCTGGCAGAATTTCAAGCACTGAGACAAATCATTTCACCAGCTGCCTCATCTTATGAACTGGGAGGAGTATTACAACAGTGTCAAGACAATGTCCAGTTTGTTCAACAGCTTTTGTTTCAAGGATATTGGCAGTGGTGGAATTAATGTTTAGATTGAAAAGGATGCGCCAGCAATCACATGGGCACCTGAATGGTTCCAAGATTTTATTACTGAACTACTTTTCCCAACTGAAACAGACTATAAACCCCTGGCCCATTTTTATGACCAAAAGAGTGGATGACCTCACACCTAGAATATAACCTTTTTTATTGTAGATGATACAATATTGATTTGATACCACCCATGTATCAAGAACCTTTTCCCCCCAATTCAGGAGATGCAAAAGTTACAAAAGAAATAAAGTGTATAATAGATGCCCAAAAATTATAAAGAGACCATAGGAGATATACAAAAGAATAACACAGGGAAAAGGGGGGGGATTCAAAGAATTGAGCATGTTTCATTAAAAGACTGAATAATAGATAAAAAGTATTACAACATAGGCACTTCAGTTTTAATGGTCTCCCATGTTACCTTATAATATTTTTACAGGAGCACGTAATCAATCGCCTTTCCTGAAATTCCTAACTGTTGTTTAATATAATTAACTAATGACTCTCAGTCAGTCAGTGCTTCTTTATTTTCCTTCTGCATTTTTATTAAAGATTTCCTTGGTTTACAAAAGTACGTGCCTTCTTTTTTCATGTTGTACAGTGGTACCTCTGGATGCGAACAGGATCCGTTCCAGAGCCCTGTTTGCATCCTGAGCAGAATGCAACCCGCATCTGTGCGTGTGCGCAGGTCGCGACTTGCCGCTTCTGCGCATGTGTGTGATGTCATTTTGAGCTTCTGCACATGCGTGAGCGGCAAAGCCCGGAAGTAATGCATTCCGTTACTTCTGGGTTGCCGCAGAGCGTGAAAACACTCAACCTGAAGCGACTTTAACCTGAGGTATGACTGTACTGTCTTTCTTACAAATCAGTTACATTTGTTGAGTAAATTAGTGTTGAGTACAGTATAAGGTTGGGGAAGAAGAGTGGGGAGAGGGGGGTGGTGTGGTGAGGCTTATATTATTTTGTATAGTGTACGTGTGGGGTTTTGTATCAGTGTCAGCTGGGTAGGTTCTCTTTCTATTCGTTTCTATTCGTTTATTATATTTCCTTGGTAGTGAGAGGTGTTGGGAGGCAGGGTGTGGTTGGTTGTCTGTGGTTGTCTGCAATGAGGTTTGTTTGCATTTGGGGGCGGGGCTTGTTGGATCACGTAAGCCAGATTGATTTGTATGCTGTTGGTGGATTCTTGTTGCTGTCTTGTTGGGCTGTGTATGCGATAAAGGGGAGTCATACTGGGGTGAAGGTGTCCTCTTCTATTTGTCCCTGTGTCAGTTTCAGTTTATTGGTTAGCTTTTCTAGTAAGCCATTTCCCGTACAATTTGATACCATTGGTCCATGTTTACTCCTGACAGGTCTCTCCAGTGTCTGGCTATGAGGCTTCTGGCTGCTGAGAGTAGGGGGGTTATAAGCTCTTTGTAATGTGAGTAGTCATTATGACAGTGTTTCCCAACCTTTTTTGGGCAAAGGCACACTTGTTTCATGAAAAAAATCTCGAGGCACACCACCATTAGAAAATGTTTAAAAAATTAACTCTGTGCCTATATTGACTATATATAAAGTAACTCTCTTTAATAGGAATCAAATAAACACAAATAAAGTATTTTATAATTACTTTATTATGAAATAGTAAGTAAACAGAAATATGAAAAATTATAAAATACTTTATTCAGTGAACCTGTGAGGGCCCGCCCTTTGCAGCAGCCGATTGGCTGCCGCCGTGGGCAGTGAATATTAATGATGTATCATTTTTGTGCTTCATGCTGTGGCCACAGACATGTGATCTGATGGTGAATTTGGGGTGACCCAATGCAAAAATCCTGAGAATCCCTGTGGATCCATGCTTTTAAACCACATTTTAAGTGGGGAGGGAAGGAAAAACACAGAACGGACAAGGAGCACGAGAGGGGTGTGCAGAGAAGCAGCTGGCTAAGAATGCAGGAGAGGGATTTAACGGGGAGGGAGGAAAGGAAGGCAAAAGTTTTCCCTCACCTACTCACCCAAGCCAGCCAGCTCACACGCGCGCGCTCTCTCTCTCTCTCTCTCTCTCCCCCTCTCCCTCCTGCCTGCTTGCCTGGAGGGGAGGGGCTTTCCCTGCTCTTTGTTCCGTTTGAGCAAGCACAGCAAGGAAACAGAGGCGGGTGGGCAGTAAGACCCTGAGGCAAGTGTGGCTTGTGCTTGCTCAGCAGCTTATTCACGGTGCTCCGCGGAACGGTGTTCTTCATCCCGGCGGCGGCGGCTCCCTCTCTTTCCTCTCAAGCAGAGCGGCCTTCCTGCTCCAGCCGCGCCTGCGCCTGAGGAGTTTCGAATCTGCCGCCGCGCGCAGGGTGACGTCACGGCCGCCGCCGGGCCAATCCGCCTGCTCGGCCCCGCCTCCCTTCTTCTCGCCTCCCTCACGAGAGGAAGCGCCTCCCTCGCGCACGGCGGATGCAGCCTGAGCAGAGTCCCCTCTCGCTTAGAGCAGTGTTTCCCAAGCGGCACACGAGGCAACGTGTCGCGGCACACTAGTGTGCCGCGGAACACCGGTTGGGAAACACTGCATTATGATATTGGAAGATGTTCAGTAGAGCTAGTTCTGGGGTGAGTTCTAATACCTGTTTAGTTATTTTGCATAACTCTTGTAGGATTGCTTGCCAGAAGGGTTGGATTTTAGGGCATTTCCACCACATGTGGAGATGCAGTCTCTCCAACATCTTGGTGAGGTTCCTGGGCATTTCAGCTCCAGTTTCTGAGGTATTAAGTACCACCTGTAGGTGAGTTTCAGGGTGACTTCCCTTCTTTTGGCTGACATGGACATAAAGGGAGGTCTAGACCACATTCTAGTCCATTGGGGGGGGGGGTTAATTTCATAGCCTATGTCATCCTCCCATTGTTCTTTGATTGCGTCAAGTGGGGTTGTGGGATTTTGGAGCAGTATTTTGTTTATTGCGAGTACCATCCCTTTGCCGTGTTCCTCTGCTGTCAGGAGACTGTTTTCAAAGGTGGTCAAGGGCCTAGTGGCTGCTGATTTTACTGCTGGATTGTTTAAGAAATTCCTTCTGCATTTTCATCCTTCTTAGCTTTATTATCTCCAACTGCATGCTCTCTCTCTCTGTCTCTTTCTTGCTGATCAGTTCTATTTTGGTTGGTTTTCTGTTGTCTTTCCAATGTTTGTCCTGTGCTGTCATGAGTTTACAGAGTACTTGCACCTGACAGTTTTCTGGGATACTATATCCTTCACACAATTTAATAAAAATGTTTATAAGTTCATTTTTACTTGGAACTAAAAAGCATAATTTATCACTTCCGGCCCTGTATTCCAGATACTTTCTGCTCTTGGGCATTTCCAACAAAATATGGTAGGAGTCCCCTTCCTTCTCTTTGCAGAACTAGACATGGCAATCTCCCACTTTGGATGTGATTTTACATTCTTGACAGTCATTGGTAGGATGTTGAAGAGATGAATTGGAACAAGATGTTACTAGCATCAGACACAAAGCTGCAGGGAATCTGGGGAAACAAACAAGAAGATACAACCTAAGTTTGGAAATGGAAGTCCTTGCATGAAAGGAACAACTTGGTTTGATACAATCCTGTAGTTAGTGCAGATACTTTTGCAATTTTCAAGTGTGTAGATATCACACACGCAACTTTAAAGATTTCTCAATATAACCCAAAACAGAAAGAGCAGCCAGCAGGAATTTGATTGGGTGGAAGCTAACAAGCAGACAGGTTATCAGTCATACCCGGAATTGGAATCAGTCATTACAAGTGTATCAGACATCTTGGAAGGAAATCCTTCCAAGGGTAAATCTACATATCAAAGAGGTTATTACTTTGCTACACATGATTGCCTGAGGAATGTGAAGGCAGGGTAACAAAGAAAAGTTTTGGGAGCATGAAATCACGGCTGTGCAGAAGTTTTTAATTATTTTATTTTATTTTTATTTTTTAAAATGTTTTCAAATTAACATTATTACAGCTATATATTCCCAATAATTTTAAAACTGAAATGCTCAGGTTCAAATTATTAATGAAATATTAACCAAAAAAGAAGTTTCTGCCACAAAAGGATACAGGGAGAACCAAATCTCAGTTACTGGATAACAGGGAGGAAAGGAACAATTTTCAGCTGCCAGGGGAAGAAAAGTGCTTATGGAGAGGTTTCTAAGCACATTCAGTAGAATGAGCTGAGATATCTGCTTTAGAGCTTCATATAAAACATGCAAAAATGAAGGAGAAGTGCCTGGACACATTGCATGCACAAACCCTGCTCCCATCTATGGTTTGAATGTTAGGCAAATGCCTGGACACATCTTATATTATTACCTGCTATTCAATATATACTTTTGACCTTGATGCCAGTTCCATTTGCCTGCCCTTGCATTTTGCACTGTATTCTCAGTTTTGCTGTCCCCTTTGTTCATTTCTAACCAGCTGGTGGGCATTGCTGCACTTGTAAAGGCAATAAAAACCAATTATATTTAAATTGCTTGACTTCTGGTGCAAGCTTACTTGCTGTCTCTCTGACCTGATCTAATCTAAAGCTCAGAGATAAGATGATTCGCCATCCATGTTTGACAAAAGTGTGAAATAAATAAAGAAGTCCATTGGTTCCCACCTGAGAACTCTTTCAAATATAGTGCAGAGATTAATTGACTCACTTCATGCCAAAGGGAAGAATAAAATGCACTAGTGGGAAAATATTGCTGTAAATTTTAAATTGCTGGTTTTAGCAGATAGGAGGACTGTGTCAGTAGTTAAATCTAGTATTGGGGAATTCGATTCCCAGTACAGATTTCACAATGGCAATGCTGCATATAAAAATGTACTCTAGTAGGTTGACCATCAACAAAAAAGAGGGCAAAAGGTAGCACAGATTTGCATCTATAGACACAAGTTTAGAAACAATTACTATAATTTAAAATAGAAATAGTCAGTCTGCTGACCATGTGCTGCTAACTGCTAATAAAAGATAAAGGGACCCCTGACCGTTAGGTCCAGTCGTGGCTGGCTCTGGGGTTGTGGTGCTCATCTCACTTTATTGGCCGAGGGAGCCAGTCATGTGGCCAGCATGACTAAGCTGCTTCTGGCGAACCAGAGCAACTCACGGAAACGCTATTTACCTTCCCACCAGAGCGGTACCTATTTATCTACTTGCACTTTGACGTGCTTTCAAACTGCTAGGTTGGCAGGAGCAGGGACTGAACAACGGGAGCTCACCCCATCGCGGGGATTCGAACCGCCGACCTTCTGATCGGTAAGTTCTAGGCTCTGTGGTTTAACTCACAGCGCCACCAGCGTCCCTTGCTAACTGCTAATAGGCAAGGTCAAAGAACCTGCTCTCCTTTCTTATGCTTCTTTATCAAACAAAGGACAGTCCTCTGACAATCCTTCAAATACCTGTTTGTGTGTGTACTTCTTAATGGCAAAATGGGCAAAACCGTGCAGTCTGGCAACCTTGAAAGTATTGCCCAGTCAACTCTGCAGCAGCAAAATAATTAAGGCATGATTTGTTTCAAATTATGAGGTGAAAATCCCCTGCTTAGTTTTGTACCCTTAACATCTTGTGATACGCAGGACTAGCTTTTCTCTTCAGATCTGTCACCAGTAGCTAAATATAAAATGATATTTAAAAGCTAATCTGCTTATACTGGAATGTAAACACTCTTTAACAGTAAGGAGAACACTTCCAGAAGTAGTAAACACAGCCTTAGGAAACATATCACACAGAACAGCATACAGGCTGTTGTTGATAATATGTGTACACACTGTAACCATCAATCAATCTCGTTTTGCTTTTGTATCTCCTTTGCAAACACTAAAGCCTCAACTCCATGCCCTCCAGGAACTAACTCACATATGACACCATTTTAACCTTCACAATTCAATTCTAAACAAGCAGTGAAAAGGGTGTTTTGTTTTGTTTGTTTGCTTAACTTCTGTTTAGCCTCTAAGCTTTACATACCTGCTCCCAGGCAGTAGTCGTTTTCGGAGACAAAAATGGGAACAATAAATGGAATGCTAGATGTTTCTAGGTGGGATGTGCTCTTCTTCTTACTGGTGTGTGTTCTGACATCTTTCACACATGGAAGGGGAAGGATTTTTTCAATCAATCAAAATTATTTGGTTTTTTATCAAAAGTTGATGCATGCACACACACGTACCAATCAATCGGAGAACAAGCGCTGCATATGGCCCAAGCAATTTTAACTCATCACCATACAATACTATAGAGTTATCTGCCTCTTGCCACAATTCTGTTACGGTTGGACATACTATTATGCAGCCCCACAGGACTTTTTAAGAAATGGCTCTAAGCTGGGGGGGTGGGGGAATCTTTTTCAGACAATAGAAAATTCTGTTATCTAATCCATTGCAACAGAAATTGGAAGCACTTTTCAGAATCCTTGAGCCTGTGGGGATCTAAGGCACCAGCTGCAAACACTTGTTCCAATATAATGAGAACAATACACCTAACAAAGAATTCTAACCAGAGCCCAATTTTGTTGTTGCTATGTGAAATGAACTCTTTTATATTGACCCAAGAAAGCATTCCTCAACCTGCTGCCCTCCAGATGTCCTATCATCCTTGACCATGCTGCCTGGGGCTGATGGAAGTTGTAGTCCAACAACATCTGGAGAGTACTAGGTTGGAGGAGACTGGCCTAAGAAGAACCCTGCTGGATTCAGCATTTTCTTTTCATCAGTGGCCAGCCAGATGCCTGTGGAAGTTCATCTCAGCAGGACATGAAGTGGTGACTCAATATGAGCCAGTGTGATTGCAGGCAGTGGATGACAAGGCTGCTCCTGTGGCTTTACCAGTTCACAGAAGAAGGAATTTCAACGTGTGCAGCAGTATGCCATACAAGGGCAAGCAAATTCCTTTTTCAATTCCCTTTTCTACACAAGGAACTGGAGCTTTTCTGTCCTCTTTTGCATCTGGGCCAGGCAATGTTATCTGAGTTACAAAAAGGGGCTCACAGATCTTCTCCTACCCTCCAAGTTTGTGACACTGGAGACTTCAAAGGGACCGTTAAGTATTTTAATTATGCCTGATCTGTACCAATATCCTTTTTATCTGGCTACCTGGGGACAGGGTTGCCTGCTTCATTTTCCTGGCCACGTTTGTACATTTAACAGCAGTGTGACTGGCAAAACATTCAACAGGCAAAGCTTTTCCAAACATGAATGTGAAGTGATATAGAATGTTTCACTTCTTAGAATGTCTTCCCGTTTCACAGTTCTTGAGTTAAAGGAAGACAGCCCAGGGAGCGGCAAGGACAACTAAAAATGGCTCTTATCTGTATAGCTTTCTTAAAGATTCTCAAGGAAATGCTGAGCTATTATCAGTAAGGATGCTCAGGCATACATTTTTCTGGACTTTTTATATAACTAGAAAATCTCTTATTTGCTTTCCCACATCAATTCCCTTGCTTCAATGCAGGGCCCATACCTACACTACTAATAGTTCCCTGAACTGTACAATTAGCATAACATAGTGGTTAGCTAAAAATTGCCACCAGTGGCTATAGTTGATGGACTAGGAGAACCTGGGTTTAAATCTCTGGTCATCTATGGAAACCGCTGGTTAAACTCTAGTCATTCACAATCTTGACTATCTTACAGTGTTCTCCCTCTTTGGAGGAAGGGTGGGATACAAATCTATTAAATAAATATGCGTAAAGGGCCATTTCCATCATCTTAGTCTACTAAATCCCATGACTTGCTTCCACTAGCATATCTTCCTCATTTTGGCATTATTGGCACTAGGTTCTTGAAGGACAGATGATTTAAACATCAGTGCAAACTGATTACAATAAGCAACCGTCAGACACAGCCAGGAGGTACATTTGATGAGAAAAGAGGCAAAAGATTGATCATGATCCATCATGGAGTTGCTGAAAATAAATACTCCAGACATGGATTGGATGTTCTGGAAAACACTGAAGGATGTGGTTTCCTGAATGTTCTTGCCTGAATGGAGAGACTCCATGCTATTTTTGAAGCATCCCAAGCCATCTGCCTGCTCCTAGGTCTCTCAGGCTGGATTCAAACATCAAAAGAATCACCTGAGCAAGAGGAAAAGCAATTAGCCAGCATTGCATGTAATCAGGTCCTTGAGTTGTCTCCTTCAACCATTTTCTTCCTCCAAGTATTATTTGTCATGTTGTTTTGCTAATAATGTTTCAGTAGTCCCACAGGGAAAGGTCAGGCTCTTCAATCTGTTGATGCCTTGATGCATGGCTTCCATTAGATCTCGCAGGAAGTGAGCCTGCTCACTTGTATATAGAAAGTCATGCTGTGTGTGATGGCACTTGGGCTCACAGTGTAAAAACAACAACACATCAACTTGATTAGCATATTCTAATAGCCACATGACTTAGGAAATCAGCATGAGAGTTTAATCAGGCACAGACATGAAGCTTTGCTCGGCAAATGAGCAGAATGTGGCAAACAAAAGGCGCAGGAGAAGAGAGATAATAGAAAACACCCACAACCAAAACTTGGAAGGTTGTGTCTGTCCTTCAGAAACCTCAAAAGCACCAAATCACAAAACAGTGGGGGAAATCAAGTGACTAAGAGATGAAGTAATGAACCTTTCAGGAGTAGGATGGGAGTACAATTGCCAAAGTCATAGTACTCTGCCACCATAAATTTACCGCATTTGTGCTATAAACATTGACATTGTTTATACAGCTACTCCTCCCCACAACTACCTCTCATGCTAAACAATCACGGAATGAAAATTATTCCCACTGAGGAAAGTTACATGTCTAGTGCCGACTTAAATATAAAAAGGTGAAGGCCACATTCACACAATACATTTAAAACTCTATGAGACTACTTGAAACAGTCATGGCTTCTCCCCAATAATTTTGGGAGCTGTAGTTCGTTAAAGAGGCTGAAAGTTGTTTGGAGCCCCCTATTCCCCTCACAGAGCTACAATTCCAATGGTGATTTAACAATCAATCCTTCATGGGGAACTCTAGAAACTGTAGCTCTGTGAGAGAAATGGGGGTGGGGGTGTCTCCTAACAACTCTTAAGTTCCCTTAACAAGCTACAGGTCTCAAGAATTCTGTGGAGGAAGCCGTAACTGCTTAACGTGGTATCATAGTGCTTTAAATGCATGGTGTGAATATGGCCATAGACATATACTGACAGAAAGAGAAAGAACAATCAGGCTGTGGTCTTTTTTGTGCTTCCCACAGCACATTTAGAAATCAGTCTTTTTATTAACAGGAGGAAGAGAGGCTAGAACAGCACTTGCATACTGTAACACTGACTAAAACAATTGAGAGTGGTCTGTTCAACCACTGCTTACACTTGTGTAGGTTGAATTTGCTTCAGTGAGTCTACAGCAATCTGAGTAGCCATGGAATTTTCCCTGTAAGATGTCAGCAAGCTCTTCTGCCTCGGATTAATGTAAATGATACAGCGGTAATTCCTTATTTCATTAGAACCCAGCCTGTCAGAAAATTCCCTCCATTTCCCCCACTAAATGAATCCCATTTACTTTTAAATGGGCTTCAAATCTTTTGTAAAATGCTCCAAGGGGGTATCTGTGCAGGGTGACTTGTACTCAGCATGAAAGACTGACAGAATTTTGGCTCATTCAGCCTCCCTGGTTTTCTTTATTCTAATCCTCCTGTTTCTCAGTGTGAAAAATCACAGTGAAAGTTGGTATTTAACTTTTACAGCAGGAAGCAGGGAAAAAAGACACAAAGGAACACACTGTAAGAAGTCAAATCCAGAGAGAGAGAGAGAGAGAGAGAGAGAGAACAAACTAGCAGCATTATTCACCTCCGTGTAACAAGCATTACAGATGATCCAACTTCTTTGAAATTTGTCGCTTGTACAATGTATATGGCCTAGTTCCCAGCAGGTGAGATGGTAATTGAGGTTTCTTGGCTGTATCACTTCAGACTGCAGATGAGAGATCACGTGATGGAATGCTCCCTCATGGAAAATATTCCTGTGCGTTGCATATAATGCCAGTGACTAAGCATGAACGAAACAGTCCATTTTGGTTTCTCTCATTTTCCCAGTCTTAAGTGGAAAGGGACAGGACCTTTACTGCAGTCACCCTAAAGGTCTGGAATGGGGTGCCAGAGAAGCAGATTAATGTATGTCCTCCTCAATGCATTCAGGAAGCTCTTTATGGGTCAGTTTTTACAACATGCTTGTGGAATTTTAATAGCATATTATTTAATAGCATTACATTAACATAATAAAACTATACTTTACTGCTGTTGATGCATTGTGTTTTTGGCCTGCCTATTTTGGATGTTTTAGTTTTCTGATTTTATTTTGGCTTTTATGTTAAAGCCTCCTTGTATGGTTGGACAGGTAGCATAAAATGTTTTAAGTAAACAAAACATGAGACATCATGAGGCCCAACAAGTGATTTCATAGGTATTTGCTATGATATCCAGAATTGCAAAGAAATTAATTTTTTCAGAAAAGTTTATATTATTGGGCATTCTTCTGAGGTTACTGTGGACATATAAAGAGACTGCATCAAAGTAAGATAAGAGAATTAGGCTGTAATCCTAATTCCTCCCACCACCACCCTGGCTGATGGGACTTTACAGAGCGGCAGGATCATGCAAATGTAGAACTGTTGAGTTGGAAGGGATCCCGAGGACCATCTAATTCAATCATATCTGAAGAATCATATCTGAAGAATGGCCTGGCAGATGGCCATCCAACCACTGTTTAAAAATCTCCAGTAAAGGCGAGTCCACCACCTTCTGAGGTAGTCTGTTCCACAGTGGAACAGCTCACAGCTTTGCTGTGCATTGCAGCTGGGCTGCAATGTTAGGGCAGGTTGTGGCAACAGCCTGGAACTTGCTTGCATAGTGATCAGACCTAATACCATCATACAATGCCAAGATCCAGTTGTCCTGGGCCAGCTCAGCCACACCGCTACCCACTTCCATATATCCACTGGCAAGCATCTGGTTAACAATACTTCCAACCACCCATTCAGGAGATGGAAGAGGAGCTCCGTAAGTGGTGGCTAGTAGTAGTCCCAATCCACCCCATCCAGCAAAGGGGCTTTTTGCATTGTTCTGCCTGGCCCTGTACTGTTTTACTTGGCTCGGCAATAGCTTTCATGGTAAATGTTGACATTTACCAGGGTATTTCTAAAAGTGCATAATTATACATACATAGGAGCCGTTTGAAAACTGATAATTTACAATGTGAGCCTTATTCCTTACTTAGCTTTCTGATTAGCAATTAACACTAAGCCCATACATTTGCTTTCAAAATAAGTGTTCCATGCATTGGGGTAAAGCTTCTGCAACATGTCTACCTTATAAAGCTTTTTCCCATTTCTTTTTAAACAGAAGTCAAATACAGTTCTGACCTTTTGGTTACTTCAGCTAAAATGGTTTATCTGAATGTTGGATAATCTTTCCAGCAAGGAGAAAACTGATTCTAAAATCGTGGAGAAGGAATCTCAGCAGCATCTTTTAAAAATAATAATAATGAATATTTCCACAAAACATTATCTGATGTGAATTAAAGCTGTCTGTGAATCCCTGCAACTTCAAAAAGAAAGCAGCACTTCCCTTCATCAGATTTCCTTACTCCAACAGAGGCTTTAACTGGACTGATAATAGACGTGATCATTCTTACTGATGGGATAGAACCAGATTAACAGAAGTCCTCAGAACTCATCTTGAAAGGGATTGCCATGCTGACCCAGTCCAAATTATCTGTATGTAACACACAATATCAGCAACAACAGCTTTTGGTATTATTATTTTTTTGCTTAAGTTCTTAAAATGTTAGTGTCAGGGAAGTGCCATCGGAAGAACAGGTGGTGGAAAGGCTCCAGGAGAATAGGAGAGACTCTGCAGCAGAAGAGGGAACCAGTAGGGGGGGAGCAGGAGCTCCAAGGGAAAGGGAGTCGGAGGGGAGGCTCTGGGATACTTCCAGTGAGAACAGTGAGGAGGTAGGACAGAGATGCAATATGCCCTCAATCTGCAGTTTGATGATTTTCCTGATGAGGAATCGAGGGTAGCGTTTGTGATTGGCCATCTCGAAGGGGGGGGGCGAAACACTGGGTGAGACCCCTAATGGCAGCCAATAATGAGGTCCTAAAGGACACAAGGAAGTTTTTTCGCGCCATGGATTTGATGTTCTCCAGCGAGATTGAGCAGGGAGTGGCGCGCAGACAGTTAATGGCGTGTAAACAAGGGAACCGATCTGTCCGTGAGTACTGGACTGAGTTCACCATGTTGATCCATAAATTAAGTTGGGATTTGTCAGCGAAACCGATACAAATGCTGTTCGAAGAAGGACTATCTTCGGCAGTGAAAGACGAACTTTCCCGGGCGCCCAGGGCGGAGTCTATGGACCAGCTGACTAAATCCGCGCTGGCCATAGGAGCACGCCAGGAGGCCAGAGCCTTGGAGAAGCGGGAAGGGAAAGGGGAGCGTTGGAAGGATTTCCGCATTCCAGAGATTCCAGAGCAGCCTTCCCCGCCAGCAGAGCCGATGGAAATTGGAACAGCGCACGCGCGAGCAGTTTCAAACCCCAGTGAAGGGCGGAAGAAGGAGGGAAAAGGCGCCAAGAAATGTTTTCTCTGCCAACAGCCAGGTCACTTTGCCAGAGTTTGTCCGCAAAGAAAGGAATGGCAAGGGATGGCGGGAGCTGTTGGGGAGGAGGCGGAGGGAGCTAAGGAGCAAGTAAAAGCCAATGCCTGGCTGCCACCATCGGGGCACAGCAGCCAGGCCAAGGAACAGTGAATGTGCCCATGCCGGAACCACCAAGACCAGCTCTTGTAATAGAGGTGTTGCTAGAGCTGGCAAACGGACACCCACTAAAGGTGAAGGCGCTATTGGACTCAGGCAGCTCCTGCAACTTTATGAGTAAGGAGTTTGCAGCCGAACACCAGATACAGACTATCCCCTTAAATAACCCTCTGCAGGTGACCACGATTGATGGGAGGGCGTTGTTGGGAGGAAAAGTTAACCAGCAGACTGTCCCCATGATAATGAAGGTGGCAAGGCACACAGAACTGATAGCGTTTAATATAGCCACCTTGGGAGGAGCACCCATTATTTTGGGAATGAGCTGGCTAGCGCTGCATGATCCGCTAGTGGGATGGCACCAGAGGGTGGTTTCCTTTGGGTCAGTGCATTGCCTGGCACATTGCACGGAGAGGGAGAGCCAAGTAGGCACCCAAGCCACGCTAGCAAGGATGGAAGTAACAGACCAAGGGAGGGTACCACGACAATACGCCGACTTGGCTAATGTCTTCAGCGAAAGGGAAGCAGATAAACTACCCCCGCACAGACCCTTTGACTGTCAAATCAACTTACTCCCAGGAGCACAATTGCCAGTGGGCAAGCTGTATGCAATGTCAGACAGGGAGATGCAGGAGTTAAGGGAGTTTATAGACAAGAACCTCAAGCGAGGGTTCATCAGAGAGTCACGAGCGGTGGGGGGTAGCCCAGTGTTTTTTGTGGACAAAAAAAAATACAGATAAACCGAGATTGGTCGTAGACTTCAGGGCCCTAAATGCCGTGTCCGAACCAGTGGCTTTCCCCATGCCCAGAATCGATGACATTCTGACCCGGGTGAGGAAAGGGAAAATTTTTACCAAGCTGGACCTAAGGGGGGCGTACAACCTGATACGTATGAGAAAGGGAGACGAGTGGAAAACCACTATGTTCACCCCTTTGGGGGCCTTTGAATACCTCGTTATGCCCTTCGGCCTCCAGGGGGGGTCGGCCGTTTTTCAATCATTCATGAATCACGTCCTAGGACCATTGCTTTACAAGAACTGCGCAGCGTTCTTAGATGACGTACTAGTGTACTCAGAGAATGAGGAGCAGCATGTGCGAGATGTACGAGAGGTACTGAGCAAACTGCAAGAAAACCAGCTGTGGGTGAAACTGGAGAAGTGTCAGTTTCACACCAGAGAGGTGGAATTCCTGGGGTACCGGTTGTCAGACAAGGGGCTGGCCATGGATCCTAGCAAGGTTCAAGCGGTACTGGAATGGAAACCACCGAAAACTAAGAAAGACGTGCAAAGGTTCTTGGGTTTCGGAAACTTCTATCGGAAGTTCATCAAGAACTTTGCCCACTTAACGGCCCCCATCACGGATTGTCTCAGCAGTAAGAAGAAATTTGTCTGGACGGAAGAAGCGCAGCGAGCGTTTGAAAGGTTAAAGAAGGCGTTTGCTTCGGAAGAACAACTCTCACACGTGGATCTGCAGCAGCCAATGAGAGTGGAGACCGACGCGTCAGACAGAGCGGTGGGTGCAGTGCTCCTACAGCCGGGAAAGGATACGTCAGAATGGAAACCGTGTGCCTTCTTCTCGCAGAAGTTGAACAAATCCGAGAGGAACTATACAGTGTACGACAGAGAATTACTCGCCATCCATGAAGCGTTCCGGAGATGGCGACACCTGTTGATTGGGGCGCAGCACAAGGTTCAAGTGCGGACAGACCACAAAAATCTAGAATACTGGAGAACGGCCCGAGTACTGAACCAGAGACAAGTAAGATGGGCGCAAGAGTTCTCCAAGTTCAATTTTGAAATTCGCTACGTGCCAGGGCCAGAGAACGTCAGGGCGGACGCTCTCTCCCAAAAACCTGAGTACTTGGAGGGGGAGGGAGCGGCGGAGGAAAGACATATCATCCCCGAGGACCACTGGGTTTGTGGGGCGGCATTGGTGGGGCAAAGAGAACTGGTGGAGGGTACCGAGAACGATGAATATGCCCAAGAAAAGCTCAGGGAACTCAGGGGAACAGGGGAGAACACAGGGGGTTTTGAGGAAAAGAACGGAAAGTTGTATTACAAAGGGGCACTCTACATACCAGATGGGGAACTAAGAGGCCGAGTGCTCAGACAGTTACACGACAGCCCCACGGCGGGGCACTTCGGGGAGCACAAAACCATGTGGTTGGTTACCAGGGAGTTTTGGTGGCCCAAGGTGAGGGAAGACGTGCGGGAGTATGTCCGGGGATGCGACAGGTGCCAGAGAGCAAAAGGAGAGAGGCTGGCACCAGCGGGGCTATTAGAACCCTTACCCACACCAGAAAGACCATGGGAGATGGTATCCATAGATTTTATGACAGATCTGCCAAAATCCAAAGGAAAAACAGCTGTCATGGTGGTGGTGGATCTATTAACTAAGATGTGCCATTTTATAGCCTGTTCACATGCAGTCACAGCGGAAGAAACCGCAAAGTTGTTTGTAAAGCATATTTTCAGGTTGCATGGCGCCCCCTTGAGGGTGGTCAGCGACAGAGGGAAACAATTTACTTCCAGGTTCTGGAGGAAGCTAATGAGCTTGCTGCACGTGGAGGTAAATTTTTCCACCGCCAGACACCCAGAAACAAATGGGCAGGCAGAGAGGGCAAACGGGGTTTTGCAACAATACCTGAGGTGTTATGTAAAGGACAGAGAAAATGATTGGGTAGATAAGTTACCTCTGGCAGAATTTGCCTACAACAACGTGGAGAACGTGTCCACAGGGATGAGTCCCTTTCTGGCAAATTATGGGTGTCATCCTCGGGCATTTCCAGGAGAAGGAGGGGAGAGGTGGAGTGTACCGGTGGCGGAACATTTTGTTGAAGAGATGGAAGCAATCCACCGTCAGCTCCAACTCAACTTAAAGAAAGCCAAAGAAGAATATAAGAAGCAAGCAGACAGAAATAGGAGGGAAGGTGAAACCATAAGGGTGGGTAACCGGGTGTGGCTATCCACCCAAGGACTGCCGTTCAAGGGAGGGTGTAAGAAATTGAGACCCAAACGGTTGGGACCCTTTGAGGTCATACAACAGGTCAACCCAGTAGCATTCAAACTCAGATTGCCCAGTCACATGAAATTGCACCCAGTATTTCACAGGTCATTACTGTCGCCGTACCGAGAGGGACGTGAGTGGGGGGAACATGAGAGGGAGGTCACCCAAACACCCGTCATAGAAGAGAGAGAACGCAACATGGACGTGGCAGGAATCATTGATTCCAGGTGGAAGGGGAATCAGGTGGAATACTTGGTAGAATGGGAGGGGGAGGAAGAGTCAGAAAACACATCGGTACCGGCAGAGGAAGTCAATGACGAGATTTTAATAGAAACGTTTCATCGGCGTTTCCCAAGAAAACCGCAGCCAGTGGCACGATTTAGGAGGGAACACTTCGGGACCACCGATGAGGAAGGGGAGTTTGAAGGGTTCCCAGAGTCAGGGGTGGAGGAGGAAGCAGACTCCGACGAAGAAGAGGAAGACGGGGAAAGAGACGGAAAGCCGTGGCTAGAAGTGTTTGAATCCTCTGATGATGAGGAGAGTTCCTTCCGGGGCTTTCCATCCTCACCGCCAGTAGGAGAGGAGGCGGGAGGGGGTGAAGGGGGGCCTGGGGGGGAGGTGGATGTCAGGGAACTGCCATCGGAAGAACAGGTGGTGGAAAGGCTCCAGGAGAATAGGAGAGACTCTGCAGCAGAAGAGGGAACCAGTAGGGGGGGAGCAGGAGCTCCAAGGGAAAGGGAGTCGGAGGGGAGGCTCTGGGATACTTCCAGTGAGAACAGTGAGGAGGTATCAAGGCCCCCTTTAGGGACCCCCACCCCTCGCCGGAAACTGTCACGCAGAGAATCCAGGAGACGCGTTTCCGTTAAACAGCTTTTATGTTGGAAACTTTTCCGCAGACGCCCACTGTCGGATTCTAACAGCGACTGACGGAGCCATGCCAAAGGGCTCCGCTCAAGGCAGAGCTTTGCTACGCTGAGCAAACTCTGAGGGACCAACCCTTTTAAGCACAAGCAGCTCATTATCCCATCACAGTTAGGATTAAAGGAAACAGCTGGGATCTTTCAAGTAGCTGCGGCTTCAAAATTTCTGAAAGCTGGACTTAACTTTTTGCATAGGTCTGGAACCACTGACTTAGTATTGTGGCTTCTGATTCACAGTTCTGGATTCACCTCAAAGTGTGACCCGTGGCCTACCCAGAACCCTCCATAGCTGGGATAAACTTACCCAGTTGCCTTCCTAGATCCTTCTGAAGGTGGTGGAAGTGAAGGCTAGAGGGTTGGTAGGTTCATACAGGGATGTCTTGATCATCACAAGAATACAGCCAGTGTGGAGTAATGGTTAGAGTGTTGGACCAGAACCTTGGAGGCCAGAGTTCAAATCCCTGACTAAGCTCCCTGGGTGATCTTGGGCCAGTCACAGTCTCTCAACCTTACAGGGTTGTTGTGGGGATAAAGGCAGAAGGGGGGAAAGGTGAGATAGAAATGTAATAAATAATTGCTGACCTGTGCCAGTGACATCATCACCATGCAGTGGTGCTTCGATGCTTAGGGATTCTGAAAAGACAAGTGGAAGGATATTTCCATTTCTGGGGAAATGCCCCTGTTTCCTAAGTGGAACCAAGAGCATCTTCCCTAAACCTCCTGTGTGTTGACTGTGGGACCTTGCTGTCAGTACCAAGATGAAGAGCTGCTGGAGATCGAAGTAACTCCATCATTAAAAAGAACAGTATTCCAAGGTTTGCTGCTTCATGACAGTCATGCACAGTACAATTCCACACAAGACTTGAAGGATGAGTCCCATGATGCTTCTCAATAAATGCTCCTCTGCCCCCTCCTTTCAGTCCTCACACCTTATTACCTGACGAGTGGGCTGCTTATTCTAGATTTCTAGTAGCACATCCTTCTTGTGTAGCTACAGCTTTAGGTGACCCCGCCCCTGGCCCTCCCAGTTGCCCAGCCCACACTGGGTCTTCCTGAGCGAGGGCAAGTTGGTGCCCCAAGCTGCCTGTGGCCTCCTTTATCTCTTTACCATTGGGGATGTTCTCCTGACTCTCCTGCTGCCTCTGCTCTCCCTGGATACAGCCCCACCAGGGCTGTCTTCTGGGTTTGGCTCTTCCAATGGCTGACCTGCATAGCCGAGTGAGGTCATCTCCAGTAAGGGTGTGCATTTGTTTTGTAACTAATGAAAAATTGAATTGAATGTGGTTCATTAATTAAATTCATTAATATTAAAGAAACCGATGACAGAGCAGTACATGAGTTCTGAATGTCATATCGTCATTCATTATTTCTTCGTTATTAATTTGGAACTCATTTATTTTGCCTTTTGTTGCCAGCCAGAATAGGTCAAGTGAAGGTTATAAGAAGGGGGGGGGGAGAGAGAGAGAGAGAGAGAGAGAGAGAGAGAGAAAGAAAGAAAGAAAGAAAGGAAAGAGAGAGAGAGAGAGAGAACGAACGAACGAACGAACGAACGAACGAACGAACAGGGTAATGGAGACTGGAGAGTTTGCAGCATCAGGTCTTCAGCTCAATGCATTGTAATGAAAGTGTCCTACCATAGATAACCCCCTCACCATGACCATCATAAGCTGATGTCCTTGGTATCTCCTTTTTAAAAAAATAATTGACTATTGAAATGTTCTTATTGACTTTTCCAATTTGTTTTATTGTTGGTACTGTCATTGGTCACCTTTCAGACTATACACAGAAACACATAATATCAATTGAAATAATGAAGACGTAATAAATAATATGGGGATATGATCCACATTACTAAATGGGAAGAAAAGGGAAGCCCATGAGCCCAGGAGACTTGAGTGAACATCACACCCCACAGGGGAATCTTGTGGCAGATGTCATGACCAACTGTAGCTCATAAGTCCCAAAAGTAAGCATTGGATAGCATAATTGTGTTTCATGGCACAGAGTATATGGTGTGTAGAACCTATGATTTATCTCTCCAGATCTTTGGATCTACATTCTTTCAAAATTCAATATTGCAGTTATGATTCTTCATATAGAAAAGGCAAGCTTCCTAGAACCATACCCTAGGAACTCTGTACAGAACTATATTATCTGCCTGCCACGAACAATAACTTATTTTAGTTTCATCCATTGCTCCTCAAATGCCAGTTAAGATTCTGTAGTTTTCTTTTGATAACTTTGCTCTTCTGTGAGGTAAGATAGGACAATTTTGTTTTTGTTTTTGTTTTTTAAAAATGGAAGGAAGGAAGGATCCCCCCTCTCTGAAAATGAATAATAAAGGCAGCAATATTGGAATAAAAACAGTACTTTCATTAAAACTACTCCTTATGTCTATGCCTGCCTCACTGCAAAACCTCTTTCAACCCATCTGTCTTCCTCTAGAAACAAAAACTAATCAAGTTTTTTTCAATCCTAACACCTGGGGTACCAATTTTTCCCCTTCCTGCTTTCCACCTCCCTCTGCCGAAGCTCATGACTGCTGCTTTATCAGGTGCTAGTGTTAGCCAGTTCACTGGAAAACCAAAGAGTTTGAAAATAGACTTCAATCCTTATATAGTCATACCTCATGTTACGTCTGCTTCATGTTACGTTCTTTCAGGTTACGTCCCGCAGTGACCCGGAAGTACCGGAAAGGGTTATTTACTGGTTTCGCCACTCGAACATGCACAGACGCGCAAAATGACATCACACACATGCACAGAAGCGACGTATCGCAACCTGCACGTGTGCAGACGCGTTACTGTGGGTTGCGTTCCTTTCATGTTGCGAACGGGCCTCCGGAACGGATCCCGTTCGCAACCAGAGGTACCACTGTACCACTTGCCTGAGATAAGGATGTAAGAAAGTCTCATTTCCTCTCCTGTATTTGTCGCATGCAACACTGTTTCCGTTCTACTACAGCTTGCCTTCCATCAAAAACTACATTATTTTTATCACTGTCCACTGTGATGAAATTATGTAATTTATCATAATTAATTACATTTAAGTTAATTATGTTGCCATTATGTTATTACACCCCATTCAGTGCAAAAGAAATGCAATACAGATGGGGGGAGGAATATCATCAGTATGTATTGTTTGCAGATTGAAAGCAACAACAGCAATTAATATTAATCGTATTTGCTGGATTGATTTCCATTCTGGACATGGGATGAATGAATGAACATTGCCCATGGACCTATGGCTTCAAGCAATACATTTCAATTGATCGATAGATTAATGCAAAGCATGGAATATTTAATCTCTAATCTCCGGTACTACATCCCCAGTAGCAGTTGAAAATGAATGTATGGGAATGAGAGATGGATACTTTTCTAGGGTTGCCATAGGTCCAGAATTTCCTGGATGTAACCGGAATACTGCCGTCGGAAGCAGTGTCTGGAAATTGGCAAAATGTCCAGGAAAAGCTAGACGTATGGCAACCCATGTCAGCAGTGTTGTTTTGCTGATTTTCCTTAAAACCAGCTCAAAAACCTCTCTTTTTGAACTATGGCAACCCTATTGTTGGATGTGCTTGATAAAGATAAAGGAGATCCTTAGCACCACTGAAATAACACTTCAAGATGTAGAAAGTTGCGAATTAGGAATCTTAGAATGAACTTTGCCTTTCTGAAAGAAGGCATATCTATAGCAATCTTATATTAATCTTGGCAGCTATATAAAAAAAAGTGAAAGATGGTAAGGAAACTTCAATTCAGAGTCAATTAGCATTCTCGTCCTCACATAGACTTCACTTTGTCATGGTTTTAAAGCTGCCATTTCAAATCAGTTTGGACTGAAATGTGTCTGTCTAGATGCCACACACTTTAAAGCGGCATTCTATTGAAGTTGTTTAAGCTTCTTTCGGTGCTGATGAACAAATGGCATTTCAAATGACCAGGATTTCAGCAAGTCCTGAGCTATTGTTGTGAATCTATCCCAAAATAATCTGGTAGAGAATGATGCATGTTACAAGGTTACAGGTTTGCCTTGGGCAATTCGTGTGAGAGAGAAAAAATGGGGTGGCTGGCCTCCTCCACCCCCAGCCCACGTTTGAATTATGAACTGGGAAGAAATCTTTTTAATGACTCTAGGAAATGACTGTTAGATGACAATGTTAATTGTGTTTTAAAATCCTCCCTTGCTTCCTTTGTTTGGATTGCTGCCATCTCTAGCTATATTACCTAATATTCAAAGTCACCATGAGGAGACACTTGTCGTCTTTATATATCACTAGAACAAATTATTAAGCTGCAACACAAAATAATACTAATGGTTATTGTAAATATTTGTTTCACATAGGCCAGATTTTATCTTTGTATGGAAAAGGAATATTCAGAAAACCATAGTAGGTACTGCTGTTCATATCCACAGATAGATAGATAGATTAGATCGATAGATAGATACACAAATTAGAAAATGTGTGTGAACAAGAATTGTGCAAAACAGTAGTCATTTTGTGTCTCTGACTGACCATCAAATAAGTCATTTATTTGAGGCATAGATCATATGCACAGAGCTCATGTTAATCTGATGAGGTATGGCTTAGCACCCTGGTCTTTGACACCTGAGTTACAGTGGTACCTCGGGTTACAGACACTTCAGGTTACAGACGCTTCAGGTAACAGACTCCGCTAACCCAGAAATAGTACCTCGGGTTAAGAACTTTGCTTCAGGATGAGAACAGAAATCGCTTAGCAGCGGCGCAGCGGCAGCAGCAGCAGGAGGCCCCATTAACTAAAGTGGTACCTCAGGTTAAGAACAGTTTCAGGTTAAGAACAGATCTCCAGAACTAATTAAGTTCTTAACCTGAGGTACCACTGTATCTTTATTTTAAAGCCCACTTTATTTTTCTGATTGTAGTTTCTTAAACTTATTTTGTACTTTTATGTTGTCGTAACCCGCCCTGGGACATTATAGTGAATGGTGGGTAAGAAATCCAATAAACAACCATCATCATCATGCTCCCCTTTCATGTGTCCATTGGGCAGGCCTGCATGATGTGTGAACAGGCCTACATAATAACACTGCCGGCACTTAGACCATTAAGAGAGTCAGTAAAGATGAGCTAGGACTACTGTCTTGCAGGAGCAGTCAATGGGGAAGCTGTGGTGCAGCTTACTGGCAGGGAGAGGAAGGGAGTAGGGAGGTTGGTACTGTGTGGGCACATTGGTAGGAGTACTAGATTGCCATGCTTCTTCCTTTCTCCCTCCTAGTATGTGTAAGTGACTCCATTAGCAGGAGACCCTGTGTGGGGTGGCATCCGCCCTCACTAGCTGCTCTTACTAGCTTGGATTTTATTTGCACAGGGCCCAGTCAGGTGGATGCATTGACCACTGTCTTTGACCCGGGGTCTGGGAGCAGAAGGGAGGTGCTAGGTTGTTCTCAGTGTGCACAGTTAACTTTTCTCTGCTCTTCACCATCTGCCTTTCACCCTTCTCCCTTTGGACAGTTAACTGGTATTCCTAAACCACACTACTCAAGAACTGGAGCCAGACACCTCCCTTGGGCTCCCTGAAAGACAAGTTGTTCAGACATGCTCAATTAATCATGGCTGCCCCACCTACCCCAGAGACACAGGCTTAAGAACTGAGACCAATCAACACTTTCCAGCCCTTAGACTAATTTAATTTTATAACCCTCGGATGGTGAGAATGTGCAAAAGGAGATTTCACAGTGTTTCGTTTTCTCTGGCTGTGCATTTCCGTCTGAGAGTTTTCAGTTTTCCAGATCCAAAACCTTGTCAGTTTGACTTAGAGAGGAAGAAAAAGGAGCTGCAAATAGACATGACAGGTGTCACAATTCTCCTCACTCTTTCTCCTTTTCCTGTGCAGCTTGGACAGGTTTTTAATTTTTCATATTTCAAACATTAGATGTATGCCTCACATTGGGTAAGTATTTTAAAATGCAACTGTTGTCAGCGCTATTAAATTTGTGTATTTATTGCAAAGGCTGCCCTGAGTATTATTTTTTTTAACCTTGAAATATGTCTTCTAGTATGATGTCCAGCACTTTGAACAGCATTCTGAAAAAGACATGCTTCCAGTCTCCACTGAATTGTTTCCACTTAAATTTCAGAACGTATATGGTTAGAATGCGGAGTCAAGCTGTCAAGGGTGACTTTTTTCCTCACTTTTTAGCAAGAAGCTGCTCTTTCCATGCTGCAGGGAATAGTTAGAATACATTGTTCCTCCTAACATGAGGGGTGTCATGTGTTTGTTTTTTAAAGTTACAGATAGTTTTAAAATTTGACCAGTGGTTCCTAGAAATGTAGCTACATAAGTGTAAATTATCTGAACGCGCAGTTTCTGTTTTGTTCCTGTCGATGTGTTTATTTATTATTTAAAAGGTTTCCACGAAAATAAATTCCAAGTCTGGCTTATTACATATCCAGGAACAATAGAACATAAACAAACAAACAAAAAACAGTTAAAAGCAGCAACTAAAAATAATTTCAGCTGGAATTATAAACCATCCAAGTTAAATGCCTAATATGAAAATGTGGAGAACTGGACTTAAGACAGCAAAAATGAGAACCAAAATTGACAGATTTGCCCATCCCTACTGTGAATGGCAGAAAGAGAGGAGGAATTAAAGAACCTTTTAATGAGAGTGAAAGAGGAGAGTGCAAAATATGGTCATCAAAAAAACCAATATCATGGCCTCTGGTCCCATCACCTCCTGGCAAATAGAAGGAGAAGAAATGGAGGCAGTGAGAGATTTTACTTTCTTGGGCTCCATGATCGCTGCAGATGGTGACAGCAGTCACGTAATTAAAAGACGCCTGCTTCTTGGGAGAAAAGCAATGACAAACCTAGACAGCATCTTAAAAAGCAGAGACATCACTTTGCCAACAAAGGTCAGTATAGCTATGGTTTTGCCAGTAGTGATGTATGGAAGTGAGAGCTGGACCATAAAGAAGGCTGATCGCCAAAGAATTGATGCTTTTGAATTATGGTGCTGGAGGAGACTCTTGAGAGTCCCATGGACTGCAAGAAGATCAAACCTATCCATTCTGAAGGAAATCAACCCTGAGTGCTCACTGGAAGGGCAGATCCTGAAGCTGAGGCTCCAATACTTTGGCCACCTCATGAGAAGAGAAGACTCCCTGGAAAAGACCCTGATGTTGGGAAAGATGGAGGGCACAAGGAGAAGGGGACAGAGGACGACGAGATGGTTGGACAGTGTTCTCGAAGCTACCAGCATGAGTTTGATGAAACTGCAGGAGGCAGTGGAAGACAGAAGTGCCTGGCGTGCTCTGGTCCATGGGGTCATGAAGAGTCGGACACAACTAAACGACTAAACAACAACAACAACAACTGTGAATAGACACCAGTACTTCATTATCCACACAGGCTTCTAGTTTATTTCCAGGCTTAATTCAAACTGTTCGTGTTAATGTCCTAAACGGCCCGGGGCAAGGGGTGGATTTTTAAATTTCAGTAGTGCCCTGTGTGAGGACAAAATTTGGCACGTGCCTCTGCCTCTAGTCTTCCATTCTGTTCAATTCACTATGTCATAATTATGGTGCCCTGCAGCACGCTCTAGCCTCAGCTCCCTGTGAGGTGGAACCGCTCACACTGCCCTAAATCATCCTCTGCTGAGGCTGAATTGCCACCGCCCACATGTAATCTACCTGCACCTCAACATTGCAGCTCTTCTCTATATGCTTACCCCAAAGGAAGTGCAGTGAGTGGTTACTGGAGAAAGGACCCTTTCAATGGTGATAGAGCCTAGTATTCGAATGTCCTTCCTAGAGAGGCTCATTTTATGCTTATTTTGTTGTCTTTTTAACAACAGATGTAGGTGAAGTCCTTATTTTCTCAAGCTTTTAAAAATAATTTAAAGCTTTTTAAAAAAAAGAAAATACTTTCTGAAGTTTTAAATATCTGTTTAAAATATTTTATGCTGTTGTGAACCTTGTTGTATTGAAGGTTTTTCTGTATCGATGTTATTCTCTACTGTTTGGTTTTTATGCTGGATTTCATGTTCTGATATAAGGTTTTGATTTATATTTTGATATTCTGTTGTTTTTGTAAGCAGCCCAGAGAGTCTTGCTATTGGATGATGTATAAATGCTGCTGCTTCTGTTATTATTATTATTATTAGTGATTATATTAATAAAGAGTCCACAGAGAGCTCCCTGTGGATGGATCATGAAAGCGAAACAGATAGAGATGCAGAATATATCAGTGAAATACTAGGATTATTCAGTTTGTATACAGTCTATAAACTGCAAGTACATTGTAAAATGAAGCTAGCATGAGACAACAGTAGCATTTATGCTATCCTGCATATCTGTTTTCAAATGGACTGCCCTGTACGTATTTATACAGCTCTATAAGATTGTTCTCAATATTCCTTTTTACTACCAATTGAAAATCCCAGATAGCACTGAAAACAGCTTGTAACATTTTTACTGCTCTACAATAAATCAGGAAATATATTTCAAAAGAAAAGAGAATACTATGAGTGCATTTTTGAATGACAGGCAACCTGATGCTTTTCTGCCGCTTCTTGATCTTTACCATCCTCCTTGACGTCTATTATATATGGTCAAAAAACATGCTCATGGTTGGGAATTACACCACTCTTTTAGTAGGGTTAAGAATACTTAAGTATTTTCAGATGATCCAGCGGAAATTGGTAATGTAGATGGAGAAATTTGCATTCATGTCATGGTCATGGTAGCACTGCCTACAAAACCACAATTTAGTGTGATATGTACAAGCAAAAATAAAAAATAGGCATATTGCCTTATAGGTATGTAAATGGCTCATGGTTGATGCAAAAAATAATTACCATGACATAGAAGGTGGAAGGGGAGGGAGGGAGGATAAGGCCCCTTGCTGGTGAGGATAGGCACTAACACAACAAGGGGTCTTCCCCAGAAGTACCTGGGGGAGGCACCCATAGTCTGTGGTGTGGTAGGATAGGATACATCCAGCCGATTATGGGCAAGTGCTGGAGACACCAATGACTCTTTAGCTAATTGTAGGTCCACACACAGAGCTTCTGCATAGGCAGAAACCTCACACCCAAGGTGAGTAGGGTACATTGGGGACATTAGCGGCATGGACAGACAGGCAGATGAAAATAAAGAGAGGGTAAACTTGCCCCTATCCATATTCCATGATCTTAGATGAACAACTGTTGATTGCAAATAGTCTATAAAAATTGTGACCATATTTATCTCCCCAAATTGGTGCCTGCTTTTTCCTTGCCAGCTACAAAGGCAAAACAATGTTAGCATTATGCTATAATAATAAACCAGTCACTAGCTTCTGGGAAGCAGAGGGAGCTTTTATTGGATTTTGCATGTGGTTCATAAGCTCAGGGCCTTGGCCTGTCTGGTCAGAGGCATACAATGACCAGCTTTCCACTGATGTTGCTAAGCAGCAAGAAAGTATAGATGCTCACATAGCACATCCACATAATATCGCTAGGCACCTCCTAGTGAGGCATCTTTTCTTCAGAACGCACCTGCAATCCTTTAAAGTAATATTACTTCCTTCACATGCAAAAGCAAACAAACATTGACAGTATAAGCCTGTTCAGTGTTTTAGATGCAGCATGGCAGGCAAGCCCTTAATCTTTTAAGAACGCAAAGCAGGTAGGGTGGGCTGGGGTGATTTTGTTTCTTGAAATTTCACTTCCTTGGGGTTTTTGCAAATATGCATGGTTGAGAGATGCTCAACTACCCATGACTGTTACGGAAGCAGAGTTAGGAGCTGTGGATGACCATGCCATAGAATTTGCCTCCTTTCTACTGTCTCCCTTCTCCCTCTAAAGTTTCTTGTGTATGTGATGTACTGAAGTTCTCACCCTGGGCCAGCAGGGGGATACTGTAGATAGTTTTCACTCAGGTCCACATATGCAAATAAGGAATTGAAAGTGACATTCAGTGATTGGATAGTTACAGAAAGTTGTTACTGTTGTGTTGTAGTGGAGCTCTATATAAGCAGTCTGGCTGAACCCTTCAGTTCAGTTCTGTTCTGGGTCTGTGAATAAACAAGAGCTGTTTGAAGAATCGCTGCGTCGTCCAATATGTTCACTCAAAACTTAACAGTGTGACACGCCCCTGCCTCACAGGACAACCCCTCTTCCCAAATCATTGGCACTGAAGGTTTATGATTATGCTGCTGCTCTAATACACAGACTTGAGTTCAGAGCTTAGCTTTCGTTTTGTTAATAGTGCAGTCCAAAGCATATTGGGGGTTGGACTCGATGGCCCTTGTGGTCTCTTCCAACTCTATGATTCCATGATTCTATGATATTGACTCCAACAGAAGTCCCACTGAGTTCACTGGGAGTTACTTTCTAGTGAGGGTGTTTAGGACTGCAGTTTAAAATAGGTTTGAGAAAGCCTTTTCTTGCCACGTACTTATTTATGTCCAGGGTGCCCCTGAAATTTAAGACCCCAAGGTCTGCCACTGCTTCTTCTGCATTTTGAAGTTGGCCTCTTTCACTTATCTCCAGCCTAACTTCTCCAAAGTCACAAATCCTACAGGATCCTACAGTCTAATGTTGGAATGTTCACTTCTGCCCTCAAATTGACACTGTCCACCCTGTTCATTATAGAGCAAGCATAAGTGAGAATATAGTTATTAGACTCAGTTTGAATTTGAGTGGAGTGCTATAATAAAAACCAGCACCCCAGCTCTTATTTTAAAGTAATTCCTCCTGAAGAACTGGCAGTAAAATAAAGGACATTTCTTGCTTATTGTTGGTTAGGGAGCACTGAAAGAATAACACATTCTGGGTCAATTTAACAGAATACAGAACAAAATATGTGTAATTAGGAAAGGATTTAAAAGAGAATTAAATCTAAACCTTTTCCCCATTTTACTCAATTTTTTGTTCAGATTTATTCATAGTGTGGAAACAATTATGCTAGCAGTTGTTGATATATTCCTATGAGTTTAGTAATGTTTGACCTTTTCTCACAAATGAAATCTGTAGACAATGTAATTTTCAAATCCTAAGGCAATTTGCTGTCATGTTAAAGCACATTTCATTAGCCATGCGATTGAAAATAATGTTTTTGCTCAGCAAATGGCTCAGCATGGAATTGCATAGGGTAACTAGAAATGATATTTTAGGATAAGGTCCTCAGTATCCTTTCAAAGAAATTAACTCAGAGGGAGGAAAACGCTCCAGTAGTTTCTGCCTGAGTATTTAGCTTGCAAGTTGATGCAAATTAAACACATTTTCACCCTTCTCCTTCCACTTGTTACTAAACTATTTCACTAGAAGAGGAAAGCAGTGAATAGCCTAGAAATTATATTCCTATCACAATTTTGTAGGGGCTATTAATTTTTAAATAAATGTACAACGTGGTATGCCAAATAGGTTGTTAAACACCTTTGGGAGGCAAATAGCGAGCATAGTTTCAATAAGCACATGGAGTATTACATTTATAATAATATAATTCTCAAACATTTGCGTAGTGCTGATTGTGAGGCGCTGTGCAGAATGATGTCTTGAGTCAGGGCCACCCGTAGTGACTACTTTTGGCAACACCAAAAACATGGCAAAAAAGGGAAACCATTCTCATATACTGATTTATTATATACAGATGCACTATATCTATATATCTATGTCTACAGTATATATCTATAGTTTTATACCTCTTAGATTAAACCAGGGGTCCCAAAATGAATAAAATAGGGGGGGGGCAGAAGCCATGCTCTGCATAATTGATCACATGATGTGGTTCACGCACACCATTTGAATGGCAATGCCCATGGATTTTGTGGGGGTACCCCCTCAATTTTTTTTATTGGGGGTGAAGCCCCCTCGGCTCCTATGAGTTGGCTCCTATGGATTAAACTGATGTTCTGGATCCATTTCAATTTAGGTTTCAGCCTGGTTTTGGTACTTAAACCATCTTGGTCTCCGTGCGAGATTACCTATGTTGGAAGGGAGATGGGGCGTGTGGCTTTCTTGTGTTCTCTTGGACTTCCCAGTGGCCTTTGACACCATTGACCATGATATCCTTCTGAGATGGGAGTGGGGAGCACTGCTTTGTAGTGATTCCACTCCTACTTGGATGGTCATCTCAGAAGATGGTGCTAGTAGATTTGATCTCATGGAATGTATGTTATGGGTTTGGTAGTCATCATCCCCATACTATTTAATATGTACAGTACATGAAACCACTGAGTGGGGCCATCTGCAGTTCTAGAGCATCTTATCAACAATGCGCAGATGACACACAACTTTATTTTTCCTTTTCATCTTCATCAGGTGTGATAGTGGGTGTCTGATTGCAGTAATGGACTGGACAAGAGTTATTAAGCTGAAGTTCAATTCAGACTAATGCTGTTAGTGGATGGTGACTTGGCTCAGACCAAATGTGTTCAACCATTTATGGAGGGGTTTACTCAGTTTCTGAACTTAGGAGTATTCATGAATATGCTAGTATCACTAGAGTCATGCATGGTCTTGGTGGTGCAGTGTACCTTTCAGCAGCTTGCACTGATTGTCCAGCTCTGCCATGTCTGAATGTGGATAACCTAGCATTAGTGATATGTGCTATGCCTGGCGGAATAGATAATAGCATATTTCAGTACCAGTTTGAGACTTTACCTCTTGTCTCTGTTTTGCTTTCTTGTGTGGTGTTGCTCTCCTCTCTCTCTCTCTCTCTCTCTCTCTCTTTCTCTCTCTTTCAGGCACCAGTTTAATCAGCTTAATTCTTCTTTCCAAAAAGATTGGAACAAACCTGCCTTTAGAGTTTAACAAGATAGATTACAGCCAGGCATTGTACTGTGATGTTATAATCTATATCTTCAAAAGGGAGAAAAATCCAGGGGGATTTTCTAAATGGCAAGAGGGTTTAGTAAAATAGCACCATTCATCCCACCGAGCATTAAAACATTAGATTTGCTCTATTTAATTAAGCAACCTTATTCTGTCACATACCACTTCACAATCCTTCCACTGCCTACAAAATGCAAGCAGAGATCAACTATCAAGGAAAAGGACATTTTCTTTGAACACCAGAGGAGTTCGTTGAAGGGACTTACCGTACTTTGTCCCTTGTTTCTTGCTCATTAAAATACAAGCAGCAATTAACTAAGATAAAAGCTTGAGCATCATAGCAAAGAAAGGAAGTTAAAAGAGGGGCAATCATTCATTCCGCCTAATGGATTCTGCAAGGTGCTAATCTATATCCTATTTTTCAATGTCCACCACTTTGTAGATTGCCACACTGTATGTGTGTGTCAGGAAAACTTATGGTCTCAGATGCTAGAGCCCCCCTGTTTATTGAGTGAAACGTGGGCTGGCCTGTGCAGGAATGCTTGCCTCAAGCTATTGGGCTCTCAAAGCTGGCAAGCCTATGTCTTGGCAATAGGCCTGCCTTACATGAAAAGGGGATTGAATATTTTGGACTTGGCTGCCACCCCTATCCCCCCCTAATTGGTCATCATGCCCAACTGCCCCATGGAGGCCAGCTGAGTTGCTACTCAGCTTGACACTAATGGCAACAGTGACCACTGGCTCTTTCTTACTGCCTGCAGACAATTAACAGGACAGACTTGTGGCTCTAGCATCAAAATGATTAAACCCTGCAATGTCTGAAGGAACTGGAACAATGGCAGTAGTGACATTGGGGTCTTTTTACCAGTTAGCTCCATGATAATAATACGCTTTCCAACTCCAAATGTCGCCATGAACATGATGAACATCTCTCTCACATGCACACAAAAATGTACTGTGCTTCCACACTAGTGCTGTCTATGGGTGCATAGTGGGTTATCTTTTACTTATATTGGATTTTTGAAGGTAGGAAGATTTTTTTATTGAGTACTTAAAATGCAAAAAGAAAGAAAGAAAGAGGCATTTTGATGAGAACAATGTTGTGTGGATGCTGTGAAAAAGTTTTGGCGGTGAGCAGCACTGATTCCACAATAAACTCCCACATGAAAGCACTCTAAATGGCAGCTGTTGCTTTATTCACTTTTGAATTGTGAATGTGAAATCTGCATTGGCCACAATGCTCATTTGCATACAAGCGAATCTCCTTTGATTTCCCTCCCTGCAGCATAAATACAAAAACACAGGGCCAAAGCCTTATATTTGAGGAAAGCCTCTAGACTTGTAAGCTAAGTAAAACCAACATGTTAAAGGTTAAAGCTGTTTGGGGCAAGGGAGGTTTAATTGGTAGCAAACAGCACAGATTGGCATGAACCATGGAGTGGAAGCAAATTAGCATATTCTGCAACACCAGTGTATAGATGTCAGAAGTTTCATTTGACTCAGAATGAGAGCGAGTATGAATGCCTTTTAATTCTAGGGACTGGGGACTGGAAAAGGAGGAACCAGATTCAACTGGCATTCTTGGACACAAATATGATGTTGCTTTTTAAAAAGAAAAACACATTGCCTTTAGAGCTGTGGCTGGGTCACTGACTCTCTGCTAAGCTTGCAAAGTACCAAGATGCAATCTTGTGACGTGGAATTATGCATGTTTAATTGCCATTACAATCTATAGTGTGTACACGTATTACATTTTCTCTGGCTATAATTCATAGGAGATGGACTGAAAAGTACAGAGGGGGACAATGTAGAAGTAGGAGAGAAGAAGAGTTACTATGTGGAGGAACCTTCCTGCGTGTTTGTAAAATATATACGAGGCCTTCACACAAAGCTATTGGCAACCTAAGTTAAATGGGTTCTTAAAAATCACTTGAAAGGACAACCGTATATAGATCAAGATTAGGACATGAGATGTGTTAATGTTCCTTCGTTCTCAGCTACAGTGTATGCTGCTGTATTGTAACAGTGAGGAATCTGGAGAAGGAGATACATTAAGTAAAGAATCATTTCTGCTTTCACTTATTATTGATCTTCCCGAGAGGCTCATGAACATTTATACAGGCAACAGGGATAATTGTGAACAATCCCCAGCCTATCATGCCCAAATACCATCTGAAGTGAAGGTCACCTAAAACCTTTTTGATGGAGCAGGTGTTGTGCACCAAGGATGATGGGTGGAGGCAGAGGCACCAGGAGGGAAAGATGGCACCCTGTACTGCCTGCATAAGCTGCTGCTTTTTTCCCATTTATGAAAAGGTCACAAAGCAAAACATGTGCAGTCAAGACGATCGAGCTCCCCGGAGGCTCTTTTCTCTCTACACCTTAGGAATCAGGTTGCCTACGTCTCTCAACAGGTTCAATCCAGCTTCCAACTTTTGATGCAGAACCACAGGGAAAATGTATCCATGCCTCTCACATCAGCATGCTGAAATGTCAAATGATTCATTTCTCAGCATGGAGAGAGAAGAATGCTTGGCATCAGCACTCAAGAATGCACTGCTTCACTGAGAAGTAAAATGGGGAATACTGGGCTCTTAACCTTATGGAACACTGTGTGCGCGAGAAAGAGAGAAAGATGGAGAGAGAAGGCTGCACAGATTCTTATTCTATATATGGTTTGTTCATAACAAGCACAAGATCCACTCTGTTTCACAATACGTATTATCAGGTGAAAGCCTTTGCCTATCATTTTCCCCCTCCAAGCTTGCAGCACAGCGATGGCATAACACACTAATTCAAACTCGCAGCTCACGAAATTCCAGCAGCAAGTCAATCGCCCTGGTTTTCATGCATGATCCACTTGCTTTTTCTTGGCATTTTGATGACGCCTTGACAGATATAACATAGTTTTAGAGAGGGAAATAATGTTAGGGCCTGCCAGTGAAAATGCATGTACACCTCTGATTAAATGGACTGGGAGTTGGGTAGATTTTGCAGAGCCAGGGTCATCAACACTGGAATTTAAGGGGGAGGGGAAACAACTGTTCATGGTTATGTAATGAAAAAAGCATTATATAAATTAAAGCTGTGCAAAAAAAAAGTGGTTAGGTTATGCCAGCAACTTGTTTCAACCCCTGACTCATGGGGAATTTTATGCCAGCCTGCCAGGCACAGTTAATTCCAGTGATTACCATTTTATTTCAAATGCAGTGTGGTACAATACTTTCTAAAATTACTTGCCTCTAAGATAGACTCAATTTACCCAAATCATATTTTTCTATCTACTGATAATTGTGCAACTGAATAAAATCCTACTCATGGTTGTCCTGTATTTTTTTTAGTTTGCAAGGATTCAAACAAATCCATTTGTTCCCAAATTATTCCCAGTGCCTGAATTTTTGTTTTTAACAGATGGCTGGGCATATTAGAGAGGCAATTTTTAAAAAAATCATATATAGGCTTCATTCATTCCAAATTATCTTCTAAGGGGGAAATGCCAACAGAAACAAATATTCTTGCCTTTTATATAGGAAGTTAGCAAAGACAAGAAGGCTCCCTCCCAAAAAATGGACATCTTGCCCAAATGTGAACAAAAAGAAACATAATTTTTGGCAAAAGAAATGCAACTGACAGTAAGGGATGTGAAAAAGGAATTTGTGCAGCAGAAGGAAATGGAATGCCATGCAAGCTCCTAAGCATCTGTATTCAACATTTGGAAGGGATATTCTTTTGTGCAATTAATCAGAAAGATAATACGACTAATCTGCTAATTTTCATGGCGAATCGAGATTAACACCACGTGCTTATCTGAGGACCAGGATTATTCAATGTATTTTCAGAGAGGAGACTAATGTGTGCAGTTAAAGATGCTGCAAAACTATATAGGGCATAATATGAAATAAAACCTTAAGCAGTGCAAGAGAACCCTGGCAAGTGAAGAACAGGGATAGCAGAAAGAATTCAGAGCATCCTGAAAGCAATTATTCTAGAATAGCCCTCTGAAAAATGGCATTACTCCAGAGTAAGCCATCTGAGGAATGCAGCCAGTTTGTGGGTCACTTGGGTCATTATAATATCGTCAAACGGACCTTCTATTCTTCTTCTTTTTTCAACTTGGTCTGAACAAGTGGCCGGCAAAAGTGAAGCTTTCAGTGCTGTGAAATATTCCATTCAAAAGAAACATTTAATGTTCTGCTTGCTCTTATTCCCCTGGGTGGCTGCAGCTGAATAGGCAATTTCTAAAATAGCATTGGCTTGATCTACCTACTTGCTCCCTGTGGCAACATTCATCAGTCAAACCCATTGGATATCAGGAATCAAAATGCTGGCAAAAAAAACCCTTACAAAAAAATTGCATGGCACTCAGAAGTGCTGTGTAAGAGGCTCTTCCGAAACAAGAAGAAATTAGGCCATCTATAGCCCTATGGTCAAGTGCCATGGAATCAGTCCTGAGTGATGCAATGGTTAGAGTGCTACAATGGGGCTCAAATCTATGTAAGAAACATGTGTATTGGGCACCCACACATGCTGCGAAGCACTCCATCTTCATTTTTCCAAGCATGCCTCTGGGCCCATGTAAGTAAACTGGCTGGTTTGCCTTAGTGATGCTCAAGCTATTTGCCCTCTGAGAATGGCACACCCACCTTTACACTGCACATCCTCTCTGTAGGTGGCACAGCATGGTCCAAATTGTGTAGATTCAATAGTGAATGGATTAATCTCAGAAGTGGCCCTAGAGATGTCCTATTGATCTCTTCCAATTCTGGGTTCACAAAGTATATGCAGGGAATTATAGGCAGTGCTGGACTAACATATTTGGCCACCTGAAGCCCAGCCCCAGTGCCACCACCCAGTAGGGCCAAGTATTTAAATAATGGTTCCTGCCTTCATCTCTTCCCACCTTATGGCACTATTTGGAAAACAACAACAACATCCCTTTCCCCAGCCACATGGCAGAGCCAGATCTGACTGTATAAGACAGAAAAAACTCCATCACAGGCGCCCTAACTTGGGAGCCATTTTCTTCAGTAGACGATGCCAGGGAAAACCTGTGTCAGGGTGCAAGGACACAAATACATCCTCATAGGAAATCATCCTTTCTTCCACGGATTTCTATCATCTTATAGAGCTCTCAGTTTCCTGGTTGCAGTTTATATTGTTGATGAATATTCTTAGAACTGGGGAATCAATATAATTTAAGCTTTTAAAACCTTGGTCGGCTGAGCTAATATAATTCTACATACGCTACAACAAAATGTCCTTGAGTATGCATCATCCTGTATCTTACATCGTTGCCAGTTAAATGGCTCCTATGATTAAAATAATTAATGAACTTCACAGCCTCCTACTCTTTATGTCTTCCATAAAATGGATAACATTTATTTAGCACTCAAACTGTTAAAGAGTACAAATCTCATCCTTTGCTGGCAATTGAAATGAGGGTTTAAAAAGAACACTGATTCTTTTGTCTGTTGAGAACATGCTCAAGACTTTGACCTCCAAAACTCCATTAACTTTAAGTCAGATGCTTTTGCTACCCAACGAGCCTGCATTCAGAGCCCCTAAGTAGGTCTTACCCTCAACATTGTAAGCAGCAAGGGGTCCCATCACATGATACCAGTGTAAGATACCAGAAGTGTAAGAGCTGCTTTTCCTTGGCTTTCTCTCTTGTTCCAGAGATGTATGTGTACACTGTAGGGTAACCCGCCTCATATAGCCAGCATATTTTAATCTAATTAATGCATAAAGGGGTTAAAACCACAGAGTAAGCTGTCCTGCAAGGCTTTGCCTATATCACTCCCCCTCACCTTGGCATGACATAGGTAACCAAGCCTTTGCTATTCTCTCTTCTCCAGGTGAATTCAGTATATGAAGAGCTCTGAGCTGGTTGCTCCAGCCAGCTACATGGCTTTAACCCTCCTTTTTGTTTCTTCCTTTCTTAAACCACAGATTTTGATCGGCAGTAAACATTAGCAAAAGCCTGAAAGGATAGCCATATTTTAAAATGGAGCCTACATATTTTTCCCAATCATCCTTATGTGAAATAGGAAGAATATACATATATATTTAGACAGGTTCCAACACACTTAGCCAATGTTTTTCTCTCACCCATTCTGCTATGTATATTTATAATCCTTTCCCCCAGTCTTTTTTCATCTACAGTGGTACCTTGGGTTAAGTACTTAATTCGTTCCGGAGGTCCGTTCTTAACCTGAAACTGTTCTTAACCTGAAGCACCACTTTAGCTAATGGGGTCTCCTGCTGCTGCTGCGCTGCCGGAGCACAATTTCTGTTCTCATCCTGAAGCAAAGTTCTTAACTCAAGGTACTATTTCTGGGTTAGCGGAGTCTGTAACTTGAAGCGTATATAACCTGAAGCGTTTGTAACCCGAGGTACCACTGTATTTCCTATTAAACATTTTTTTGTTTACTTTAAATCAATATGACTATTTGGTTTTCTTTACCTCCCCGCCCAGCTATGATGTTTCTTTCTGAACATTTTGCTGAAGGAAGTACCGTAATCTAGAATCACATATACTATAAAGCAGGCAGGTTTTATAATCTTCTTTTTCAATGAGCATTGATATTGGCATCTAGAAAGGAAGGCTGGCAAATACAGAATTTTAATGCACATCAAACCACAGGAATGTAATTTTTCTAACAAATTTCCTTCTTATTTAATGAAATTAAGCATGTACCTTAACTGAAACACCTTAGAATTCCATTCATCATTCTAAACGATATCACAATCCTACCTGAAAACATAAAGGAAGCTGTTCATATAAAGCGCCCACTTTTCTTCAGGACTTTATAACCTAGGTTGCAAGTATCAGCTTTTCCTGTGGTCTTAATCACCACTTCTCCATCTTTTTAGTGAGACGGGACTTACTGTCAGAGCTGCCTCTAGGTCCCAGCTCACAGAGGACCAACGCCAGGCTGATGTTATGCACAAAAGTATTTATTGAAGTTTAATTTCCATTTCAAAGCCAGAGCGTGCAGCCCTACGTCTAGACTCTAGATCGGCGAAGTCCCGTCTGAGTCTCCGCCCCTTCCACACCAGTTTAAGATCCTAGCCCTGCTCCACCTCCTGCGCTGCTCTCTTCTCCTCTGGGTCCTCCTGCCCTCTGGGGCATTGCCCTTTCTGGACTCTTCCGACGCTGAGTCGCTTAGCTCCTCCCCCTGCCTCCGGCGTGCTTTAGGACCCGGTTCCCAATCCTCACTCTCTGCTGTCCCGCGCTCCTGTACATTTGAACTTGCTTCTCGCGCCAACCCAGTGACCTTTCTCCTAACCGTTACACTACTTCTATCACTGCTTCCCTCTTCCGTGACACTGGCCGGATCTGACCTCCCTTCCGTTGTCCGACTCTCCGAGGGAGGCGTGGTAGACTCTGCCTCGTCTCCTCTCCCTGGTGGGGAAAGCACTGGCCCCGATGCCTGGGACTCTTCCCCCCCACTCTGCTCTGGTGGGGAAGCTGGTCCTGATTTCCAACTACTGCTCTGGGAGTCCCTGCTGCCCCCTTGCTCCTGGGGCGTTCCCCTTGGGACCCCCCTGCCTCTGTCCACTGGCGCTCCCTTCTGTGAATCTTCCGATTCGCTGGAGAGGCTCATGGAATCCCTCGGACCACTGTCCCCTCCTACGCTCCCTTTGGTTTCCTCCCCCTCGCTCTCCATCTCCCATCTTCCCTGTGCCTCAGCTCCTGAGCCCCTGACAAGCGTGTTTTTACATGAGTAGAATGTGTCCTTTTATTTAAAATGCATCTTTGGGTTATTTGTGGGGCATAGGAATTCGTTTGTTCCCCCCTCCCCAAAATATAGTCCAGCCCCCCACAAGGTCTGAGGGACAGTGGACCACCCCCCTGCTGAAATAGTTTGCTGACCTCTGTTTTATATCTTATATTTGGTATTTCACTTGATCTTTTATCTTCCTGTCGTTAGTATCCACTTTGCCCTGGATTACATGTGGAGACCATTCCATCTTCCCAATGTTCAAACCATAAAGGCAACTGGGGTCAAATACATGTTCCTCATCTCTTAATGACATCTTCACTCATCTCTTGTAAATATCTTCTACCATTTAATAATATTATTTCATTCAATTGGATCTTTGCTGCCAGCTGCCCAAAACACTGACCAGCACAGCCTTGTTGTTTTAATACTTTTTCTACATTGTTAACTCAAAAGTGAGGTACTTCTAATGTGATTTCCTTCCTTTTGTGTTTTGTGTGCGTGCGTGCATGTGTGCAAATACACTTATTCTACTGCTTTTCAGTATGCTGACTTTTTTTGTTTCTTTGCTAACATTTGGTAATCTAGTCTGAGGTAGGTAGTTAATTAACATGATGTGACTAAATGGTGTGGCGTTTAGCAAGAGCAGAAAAGCAGTCCAAGATAAAAGGAGCTGTAGCTTTGTCAACTCTGACTTCTCAAGACCCAGATTCCTTTTTAGAAACAAAATCTGGTGGAGAAATGATCTCACTTAATAACACCTTCCTTCCTTCCTTCCTTCCTTCCTTCCTTCCTTCCTTCCTTCCTTCCTTCCATGAGCCAAGCATCCAGGCTTACATCAATTCCAGCTTAAACTAATTCTGAATTCTACATATGCACCTATTTCATTAAGATTGGCTATAGCTTGCCTGCATGGGAACACAAAAACACAAGTTTGTGTGATGATCTATGTGCACCTTGCACTCCCCCCCTCCACTTCTTGGTACTTCAAGGTGTTTTCTATATAGGAAATTTCTAACATTTTACTTAGCCCTAAATCAGGGACATTAACTGGACTAAGATACATTAGCCCCTGGTCTGGGGGAGGCTCGTGTCCCTCTCTGCTGTTCACTTCAGTAATACCCATAGACATTAAAACACACCATAGTTAACCAGACAACTAAAGATGGAAAGCGGCAATGATTAAAAATTCAGAATCATAGAATCATAGAATGATAGAGTTGGAAGAGACCACAAGGGCCATCGAGTCCAACCCCCTGCCAAGCAGGAAACACCATCAGAGCACACCTGACATATGGTTGTCAAGCCTCTGCTTAAAGACCTCCAAAGAAGGAGACTCCACCACACTCCTTGGCAGCAAATTCCACTGTCAAACAGCTCTTACTGTCAGGAAGTTCTTCCTAATGTTTAGGTGGAATCTTCTTTCTTGTAGTTTGGAGCCATTGCTCCGTGTCCGCTTCTCTGGAGCAGCAGAAAACAACCTTTCTCCCTCCTCTATGTGACATCCTTTTATATATTTGAACATGGCTATCATATCACCCCTTAACCTCCTCTTCTCCAGGCTAAACATGCCCAGCTCCCTTAACCGTTCCTCATAAGGCATCGTTTCCAGGCCTTTGACCATTTTGGTTGCCCTCCTCTGGACACGTTCCAGTTTGTCAGTGTCCTTCTTGAACTGTGGTCCCAGAACTGGACACAGTACTCCAGGTGAGGTCTGACCAGAGCAGAATACAGTGGCACTATTACTTCCCTTGATCTAGATGCTATACTCCTATTGATGCAGCCCAGAATTGCATTGGCTTTTTTAGCTGCCGCGTCACACTGTTGGCTCATGTCAAGTTTGTGGTCAACCAAGACTCCTAGATCCTTTTCACATGTACTGCTCTCAAGCCAGGTGTCACCCATCTTGTATTTGTGCCTCTCATTTTTTTTGCCCAAGTGCAATACTTTACATTTCTCCCTGTTAAAATTCATCTTGTTTGTTTTGGCCCAGTTCTCTAATCTGTCAAGGTTGTTTTGAAGTGTGATCCTGTCCTCTGGGGTGTTAGCCACCCCTCTCAGTTTGGTGTCATCTGCAAATTTGATCAGGATGCCCTTGAGTCCATCATCCAAGTCGTTGATAAAGATGTTGAATAAGACCGGGCCCAAGACAGAACCCTGTGGCACCCCACTAGTCACTCTTCTCCAGGATGAAGAGGAACCATTGATGAGCACCCTTTCGGTTCGGTCAGTCAGCCAGTTACAAATCCACTGAGTGGTAGCATAGTCAAGTCCGCATTTTACCAGCTTCTTTACAAGAATACCATGGGGCACCTTGTCGAATGCCTTGCTGAAATCAAGGTAGGCTACATCCACTGCGTTCCCTTCATCTACCAGGCTTGTAATTCTGTCAAAAAACGAGATCAGGTTAGTCTGACATGACTTATTTTTCAGAAATCCATGCTGACTATTGGTGATCACAGCATTCCTTTCTAGGTGCTCACAGACCGTTTGCTTAATGATCTGCTCCAGAATCTTCCCTGGTATTGATGTCAGACTGACTGGGCGGTAATTATTTGGGTTCTCTCTTTTCCCCTTTTTGAAAATAGGGACAACATTTGCCCTCCTCCAGTCTGCCGGGACTTCGCCTGTTCTCCAGGAATTCTCAAAGATGACTGCCAGTGGTTCTGAGATCACATCTGCCAGTTCTTTTAATACTCTTGGATGCAGTTCATCTGGCCCTGGAGACTTGAATACATCTAAACTAGCCAAGTATTCTTGTACTATCTCCTTAGTTATTCTGGGCTGTGTATCCTCTGCTGAATCATTTGCTCCAAATTCTTCAGGTCGGGCATTGTTTTCTTTATCGGAGAAGACTGAGGCAAAGAAGGCATTGAGGAGTTCAGCCCTTTCTGTGTCCCCTGTTTGCATTTCACCATCTTCTCCTCTGAGTGACCCCACTGTTTCTTTGTTCTTCCTTTTGCTATGAACATACCCATAAAAGCCATTTTTGTTGCTTTTAACCTCTCTAGCAAGCCTGAGTTCATTCTGTGCTTTAGCTTTTCTGACTTTGTGTCTAAACGTGCTGGCTGTTTGTTTGAATTCCTCTTTGGTGGTCCCCCCCCCCCTTTTCCATTTTTTGTACACATCCTTTTTTAATCTTAACTCAGTTAAAAGTTTTTTAGATAGCCACCCTGGCTTCTTTAGGCACCTTCCATGTTTCCGTCTCATTGATATTGCCTGAAGTTGTGCTTTTACTATCTCCCTCTTAACAAACTCCCAGCCATCATGAACTCCCTTTCCTTTTAGTATTACTGTCCATGGGATCTCACCCAGCACTTCCCTAAGTTTCATGAAGTCGGCTTTCTTAAAGTCAAGAAATTGAGTCCTAGTATGCTTGGCTGCTCCTTTCCGCTGTATAGTAAACTTCAGAAGAGCATGATCACTCACGCCTAATGATCCTTCCACTTCTACCCCACTAACCAGGTCATCAACATTGGTTAGGACCAGATCTAAAATGGCTGTTCCTCTTGTTGCTTCTCCCACTTTCTGGACAATGAAGTTGTCTGCAAGGCCAGTAAGGAATCTGTTTGACCTTATGCTCTTGGCTGAGTTTGACATCCAACAAATATCCGGGTAATTGAAGTCCCCCATTACTACTATCTCCCTTCCTTTTGCATGCTTGGCCATCTGTTCCAGGAAGGCATCATCTATGTCCTCCGTTTGGCTTGGGAATCTATAGTAAACTCCCACAATGAGGTCACTGTTATTCTTCTCTCCCTTAATTTTGACCCAAATGCTCTCACTTTGGCTTTGAGGTTCTAAATCTTGGATCTCTTCACAGGTATACACATCCCTGACATATAACGCCACTCCTCCTCCTTTCTTGTCTGGTCTGTTTCTCTGAAATAGATTGTATCCCTCCATTATTACATTCCAATTGTGGGACTTATCCCACCAGGTTTCAGTGATGCCTATTATGTCATATTTAGTTTGCTGTACCAAGAGCTCAAGCTCATCTTGTTTATTTCCCATGCTTTGCGCATTAGTGTACAGACATTGAAGTCCATTAATAATTCCCCCGTGTCTCTTATTTAAGGATTTTTTCCTCCCACCACTAGATCTGCGTGCTGTTTGCTCCATTTGGTCTATGACATTTGGATGATCATCTTCATCAATTGATAGACTCCTACCTTCAGGAGCACTGTCTCCCTCCCCCACATTAGTCAGTTTAAAGCCCTCCTGATGAGGTTTCTGAGATTTTTGGCAAAAACATTCCTCCCAACCATTGTGAGGTGCAGCTTGCCAGAAGTCCATCTTCAAGAAACTGCAGTCCGTGATCTAAGAATCCAAACCGTTCCTGTTTACACTATTTGCGAAGCCAGCTGTCCACTTCCACTATTTCCCCCTCTCTCCCTGGGCCACGTCGTTCAACTGGGAGGACAGATGAGATGACAATTTGTGCATTTAATTGCTTCAATTTCCTGCCCAGAGCCTCATAGTCTCTCTTGATCTTCTGGAGGCTATTGCTTGCAGTGTCATTGGTTCCCACATGAACCAAGAGGAATTCTCTAATTCTTTGGAGCGTAGCTACACGTTCCTCCAGTTGCTGGACTTTGTCTTCTAAGAAGGTAAAATTGCTCATCTTAGCAGTGCATTGGCACGAATGTATGCCAAGGGAGAGGAGGGGAAATGCAATGAAAGAAGCTGTGAAAGTATCACATTGAAAAGCAAGGTGGTGACAATTGCATGCTGTAAATCTGTTCTGACTGCACCTAGAAGGCTGAATTCAGCTCACAGCACCAGATTGCCAGAAAGATTTCAGAAAAGAGTAGGATAACCTAGACTCATAAGGACACACTTGGAAAGGTAAAGGAATTAAGCCTATATATTGCCAGGTAAGGAGTGGCTTGCAGCCGTTATAAGGACAGGCTACTGACACCTGATACTACAAATACCTGTGTGTGTGTGTGTGTGTGTGTATGTGTGTGTGTGTATAGATGCAAAAGAGACTAAAGGAAAAGAAATGGAGTGAGACTGGAGAGTCAGTACCTGGTTTGGATTAGGTATATCCCTTTCCAACAACAATTTACCTTTCCCTGGGGCACAGAACAGAAGCAACTCTAAAACTGGATTTTATGGAAATCTAGCATGGTGAACAACCTTATCAGCATTGAGGGAAGCTAATGAGCTAATTTGAAAAATGATTTGCATGTCATTTGCAAAAACACGATGGATTTCAAGCCATTTTCGGTAGGCATGACTCATTTATTCTGCCACATTCCTGTTCTAGAACTGTTAGTCCTTGATATTCAAAGCTTATGGTTATATCCAAAGTTGTCCTGAGTAATGTCTCCCATCAGTCCAAGGGGCACCCCCACTTTCCTCCCCCTCTCCCCCCATCCATTCTAGGGATTCCCTTAACTCTCTGGAGCAGATTTGAGGAGAGGATAGGGGGAAACTGATGCATCCTTGCACTGATGGAATACATTAGATCGATACCACCTCAGGGTTGCCACCTCATAAAGCTAAGGAGTTCTTCTTCTGATCAGTGCCTGAACAGTGCCTGGGAGCTCCACCCAAGTTTCTCAGAGCTCCCCAGAGGAAGAGGAAGGTGCCAATGCATTACATGTATAAATAGTAAAAGAACACAGTTTATGTGATAGATAAATAAATAACTCAATGCGCAAATTTCTGGAATATAGGAATTAGCATTTTCAGTTTCTCAGCTTAGCACAGGATGATAAAATGGGGGAGAACCTTGTGTTCCTTGGAGGACAGGCAGGATATACATGTAATAATGTGAAGTTTCAAGTGACGTAACAAAAATAGGTAGCAGAAGGAAGAGAATGTGTAGTTTTGTAGCAGCACTACTTGAAATGTGTTTTCCTTAGCAGCAAATCTCTACAGACAAATTCTACAAGAGGATTTCCATTAGGCTCTGGTAACAAAAGCTGTGGTCTGCCTTGCATGTTGCACTAAGCCTTAGCTTAGGAGAAATCTGAGTTCTAAGAGATGAACTCACAGCTGCTTTGTTCCTCCCGTGTCCTCATTTGCTGCCATGCTTTACTGAGCCAAATTTGGCTTAGTGTGCCATCCAAACCCAGACTCAAGAGTAAGCTCTCTTGAGACTAACCATAAATTGTGACAAGCTTGTGGTTTCTCTAGGGAGGACATACTATAAGCCTGAGTTTGGGCAACGCTAAGGTCAACCTTTGGTTTAGTGGAAGATGGTGCAGCAGCAGAAAAAACCAGAAAGAAAGGAAGAAAGTGGATGTCAGTTCCTCTGAGAGAGTCTGCACTTTGGTGCAAAACCAGACCTTGGCTTAGTGTGGTGTGGAAACCTGGCAAATTAGCATTTAACTGCAACTGTGGCATGAGTTTTTGCAGGATAGAGCATACTTCATCTGGACACATGTGGTTTTTGCTTTAACAACAAACTTTGTTCCTTCTTTTTTTGGGAGGAATGCACAACCTTTCTGCTTTGTTCCTTCCTCTTCTCCTAAATTAGTCACGAAATCTTCCTAACCGGAAGGCTGTCACATATAAACTGAACAGCAATTTGTATTTTTGAATGATCTCCTTGTTTTCCAGTTGTACCTTGGGGAAGATTCCTATCGCTGTTTACTCTCCAGGCTGGAGATTGATGTGAGCAATCACATAGACCTCTCCTGGCCTGCATGCCAACAAGCACCCAAGCTTCCCTTTCTGCTTCTTTAGAACTATTAATTACCATTAATGGTAATGGTAACTACCATTACCAGATTTGTAGACTTGCTTCTGTCTTCTCTGAGATCTTGAACTGGGGGCATTAAGAGAATAGCCAAATGGTTGACAGGTGGTGATTCACACAACTTGATATTTTCATCAGTAGCATCTGAGGTGCAAAGTCATGCACCCTCCCCTAAAGTTCATTTTTATTCAAGCTTGGGGCAAAATTGTCCTTTCAGATCTGCACCACAAATGTTAATTTGTAAATGCTTCTTTTCCTTCTGTGATCTTCCATTAATGTCAATGAGTTGTGTGTTTGCCAGTTTACAGAACAAACAGACCCAAATGAAATGCTCCATTAGATATCTTGATTCTCATGGTCAGGTGCAACGTTATGACCAACTTGTGATGTTCTTGCATTCATCAGTGAAGACAGTTGCTAGAGTGTCCTTGCTAGAACAAAGATTTGTGATATTCAAAGCAAGCCTGCCTAGTGGGCCTCTGGAAGAAGGGTGATATTCAACTAAGTTTTATGCAGAGTAGACCCACTGAAATAAATGTACCTAACTTTGTCACACTTGTTAGTTTTAGTGGGTCTCTGCTGAGTAAAACTTAGCTGAACCTGGGATAGCTCAGTTGGGAGAACATGAGACTTAATCTCAGGGTTGTGGGTTTGAGCCCAACATTGGGAAAAAGATTCCTGCATTTCAGGGAGTTGGACTAGATGACCCTCAAGATCCCTTCCAACTCTACAAATCTATGATTCTGTGAATGCCAACGTAAGTTGCTCCTATTTCCCAGAGCACTTCCTTTGCCCCTAGCTGCCTTTGCTGTCCTGCCGCAGCTCAGGACTCTACCCTGCCACTTCCTTTCATCAATGAATTTTCATTCCAAATCTGTTGGTGCCTCTTAAAGAGAGATATCCACCTCACTGGATCAATAGTGAGCCTCCTTTTGTGATATGACAATTTCCTCTGGTGTAGTGTCAAATATCAAAGTGCAGGAGCTCAGCATGGTAGCCCCCATAGCCTTGCACAAGTCAAGTCCAAAAATGTAGATATCTGTTTTGATACATATATATACACACCAAAGAGCAGCAGTATATTGGCATTGTGGGTTAACATAACATCCAGTTTATTAGGTTTAGCTGACAATAATAGAATAATGAGCATGCAAAGAGTGGTATAGTGGAATCCTGGGGAGACTTCGGCTTCACATCCCTAAACAACCATGTGCCATGACTGCAATTCTGGGAGTAAGCTCTACTGCACTCAGTGCTGCTGCTGATTGCATAGATTCTATTTATAAAATACCTTGAGCTTTAGAAAAAGAAATTCAGCTGGCTGAAATGCAACATTTAGCTTTTGATTAGAAATGTAGACATCTTGCAGAAAGGTGTTAATTAGAAATGTTGACTTCTTGCACAGATCTTGAGCCAGCTGAAATCCAACCTTTAGCTTGTAATTAGAAATGCAGACAAATTTGCAAAGGGATGTTACCCTTTAAACTGATAGTATGAAACAGGAACTCCATGAAAGAAGTCTGTTAGATATTTTTGTCATTCTCTGGCTTCTTCCATGCTAATTTGTCACAAACAACACTGAAACTTGAAAGCCTCATTATCACCTCATTCACCTGCCAGAGCAAGGTGAGCCCACAATTACTCCAGCAGCAGTTTACATCATCACTCCTGCTCTCAAGAAGAAGAAAAGCCTCAGAGCTGCACCGCCACCTGCATTCCTGTTTCACTACAGCACCAGTAATGTCCTCCTATCAAAACTGAAAATCATTTGGCAAAGAAACATGCCAGTTCAAGTGCTAGTGTCTTAGTACGTGGAGTGCAAAATAAATAGATAGATGCAGCTATAACTACAAAAGTGGCAAACATGTTTTGCATTACTTCTAACATATGGGACTCCAGACAGACACAGAACTGGTAAGTGGGAGGATTCTGTTTTAACATAGATGCATTTTAGAGCATTTGATGTGAAAAAGGTTTGCACTGAATACAGTTTTTTTAAAAATAAAATAAAAAATAGCATAAACTTAGAAAGATACAGGAGGAAAAACTGCAGAGGTGGCCAGTGTCAGGTTCATAGATAATCTGGGTCTGACCAAATTTAAAGGATGTAGTTACATGAAAGCTTGTTGTTTCCATTTTACAGATGGGTTGCTGAGGCTGAAACTGAATGAGTTGCCCAAGGCCTCCGAGAAAGAGGTGAGTGTTACACCCAGAATGTTTAGATCCAACAGCTACTGGATAAAGCGATAGACATATATCCCTGTTGCACGGCGGGACTAAATATCTAAATTGTATCCCACAAAGTTAAAACAAAACAAAACACCCTCCTCTTGCATACTAGACTCCTATAAATAGGGAATCCTTTAAGCTCAAACATTTCATTCCCCATTTGCGTTTTAGAATGGTATATTCCAGCCACATCTATATCACACAGGGCTGCAAATTATGCCATTTTGTTGTTTGTCATCCACTACATCACACTGGCTGTAATTGCAGAATGAAAGGGGTATTGTGAGCTCATAAGCTGTAGACTGGATCTCTATTTAAGGGCACACTTCCCTCCTTACTACCATATGAGGAATAACCAGGGTTTGGACATTTGTTTTACAGTAATCTGGACATTTACACATAGGCCATCAAGAAAACAAATCCTGTTAAGAAGGTTGATCCTACTAGCATTGACATACATTTTGGAGAGGAATTTTTGCTAGCCCCTGGTGACTTTCCTGATTATTTATAGGAGTACTGAACACATAGCAGGCAAATTATGTGTACGCATAGAACAGAAATTCTAAAAAGCTCTTTGGTTCCACCCCCTCCTTTATCAGCATGAAGCTCCCCTTAACAGTAATAGTCTGCTGCCCCCCAGGGGCAAGAAATAACATGTAGCCATGGTCTCTGTGTGACCTATATCAGTATCAAGCAGAAGTCTCTGATTCAGCCGTATGTACTGACCTTCATCGTTAAGCAAACTCAGTTGTTCAGGGATATTGCCTGAGGTGTGTGTGTCTTTTTAATATGTTGCTATTAAATTGCATCGAAAGAAAGCTTGAAAGTTAGCATGGAAAGTTTGTGTTATTCTGACTTCATTTGGTGATATGCACATTTATTAACTAATCTGTCTGCCTTGACAAAGCAAACCTTGGAATAGCATAATACATATGTATAGAGAAATTTACATGTTTACAGAAACAGCTATGCTGATGTCAAGAATCATCAAAAGGGTTCTTTGCTGCTAATGAGCATTCATTTGAGCAGTAATATATGTGCCTAAACAAAAAGGGATGCAATGGTTGTCATCGTTGCCCTTTTCCCTTGCTGATGAACAAATACTGCCCAGCTTAGGGGAAGGAAAGGTTGTTCATTAAAATACATGAGGCTAATCTACAACACAGTTGTGATACTTGTGACTATTCAAAAGTTCAGCTGCACATCAGATCTGCTTTGCTAACACTCTCCAAAGGACAACTGAAAGTTAGAAACAACACTCTGGAAGCCTGGGATGCAAAATGCCATTTGTTTCAGCAGTTACCATTTCACAGCTACATGTTTGTGTTTGCCATATTTGCATCCTAACCTTCCACAAAGGAACACAAGGCAGCACGCAAGGGGTTATCCCATTTTATTCCATAACAACCCTGTGAGATGTTAACTTGCCCATGTCGTCTCAGGGATCTGAATCCAAGACAGTTGCTCTTTTCTTTCCTTTCTCTCTGACTCCCTTCCTTTCCATGACAATAATGTCATGTGCTAGCTTGCTCCAGGTTCAGATTTGTGCAACTGCAACCAATTCAAACCAAATAATTTGGATAGTTGCCATCTTAAAGTGTTTGGACATCCAGAAAGTTGCAGAATTATAAGACCATGTACTTGGGGTCAGGATCTGGGTCTGTGGTGCTGTGTATTTGTAAATGTGTCTATTTAGTGGCATCTATGCACCAGCTTAGGGACGCGGTTGGCGCTGTGGTCTAAACCACAGAGCCTAGGGCTTGCCAATCGGAAGGTCAGCAGTTTGAATCCCCATGACAGGGCAGGAGCAGGGACCGAACAACGGGAGCTCAGCCCGTCGCGGGGATTCGAACTGCCGACCTTCTGATCGGCTCTGTGGTTTAACCCACAATGCCAATAGGTACAGTGGTGCCTTGCAAGACGAAAATAATCTGTTCCGCGAGTCTCTTCGTCTAGCGGTTTTTTCGTCTTGCGAAGCATCCCTATTAGCGGATTAGCGCTATTAGTGGCTTAGCGGCTAAGCGGCTATTAGCGGCTTAGTGGCTTAGAAAAAGGGGGGGAAAGGGAAAAGACTCGCAAGACGTTTTCGTCTTGCGAAGCAAGCCCATAGGGAAATTCGTCTTGCGAAGCGCCTCGAAAAACGGAAAACCCTTTCAACTAGCGGGCTTTTCGTCTTGCGAGGCATTCGTCTTGCGGGGCACCACTGTACCTAACTTTAACCATACATAGGATTCCGTGCAGACTTTTAATTTATGTTTCTAATCCCAGTGCTTCTATAAATTCTGACACATATGTTCTATTAAAAGTTTTCTTCTGAATGAAAGTGATGTTAGAAACATCTAGTTCTATCACTGATCTGGCAATCTTGCTTCACATAATACATGAAATGACTTTCATCTTAAACCAAATGCAATTTGCTAAAGTGTGGTACACAATGAAATTATGCAATAGACGTTAAAACATCCATCAATTTCAAATTTTTATTTGTTCAAAAAATTAAATTACAGGGGTGAACTCAGAGGAAAATACATTTCGGGAGGAAAGTACTTGTGATACAGGGAGTCCCCTCTTACATTAATTTTCATTTATGGTGAGATGAAGTTTGAAATTAGATTCAGATTGCAAATTACAGCTTCATACAGGCTCCCTGTTGCTTGCATTGAAATGCTTGGATTCCTGAAGATGAAACAATTTTGTTTCCTGTAATAAGGCTGCAAGAGCCATATGTCCCACTGGTAGAATAATAATAAGTGAAGTAAAGGAGACAGGCCTTTTTTATTCAACTTGGTAAACAGCCAGGATTATATTAAGCTAAAAAATCATGCATGGAAAGAGAATCTGTCATATAGCAGGCTTAAACTTAATCCTGAGTTTACAGATATCTTGTCTCTTCAGATTCCTCAGCACCTGATTAAAAAAAACCAGGACTGAAATGCACAGAATCGACTTGTCAATAGTGCGTGTGTGTGTTTTAAGACATTGATTTCTTAGATTTCCACACACTGTCAATATTTTCCCTTTCTAATTCTGGTTAATTTTTTATATTGGTGAAATGATTTGGTATCCATTTTAGAGAAATGTCTTTTCAAAGGTTAGTTTGCCAACAAATTAGACTGTTTCAGCATTCAGTTAACTTGCTTGCAATAAATGCAATGTAGACACACAGTTGCTTACAGTGTTTCATCTCTGGGAATATATTATGCACACAGTTATTATAACTATTGCAACAGTTTGTGCCATTAGATAAATAAATAAATAAATAAATCTTTATATCCCATCTGTAACCAAGGTTTGCCGTTCATGGTTTGTCGGGAGCAAGACAAACTAGGATTTTGGATGCCATGCTAAGCCAAATGAATCTATGTCTTAGCTCACAGCAGAAGGACCAGGAGAGGAGCACAGCAGCTGCCATCTCCTGGAACTATCAGACTTGTCTGTTCGTGGTAAGGCACGATTTGGCTTACCATTATGTGCAAACCAGCTTGCTGTTGTGCTAAAAGCATGCAGTGGAATCCAGGCCCTTTTAACTCTTTGCTGAGTATAGAAACTTGGCTGTGTCAATTATTTAAAAGTTCTAAAGGCTGAAGGACTGCACCTTCCCTCCCACATTGCAGGCTTTAGCTGATGGTTGCCCATCCTATCACAGGTACTGCACACATTGTTTTGGGAGGGGGAGGCATTTACTATTTGGGCTAGAGGATTCTTAAGGTCCCTTCCAACTCCACAGTGTTATGATTCTGTTCAGCAAAATCCCTTGGGCTGGCCCAGAACAGGTGACACAACAACATGCTTTGTCTCTCTCTTTAAAGCAGCCACAGTGCCTGCTTTAAAGTGAATGGAGAAAAGTTTTTCTCCTTCTCTCATAATACTAGAATTCATGGACATCCAAGCTGAGTGTTGGAAGATTCAGGACAAAGAAAGAAAGAATTTTAACCCCCATGAAGTGCATAGTTAATGTGCCCTCATAGCCACCAGCCTAGGTGCCTTTAGATGATGATTGAACAATTTCATAGAGGATAAGACTATCAATGCCTACTAGCCTGGATGGCTGCAATGCTTATGAATACCAGTTGCTGGAAATTACAGGAGGGGAGAGTACTCTTGGCTTGTGTCCTCCTTGCATGCTTCCTATACTAGGCATCTGGTTGGTCACTGTGAGAGCAGGAGGCTAGACTATTGAGAACTAGTAGTTCCAGCTTGTGCACAGGTTACTTCCTTCTGGAAACTGCCTAACCACTTTTGACATAAGCCATTGGTTTATGGATTCTTCTGGATTATCCAGTTCCAAGGTCACCCATGCTTGCACCCACATGAAGATCACAGGTGCCACTTGGAAAGCAAAACAAGGGCCTCCATATTGCTGTATTTCAAAATGTGGAAGGCATACTAATATCTCTTTGACCTCTTCTCCCCAAAGAGTTCTGATATGTTGTGATACTTTGATCTGAAAAAGAGGATGGCTGAGGGCAAAATATAACATACAGACAGACCTTAGGGATGCGGGTGGCACTGTGGTCTAAACCACTGAGCCTCTTGGGCTTGCTGATCAGAAGGTTGGCAGTTCAAATCCCCACGATGGGGTGAGCTCCCATTGCTCTGTCCCATCTCCTGCCAACCTAGCAGTTCAAAAGCATGCCAATGCTGCGGCGGGAAGGTAAACAGCATTTCTGCATGCTCTGGCACTTGTCACGGTCCTCCATGCACCAGAAGCAGTTTAGTCATGCTGGCCACATGACCTGGAAGGTGTCTGTGGACAAACACCAGCTCCCTTGGCCTGAAAGCGATATGAGCGCCACAACCCCATAGTCGTCTTTGACTGGATTTAACCATCCAGGGGTCCTTTACGTTTACCTTTACATTTACAGACAGACCCATATAAGCAATGAAACAAAAGTCTGCTTACCACTTCAAGCAAAGAGAATCTGTCGCATCAATCAAAAGCTCTTATTCCACCTCTGGAAGAAAGAGTTTCATGAAGCTAAATGCCACCTCCCACCATCCAGCTTCTACTTTAACTCAACTATTGTAGCTGTAAACGTGGCTGCTTTATATTTTCAGTTCTCCCATCATTTCCTGGGTTTAGCCATTTCTCAGAAACAGGGCTAATGCACTAGATGTCTTAGCAAATTCATCACTCTTATTGTGTCTGCTTCTAGTCATATGGTCTGTAATAGATATTTCATATTTCACTTTCCTTTCTCTCTCTCTCCTATCTCTTTGTCCTTTCCTAATCACCATCCCCAACAATATTTGCCAGGAGGTACATTTCTCCAGCATACAGTTTCCTGTGGATTCTAGATTAGATACCATTTCTACCCCCTGATGTACCGTATTGTATACTGCTGACTTATGTAAACGACATTGTTGTAAACTGATAAGGCTTTGCATTCTGCTCTTGTATTCATCTCTACCTTCTCACTAATTTCTTGCTAGGGTACTGCCAAAGATTTCAGCTCTGTTTTATTTAACTCCTCAGGGCCCAAACAGATGTTACAAGAGACACAGAATTGCCACTGCTCTGTATGTCTTCGTTCTCTTTCTTATAGCATCTAATACAAACAATGCATGACATTATTGCACTGTGCTCCTGCCTCCACTGCTATCCAATGACGTAAGGAGGAGTAGGGAGATGCAAAGTGCAATTATATCAAGTTAGCATCAGACGTTCCAAGAAACAGTCAAGTGACATAGGGCAGCAGCATCTCTGTTTCTCTTTTAATTGCTTATTCAGAACTCTGGAAAATAATTTAAAGTGTGTGATGTGTGCAAAAGTCTGTTAAAAACAGATAGTGAGATACCATGTTACCAACAACCTGCAAAGACATTGTTGATGGGGATATGACATATTTCTTGTTATCATTATTGTGTTGGAAATGGCTAAGGCTAGATAAGACCTGCACAGGTTGTGAAGTCCGTGCTATTTTTGCATTTAGTATTATCAGTTTTAGCAAAACTAAAGTCCTCCCCACCCATCACAGATAAGGCACATTCCTTTTCCCGAAGAGCCTGTCATCCAAAGATGAGGAACACAAAGCAAGACAAAAGATAGCTTTTTCAAAATGAGCATAGATATTGTTGATTAGAAAGATGTGCTTGCAATTAGACATCACTGTGGCATTTCAGTGGCAGGCTTGGAATAAGATCCGATATGAATTCCATCATCAGTTTAGCAGGAGCTATAGGTGCTGTTGTAGCACTGATTTCCTCCATCCTTACTGTGCCATTGCTGGAAAACATTGATGTTGCATTGTGGAGGGCACAAAAGAGGCAGAGTTGCTTAATGTGGGTAAACAATATCTCCTTCTGGAGCCAGCTATCCAACCAGGTCTCAAACCACTCTTGGAGTGCCCACTCCCACCTCTGACAGCCACTCCAGAAGAATACCACAAATGATGGTATTTTAAGGTCACCGGAAGATCAAAGGGAATCACCATGGCAGGGAGAGAATCAGGGAATTGTAGAGTCGGAAGGGGACCATGAGGATCATCTGATCCAACCCCCTGTAATGTAGGAATCTTTTGCCCAGCATGGAGCTCAAACCCACAACCCTGAGATTAAAGAGCGTATCTCTCCTGACAAAGGTGACCAATGCGGTTTGTGTGCCAAAACCAAATCTGAACCCAGACTGAAACTGATTCAGAAATTTGGTCTCATTCAATAGTGCCTGCATTTGGTCAGCAACCACACTTTCAAGAACCTTGACTGGGAAGGTCTAGGTCTATAATTATTCAAATCTTCCAGGTCCATGGAAAGTTTCTTAAGGAGTGGTCTTCCTACCACCTCTTTCAGGTGACATGGAACTACCCTCTCTCACAAGGAGACATTGATCACCTCCCTGGCAAAATTGGGTATCCCCTCCTTGCTAGATTTTACCAACCACAAAGAGCAAGATACCCGCACTAGTACAAATACCCGACCCATGTCCTTGAGCCATACCAACTGAAGCTGATCCTGAGGGTTCCACAGGCTCATTTGGGCCAGCATGCAAAAGGCCACAAACCATACAGAAATCTCTGTAGGACAGCATATAGGTAATGCAATGGATGCAGCAAAAAGAGAGAGAAAATATCCACAGCCTTCACTGCCACTGAGAAGGCTTGATCATGAGCACACACTAGGCTTGTCATGGTGGCAATGAAGTCCAGAGCTGCTCTGGATCTGGTAGTCTCAGCATGGATATTGAAATCCCCCAGTACTAGCAGCTCAGAGGTTTTCAGTACCACACTTAAGACCCCATGTGTTACATCTAGGCAGCATGTTTATTGTCAATGTTATTACTATTATTATTTATGACCACTACAAGGAGCAGTAACACAGAAAAGTGCTTTTCAGAAGCTTTAGTGAAGTGAATGTAATTTTTAAAGTAACCCAGTCCTTGGTGTACAGGGTTGCCATATTCCCCAAAGTGAAAATCCGGACAAAGTTATTTTCTTAAAGAATTGCCCTAGTTACTGGACATTTTGCCGATTCGGCAAAAAACCGCCCAGATACCATTTTGACCGTCCAATTCCAGGACGTATCCAGGAAAACTCGGATGTATGGCTATACCATACTACTTTGGTATGCCATACTACTTTGAGATAGCAAAATTCTCTACCCGCTTCATGCCATGCATAACAATTCTGACAGATAAGGTTACCGTATTTTTCGCCCTATAGGATGCACCGGCCCATAGGGCGCACTTATTTTTTGGGGGGGGGGGAATAAAGGGGGGAAAATTATTTCTCCCCCCCCCCGAGCCCCAAAGAGCAAAGAAGCCATGGATCCCGCTCGCTGTCCTGGCTTCATTTTTAGCCTCGGGGCTGGGGGTCCGGGAGCGAAGGCGAAGTTGCGACCCCAGCTTCCCCTGTCCCCAGCCCCCAGAACGGGTCCGGGAGTGATGGCGAGGTTGTGGAATGGGGCTTGCTTGCGGAGCTGGGAGCAGATAAAGCCCAAGCTTCCCCCGATCCCAGCCCCCAGAACAGGCTGTTGCCCGCAAGCCTTGCGAGCCCAGGGGGAACTCCGCGAAGCACGGGCATCCTCCGGAGGGCGCCCCGTGCTTTGGGCTGCAGGCTGCTGCCCGTAAGCTTGCGGATAGCTTGCTGAAGCCTGGAGAGCGAGAGGCTTCAGCAAAAGCCTGCATTTGCCCCATAGGACGCACACACATTTCGTTTTTGAAGGGGGGGGGGAAATGCGTCCTATAGGGCGAAAAATACAGTATTCATATTGATTTTTTTTACGGAAACATAGTGAGGCTAAGGGAAATTTGCTCACTTCCACTTAATGAGTATTTGAACCAAGTCACCCAGAACCAATCCCAACCAACCAAAGATTAAACTGAAAATTTGCCTCAGAATTCATCATTTTTAGTGAATGTGATTATCACATTGGTATAATAGATGCTTTGGTTACCCCAATGACTTGTTAGTATAATACTAATACTAATAATAACAATAATAATAATAATAATACCTTACATGTGTACATTAACTGTTTCTTAGATAATTTATACCTCACACTGGATGCTTACACTATTATAAATGAGATTCCTCACCAAATTCAAACAAAACAGAAAACCCACCCTTTAAAATGACAAAAAGGGTACACCTCACCTGAAAGCAGCCACAATTATAGCCATAAAAGCCACACTAAAACCTACACGATTGCTGAAATAAGTTGAATTTACACTTTCCCAAAAACTAGCAATACAGCTGGCACTGCAAATTTCTGCAGGACAGGACAGCCAAAGTGTAGGGGCAATTGCTGAGAATGCCCTGTTCCTTGTCCCCATTAGTAAAGATGGGATTGAGCATACAGCTTCCTCGGATGATCTTATTGTACAAGGAGGTCCATGTCAGAGAAGAGTATCCCCTAAGTAACCAGAGCCCAGGTGATTTAATAACCCAGGATGATCAGTCAGATGTTACAAGATGTAAGAATTGTGCAAAGTATCAGTGAGACCAGTACACTTATGTGAGGGTGTGGCCTGACCATAGAACTATTAAGAACCATTTTAAGAACTGAAAATGGTAGGAACCAGCTTAGGAGTAATCTAACCTAAATGTTAGAGTGAAAAACAACAGAGAAGATGCAAGGAATACTTGGCATGTGCAGCAAAAAAGAAACAAAAAAGCCTTGGTGCTTCCAAAGACTGTGATTGGATAAGAGATGGTGGGGTGATGAAATGGCAGAAGATGGTTGGGGAGAAGATGAAACAGCCAGGATGATGTATTTTTCCTATATTGGGTGTGTGCTAATGGATGTGCTCTCACAGACTCTTTTGGACTCTGTCCGGTAATGCATTACTGAATAAAGTCTGACTAATTAGGAATCTGGTATGAGCCTCCCTGTTGAACCCCCAAAGGGAGTTTCTCCCACATTCATCGATGAACATTAATGATAGGAGATGGTTTCTCTTCAGCTTTTGGAATATAATACCCATCATAATTTGGAAGAGTAAGGGCCGGGGAAACAATTCTGCAGTTTTGACCAAAGAGAAACTAGAGACTAAAGCTGTAAATCTAAACACACTTCCATAGGAATAGGTCTCATTGAATCCGTGGGACTTTTATGAAACACTACAGAGAATGATGTAAATGCTACAGAGCATACTTGCCTGGGAGTAAATAGGCACATCTGAGTAAACATGCATAAGATTGTGCTGAAAGGTTCAAACTTCATGTGTGCTGTTATTTTCTTCCCTTCTGTAGAACAACCAAAATCAGCTTGAATAGGCTGTAAGTTGAGTGCGGAAACAAGTTGCTTGATCATATTCCTCCAGTTTCTTTTCAGCTCAGAAACACTCTTCCCAAGCTGCTTCTTCACTTGTATAAAGGAAGATATGGGGAAATGAGTGGTGATGAGCTGGAGAGGAAGCATTAATGCCTCTCTTTACCTACCCTTCCTCCAGTCCTGAATGCAACCTACCCGGGCTGGTTTTGATTTAGAAGAAGAAGAAAAACACAGAGAAAAGAAGTGCATAACTCTGTGGAATATATAGTTTGAGTTTGACAGAGAGTTAGGAGGTAGTTAAAGGAGAAGTACCGTACCTTGTGGCTTGCTTTGATGCTGGCATAGCAGTTTTTGCTGCCTGCAATATGAGTGCCTCTTTGCTTCCAGTATGCTCTGCTTGTGTTACTAACATGCAAACACATACACACAAAGGAAACTAAACCTTGGAGTACTAAATCTGGGGACTTCTCACTGCTTGGGAAAGAGAGGCGCACAAACAATACAGTGGTACCTCGGGTTACATACACTTCAGGTTACAGACTCCGCTAACCCAGAAATAGTACCTCAGGTTAAGAACTTTGCTTGAGGATGAGAACAGAAATTCCGCAGCGGCGGTGCAGCATCAGTGGGAGGCCCCATTAGCTAAAGTGGTGCTTCAAGTTAAGAACGGACCTTCGGAATGAATTAAGTTCTTAACCCGAGGTACCACTGTATATCTGGTGGCCCAAACTCTTTTGGCTAAAGCCTTATTAGCTTCAGTGGGACCATGTCCATTTGAACCCTGACTGAATCACTCTCGTGTGTATTCCACAAGAATTGAAGCCACCCTCAAACCATTTTAAACTCTCTGAAAGCTATCCTCTGCCTCCATCTTTAATAGTCAATCTGATAATGCATTGTCTGCAGAGGTCCCTTGATGGTTGATGAGGGGCCCTAAGCACTTTGCTGAAGAGAACAAACACAAACAGTAACTACCACATAACTACACCTACACTAGCTCCCAGTACATTTCTGAGCACAATTCAGAGTATTAGTGCTGACCTTTAAAGCCCTAAACGGCCTCAGTCCAGTATACCTGAAGGAGAGTCTCCAACCCCATCGTTCTGCCCGGACACAGAGGTCCAGTGCTGAGGGCCTTTTGGCTATTGCCTCCCTGCGAGAAGCCAAGTTACAGGAAACCAGGCAGAGGGCCTTCTCAGTAGTGGCACCCACCCTGTGGAACGCTCTCCCACCAGATGTCAAAGAGGAAAACAACTACCAGACTTTTAGAAGACATCTGAAGCTTTTAATGTTTAATAGACTATTGTATTTTAATATTCTGTTGGAAGCTGCCCAGAGTGGCTGGGGAAACCCAGCCAGATGGGCGGGGTATAAATAATAAATTATTATTATGATAGAAGCACAATAGCAGGCCCATATAAATCATAAAATCGTAGAGTCGGAAAGGACCCCAAGAGTCATCTAGTCCAACCCCCTGCAATGAGGAATCTCAGCTAAAGCATCCATGGTAGATTACCATCCAAGCTCTGCTTAAAAAGCTCCAAGGAAGGAGAGTCCACTACCTCCTGAGGGACTCTGTTCCACTGCTGAACAGTTCTTACTGTCAGACAGTTCTTCCTGATGTTTAGTCCGAATCTCCTTTCTTGTAACTTGAAGCCATTGGTTGAAGTCCTACCCCCCTCAGACCAGGAGAAAACAAATTGAGGGTAAACCTCTCTGAAATTGATGGTGGGACTGGGAGGGGAAACGTTTCGCCGAGTTAGTTGCCAAACAATATGGAAATATCTCATTGATATCATTCCTTGCTTCCCCTTAAGCCAAGCACATATGAATGGGCGTTAAAAAATGAATGAGCCTGGAATCATTGTGTGTAAAATATGCAAGTAAAAACCAAATCCAGCATGGTAGGAAATATGCTGATCTTGTTGAAATGCTTGACAGCACGTTCTTAGGCAAATAAATATTAAATAGGACAGAAAACATAGTTCATCATCAGTTTCTATATATAAAGAATGACATCTGACCTCATTCACCAGCAAAGACGTTCAGTCCATAGTCCATTTCCTGGTGAAGTGTATTTGTTTGTGTGTGTGTGTGTGTGTGTGTGTGTGTGTGTGTGTGTATGAAAAATTGGAAGGGGACACAAATAACTCTTTGGCATCATTTCAGGGGACCCACTGGAGCGGTAAGTTTAAACAAATAGAATTATTGGAAATTCCCTTTTTGGTGCTATTTCAAAACGGATTGTGGGTCCCTCCTTTCCCCCTATCTAATCACCCATTCAGGACAGCACCAAATACTGTAAGTCGCCAACCCTTTGCCAGTAGGATTTTGTAGGTGAAGACCAGAAGCTTCCAATATATTCATACATCTATAAATATAAATGACTAAACAATAGCTCCTTTGCTGGCTCTTTATTTAAAGTTTGTATTTGTAGGACTCTGACAAAGTGTTTGACAATGCTGACTGCAAAGCCCCTGCTGCTAGAGATATATGTTACATGCCCAATTCCCCATGAAGAATAAGAAAAGCCTCTTGTGGATAATTTACAGTGAATCATTTTCTTCCGTGTGTGTGTGTGTGTTCGTGTTCAGCTGAAATCCCAGCTGCATTATTGAGGAAAGCAGTTTAGCTAAATAGCTTTCAGTGCATCTCTGTTTTGTCGTTCACCTGTTGTTTTTTATTTTGTTGAATGAATGAGTGAAAGGCCTTCTTTAAAGCCTTCAGCTTTATTTGCTAATAATGAGAATGCAAAGACAGAGCAGAATTGTAAAGGTTTGTTTGCATGTGCAGCGGATGCCACACTGGGGTGCTTCTGACTCTGCTTATGCCACCCACTGATGCTGAGCTAAATTCCATCTCCAATCCAAAGTTGTGTTTGTCATCAGCTGGAATGGGACCAGGTCTCCACTCAAAACCTTCAGAGCAAGGAAATGATCATATCAGATGAAACAGCCGTGTACTCATTATTGTTTTCATATTGCCCACAGACAATGGCACACCCCATTAGACTTTCATTTCCCACCCAGGCAAATAGCGAATAGCCCTATTTTCCACAACCTGACTTTAGGCTCCAGCTTCGTCATTTTGTCAAGTATTTACCACACTTTTGACTGTAGCAGAATTTTAAAAACCATGTGCTATGTTCTCCAGATTCAGAGATTATACAAATCTGGTTTAAAATATATGTTCTTGCAGTAAAACCGTATGAATGTTTTCTTGGAAGTCAGTCAAACTGTGCTTCATGGGGCTTACTCCCAGGTCTACAGAAATACAGCCTAGGCGATCATGTGATGAAAGAGTTTTAACATGGCACTTAGGCGGTGGAACTAAATCTACACAATCCTAACTCTGGTGCAGAGCTTCCATTCAAGAGAATGGGAACTTGAAAGTTTGATTGCTCCAGTATAATTGCAATCAAAGGGTGGTCTTCTTCTTTCTTCTTTGGCGATTCCTCGTAGCCGAGTAAGATTGTCTTCCATAAACACGTTTTTAACAATGAGTCCTTAAGTGACGTTGGAAAATGTCAATCACTTCTCCTACCTGGGCAGTTATCTTTCCACAAGCGCCAATATTGAAGTCGAAATCCAGCATCACCTGAGCTCTGTGAGTGCAGCTTTCTCCCAATTGAAGTGCAGAGTGTTTGAGGACTGGGACATTCGCAGGGAAACCAAAATGCTTGTTTACAAAGCTATTGTACTGCCAACCTTACTGTATGCTTCTGAAACATGGACCACTTATAAATGCCATCTCCAACTCCTCGAAAGATTCCATCAAAGGTGTCTCCGAAAAATTTTACACATCACTTGGGAAGACAGACAAACTAATACCAGTGTACTGGAAGAAGCAAAGATCACCAGGGTTGAAGCAATGATTCTTTAACATCAACTTTGTTGGAATGGTCATGTTGTACGGATGCCTGATTATTGTCTTCCAAAGCAACTACTCTATTCCGAACTTGAAAATGGAAAGCGTAATGCTGGTGGTCAACAAAAGAGGTTTAAAGACTGTCTCAAGGCAAATTTTTAAAAATGTAGTATAAACACCAACAATTGGGAAACACTTGCCTGTGAGCGCTCCAGTTGGAGAACAGCCTTTACCAAAGGTGCCATCGGCTTTGAAGACACTCGAACTCAGGATGCAAAGGAAAAACGTGCTGAGAGGAAGGCACTCTTGGCAAATCCACACCGTGATCAACTCCCGTCTGCAAACCAATGTCCCCACTGTGGAAGGATGTGTGGATCCAGAATCAATGCTAGTTCTACTCAAAGTAGACACATTGAAGTTAATAGACTAACTTAGGTTTATTAATTTCAATATGATTGCTCTGCAAAGGACTTAATTCAAAGCAAGCCAGTTTTGGTGTTTGTTTTTTTGGCTTCTGTTCTCTTGTAATACGCTTCATTACTATTTGAAGACACCATGGGACTTCTGTCACATAGATAGCCTCCAGTGTGAAGCAGGAATGGTCACTTGTGTTGCAGCCCTGTTTGAGTCATTCTTATTCACATTTCTTGAGGGAGAGAAATTCTATAACTAAGACTTTTACATGGTGCTCATGAAGAAGTCCTAATCACGTGGTTTCAGATTTGTGATGTAGATGTGCCTATGACAGAACCATTGGTCATATTAGTCAACTTGCTGTATGTTTATATGTTTTCCAAACCCGGGTATTTCCAGACTCAGTACATTAATACTGCAGTTGGCTTAGCCAAATATCCATTTCAAAGATTTAATTGCCAGCAAAGCTACAAGTCTTTCACTTTGTGCAAACTTATTAGTCTACTTACACCATAAACCAAAGGGCAATCATTTTATTAAACTGCTTTCTTCTCACTAATCCTTACAGTCTATATGGTGTATGACCTGTTCATCTATGCATTTTAAATATATCTCTCTAGATATAATTACATCCCAGCCTTTAATTGAGCTTACTTTCTTTCCTACACACAATATTATATAGATAAAGAGTGGCAATCCTTTATACAAATTTATCGATGCACACATTTTATGTGAAAGAAAAATACTTGTAGAGGTTTCAAGACTACTATATCTCTATTCTTCCCCTGATGGTCTATCTGCTCCAGATTTATAGAAATATCTTTTTTTTCTTCATTTTTGGCCAGAGTGTGATCGGGGATATATTTATTTTCAGATACATTGCTTAAAGCAGCATGGTTTTAAATAACAAAAAATATATTATGTCTGTAGGTATATTCCCATTCTTCCCTATTGCTAGCAAATCCATCGCTTCCCCTTTCCTCTCATTTAATCATTATAAGACATTGTAGAAAGGGATGTATTAAATTAAGACCTCTGGCAATAGGAGCACTCCATTTTTCCTCCTTTGCTAAAGCAGAAAGCTCTTCACTAACTGGTTATCAGTCCAAACTGAGGAACTACAACAGCAATGTTGGAAGCATGACAAGAAAACCTCATGGGGATACTCCAAGAGGTTTACAAAATAATGTAAGTTCTCTAGCAGCTTGATTCTAAGTCCTAAGTCACTGGTAGCCTGCATGCTTTGCACAAAGAAGTTTCCAGATTCAGTCTCTGACATCTCCAGAAAAGGCTGGAAAGACTTCAGTCTGAAATCCTAGAGAGTTACTGTCAATCAGTGTATTATTATTATTATTATTATTATTATTATTAAATTAATATACCACCCTAACCCTATACCCACAGGTCTCAAGGTGGTTAACAGGATAAAATCAGAATATAAAACCACAAAATACATAATCCAAATAAAAACCAAAACAACCCAATAACCTCCCCCTCCCAACACATCTTGGCCAACATGGTGTAGGCCAAGAGTAATCAACATGGTACCCTCCAGATGTTTTTTAGATTACAACCCCCATCAGCCATGACAATTGGCCATGCTGGCTAGGACAGATGGGAGTTGTAAGCCAAAAATATATGGAGAGCACCATGTTGGCGACCCCTGGTGTACACAGTACTGGACTAGGTGAAATAATTGCCTGGATCAGTATAAGGCAACTTCAATTGTTCAAAGAAGCCTGATAAGTTTGGTAAGACCAAGTAAGCTTGTTGTTGTTTAGTTGTTTAGTCATGTCCGACTCTTTGTGACCCCATGGACCAGAACACGCAAGGCACTCCTGTCTTCCACTGCCTCCCAAAGTTTGGTCAAACTCATGCTGGTAGCTTCGAGAACACTGTCCAACCAACTCGTCCTCTGTCATCCCCTTCTCCTTGTGCCCTCCATCTTTCCCAACGTCAGGGTCTTTTCCAGGGAGTCTTCTCTTCTCATGAGGTGGCCAAAGTATTGGAGCCTCAGCTTCAGGATCTGTCCTTCCAGTGAGCACTCAGGGTTGATTTCCTTAAGAATGGATAGGTTTGTTCTTCTTGCAGTCCATGGGACTCTCAAGAGTCTCCTCCAGCACCATAATTCAAAAGCATCAATTCTTCGGCTATCAGCCTTCTTTATGGCCCAGCTCTCACTTCCATACATCACTACTGGGAAAACCATAGCTTTAACTATATGGACCTTTGTTGGCAAGGTGATGTTTCTGCTTCTTAAGATGCTGTCTAGGTTTGTCATTGCTTTTCTCCCAAGAAGCAGGCGTCTTTTAATTAGAAGCAGCAGCTAAACCCCAGTTTGGGGACCATATCTCCCCTACCTCCACTGAAACTTTCTCTTCCCCTCCACTCCCCAAGAGACCCTAATAATCAGGTTGATCATTGGATGAGTGGTGAGGGGGCAATAACAGTGCTCTTCAGCTCATCCGCACTGATCAGATGAGGAGGAGGGCTATGTTCCTCAATGTGTGGGTGGGTGGCCAGTCCCACCAGTGGCATGGAGCCCCCAGAGAACTAGTCAAGGATGCTTTTGATGGAACTAGCTAGAACTCTTTGGAGGGCTGCCTTGTAGAAGTGGCTGCCCACTTCCAAGCCTTACTTCTAGTAAACAACAAGAACAACAACATTTATAACTCACCATTCCTTCAAGGAGGTCAAGGTGGTGCACATGATTCTCTCCCTCTCCATTTTATCATGGCAGCAACCCTGTGAAGTTCGTTGGCTCATGTGACCATGACTGGTCACCCAGTGAGTTTCATGGTGGGGTGGGGATTAGAACCCTGGTCTCCCAGGTCCTATTCCACCCTCCAACCACTCCACCACACATTCTGGATGTAAGTCTTACAATAAATATTACAAAGACCCTGTAAATCTCCAGGGTTCTCAGCTCCAGAGGAAACTCAGTCTGATAGCACCACCCCTAGAACTTGTCGACACTTGGGCAAGTGAGGATGTAGAAGAAGAGAGTCCTTAACCCAGTTAAATGTTGTGGGCTCCCAGTTTCTAATCAAGAAGTTGAATCTTAGCCGACTGATACGCTACATCCAGAATTCAAACCCAGCCAAAGAAACTCAAATGCTCATGACTAAATGCCTCTCAAAGTCTTTAATAATGAAGTATGAACACAGCTGCTTAGACAGATGCATCACAGCATCCTCTGCTAAATCAGGAAGGCCTCATTTTGCATGAATGATTAATACTGTTTATTGATCATGTGCACCATCCAAAGTGAGCAAAGTCCTTTGACAAGCAAACCAAGACATAGTCCCTTCTTAAAGTCTATTTTTAGATGCTAATTCACTGCCTAGGATAGAACTTCAGTGCAAAACATTTGGTTGATCCTGATATGGGATACCACAAATAAAAACAATGAACTCTGGCAGGGAAACAGAGAGAAGACTGAATGTTGCAGCAAAAAAATGCTGTATTCTAGGATTCCTGCCAGTTGTCTAAATTATTGTTTGGCTGGGGGGTTTGCTCTTTAGTTTTTTTCTTTTAAAAAATTAATCTGTTATGGGGTTTTTTGTGTTTGTGTCCCACCAGAGTCTGAATATGTAATCTGACTTGGAGCCATTCTTTGCCAATTTATACCCATTACTGGAGTCAGTTCATAAGTTTATTGTTATACCCATTACTGGAGTCAGTTCATAAGTTTATTGTTCTAGCGAAAGGCCATGGCTGGAGCCAACACCTTAGATTACTGCTACAGAAGCTTGTCCCTAAGCTCATGTTTACCTGGCCACTGGAAATGGTAATACAAGTAATATAAGGAACAAGCATTTCCAAGGGGTGAATCTATGACAAGGAGAAAGCTCATCACTTTTCACCACAGCTTCTCCTTCTAGATTAGAACATCTCCCCATCCACCAGTCTAGGCTTATTTCCAATATTGGAGCTGTGGTGGGAAACATAAGTTGGGCATGCTAGTAATATCTAGCACTTAAACTGCTTTTTACCAATCTTGTATTTCTTATAGTAAGATTTCTAGCTGACATGAAACACTTGGTGACTGTAAGGCATGAGGCCTAAGGCGTTAAGCCCAAGGCATCACTGAAAGATCTGAAGGAAGACAGATGACACCATACATGCATGTCCTCCTGAGAGGCACAATGGGCAGCAAAAGACAAAGGGCAGAGTCATCTGAGGTTTGATATAGTTTCATCCCCATCAGAACTTTATTTAATGTTGTTTATTAACCAAAGATGATTCCTGTGTCATGTCTCCAACATTCTTGAAGACTCCCAATTTGGCTTGTGTCGGGTCCTCTTCTCTTGCCATGTGACTAGTTTCCTGAGCAGTCAGTGATAAAATATTTAAGAGCTTCTGCACAAAATATTATTTCTGACACAAGCTTTGCTTATGCTGGCATCATCCCGAGCAGCAAAACTAATTTGGAAGCTCAACGATGCTTTGAGGAGGGTACTTTGAGCTAAACCCTGTCTTTCTTGTCTGGGCATTTTAATATCGGGACTGCTATAAATTTCACCCACCATTTCACTTTGGCTGATAATTCAGAGGATCTTTGGTATTTGTTAAGGATCTCCAGTTGAGGCTGTCGGTCTGCTTTTCCCTGTCTGTGAGATAAATAACTATTTTGGCACACGAAAAGCCTCCAGAGGGGTTAGACTAGTCAAGAGTGATGGAGCCATAGCAAAGCATTTTCTTGAGCCTCCGCTAGGATGCTAAGATATGTTTGATCTGTTTTGCACAGCAAGCAATGTTGTTGTTGTTGTTTTAATAAAGTTTCATCCACTTTAAAAAGAAATCCCTCTATTGTTTTTTAATGGAAAGAATGTACAAAATAATTGTTGATGGTTAGCCACTATACAGGACAGGAATTTCTTTCAGCACATATTATGTTTTAATTAGCGGGCAAGGCATTGGCTTGGTTTTTTCTCTTTGTTTTTACTGCACCTAATTTTCATGTGGCCAGTAAGAGCGCAATCCTAACACACACACACACACACACACACACACACACAATGTTGATGCTGGGGACCATTTTGGATGATGCTTATTTGCCTTTGCTGACCTCCATTAGCAGAGATGGGCACCACCAGTTGGTGGTGGCTCTGCCAAAAAGACCCCAGCTTCATCCAGATGAAAGTGGTAGTTTCCCCACCAATGGTAGCAACTGCAAAGCCCTGAAATGGGGTGTTATGGGGTAGGGCAGGTTACCAAAGGCTTTGAATCCAGTTGGCATAGTGAAAAATTACCTAGGATTGCTCTGTTGATCCCTCTGGTGGGCTTACTCCTGAGCAAGTTCTTGGAGGAGTGCCACCTTTAACACCCAATAAATCAGGAATAAATCTCTGCTGAACACAAGAACCTCCTGCCTGTGCAGACTGCCCTATTCACTTTAATGAAGGGGGCAGTACTCTATTACAATATGTGTGGATTCTTTGGGGCAGGAAAGTTTTTTGTTCTTGGCCTAATGCTTACACATTCACAACTTTTGGCAAAATAACTCCTCCTTCTGGGATCCCCCTTCCCAATCTGTATCCTTGATTGTCCAACTAGGACAAATTTTGCAGACAAAACAAACTCATCAATAGGATGAAGAGAGGTACACTTCCCCCCCAAAAAACCCCACACACCCAAAGACAGTCATACCCCCACCATACATTTAAAGCACTTCAACAGTCATGGGTCCCGTCCCCCATCCCCCCCGAAAAAAAGGAATCATGGGAACTGTAGTTAAGGATGCTGAGAGTTGCTAGGAGATTCACAACAAACTACAGTTCCCAGTATTCTTTGAGGAAAGCCATGACGATTAAATTGGTATAAGAAGGCTTTAAACATATGGTGTGGCTGTGTACAAAGAGAAGGAAACAAAGCACTCTTCTGAAGTCGCTAATAAGACTCCTCTAAACTGTGTTCCTTGGCACAGCTTTATAAAATCCTGCATGAATTGATTTGCAAAAAACTATTGTCCCTCATTTAATTTAATCTTGAACAACAGCCCAAAATCAGATAAGCCACTGCACTGAATCTGGCAAAAGGGTCCTAGTACTGGACGCCTCATGCCAGACGACCAACATACAGGCTGGAACCTGCCCAAAGACAGCAGCTTGCTTTGGCACTGTCATGCTCTAGCTGTGCTACACAGAGCCCAGAGTCCTGCTGCCCTAATAAGAGCAGAATGAAGGCAAGAAGATATTTATACTGCTGCATCTTCAACTACATAGATAGGATAGATTTATTGCAGGTATTTTGTGTTGCTGCACGCCATCCCAATCTCTGTACAGTACAAGATTCCAGGGGTTCCGGCCACATACCTAGGGTTCATGTTTCCCTTTGGGAATGAGACACCGTGGAGAGTGTGGTGTCTTTATGATATATGGTTCAGTTACACACACACATATATACAACCTGAGCCTGCGATGGATGGGTTCAGAGCATCAACACCCCCAAAAGGTCTTGCTTTCCTAATCAGAGTATAAACAATAAAGTGACTATGTTTCTTTCCTACAGCCTGGTTAGAACCGTTAATGGGAGAAAATACAACCTTGCACAATTTTAATGTCATCCACCAACCACAAAAGCCAGCTAATAAGCAAACAAATATTGAACTGATTCCCCTAGAAAATGCCATGTGGTGTTGGGGTGATGTAGAGAGTTGATACAGAAGGTTACACTGGCATGGCAGCAGGTGTTGATGCTACTGTGCTGTAGCCATATGGCCATCAAAATTTGTTGCACCTGATCACAATATGAAGGACAGAGATGACACAGAATTGGGTAGACTGAGCTGGAGGCAGCATATGGTATAATAGCGGCTGGAAGATTTGGGTTGAAATTGAGACACCTGGGTTAAGTCACAAAGCTCTCTAGGTGGCCTTGCACAGCTATCTCTTTCAGCCCAGCTTATTTTTATTTTATTTATTGCATTTTAACCTGCATTTCCTTCAAGGAGTCCAGGGCAGTGTGCATACCATACTTTTCTGTGTTTTGGACATGTTTTGTTTACTGAAAAATTATGCTTAAAATAGGGGGTTGTCTTGTACATGGGTAGTGCCCAAGGGAGACGTGGGATTGGTTGATGCCACAAGCCAGAAATTGTCTGCAGCAAGGGGTGGTGTTGATTGGGTGTTGCTGTGTCAACTGGGCGGGCAATAAGCTGTTTCTGCCAGTGAGGGGACAAACGTTAGGAGGCTGTTGTGACACGTGCGGGTGTTAGCGTTGGCTATGTGGGTGAGTGGTTTTAGTATATGTGCTGCCGAAGCGAGCACGTGGGTGAGTGGTTTTTGGCAACCTTCCCACCCCCCAAAACTCTGCACAATCCTCTGCAAAAAAAAAAAAAAAAAAAAGGTCAATAACTCTGGGCAATCTCCCCCAATTTTCTTAATTTTCAGTCCCTAAAATAGGGGGTGTCTTATACATCAGGGCATGTTATACACGGAAAAGTACAGTGGTACCTCAGGTTAAGTACTTAATTCGTTCCGGAGGTCCATTCTTAACCTGAAACTGTTCTTAACCTGAAGCACCACTTTAGCTAATGGGGCCTCCTGCTGCCGCCGCGCTGCCGGAGCACAATTTCTGTTCTCATCCTGAAGCCAAGTTCTTAACCTGAAGCACTATTTCTGGGTTAGCGGAGTCTATAACCTGAAGCGTCTGTAACCTGAGGTACCACTGTACTGTAGTTCTTTACAATCCCATTGTTTTCCTCACAACAGCCTTGTGACATAGGTTAATTTGAGATGTTGGTTGATCCAATGAGCTCTGTAGCTAAGTGTTGGAGATTTGAACTTGGAACTCTCTGCTTCCGGTCCAGCACTCTAACCACCACATTACACTGGCTCACAGCTTGCTCCCAAACTCCTTTGAGGAACGGCAGGGTAAAACTATAGGAAACAAATTCTTTCAAGTAGCCTGAAGAAACCCTTTCAGGTGCATTGGAGCCAGCTGCAGTGACGGGTTCAGGGTAACAGCCTTTTGTCACAGGAGAAAACTGAGAGTCAAAAAGCTCTTGCCCTTCTAGCCAAGCGCAAGATACAGATGTCGCTTCTTTTGCAAGGCGATCAGTGTGCCATTTTGCTGCTCTGCCTATGTGTGGGATTGGGCTGTAATGAAGTGATTTGTGCGCCACGGCACTGCGCTTTTAATTTAAGAATGGATAAGTAAAAATGTAATTCCCTTTGGCAGCCAGCGTAAAGAGCAGGTGACAAGATTCTGACTTTTGCTTGGGCTGCCAAGCGACAATGATAGCTCTACAAGCAGCAAAATCTTTTATTAATCATTCGCATTTGTGAACCCCTTGCCATGCTGGCAGGGTTTCCTTTCCCGCAAAGTTATTACGCCGAGCAATCCATCCCGCTCGTTGTTACAGTCAAACGTTAATTCGTAGAAATAATGAGAAAATGGAAATTCAAAATCTTCTGCAGCCCCAATAAAGGCTTGCGCATCGCCTAAATGTTAGTATGCAAAGTTCATGCAGATCCTGGCATTGTAGCCATTATGGCAGACACTGAAAACAGGGCCTTAATGGAGAAATGCATTCTCAGTGAGCTATGTAATAAGAATTCCTGGCCTGATGCTAAATAGCTGCATGTGTATGTATAAGCCCCCTTAAAAAAAAAAAAAGCTATAATGGAAGAAATGAAACAACTGCTACATTATGAGAAAGCAGCCTTATGGATGTGGTAAAGTAAGATAAATAGCTGTCATTTCCCACATCCTAATACAGAATCACAGACTCTCAGAGCTAATCTACACAAACAGCACATTGTATAGTAAAACAGTTCCTGGGCTAGACGGCTTCCTTCAACAGATGTGACAATGATTGAATGCTCCCTTATATTAAAATAAATAAATAATCCTGCCCACAGAAAACTTGGAAATCAGGAGGCTAGGCTGAAACTGTTCTTCCTGATACCTCTTTTTCTATGTGAAAATGTTTTTGCTTTCATGGGGAGGCATGTCCCCTGTGGCAACGCACCTGCAGTCTGTACTCATACAGCGAAGAAACATCACTACCTGCTGTTTACATAGGCTGGTCATCAGCTGGGAGGGATCAGACTTCACCTAGGGGGCACTGGCAACATATATAACTGCTGCACTGCCTGCAAGTCCCAGCATTAGCGCACCTTGCAATCACCCACTCATACACTTCTTAGGAGAAGGGATATAGCTCAGTGTCACAGAACGATGTGAATAGTCCCAGGTTAAATGCCTGGCTTCTCTGTGTATGGTTGGGAAAGGCCTCGGAGAGGTGCTACCAGCCAGGGGCTCCCCTGGAAACCTGAAGGGGAAGCGTGATATATGTGAATGTTAATGCTGTGAGCGTAGGTTGTATATATGTGTAAATAAAACCCTATATCCTAAAGACACCACAGTTTACACTGACCTTCATTCCAGCTGAAACGGAACCCTGGGTAAAATGCTTGGAAACTCTGGAATCTCTTGTTGCTTGGGTACTAGAGGGCTGTGTAACAATCTTGAGCTAAATGGATCAAAGGTTTGGCTGAGTGTAGCCAGTTTGTTTTGTTCCCTCTGAAATCCTATGAGCTACTGTTTCCGTTCAGCTCAGATTTGAAGGACTGAGCTATTTGGTTCTATTAATACTGTGCATGGAGGGGCACCTCTCTAACTTCCTGTTATTTTAATATAAGGACAGTACGTAGAACCTAGCACAACTGTAGATTATATATAACTATTTCTGAAACTCTATTATGAGGCAGCATGCTTATGCTGGTTGAAAGATTGGATGGAGCTAGAAAATACCAGTCTACTAGATTTGGAGATGTTTGATCTATGGTATGGTTGGAACACTTATCTCTGTTATGACAAAGTCAAAATACACACAGGGTTTTTAAATTACATGATAAGAAGGAGTCTGCCACTCCGTTCAGACGAGGTATAAGGACCTTCTAGAAAGGAAGACTCCATGCTGGTTATCCCCCAGTGAAGCAGTATCAGTGAAGGAAATAAACATGGAAAAAATTGGGAATGTATAGAGAAGTTATAGAACAGGGGTGAGCAAACTTTTTCAGCAGGGGGCCAGTCCACTGTCCCTCAGATCTTGTGGGGGGCCGGACTATATTTTTTGGGGGGGAATGAACGAATTCCTATGCCCCACAAATAACCCAGAGATGCATTTTAAATGAAAGGACACATTCTACTAATGTAAAACCATTCCTGGACCGTCTGTGGGCTGGATTTAGAAGGCAGTTGGGCCGGATCTGGCCCCCAGGCCTTAATTTGCCTACCCAAGTTATAGAATTTAAAGAAGGGAAAGCAACATTTTTTTAAAAAAAACCACATTGGATTAAGGACTGGTGCCAATATCATCAAGTGAATGAGATATTCAAAGAAGATAAAGGAAAAGGATTCTCTGAAGAAGGCTCAGAATTCAAAAGAGTCCTAATAGGAAATAAAGAAAAATGAATCTACTAAATTCTGCTAAATTCTGTAAAAAAAAAAATTTACTTTTGACTGTTCAGTTTTTCAGCATTGTGATAGATACGAGTGCGCTCAATATATTCTTCCACATTTGCCCCAATCCTCAACATACCCTCTAGCGAAGGGAAAAGGCAAATGCATGTGTGGCAGAGGCAGTGGGGAGAGACGGGGTAGATCTACTGTGAAACTTAAGCTTCAGGTCCCCAAAAGCAACTTCAGTTGACATTGCTTAAATTTTGGGGGTCTAGTAGACCCAATTTGAGCCACATGACTCAAATTGGTTAATTTTTTGTTGCATATATATCGGCTATCTCAAAGTTTGAGAGTCAGTTGGTAGCACAGATAGTGCAAAGATGGAGTGTTGCAGTAAGTGATCAGTTCAAAGAATATTTGCACCTTAGGAAATCCCAGAACACAGAAGAAAACACACTGTGTAAAATGCAATGTGCAGAAGCTCTTCAGCTTATTTTTGAGCAACGCCTAATTGAAGTGTTCCTCAATATTACTATTGTGCTTAAGCTGTACTTGACAATGCCTATCACGTGCTTTGAAGCAGAAACGAATTTTTCAAAGCTATCCTACATTTTGGCCTACCATGACTGAAGAGCCGTTAGTTCTTCATACATATTGTCTCTTGAAAATGACATTGCAATGAAGCTCTCAGATGATAAAACCACATGTGAATATGTTGCTAGAAAAAACTAGAAAAAATAGTATTTTGTAAAATGTGCTTCATGTTGTATAGGTGTCTAAAATAAAAGATTATATTGACTGTGGTTTTCTATGTTTTATTTCATCATTCTATGATGCATCATGCATGTATTTGTTTCTATTATTATTATTATTATTATTATTATTATTAATCATCCCCTCCATAACTCAAAAACTATAAGGCATAGGAAATTTCTATTCACATCAGTGCCTCGGCATGTGAGATAATCCAGTACAGCAATTTTATTCAAAATCTGAGATGTAGTAGTTGTTATTTTTTTATTTTTGAAAAATGTGGTGGTCTGTTGTGAAACAACCCCACTGAAGAAGATAACAGTGGTTACCCAGACCTCGTTGCTGGTTCTGAAGGGACCCCCAAAATGTAGGTCTGCCAATGGAGAGATGGAGTTGAGCAAGTGGGGAGGAAGAGAGCTGTGATTTGACTGGAGGCTGAAAGCATTTGTGGTCCAAAGCCTGCCTCTGGGGACCTAATGTGAGGTTGCAGAGCCGCTGCCTTGCAGGAGTGCCTAGTGCTTGCATCCACTTATGCTCTACTTATGTGCCTGTAAATAGAACATTGATGTACAGCTAAACTATGTTACAATAGCAGTAATGAGAATGTAACCAAGGGAGAAAACCTTCAAGACCAGTATTGATTAAAACCCAAATTGACACCAATATTGAGGGATAAAAAGCATCGGCTAAGTTGCACAGAACCTTTTCGGTTTTAAAATAGATCTCCTTCCCTGGTAGAATGAAAGGCATTGCAAATAACCTATTTTCCCCTTCTTCCCACCCTGCTGCATTTGAAGTGGTGGAAGAAAAAGTAGCAAGACTGCATAGTTATCAATCTGTTATAGGGAAGAGTTATGCCTGGGTGAACAGACATATAATTCAAAAGGCATGATCTTTCGAAAGGATCCCCAGTTTATTTATCACCTGCCTTTCTTCAAATGGCACCAAAGTGCCAAGAACTAATTCTAAAATACAGCCTTATAATAAAAAATAGATCCCACAATAACAGTTTAAAACAGTGTATTCCAAGTAATAATAAGGTATCCTTTATAGCAGGTCATCAAAACTTTTCTAGAAAGAAGAGTCTTATACATTTTTTCTTCTTCTGAAAAGCCTGTACAGAAATGGTTCTTTAGGTGGAAACTTCCAGGACTCTGGTGTGAGAGGCTCCAGTTATCATCCACTGGGCTGGGGTATTTAAAATGTGTAGCCTGTAATCTCAGTTTTGATATAGCTTTGCCATTTTTATTGTTATTTTAATTAGCTTTATTAGTAGTAATCTGTCTTGGGTTGCTGTTTTTAGAGAATGATTGGCAGGAAATCCAGCACTGTGCAAACAAAATATAGAACAATAGTAGCGAATAATATCAAATCAAGGGCCATTGCTTTGGAAAAAATATTCTTCTTTATATGTAGAGACCTGTGTTTTCATGTTCTTTTCTTCACATGGGTGGACAAAGGCTTCAAATGAATATAGTACTTAAAAGCACTTCAGCAACTCCCTAAATGCCATAGACATCCATATTTTTCTAACTAACATCCTCCTTGGGTGGGCCTTGTAAAAAGATAAATAAATAAATAAGGATTCTAAATGGTTCCTGATGGAAGGTCATCCCTGTTCTCTCTCACTAATGTACCTGGAGTCAATAATTAGCAATGTTGTGTTGGTTGAAGTAATAATTTATTAAAGTGTGTCTGCCATGAAGAAAGAAATGGAATGATTAGCTTCACTTTTTGATCAATTAAGAGCACTCAGGCCAGTAGCTTTTTGAATCATTCCGAATCCCCCAAGGAATCAATTGAGTTGTTAGGAAGTCCACTGAGGGGCATAATGCAGCCAACTGTTCCTTTATTGCATTTATTTTTACAATGGTTATCATCACTGCATAACCTTTGCCTCGTGATTCATTCGGAATTACCCAAGATACCATCTTATGGAATGACAATACTAATTTCAACGTGTTTCAGTGGTGGCAGTTGAATGTTGTGAATTAATTGAAGATGCAGGAACGAACACTTCTGTAACTCTCTATGAGTAATAAAAATGCAATCAACCTGATCCTCTCAGCTCTGGAGATGGGTAGAATGGCTGGATCTACAAAAGCAATGGTTGGGTGTGCTTTGCCACATGTCCAGCAGCACAATACATTTCCAGCAAAGGCCACAGATGAACACTTTGGGGATGTACATGGACAGATGGTGTTCACACCAAGTAAATTTCAAGGACTTAATCCAATGTGCGCTTGTCCTTGTTGACCATGGGTGATCCCAAACTGAAAAAATATATATATTTCAAAGGGCACCTTTATTTGGAATGGGTTTTAGAATGTAGGAGAGAATATATTATCGCTCCAAATATCCCTCTAAATCTCATACCTGACAGCAAAATATATAAATGCTTAGGAAATTGGCTGCAAAGCCTTCCCTTTTGAACAATTCCAGCTTATGAAATAAGCTAGTTTCCCCTTATTACCTCACTTAATAAAGAATCAGACAAAAACTTGTAAAGTAGGGTCACAGCAAAGGCAGCAGTAAAACAATGCAGGTAAATATAACCAGCATCAGGCTTGTGCCTGTGCTGGAGCAAGCTCAGCAATATGTGAATTCATTACAGGTCAAAGAATAGTATGGAGAGAGAGAGAGAGACAGGAAAGAGAAGGGGTGATATCTCTTGTTTCTTCCTGCCATTGGAATCAGGGGAAATGACACCACACAGAGTTCTCTCTCCACCAGTTACATTCCTGTGGTCTAAGTCTGCCTGTCTAGAAATTTACAGCTCTGTGGTCATTTGCCCCTAAACTTACTAACTATCAAGAATATGCATTTGTTGAATTTGACTGCAATCTCCCACAATTTCTCCTCTGGTCACTCATTATCTGCTGTGTGCCATTTTTTCTTGTGAATTGTCAGTGTTGCTAATATAAAATATAAGCTTGCTGTTGTGAAATTAGCAAAAAGCTTGTCATCTTGCAGTACCAAATGAACATCAAAGGAAAGAGCCTATTATCTTGGTTGTGAAAGCTCTGCACTCCCTCTGTCTACCTAATTGATATTCTGGGAATCCCCGTGACGGGGTGAGCTCCCGTTGCTCTGTCCCAGCTTCTGTCAACCTAGCAGTATGAAAGCATGCCAGTGCAAGTAGATAAATAGGTACCGCTGCAGCGGGAAGGTAAATGGCATTTCCGTGCACTCTGGTTTCCGTCACGGTGTTCCGTTGCGCCAGAAGCGGTTTAGTCATGCTGGCCACATGACCTGGAAAGCTATGTGTGGACAAATGCTGGCTTCCTCGGTGTGAAAGCAAGATGAGCTCCACACCCCATAGTCACCTTTGACTGGACTTAACCGTCCAGGGGTCCTTTACCTTACCTTTACCTATTCTGGGAATATCAGTTTAGTTCCACACTGGCACATGTTGTTGGTAGATGTGGCTCTGGGGCAGATGTGCTCACCTTTGGATGTGATTACAGTGGTGCCTCGCAAAACGAAAAGAATCCGTTCCGCGAGTCTCTTCGTCTTGCGGTTTTTTTGTCTTGCGAAGCAACCCTATTAGCGGCTTAGCGGATTATCGCTATTAGCGGCTTAGCGGCAAAGCGGCTAAGCGGCTATTAGCGGCTTAGCGGCTATTAGCGGCAAAGCGGCTATTAGCGGCAAAGCAGCTTAGAAAAAGGGGGGGAAAGCGAAAAAAATTGCAAGACTCGCAAGACATTTTCGTCTTGCGAAGCAAGCCCATAGAGAAATTTGTCTTGCAAAGCGCCTCGAAAAACGGAAAACCCTTTCGTCTAGCGGGTTTTTCGTCTTGCGAGGCATTCGTCTTGCGGGGCACCACTGTATTACTCTCTGAGATCACTCTCAGGGACCTTCCCCTCTCCTATGTAACTCAAAGGCCTTACAGCACATCTATTTACAGTATGACTCATAAAGTGTATTATGCCATGTCTGCCCAATAGGCAAGAGAGGGCGAATGGAGGGAAATGAGATGGGATGAAGACAATTCAAGTTTATCAGTGTTTACATCATAGAACTGTTTTATATTGAGAGAAGGATGCCACATTCATAAATCTGTTTCCATGTTTCGAAACCTTTATTGATAAGCCAATAAACATTTAATAGCGGCAACATACACAAACATCCCTCTTTATAGCTAAGGCTACTTTCTCCTCTCATTTTCTGTTCAATGGAATATAATAGCTTGAGCACACTGTTCTGACAATGGCCAACACTGCAGGAATCAAATATTCCATTATGACCATATACGCCGATTATCTATGTGTAACATACTTGCTATTACAAGGTATTTATTTATGAATGAGCCATTCCATCCTCATGCTCTTATCTTATCCATTCTTCCTTCATGATAATGTACCACATATTATAGAGAGCAACTGAAAAGAAAAGTCTCCTCGCTCATCCATCTACTCTCCTAATTTCTTCTTTGGAAACAGCATTTTTTTTAAAAAAAAGTGGGATGCTGTTAAAATGTGGGCTTTTGGTTACAATGAACTGTCACAATGATCTCGGGGGTGGAAAGATATTGGAAAAATCACTTTAATGCAGATGGACTGGCTAACTTACTAATATACAGTGAACAAATAATAACTGCTAGAATTACTACTTATCAGTACTACGTCATCAAAAATGATGCAGAAGAAAAAGCAAATGACACCAAATATTTCAAAACATATTTTTGCCTTTTCAGCTTGTTAAAATGAGATATCATAGTCAGTCAGGTATTATGACCTATTGCGATGTTGTATGATCTGTTGTCAATACCTCATAAAGGCATACTTGATTCACTAAACAGTCACTGGTAGCACTGATGCCCAGGCCTGAGTTCCACATGCCTTAAAACTCATGTTTCAGTTTTCCCAAACCTAAGTGTTGTTGGACTACAATTCCCATCCCTAACCATTGGCTATGTTGGCTGTGTTTGATGAGAGTTGCAGTCCAAAACATATGGAGGTTGACAAAGGCAGACATATAACGTCAATGTTCATTGGTTGCTAGTTTGAATTCAAAGTGCTGGAACTTATTTTTAAAGCCTTTTATAGGCTGTGTGTCTCTAGACTGAGATAAATAACAGAGAGTCTTCTTCTCCAATGTGTGACATTCCCACAAACACACATAGGCCTGCTTTGTATGCCACTTCAAACCACAATTAAGCTTGACTATGGTTTAAAGGTGCTGGTGCACATTGGCTAAAATAATGGGTGATTTATGCCAACCCCATTATTTAGCTGGGAGCTAAAATGTGGTTTGGGTTAGCATTATGTCTCTTTCCAGATAAACCATGAGCTCTAACCAAGATTTGTTCTTGACTTATTGTGTGTAGTTTGAGGAAAACAAACTATGAGTTCAGGCTTGGGCATAACACTAAGCTAAACCATAGCTTAGCTCCTGGCAGCAGCAGAAATGAGGAAAGAGGGAAGCAGCTGCAATTTTAGCCCTGTGCACAGTGAAGCCTAACTATGGTTTAAAGTGACATGGAAACAAGCCCACAATGAAATCTGGTAGCACCTGATACCCAGTACTGCAAAATCAGTAATGGCCAAAAGGGCTTTTTCTGTTATATCCCCAAGACAATGGAAACACATCTCACAAGAAATTCACTAGATCCATTAGCTCAGTCAGTTCAAACAGACCTTTAAATGTATTTATTTTTTGTTCAGATTAGCTTTTGGCTGTTGAATACGCCAGCAAGAACTGCAATTACTGCTTGCCACTCCTGTTTGAGAATCTAATTTGATTATATTCCTTTTATTGATGCACGGTGGTTACTTTAATTATTGCATTGTTCCCCACCCCAGGAATATGAAATTGTTATTTGATTAACTTTCTTCTTTATTTAATTGTTGTATTGATGTATTGTTATCTTGATGATTATATTGTTCCCCACCTTGGGAATATGAAAGTAGATAGATAGATTAGATAGATAGATAGATAGATAGATAGATAGATAGATAGATAGATAGATACGTGGCTTTAAAAACAATACAAATGAAGCCCTATTTCCCCTTCCTTCCCTAGAGACTCTCTTGCTTGTAACAGATTAACAATCCTAATATAAAAGCTATTCTAGTAATAAAGAAGAAGCCTTAACAACAGGGCAGTCCTATGCCTACTCAGAATTGAGTACTGCTGCGTTCAGTTGTACTTCCAGTAAAGATTGTTTGTCAGCCAAGGACTGTCATCCTGTATACCCTTCATCTGGCAGTAAATCCAATTAAACGCACTAAGGGCTCATCCACACCTCCATTTGTCCTGCCGTCCCCCCACCCCCACCCTGGGGAAACCAGAGGTTTAATCCTGAATTGGACCAAATGGCAATCAGGTTTTCCACATATTGCTGTTTGTTCCAATTCAGCAGTAAACCACTTGTTTTCCAGGGGAAAGCTGCAGGGCCAATGTAAAAGGAGCAAGGTATGCTGAAGTAAGTTTCAGAATATTGTTGGGAGTGATGCCAAAGAGCTGTTTGCAACGAATTCCATGTAGAATCTACATGGCCTGTGTAATCACTTCCTAGGTTACTGGTTTTTGGTAGGGTTCTGTGTCTTGGCCGCATTGTGTCTGTCCATAAAATGGAAGGGACAACATTGCTTCAGATGCATCTGGCAAATTCAGCAGAGGTCACATTTCTGCATTATTGGGGGATAATTCACATCCATCATTTAATTTTATGAAATAGTAGTATTTATAGAAACTATGAAGAAGAAGAAAGAATGATCTCCCATACTCAAACGTGCATCATGTATCTTTCATAAGTTCAGGATGGAGCAGGAACTCAAACTTTGGGGCTTCATCATAGTTGAGCACTATATAGAATATAAATCGACTGTGTGCTCCCCACCTTTTGCAGTATTGTATTTTATGTTAATTTAAATGTTTTGATTATGGATTTTAATTGACATTTTTCTTGATGTTTTATTTAATGGCTTTTTTAACTTGAGCCCACCACCCTGGGAATGGTGGCGAATAACTTCAGTAATAAACAAACAAGCAAAACCCAGCAGGAGAATCTAAAAATATGTTTTGGGTTTCTTATGAAAGAGACCAAAGTGTCTTGAGACTGATCCTGCCTCATCTAAGAACCAGGGAACAAATACCCTGCCTTACACTACATCAGGCAATATTGTTTATACTGACTTGGAGAACCTGCCAAGGTCTTCAGAGAGGGGGTGTTCTTAGCCCTATCTGGAGATACTGGGGACTGAACCTGGGACCTTATGCATTCCAGGCAGATGCCCTGCCACTGAGCTGTGGCCTTCCCTGCCAATTGGGATAAACAGTTCTGGACCACATGAACCAACAATCTGACAAAGTAAGAGGCAGCTTGATATGTTTCTTATATACTCTACAGCTTTCTTCGTTGCTCAAGTTCTCTCTTTCCAAAGTGAGTTATCTGGGTACAAGGGAACTGTGGACAATATTAAAGATTAGAGCCAAGAGTATGGCAAGCCCATATTCAGAGCTTGTACTACAAAAATTCTCCCTGTGGTGCATGAGATCTTGACATCAGCATCACAGTAGCACAACAGCTGGGTAATTGGGGATAACTCACTAGGCAATAGCGCTGCCAGGAAGGAACCAGAGTCAGCAACCTTGAATGAATCAATCAGGGAGCAAGCTTGAGTCAGCAAAGTGAAGCCATTGCCAACAAAACAAAAAGGCAAGTGCCACCTCGGAATGAATGCATTAGCAGAAATGCTGCATCCGAGGCGCAGAAAATAGCAGCCCGAATCTGCTTGGCTCTGGGAAAGCCTTAACAGGAACATACTGGGAAGCTTTTAGAGGACAGCAGTTTTTATACAGCTAAAAACATTTCAACTGTTAAGGGCCGAAATGATGTGTCAAGGGTGTGAATGTTTTTTAGTTAAAAATAGCAGCTGTGGTGCAATCAGGATTTGGACCAAGTCATGCAGGGAGTGAAATTTTAACCCTTCACTTGGTGCCACACTCTTGACACACACAGAGATGGTGAAGTTGCCATTGGCATGATAGCTGCTTCCCTCCCAGGGAGGGACTGCAGCTTCATGAGAGGGGCACAGTTTTCATGTGGAATTACAGCATGGGGGGAAATGGTTCAACCCACTTCCCATGTACCACATTCCTAATACTGACCCCCCCTCTTAGCTGTTATTTCAAAAAACAAAAGGCAGACTTAGTAAAAACATTGGACGTATCATCTAGTTTAGCCCTCCGTTGCAATCCTCTGCATACTCTGTTTGAACCCTTTGATCCTTTTCTCATTAGTTCAATGACCAGAGGCTTGGCTACCTAACTGGACACATGGGCTGTTTAATGTACAGGTAGAGAGTCTTTTGAGGGTTGCATTCTTCAGAAGTCACACGCCAGTATTGAGTAGGGGCCAGAGCTAAAAGAGGACTGAGCCATGAATGTGACCGTTACATTTATACAATAGGCTACATTCCAGCCACACAAAAGTCAGTGTTTTCCGCACTCCCATACCTCTCACCCATCCATCCAATCTAGCAAGATGCAAGAGGTACCATCTCAGCTCAAGGGCACATGGCAGCCAGCTATTCCATGTGCGTCATTTTATAGCATACTGTATTTTCAAATCACTACAATTGAGCACCGAGCACTTGTGCAGCCAAGATCCTATTCAGGAAGTACAATTGATGTTAAGTGTGTAGGCATTTACTTATGCGCCTATAGAGAAAGTCAAACGAGTTCACAGACAAACCCAGCAACTTTATTTCCTGAGCAATGCTGGGCTTTTATGTAACAGGATAAAGTGAGCACTGCAGGACTTGGAGAGAGAGAGAGAGAGATTACCAATATTTGGAAAGCCTACAAAAAAGACTGAGGTGTTCTGGCTGTGAGATGGAATTAAATAACCTCTGGTGAAATGTCTCCCTCCCTGCCTTCCTCTCCATTTCTGGAAAATAAGAACATACTATTTGCTGTTCTGGGTGAGACCAGAGGAACCATTTAACCTCATGCATCAGAAAAACTTGGAAACAGCATGATGGAGACCAGCAATGGCAGTTATTTTCTGCCAGTATCTTGTAGTTGAACCTATCACTGGTATCCTCCATTAGCTTGTCCAATCCTTTTGAAGGAATTAGACAATACAATATATGTATTGTGCCCATCTAGTACAGTTGCAAAAGAGAGCAGGGCTTCTGTACCTGTAATAGCTAAAAATCCCTCTACAGGTGCAGAAGCCCAGCCCTCTCTTTCATCATCATCATCATCATCATTATTATTATTATTATTATTTATTTATTTATAGCATTTATAGCCTTTTTCCCCCTCCGGGCACCTCAAGCTGACATATGTGGTTCTCCCGCTCTTCATTTAATCCCCATAACAAACCTGTGAATATTGGGAATATTGGGTTAAGATGAGAGATATTGACTGACCGAATGTCACCCAGGGCAGATCTATATTCATGATTTATAACGTTAAAAATGTGTTATTAAAATGTGACACCAGAGGGCGCTGCAGAGCAGCGAGCCACTGGCAACGGGAAACTACATTAAACATTATAGAACGTTATATTTAATAATGTTTAAAAGATTGATGTAGATCCAACCCATGAGTTTCAGGGCCAAGTGAGGATTTGCACTCTGGTCTGCCAGGTCTAAACCTAATATTCCAACCACTGCAGCACACTGGCTGACAAAGTGCACCACCTGAAGATCCATTTCATTTTGTCCTGGTCGGTGTTACTGTTACCGAGATGTAGGAAGAAGCGCCTCAAAAGTACAGTGGTACCTCGGGTTAAGAACTTAATTCGTTCCGGGGGGGCGCTAGGGGGCGCCTTGGAAGATGGCGGATATTAACATCTATCCAGCTCCCACGAGGTAATTAGAGGCTGATTATGGGGAGTATATCAGTCTCCCTTCATCTCTCCACGGGGGAGAGATGCCGTTTTCACCCGCTGTTGCCATAAATCACCCCCGAGTTCGGAGGAAGGAGGGGGTGAGGCACTGGGTGCACAACCCTCGACGGGCCTCGGAACTCCTCCGAAGCTGCTTCCAGGAGCAAAACTAGTTGCGTTACTTAAAAGGGAAAAAAATGGGAAAGATAATGCACATGCTTCAAGAGAGGCAGGAGGTTTTTATCTGCGAACAATTTTACCACTGAAAGTAAGAAGACTGAGACGGACTGAGAAGGAAGATTACATCAAAGTACTACAAATATGGTATGTGGATTGGAATGCCGGAACTAAGGGGGGGGGAACGACTTTTTATTTCTTTTGCTCTATGTGATTATTAATAAACCTCCCTCTGAAGTTCTGTCACAGAAATAAATTGCAAATGGGACTAAAAATGAATTGTGTGGGAATAATTATGAACTTAAAGGTTTTACTCTGTGAAGGATTTGGAAAGAAGAAGGGCTCTCTCTTGTGACGCAGTAAGAATGGAAACTTGATAAGAGACCTCTGTTGCTGGAGTAGGTCTTGGGGAGGGCGAGCCGAAGATATATTATTTTCGAGGAGATTGCGAACTGGAAGGGGCAGCCCTCCTGCAAAAAGACTAATCTACGATGCAACAGGTCGGAAAAGCTAAAGAGCGAGTTTCTAGACTGTATTTCATCGGAATGACAAAAATGGCGATTACTCGCTCGAGCGGAAAGGACTGTTGGAGGAGAGTGATTTACGAGAGAGCAGCACAAAGCCCACATAGAAATACAAATAAGACTGTCTTTTTCAACCCACTTGTGGAGCATATCGGAGGAAAATGGAAAGGAAAATGAGTAATGACAAGTATTGAGAAGAGGAGACTGGAAACATCATTCTTAATATGGAAGCAGAACAAATATTCGAGGATTGGACTCCTGCCAATCAAGAAGCCTGGGTTCCCCCCACAAAAATTTATAATTTGGAAAACAATTGGATTATATGATATGTATTGTTATAATTTGGACTAATTGATTTGATGTGTTTAATTTGGAAATATGAAATTTTTTTTTAAATTTTTTTTTTTTTTAAAGAACTTAATTCGTTCCAGATGTCCGTTCTTAACCTGAAACTGTTCTTAACCTGAGGTACCACTTTAGCTAATGGGGCCTCCTGCTGCCACTGCACAATTTCTGTTCTCATCCTGAAGCAAAGTTCTTAACCCGAGGTACTATTTCTGGGTTAGTGGAGTCTGTAACCTGAAGCGTCTGTAACCTGAAGCATCTGTAACCCGAGGTACTACTGTACAGCAAATTATGATACTTCTAATCTGTCTCTTCTTGCTCTGTTTTCCTAAGCAAGAAGGCTCCAATTGTTTAGTCTTCCTGAAGAAAAATATTCCATTTCCTGTGCTTTCCTCTGCTACCCTGTGACAACTTTTCTGATGCAGCACAATCAGAGAGTAGTCTGCACAGTGGGAACAACAGGTTTCCATCACAGAAATATATTAGCTGTCTGAGGTTGCAGTCCTAACTACACTTATGTGGAAGTGAGTCCCAATGAATTCAACAGGACTTACTTCTGAGTAGGCATGATTTGGATTGCACTGTACAGTCAATCCCTTTCTTAGCAATTTGCAACACCATTTTATGCATAGCTTCTCATAAGTTCAATGGGCTGTCCTCCAAGGTTAAGTGTGCATAGATTTCAGCTTGAATTATTCTTTCTCACTGCTCTTGCACATTCAGTTGCTATCTTTGGTGAATTTCCCATGAGATCTTTTTCCTTGGGGTAAAAGCCCCCATTAGATGTACGTACATTTTAATTTTTTTGTTTATATTTACTTCTTTGTTGCACAATTGTATATAATTTTGATCTTCGGTTGGCCCATTGCCCAGCTTGGAGAGAGCTATCTGAACAATCACTAATAATTTCTCTTTGAATGTGCAAGCTGTTTTACAGTTTTCATTTTGTTTGTGCTCTCACAACGACACTGCTAGGCTGGTTATTTACATCCCTATTTTTAATTTTTACAAACAAAGAACAGATGCTGAGAGATAGCAAGTTGTCCGAGATCACCCAGTAAGTCTGTAGCTAAGATGTGCTTTGCATTCAAACCCATTCAGAATGTTAGCCCTTCTTGGCTTTGGGTAACAACAATACAGTACCAGTGAAGTTGCTGAGGCAAGGGAAAAGAAGTGAACCATACTTGGGTAATAACAACATTACAGGCTCTGCAGATGCCAGTTGTCAACTCTCTTGTGATGCTGGAGAAACGTTTAGTGCATGATAAGGAGTAGCAATGGTGGTTGTTTTTTTTTAATATTTTAGTGTGATGGGCTTCAGTGCATAACAGCCTGCAAATCTAAATAACAAGGAGAAGGAGAAGCCTGTGTTACGGCAGTAAATTCCATAGATTAAATTATTCATTGTGTAAAGAAGGTACCTCACACACTGAATAATTAAATGCATGGAATGCACTGACACAAGTCATTGAGGTGGTCTCTGGCTTAGGTCATCTTTAAGAGGGCATCAGGCAAAATTCGAGGAGGAGCTATATCTCTATGGCTAACCATCAACCAGTATAGTGGGAGGGCGGGGGGAGGGAGGGAGGGAGGGAGGGAGGGAGGGAGGGCGAATAAACAACAACTTCTGGCTCCCCCTGTGCTGTCATCATCCACTTGTTTGCATTCTGCCTCTGGGCTCTGAGGGAGAGAACAAATGAGTAGCCAAGAAATGCCATGGTCTTCCTCACATTGCCACCTCCCATTGTCCCACCCACGCTGGGTGCCACGCCCCTGTAGGCAGCGCACCATGCTCCAGGACATGCGCCAGCCCCACCCCTGCCTGCTGTCCACCCCCCGGTGCAGGAGCATGAAGCTCCATCACTGCATATTATTGCTGTCTGGAGGGGATATAGCACAACAAAAGCAAGGGAAAAAAAATAAGCCAGAACATTTGAGGTATAATAAGCCATGAGATTTCAGCAGGAAGTTATGGGGAAAGCACTGATTGGAACTGAAGCCGTGTGACCACCTCAAAACTTTTATTTGAAATAAATTGAAATACTATTTAATATACATGGCTAAGTCACGCATGCAGCCACTCGTGTGCAGCAGCTGAATGTGTGAACCAACTCTATTGAAAAATGCCACAGAGGGGGATTCAACCAATCGGTATCATCAGCAGAAGCCATGCAAAAGGATTTCTGCTTGTGCAACAATATTTCTCCCTCTCCTACCCCACATGCCCCCAGAATTGGCTCAGCGGGGTGGTTAGGAGAGTCCCTGGAACTGCCCATGAGCGGAGCAGAGGGGATATTGTTTTGCTTGGCAAGCTGATATGGTTGCCATTGTGAAACGATCAACATAGTGCTAGGTTTGAGGCAGCTTTGGGTGACAGTGGTGTTTGAGTCACACAAGCAAACTGACCCTGGACATTGAATTTTACATGCATCTGGTAGCCATCCTGTGTGTAGCTACAGAGTTCTGGCCATAACTCAGTGGTAGAGCACCTGCTCAGCATACAGAAGGTTGCAGGTTCAATCCCCAGCATTTCCAGGTGGAGTTGGGAGAGATATGTTGAAATTCTGGACAGCTGTTGCCAAGTCAATGTGGACAGTATTGAGCTACATGGACTAATGATCTGACTTTGTGAGAGGCATACATGCATATGAATAACTGGAGAGAAGGGCTGCTGGGCTGTGGACAGCCAAGTTACCAGAGCTCCATTTACTTCCATGGGATTTAAGCAACCTAATTCCAAAGAGGATTGAGGCTAAGGATCTCACATGCTGCTCATAGAAACTCTGCCCTGTTTTCTTTACAGTGTGAAAAATGTGTGTGCTGGAGGGAGGAAGCGCGGTCTTTTATTAGGAAATAACCACTGACACCTGCTTTCTCGAAGACAACAACAACGCTGCTTCTTGTTTGTACATACTGCCATCATTATTCCCCAGCTGGTGCGTTTGATTTATGACTCTTAATATCTTTGAAGTAATGCTTGTGGTAATTGCAGTTACACTATTGATTTTTGACAAAGCCATTTTATTCCATATGAAACCATTGCTTTTGAATCAATGGCTCACGCGCTACTAGTTCAGTTGTAATAATATGGGCATTCTGGTAACCCGTAGCTTGAGATTTTTTTTGTCAACAACTCTTGTTTATCATGCCCCAGCTTTAAAGGCCTGAAGAAACTGCTAAATATAGACACTGGATGTTCACCAATTCGTCAGGCACCATCCCAGCAGCCTCATATATTTTATGCAGAACAAAACATCCTTAATTAAGTAGGCCTTGCTGTGAAAAGTGGGGGGATTGCTTGCTTCCTAAGGAACTTTGCATGAAAGATTATTAAGCTTTCCAAAAAAGAAAAGTGAGACATACATACTTCTTCTTTCTTTCTTTCTTTCTTTCTTTCTTTCTTTCTTTCATGAAAAAGGCATAGAAAGCACTAAGGGGGAAATCCTCATTATACTAACACAGGGAAATGGCTGGCAAAAGTTTTGAATAGGGTATTTTTCCCAGTAGACACAATGAAGCTCCCAAATCACACTTGCATGAAATTTAAAGGTCTTCGGTAACATTCTTATTTACTGTGCAGGAGCCTAAATTCTTTACCAGAGATTAGTGGTACTCAGCAAACTTTAAAAGGGGAATAAACAGTGAGGACACAAACCTATGACTCAGCTAGTATGGTAAAGAAAAAGTGTTTCATATGTGTTGTATATACAGTGGTACTTCGGGTTACATACGCTTCAGGTTACATACGCTTCAGGTTACAGATTCCGCCAACCCAGAAATAGTGCTTCAGGTTAAGAACTTTGCTTCAGGATGAGAACGGAAAACGTGCTCAGGCGGCGCAGCAGCAGCAGGAGGAGGCCCCATTAGCTAAAGTGGTGCTTCAGGGTAAGATCAGTTTCAGGTTAAGAACGGACCTCTGGAACGAATTAAGTACTTAACCTGAGGTACCACTGTACGATATAACACTGTGACACCAGATGGCGATGCACAGTCCCTCTTTCCCTACTGGATTTCCCTGTATGAGTTTACAACGTGCGTAACTGAATTGCTTCTTTAACATGTCTAGATCCAGCCCTACACTCCTCCAGCCTATACTCTCCTTCCAGTTTATGACTTGTTAGTGTTAAAATGTTGTAGCATCCCTCATGATCCTTTACATTCTGATGTGACAATCCAGTGTAAACAGCAAGTGAGAGAAAAGCTGGAATGGATAGCTTTGTGAGTGAGTGAGTGAGTGGTAGGGGGAGGGACTGGTGGGAGGGTTGCATTTGGGAGGGAACACATAGGTTAATTTGCACTTTTGCCCAAGTTTACCTTAGGATTTCTTAACAACAGCCTTAATAATTTCCTGCAGCATAAGATTTTTATTATTATTGGACATGGCCTTTCACAACAACTTTGTAAGGTGAATGCTTCGTTAAATGTTCTTCACTCCTTCATGTCACAGGATATTTTGGCAGCAATGGCAGGAGTTGACCCAAAGCAATTGGATTTCCCAAGAAATGCCAAAAAAATGCAAACTTTAAAAGCATCAGGTTTCCCCTTTCTGAAGTAATCTTGCTATTATTTTGGGGGGGAATTCTCCTAAACTTACACTTGGGCACAATGCCTGCTTTGTTCAGATATAGATTCCCATATCTTGAGTATTTTTACTTAAATCTGTGGACCTAGTATTTCTTCTTCCTATCATCCATAACTGCCAATATATTATACATCATATAATGTCACTTTCTGTTTTCCTTGTACCAGTAATTCTTCAAATGCAATTTCCTTCTCTCTCAATTTACTTTGAATTAAGTTTCTTAATTGGAAATATCAATATAAATTTCTTATTACCCCTTCTCTCAATTATTGATAGGTACAAATATCATACTCCTTAATCAATTGCTTTAATCTTACCAACCCTCCTTGCTGCCAATCTTCTCCAAAATTCATTGCCAATACAATACTTCTGTACAAAATGACTCTCATGGGGACACTGAAGAATTCAATTTGTTTCATTTTTATCCCATACCTCAAATATAAATCTCATTACTGGCATTAACACTTTCTGCCATCTCCTCTTCTCACTACTTTTCCATAACATACACAGTAGAGGTATTTTAAATTCCTTTTGTTCATATTTTGTTAGGGCCCATTCTGGATCAAGCCATTCAAGCACTGCCTGTAGCGATGTTTCTAATATATTGGAGAATCCTAAGCCCTCTTTTTTCTTTCATTTTATCTGAGTTTCCATTTCCTCTTTCCTTGCTTTTTTTTTTGTATAGTTCTTTGCCACTGACATTTAAAGAACAAGGTTTTGGAAGAGCCAAATAAACTTCAACAACATACACATCTTCACTCACCTAATTCTTCCAAACTAAGGTATATTCAAGTTTTCCTCAGTCTCAAACTTCTTCTGAATTGATTTCATGAGTGGCCCAAAATTATTTGAAATTATTTGTTATAAGGTGTTGCTTTCCATTGACTTCCAAATGTCTTCTGAATTTTGAGACAACCCTCCCAAAAATTCCATTCTACATCCTGTTTACCGAATTACTCTCTTAACTTGCTTCAATTAGTTTATTGGATCCAAAGTTGTTTATATTGTAACTTCCACATTATACCATTATTTTAATTTCTTCTTCCTCTAACCTTCCCTGTCTCCGTCTTTATTAACTTTCACGAGGAACTTAAAAACATTGCTATTTTCCCAAGCATTTGATGGTGGAAAGTTTCTGTTCCTGGCATCCTTGAAATTATTTGCTGTGAGAGTATATGATTGCTTTTATTTCATTTTTATTATGTTGTTTTAAGGCTGATGTGTTTGCTGTCCTAGGCAACACTGGGAGGGAGAGCAGGATATGGACTTAACAAATAACCAATATGATTTTTTTTCAGTCCTCCTTTCTGAGTTGGTTAATCCTTTGCTTGCTGATTCTTAATTTTATAGCTCTCTATTCTCCCCTTATCTCACTTCTCCCCTTCCCCCAGTAATCTTACTTCCTTTTTTCACTAAATAATTTCTGTCATTAATAACCCCCCTCATATAAGCCTTAAAAGTCTCAGAAACTATAAATGTTTTCTGGGGTAATTTTTATTAGGGAAAAAATGCTTTATTTCCTCCTAAAGCCTATTAATTATATATTCATTCCAGAAAAAATCACTGATCCATCCCATAAATTTATATCCTCTCTCAACCATGTGCACTACTAGCCTTGGTCAGCTACCATTCTGATTAGTATCTAACATTCTTTCATACACCACCTTGAGATCTTTTGAAAAAGGGCAGTACAGTCATACCTCGGCTCTCGAACACCTTGGGAGTCGAATGTTCTGGCTCCTGAACGATAGAAAACCAGAAGTGAATGTTCCGGTTTTCAAACGTTTGGAAGTCAAGTCTAGATCAGAAAAAAGAATGGTGCGGGGGGGGGGGGTACCAACACCTCTCTGCCAGCATAGTGGCCCCACTTCAAGCCCCTTGCTGAGGTTTGTTGTGTTTTTTTAAGAAAATAAGCAGACCTCCCTTGTCTCATCAAATTTGGCTAAGCATGCTTAAGATTTAGAATGGTATGAATGTTGTGGAGGTGGAGGTGGAGGGGGGGAATGATTAACAAAATCAATCCTCCTGGCAAACTGGGAATATCCCCTCAAGCGGTTTAGGACATTCTACACCAGGCTTCCTCAACCTCAGCCCTCCAGGTGTTTTGAGGCTACAGTTCCCATCATCCCTGACCACTGGTCCTGCTAGCTAAGGATCATGGGAGTTGTAGGCCAAAAACATCTGGAGGGCAGAGGTTGAGGAAGCCTGTTCTACACCTTTCCCCAGCAGCGTTTCTTTTTCTTTGAGAAAAATAAGTGGCTCACGTAAACTAAGCTTTAATAATAAAGAAAACCGTAACAAAATCACACAGTGAGAGAAACTAAATAGAAAAAACAGGAGGCAAGTCTGAGGCGAGAAAACGAGAAGAGGCAGTTGGGGTCCCTCTTAACTGAAACTTAACGGAACACACTGAAGGGAGGGGCTGATTCCGGAACAGAGCACACAAGCCCCGCCCACCAGATGCCAAGCAGTCTTCTGATCAAATGAGGCCCCGGTGTTTTTCTTACAGTATGAACAGTTCAAACAAATGGGTGGAACAAAGTCTGTTGATGTAACACACACACACACACAAAGGTTGAGCAACATACAGAAATAAAACACCAAGACTCAAGTCTCCATTACTTGCCCTCAAAGCAAAATTGCAGGGTATGCATGACATTCAGGAGACATTAAGCTGGTTTGAATCCCACCCACCCCCATCGCCACCGCATCCCTCAAGCCTCCATTTCTCAGTGTGCTTTTCCCCATTGGCCAGCAAAGGCCTGCTAGTGTTTGAGAGCTAATGATTCCCTGCACACTAAATCAGAAACAGGGGAGTCATCCAGCTATGACCACAGGGAGGCTATTACTTAAACCTGCTCTTTCTATAGAAAGACTTCACCAGCCTCATTGTTCCGATGATGTTTTATTTCTTTGTTATATAGGCCAAACAAGGCCAGTTAGCACCGAAAGTATTTTTTCAAAAACCAAACCACACAATAGCAGAAGGTAGAAAAGTAGGTGTACGGCTCTTAAAAGCCTATTAAAATTCACTTTATTGAAGTCAATTGCTATTAAAATAATGCATGCATGTGATCATGCACAAAACAATCAACTTCACAAACACTTCCAGTTAATATGATTTCTCTTGTGTGGTTCCTTCTATTACAGAGGTAAACCCATACTATTATCCTTTAAGCATACCATTTTTTTTTCCAGGTGATGAGTGTCTTCCCCTGTCCTCCCCCTAATTCAATGAATTTATCTGACTCTATTTTCATAGAATCATAGAATCATAGAGTTGGAAGAGACCACAAGGGCCATCGAGTCCAACCCATCAGAGCACTCCTGACATATGGTTGTCAAGCCTCTGGTTAAAGACCTCCAAAGAAGGAGACTCCACCACACTCCTTGGCAGCAAATTCCACTGTCGAACAGCTCTTACTGTCAGGAAGTTCTTCCTAATGTTTAGGTGGAATCTTTTTTCTTGTAGTTTGGAACCATTGCTCCGTGTCCGCTTCTCTGGAGCAGCAGAAAACAACCTTTCTCCCTCCTCTATGTGACATCCTTTTATATATTTGAACATGGCTATCATATCACCCCTTAACCTCCTCTTCTCCAGGCTAAACATGCCCAGCCATGTTTAAAGCCATCCACGGGGGTGGCCATCACTGCCTCTTCTGGGAGCTAGTTCCATAGTTTAACTATGTACTGTGTGAAGAAGTACCATATTTTTTGCTCTATAAGACTCATTTTCCCTCCTAAAAAATAAGGGGAAATGTGTGTGCATCTTATGGAGTGAATGCAGGCTGCGCAGCTATCCCAGAAGCCAGAAGAGCAAGAGGGATTGCTGCTTTCACTGTGCAGCAATCCCTCTTGCTCTTCTGGCTTCTGATATTCAGAATTTTTTTTTTCTTGTTTCCTCCTCCAAAAACTAGGTGCGTCTTATGGTCTGATGCGTCTTATAGAGCGAAAAATACAGTGCTTTCTTTTATCTCCCTGCAATCCTCCAACAATCCGCTTCATTGGATGTCCATGAGTTCTAGCGTTAACGAGAAAGGGAGAAAAAGCATCTCTCTGTACACTTCCTCTATGCCATGCATGATTTCATGCACCTCTGCCATGTGCCCTCTTGCTCACCTTCTCTCTAAGCTACAAAATCCTGCAACCTTTCGTTGCAGGGGACTTGAGTGTTTTGCACCACAGCTGCAATCCCAGCTATACAGATCCCATGCAAAGGCAGCGGTGGCGGACGGGGGGGGGGGGATAAGAGAGGGCTTCTGCACGTTTAATAGACGAATGTGAACTGATTCCCTCTGCTGATTACATTCCCTCTCCTCCACAACTATCAAAGGTGCAGGCGCCCTGGCCTGTTTTTGTACCTAGCCACCCTGCCCTGTGTCCTTCATTTCTGTTCTTATGCAATAGCTCCATTTAGTTTGATACATGCCTTCTGAAAGCTGTTTGCTGTTTTTATATTTAGGACTTGACTCTGAATGACTTAACATGTCTCATCCATATATATATATATATATATATATATATATATATTTCGATCTGCTCCTTAGAGTTGGAGGCATAGCTAACGGCAGGCGGCTTTCCAGCTCAGTGAGTGCTACCACCGTACTGTAGTTATCACTATGTTGGAGAATCGATATATATTTGCTGATGAGTATCTGATTTTCCACCCAACTAAAATGCCCACGTCGATTTGTTGTGGGTGAGGTGTCGGCCCTGCTGTAAACAGGCTCAAATGTAACGCAAAGCAAAAAAATGACTCTCCTGCACAGTCTCCTTTGTTCCCCATAGTCTTAAGTTTCCAGGCTGAAAATGAAATGCCAGCAGTTTCCATAGAAAAACAAAAACCCTCGATTCTGTATGCTCTGCTGCAAAATCTCAGAGTTGGATGCTTTGCAATCCACTCTCTCCTTCTCACTAGATGGTGCTCTAGGCCTTCAGCACAAGGATGGAGGGGAAAGAAGAAAAAACCGCTAAGAAAGCATCAAGGAGCTGGCTGCAGTGCAACCGTGATATTATTCTGATTAGCAATTACACTGCAAACCATCCCAGTTCTACCCATCCAGGTAGCAGTTTGTCCAAACATCAGTTTAAATTAGCGGAAGATTACAGTAAGCATTTATGACACACCCAGCTGTAAAGGACACATACATTTACATTTACAGGATCAAAGCCCCCTGTTGTTTCTGTTGAAAAGCTAAATGCAGGTATTTATTCAGGAAGTAACAATTAATCTTCTTGGCAGAAAGAAATTCTTTATACCTGCCGCTTAAAAAATTTATGCCCTCAGCAGGTGACTTTATTAGCTTTAAAACACAGGGTGGGTTCCCCCCCCTTAGGTTTATTGACTATGCCATCTGATTAAATGCACTGTGCAGAGGGTTAGACTGCATCTTTGTACTGATGGTAAGGCTACAATCCTACACACACTTATCTGGGAGTAAGGCTCAATAGGACTCCTCTGAGTATGAATGCATAGACTTGCATTGAAGGGGAAAGTTGGTGTGTGCATTCTAGTGGGTAGCTATTGGCTAGCCCTTCCCTTATGTAATGTGCTAAAACATAAGAACATAGGAAACTGCCTTATACAGAGTCAGACCATTGGTGCATCTAGTATTGCCCACCCTGGCTGCCAGCAGCTCTTCAGAGTTTCAGGAAGGAGATCCTGAGGTCTAAACCTGTGGCTTTATGTGAGCAAAGCAGATGCCACTGAGCCTCTACTGGACAGACAGGCTGTAATCCTATACTTGCTTACCTGGGTTAAACTGAGTGGTACTTACATTTGAGCAGACATGAAAAACAGCACTGAAAAATGGATAAACAATTTTTCCTGTCTTTCCGCTGGGAACACTGGGAAGCATTTCCCACTGCAACTGTGTCCCAAGAGCATGTAGCTTATGTATGTAAAGGCAGCACCACGGAACAGGTTTTTCTTGCCCGTGTGCTAAGAGAGGTTGAGGAAAAAGCTGCTGGGAGGGCCAGGGCAAGCTAGCGCCAGCGCCAGCCAAAATTCTTCTCACATGATATCTCTGTAAATAATAATTCTTCCTTCTACAGTGGTACCTCGGGTTACGTACGCTTCAGGTTACATACTCTTCAGGTTACAGACTCTGCTAACCCAGAAATAGTACCTCGGGTTAAGAACTTTGCTTCAGGATGAGAACAGAAATCGTGTGGCAGCAGCAGGAGGCCCCATTAGCTAAAGTGGTGCTTCAGGTTAAGAACAGTTTCAGGTTAAGAATGGACCTCCGGTACGAATTAAGTACATAACCAGAGGTACCACTGTACTTCCTTTGCAACTGATGCCACTTCGCACATGACACTCTTTGTGCACACAAATTTCATGCTGGAAAAACATGTCATAATGTGCTATGCTCCCCCAGCCTCTCGTGTCGAGTCCACCTGCATTTCCTCAGCCGCCATGAAACGCTCCCTAGCTCCCAGAGCCCGTTGAGGAAACTGTCCTCATTTCTTGTGCTTTACCGAAAGGATTTATTTCTGTCTTTTTATTTTATTTAGTGAGGGCAGAAGTTCACTTCCCATGGGGAGACTCTCCTTTGTGTTGAAGCAGAGATGCTGGGCCCAGCTTTCCTCCTGACTGATGTACTCACTGCTTTCAGATTTGGATGTTATCCATTTCAGTGGATATCAGACATTCATGACAGTTTAAATATGGGAGAATTAAGACATTTAGGTGTGACATCCTTAAGATTTAGGATTAGCTACTTGGCTGAGACATTCTGTGATACGCATCAGGGATTTCTCTGTGCCTTGCTTATGGTCTACCAGGGAGTATAAAAATCAAACACTGTAGGGTTTGAAAAAGCAGTACAGTGGTACCTCGGGTTATATACGCTTCAGGTTACAGACTCCACTAACCCAGAAATAGTGCTTCAGGTTAAGAACTTTGCTTCAGGATGAGAACAGAAATCGTGCTCCGGCGGCGTGGCAGCAGGAGGAGGCCCCATTAGCTAAAGTGGTGCTTCAGGTTAAGAACAGTTTCAGGTTAAGTATGGACCTCCAGAACGAATTAAGTACTTAACCTGAGGTACCACTGTAAATGCACTTGTATGCTTAAGCCTGACGAAAGCACTGTTTTATTTAAAGTTACTTGTTATCGTGACTCTGGCTGCAGTCAGGGTCCAGGACACATAATCCAAAGGAGAGGCATCCCAAAGACCAAACAAAACCTGCAGAAGGGCTACAGAAATGCCAGGCAAAGACCTTAACATTAGTTGAGGAGTGAGTTCATGCAGAGTCATGAGGATGGAAGCCACGAGATGGCCAGAGAGACTGCTACTGCTTCCACTAACATATAAGTATGTGTAGTCATGGGAGCTGTAGGAATGAGCAGGTGGGTAAGAGTCCATGCTGCAGGTGAGATACACACATGAATAAATGTATTTTGCAGAGAAGGAAGGAAGCCCAGCCAAGGATGCACCCTGGGGACTTATGAGGACTCTGTTGACTCTGCATGTTATGCCATTTATTTGTTTTTGGTTTTTAAAAAATTGTAAAGTTCTTTAGGTGCCATGGCTGAACTGTGACATATAAATGCAGTGAATATATAAATAAATATAGAGGGAACTGCTGGTTGATTTTTGGAGCATCAGACTAATGCAGCTACTTTCCTGGAAAGCAAGTGAAAGTATTTCCTTTCTGAGAAGAAGAAGAAGAAGAAGAAGAAGAAGAAGAAGAAGAAGAAGAAGAAGACTATAGATTTGTTCTCAAGCAGCTGGGACAGAGTGTTTTCCCCAATCAGGAAAACGTTTACAACAACAACAACAACAACAGCAACCACTGCAATTTATTTTGTATCAGATAAAATAATGCTTCTTCCAATTTTGAAACTGCATAGAAGCAGGGGGTGGGGGGAGCCTTCAAAAAGCCAGGAAGATTAAGCAGGAAGCAAAACAATGATTTAAGTTTTCTGGGTGATACACCAAAAGGCTCAGTCCAATTTATGAACAAATATGTGGAATGGAATCCAGATCGTTCACCCAAAAGAGAAGCTGCCAGGAAGTGAAATGGTGCCTCCTTGCTAGGGAAGCAGCATTTGAAGAGGGTCTCCTTGTGGCAGCAACATCAATGGATCACTGCCCTGCCGGTCAGGAAATGCCCCTTGACCAGGCTGGCACAAGGTGAACTCAGGTATGACTGAGATGCAAACACAATTCCATGTCCACGACAGAATAACACTGAAAATGGAGTAGTCAGGTTAATAATAAGCTCAAGTTGTTAATTAGGAAAGAAAACACTTTCCATTGTTGCAGGAAGGCATGAAGTGTTGAAGGCAAATTAGAGTGCCAGCCACTTGGGGTGGGGGTGGGGTGGGGAAGCTCATTAAAACAAAAGGATACAATTTCCTTTTTGTTCTGGAGAGGAGAATGTGGGCTGCATCTGATAACAGAGGTAGGGAGGAGGCTGAATCTCAGCAGAAAAACACAACCCTTCGCATCCTTCAGGAGGGCTGCTGAGTATTGAAGAAGAAGCAAACAAACCTCTGCAAAGGTTTATTATAAATACATTAATTGGCTTATACGCCTCTCAGGTTAGCATCATGCAATCACAGCTTATTGCAGAACAACACTCCCTTGAGGTATTTTTAATAGTTTGCTTAATGCGTCTCTCTATTCTAGATCCTACACTGGGGTTTCCCTTACCCTTTTTATTGCAAGGTTAGACATGTTCCTTGGGGAATGCACGGGCCACCACGAAATTCCTAGGGATCAACATGTTTGAAAGGTTCTCTGTAAACATCTATCACAACATTCTGGCAGTGATCGGCCTATTACAGAGCCAGGGTGCGTGCAGTGGATAGCGGAGACAACCCTTACTCCTTAATGAATTTCGCTGTAGTGAACTTGGGTCAGTCACAACCCACCAGACAGACCCGACTTCATTGAGTTCTGTTGATGATAAAATTGGGGGGGGGGGACTCACCAGGAAAGCAGAGATACACAAATGAACTAAACAAATAAGTATGCTTAGTGTAAGAGCCACAATTCTGTTGAACTACACTTGCCCAGTGTCAGCGCAGACAGACAAGCCCTGGGGGGAGGGGGGGAACCAACCAAAGGTGATTCAAGAATCAAGTGCTATGAATTGGTCGATCTTTTTCCATGTCCATTCTACAGTGTAGCTCAAATGTTGGGCATCTTTGGCTCTACAGATGTTGCAGGTCTATTTTTTTATTATTTAACTTTATTTACACCCCCTTACATCAGAGGATCACAGGGCAATTAGCAATATAAAAACACATACATAGTAACAAAAAAAAAAAACCCAATACCACCCCCTCCTGCCACAAACACCATTTAAACAGCCATGGATTTTTTTAATTGGCTGAAGGCCTGGGAGAAGAGGAATGGTTTTGCCGGGTGACTGAATATATTTAATGAAGATGTCAGGCGAGCCTCCCTGGGGAGAGCATTCCACAAACGGGGAGCCACGAAAGAAAAGGCCCAGTCTCGTGTTGCCACCCTCTGGACCTTTCGTGGAGAAGGCACACAAAGAAGGGCCTCAGATGATGATTGCAAGGTCCTGGTTGGTTCACTTCCCATCACCCCAAGCAAGCATGGCCAATAACCAGGGGTGATGGGAGTTGTAGTTCAAGATATATCAACATTAGGAGAGCCAAAGATTCCTCACACTGGGCCTATCTGCAGGACTGCCTCAGTAGTCCATCCTCTGGATGGTACTATCCTTCCCTCCACCCTACCCCTAGGTAGAAATGCCAGCACTTTAACTGGATGACCAGGGCCTAAGTACCTTAGATTTTACACTCATGGGTCATATTTGAATGTTACATGTCTGTGTGTACATCTGGGACACTGGCGGTGGGGCTGAGTTATTGACCCAATCTAGGAGATGTATAATCTGATCCAGCCTTGTAAACGTAGTTTAATATCACTTTGAAGATAAGCCCAGAGGAGGAATCTTAAATCCATGAATATGCTTCTTATCGCACCATATCTTCTTGTGTACCGAATGAGATAGACACAGAGGGAAGTTAGCGATGGCTTGGGAAGGGCTTGCTTATCCCCCCTCCAAACAATGGCCTCTATAGGAGCAAGGTGGCAAACTCTAAAGATAATCCAAGAGGATATTGAAGACTGGATGCTGCTGCAGGAGAGGTGCCTTTCAACTCTACTCTGTATGCCATTAGAACAGAAACTTGCCCCACTGGGAGTTAAGCTTGAAGGGAAAATGGAAAACATTTGGGGGGGGGGAAGGCCCCTGAATCAGTACAATGAAAGAATCAGTACCTTAAAAAGCCCAGCTTGATAGCTCAAAGGCTCAAAGGGGAATTTGAATGAAGGGCAATCTAGTTCTTTACTAAAGAAATAGAAACCCCTGAAAACAGTAAAAAGGAGTTTTAATAGATATTCCTAGGACTAATGGAAAATGCTGAGAGGGATTCTCCTGGAGTTTTGGAGACAAATCTTGAGATCAAATCTGAATCTTCCCTTGAAACTGCTAGAACACTTCACCATCCCACTGGGGCAGCTGCAATGAGTGAAAAGTCTCACTTTATGGCTTCCAAAGCTGTGAAATTTAAATTACTTAACTATAAATTGCTTCAGAAATACTGCCTGATGGCTTATCTTGCAGCCCAAGGAAGTGGAGATATAGGGAAGAAGATGGAAGTGATGGATTTATGCACAGACCTGTTGTTACCTGCAAATGCTGTATCCTTTCAGGCACTCAAAGACAGAAAATTGGGTATTAGATTACTGTTTATTAGAGGACTGCTTCCTGAGATATTCATTTCAGTCAAGTGCCCTATTTTACAAAGAACAGTTCTCTATTTGAAGGGCTTTGTGCTCCAAACCTGGTTTAAAGGACCACAAGAAAGGATAGAAAGAGGAGGCTTGAATTTATCTATCAACAGCATCTGGTTAGCAGACTGAACAGATCATCTGGGCACAGTCTTCCTGGATGTATTGTATTTCTATTTAAATTAACTGTTACTATTCCTAAATTTGCATCTATACATATCAATTTGCACGCTTTCATTTTATGCAGATCAGTGTTCTTTTTATTTAACATCTAATACAACTACTGGAAAAGATCATCCTTGGATTTAGATTGTGTTGCTGTAAATATGCTGATAGCACACAGCTCTATTTATTTATCATTTTCATCTAGCACAGTAATGGGAACATCTGTCCTGTATGCCTATTTAAACCTGCCAGGCTGCTGAATTTCACCTGCGAGGCCATTTTGGATACACCAGACACACCTGCCAGTCACCTGATCTGAGCACTATGTGTGGCTGCTTGCTTTTTGATGGTAAAAGAGAGCAGAAGAGAGCCAGTGTGGTGTAGTGGTTAATAGCGGTAGTCTCGTAATCTGGGGAACCGGGTTTGCGTCTCCGCTCGTCCACATGCAGCTGCTGGGTGACCTTGGGCCAGTCACACTTCTTTGAAGTCTCTCAGCCCCACTCACCTCACAGAGTGTTTGTTGTGGGGGAGGAAGGAAAAGGAGAATGTTAGCCGCTTTGAGACTCCTGAAGGGGAGTGAAAGGCGGGGTATCAAATCCAAACTCTTCTTCAGAAGAGGTTTATGATCTTAGCACTGTGGTCCCACAGCACTAGGATCAGTGATAAGCCTTGGCCTGCTAGCTGCTACCTTTTAAAGGGCAGGCAGAAGACTTATCATTGTGGGGCTGCAGGAGATAAGCTTGTGCCTTCTTCCTAGAGGTTTGAACTTGGAATCACTTGATATCATATGATACCAGGTGATTATTAGATGTGTGCCCTACCCACATTGAGAAGCATATAGCCATTAGGAAGCCATAAAATAGATAAATGATTACAAATCCAGTGGTGCTCAATCACTCCATTATAACTTCATCTCTCCTCACTGAATGTTCTCTTTACGTAACAGCAGTTATACATCAGTTGAGAGGGGCTACAGCTGACTAATAAATAAGGGCTTGTAGGCAGGTTCAATACCTGGCGTCTCCATTTAAATGGCCAGGCAGTAAGTGACAGTGTCCCTGCCTGATGAGACCCTAGAAAACTGTTTCCACAGTAGGCATCATTCAGTTCGGTCAGCAATGGGGAACCTGCTGCCCTCCAGGTAATCTTGGACTCCAACTCCCATCAGCCTCAGCCATGATATTCCATGGTCAGGCATGGCAGCAGCATTAGTCCAGCAATATTTGGAGTCCCGTGGGTTCCTGAGCCCTAGGCTAGATCGTTAAGGAGCCTGATCTGGTACTAGGCAGTTTTCTATCTTCAAAATAACATGCATGAGTTATTTGGAAGAGTGGGATCGGCTTTCTTTTTGTTCTTAGGTGCACTGAAAGCTCAGCCACTGGGATTCTGAAAAAGCTTTTTAAATTGTGCACCACATTCTCAAAGCATTGTTCACTGTCTGAATAGAGGCTGGAGTCTTAACGTTCATTTCCTATCAGCATGGAACAATCCACAACATCCGTCATCCTCAGAAGTGACCAGAGCAAACCTGAATCAAATTGGGAGGTACAGGAGACGCCACAGGCATGCATTTAGTGAAATATTTCCATCTGTACTCCTGTGCAATATATCTTATATATTGTCTGCTGCTGTATAAATAAAGCACCACCAACAAACACCTAATCAGAGATTAATACACACCTGCCATAACACAGCATGTTAAATTAGACCATTTGAGAATAGTGTAGCATTTTATTCATACTTAGGGGGGAAAGTTATGACAAGCAGCTAAAACTATGTTAAATTGCCTGAGCTGAAGAATTACACAACAGTGCATTCCTTATGAAAAGTTGTGACAGGTGTAACTGCTTCCCTTTCTTTCTCCCAAAGGCAGCACAGTGTGTCCTAATCCAGTGTCATGACTGATCAAATATATGGAGTGCATTGATTTTATTTATACAGCAGAGTCCACAACCCTGGGACTTTAAAATGCCAGCCATCGTGCTCCAAAAGGGCAGTAACTTTTTTAGAAGAGCTTTCTGCTGCTATTCATTGGAATTTCCATTTAGAGGGCAGTAATTCCAGTGGGGGGGGGCATGTGCAAGTTAATCTATCCAAATGGCTTCACAAGGGTGGACAAAGACAATTTTTTAAAAATTGAGATGACCTAACACAGGGTGATGGGGATAAAAAGATATATGGCCCTGAGGTTTGGGGGGGGGCAGGGGGAAGAGACCAGAACAAAACACTCAATAACAAACCAGGGGCATGATTCAGCATATGTTTTCAAGTCCCATGAATTTAAAAGGAGAGGTTTAAATATGTGTTTAATCAAAATCAATGGGAGCTAAAGGTGTATGACTCTACATGTGGCCGAATTGTGCTCCCAGTTATTACATTAAAGCTGCAATACTATACCTACTTGCATGGGAATAAGCCTCATTGGACAAACCCATGGAGAGCATAATCGTGCCTTGAGGTTACCAACATATAGGTAACTATGGGCAGGCTAACACTTTAGAAGAAATAGCCTTACGTGGTCTCAGCCTCTGGGATACCTTTTGCCACCAGGGGACACTAGTTGAGGATTCCTAGTGTGCACAAGTCCCACATGTCTTGCTTTTGAGTTTCCCAGAGGCATTTGGGATGCTGAAAGCTAGGCTAAATGAGCTTTCGGTCTGTTCCAGCAGGGCTCTTCTTGTGCCCTTATCTTCCCATAAAGTTAGTGGCCAACAAAGAACATTTAACCCCTTTTTCCAGGAAATATTCATCACCTTGCAACTTTATCTTATCCCCTCCCCCATAAAATATTTCTCTTCAGTACAGATGATTGAATTTTGTGATGGGATTTTGCCACCGCTTAACCTTGTTCGGGGCGCTCCAGGCTTGAGAGCATCGATCATGAATGCTAAGTTGCCTAGTTGTTACACTCTCTTTCAGGACAATGGCAAAGTTACACAGGAGTCAGGAGGACAGATGATACGATGCCAAGGAAGATTATTTGCTTGGGGCCCACGTGGTGAATGTTAAGAAGTGTGCAAACCAGTTGGCTCACTGTGGGGATTGCCGGCAGAAAGTGAGAAAGCAAAACAGCACCAAAGAATACTAAGTGCCTCCGTGTTAAACTGGCACGTCTGCTGTAGTTTTCATTTTTGCAGATTTACAAGGCGAAGATCATAAGCGTATTTCACATAGCTCAATGGTTTCACTGAAGGAAGAGTCCGTGTTAGGTAATAAAAGACGGCTAGATCTTAAAGGGGGGGGGGGAGCAAGCAGTATGAAGTAAGGAAGCTTTTGTTTCACTCCCGCTTCTCTGAGCAGCAGCAGTACATTCACGGCAGCCTCTCTGAGGTCAGTCTCCTTCAAAGAGGAGGGCACTGCCTTGTTATGTATACTTAGCATGCTGCCTTGCAGCTTGTGTGAGAGGACGGGGCAAGAGGGCCTTGGTCCTGAGGTCACAGAGGTGGAGGAGCAGACTCAAGAGTTCAGCAGCAATGAGCAGGAGCAGCAGCCATAACTGGACATTTCTGTGCCCAGTAGTAAGGAAGTGGGGAGAAACATGTGTCTAGAATATAAATTCTAGGTACTCTGTGGAGCTGCAACACCAGTTTGGCATTTTAGTGGCGGGGTTCCAAGAATCAAGTTAATGAGAGGGCAGAGAGAGACTTGGGGTGGGGGTGGGGAAGCAGGGGAGATAACTTAAGATAGCGAGCAAGTGGAAAATGTGGACTATTCCATAGAACCTGCAAAAATACATAGGCTGTTTGCACACACCTGGTGCTTGTCTTGCCCTACTGCTGGGAATTTCCTGTGAGCCCTCTTTTATATTCCCAGAGCTGCTGATTCACACACCGATTGAGTGTTTTCAGTGCAAATTAAACTTTTTCAGACAACATGGATTAGACCAGGACCAGCCCTATCATGAGGCCGAGTGAGGAGGTTGCCTCAGGAGGCAGATGCTGAGAGGTGGGAAGTGGACCTGCACCCCCTAAGCTAGCCTGCCACACTCAGATGTAAAGGAAGATACTGTACCTTCACCAATGCAGAAGTAGGATTCAACTGTCTGTTTGGTCAGCTTTTGGACCTGCAATGAGAGATGTGTCACCCTACGTTTCACATCAGGGAGCAAAATGTATTGAGCCAGCCCTGGACATGTTATCTCACTCTTGTGACTAGTTCAGTATGCCAAGAATAGAGGGCAGCCTGTATTTGAAAGTCTGTGGACTGGCATGCAGACAAAAGAAAATATTTCTTCACAAAGTGCATTGTTAAACTATGGAACTCTAGGATACACTGGACCTGTGGGAGCAGACATTAAATGGTTGTGTGAATCAGCATTGCCTTCTTTAAACTGTGTTGTGCACCAGTTCCCCCTCCCCACTTACAACCTTTTAATGTGAAGGGCTGCTGATGGTAAGAACCAACAGGCAAATTTGAAGCTAATATTTGTTGCTTAATATATTCAATCACAGCCACCTGAAACAGACACTAGATTTTCTTCGCTATTCTATCCACTAGTAAAAATGATGGCACGTTTATATGTTTCTCCAGCTGCTTCTGTTTCCTGAAAGACTGAAATAGTTTTCTCACATCGACAATCAATTTTAATAGCTTCTCCCCAGTGCTGTTATCTATGACTGCAATTTCAGACACACATACTATCAGGCCAAGGATTGGCGAGAAAGTAGGAATCCTAATACTCAGAAACTTGAGGAAAGGCAAAGTGTTACCAATCCATATCACTGTCTCCTCACTAAGGGGTGGCTTCTGGGAAGGCACCCCATGGTGAAAACTCACAGGACGACTGTTCTTGCAGCTGGGTTTTAACATGTGCCTGTTTGCTGACAAGGTGTAGCAGGGATGCCCAGATACATTGCAATTCTGCTGTCTGAAGCAGCATTTATATACTCTTAGAATTGTAGAGTTGTGTCGCTTTTGTTTCACATAACAAGCCAAGCTTACTTTATTCCTTTTGTGTGGGAACTTCTTGTGGGCATAGGGTAAGGATAAACACATATTCATAAATATTCTGAATAGCACATTATAACTCTTGTAAAAGATCCCAAACCTCTTTGTAGTGTGCTTGCACACTCAGCCTCCGAAGTCTCAAAGCACTTCAAACCAGTTGTTAACACTTTCCCCAAGTCTAAATTTAGAAGTGAGAATAAGGTGGCGGCTGTTGCCTGTGAGACACTAAAAAGATATGTAAGCTTTATCATTGACACGTAGTCCACCTGTGAGGTAAACAGGAGTGTTTCATAGCTTTCAAAGCATTGCCTGGAAGACAATTACCCCATGTGAATAAGAAGTGTACTTCACTGTTAACGGTGCACGCAGGAGAATGGCAAAATGGAACCTTGTTAGGAATATATACACAAGAATAATAGTAAAATGGTACATGAGCCTGATGTATAAACCTCAATAGCATATTGATAAAGAGATTCCATTGCAAGTCATCTGGGCAGTTTAACCAATAAAATTTATCTGCAGCAATTGTGGGGGACAGGAAACAAGAAGCCAAGTAGAGGTGTCAATATGTTGTCACTGTTACTAATTGAGGGGGAAACTGGTTTTTATACCAGGTGTGGGGGACCTGTGGTCCTCCAGATGTTGCTGGATGACAGCTCCCATCACCCATCACCCTTGACCCTTGGCTGATGGGAGTTGGAAGTCCAGCACCACCTGGAAGGTCAGAGGTTTCCCATGTGTTCCATACCATCAAATGTATCTTCCTACTAAATAACTTTCCAGAGGTCCACAGCTACCTAAGCTTTTAGCCTCTTGATTTCTGTCCTTGGAACTGTTTTGCTTGGGCTGAAGCTTCCAGATTTCAGAAGGGTTTGAGTGACTTTTTTATTATGATGCTCTTCTGCCCCCAAAGCAGCCTCTCAAATGGCCTCTGAAAGCAGCATGCAGTAGATGCTAAAAATATCGTATATTAACGTGTGCACATCTGCATCCCGAAATGTTGCAGGTTTTTTGTTTTACTGATCCTGCTGCTCGGCTTTAACAGCTGCCTGAAACATAGAGTGAAGCAGGTAACGCTTTCCTGGTCACAATAGGAAATCCTTCACCTGCTTTCTTACTGGATGTCAAGCTGCTGTGCTAAAACAAGGAGCCACTTTAAAAGTTTGCAATCCTAAATACTGCACACTCCATCCCATTCATTATATCTTAGCATCTTTAGTTTCCCCCTATTTATGTATTTTGAAGGTTATCATCATTGAATTAATTCATCTCCATGACCCTTGCCTTTGCAAGTGGGTGAGGGGCTTTGAGCTTTTGCTGATTGCATATTTAATTCATATGCTGAATTACCCATGCAAGTCTTATTTTTATACATAATCATTGTACAGTAAATGTGGCGGGGACGACTGTGAGCTGCTCAACCATTATTTGAGAGATGCTATTTTGGTTATTGGCCTTTAGATAAACTGCATCAGCACAAAATGGGCCACTGTAATTTCATGTCTGAGATGCTCTGATTTGGATGTATTGAACTATTTATATTTGCTGCATCCCTACTGTGTTATTTCATTAATCACATAACAAGCCTTCCATTTCTCTACAGAACACACTAACTCTAATTATCTCTCTACTGCACAGATGTTTCCTCATTTAGATGTTTGCTGCATAGCCATTTGTCACTCTGGTTTCCACATATATTTCAGTTTGCATTATATCACTCTAATGCCTTTTCTGCATCTGAGCCCTCAGGGGTTAATATGTCCCCTCTGGGTAGCAAGTAGACATATGTGGCCCAGATAGGTGCCTCTATAAAATGGATGGCTTTGTCCATATGGGGACTGTTTGGAAAAGATCTATTGCCTTTGGTTGCAATTCTGCACAGACGTGTGCTGATTGTATCTCAGTGACTCAAATGGGATCTAAGCTGCCTAAATGGACGCAGGATCTCAAGCTTTGGCAAGAGTGATTACCCTGAAAAGGGCAGCATGAAGTAAACGTTGCTTGCTTTACGAAGATCAAAACATGCTATTAATTAGAATAATGCTTGCTCTAGTTAATGGTATATATATGCAATGCCCTGCCCCTGTAACAATAAAAACAAGGATTTAAAGAGATGATCCAGCATTTTGATCCAGCAATAGGAATGATAAAATGTTGAACTAACCAATTGTGCTTAACTTGTGTGGTTTTACTTTTTAAGATTATATATTTGTCCTCTTCCAAAATGCAAATTAACATATTCCAATAAGACGAGTGCCTATATGTAGCCCAAGCCTATGCATGTCTACTCAAAAGCAAGTGCCATTTGAGTTCCATGGTGCTGTCTCTTAAGCAAGCATGCATAAGATTGAATCCTAAGCATGCTTACTAGGGTGTTAGCACCGCTGAACACAATTAAAGATTTACTTTTTTAGTATTGACCTGTCAGTTTGTGATCCTAAGCCCATCTTAAGAATGCTCACTGAACTCAGGGAGCATTCTTAGTATCACATTGCATATTGGTTAAGTTTTAACCTCAGGTGGCAAAATGGGATGGGCTGCCCCTCTGTTGAATACCCAACATTTGGACTTTGGTTGTGCTCTAACTAGGCAGTCACCTTCTGTTGATAGGACCTTGATCGCCTTTGTTCCTTATGAAGAGAGACCCGGACATAGAGCAGGATTAGGCAGCCAGAGCTTATCGAATGTTTGGTTTTCCTTGGCACCTTTCATCCAGCAGGTACAGGGTTGTGTGTCCAAGACACATGCTTTTTGTATGTTGCTCAAAGGCAAAGTCTATCATTGCAAAAACCCTGCAGCCAAAATAGTGTGTCTGCCTTTCCAAAACATATCATACCAAGTTCCAAAGCACTTTCCATTTCTCGTTATCCCTTACTCAATCAAATCACATGCCAGGAGCAAAAGCAGAGCCCTACCCTTGCATTCTTTTCCAAGAAAGAGCAGCAAGAGGAGCTGTAGGACCACCAACAGCAGTGATGTAGCGAGATAGGTTCAGCAGAAGCTCTTTAGCCACAGCAGCACCCAGCCTTTGGTAACATGCTGTGACATTACCTGCAAGGCGCTTGAAGATACAATTGATGGCATCTATCCTGATTTAAGAACCCACATTTAGAGCAGTACCTATAGCAGGAGGTGTCCAGACAATAGGGTCGTATTTGATCAATGGGCATCAGTTTTGAGGGCCTGGTGATTTTGACAAAGGTGCTTGGACAGGTTTCGCTGACCAGTTGTGTGCTGGGGCCTTGCTTGTCTTGGCCTATTCCATCAAAGAGGGATGAAATGTGTGGGTCTAAGGAACTGTTAACTCCTCATTGTGAAAGCAAATCATAGGAGCCAACTCCTAGGGGCCAAGATCCCTTCAGTCCCCCCAAAAAAATATTTGAGGGGACCACCCTCAGATGAATCTGCTGCTCAGTTCTGCATTAGCTGGAGTTTCCAAACAGTCTTCAAAAGCAGTCCCACATACACAATGTGTTGCAGTTTACAATTCTATGAATCTATTAAGATCTAGTTGAGATTCCTGCATTTCAGGGGGTTGGTCTAGATGACCCTCAGGGTTCCTTCCAACACTACAATTCTGTGGTTCAGTAATCAAACCAAAAGGTTACCAGACCATAAGATATTACCACTCAGTGGTCTCATGTTAAGTAGTGGTGGTAAAATTGAACCCTACAAAGTCCCACCCTGTAGATCCTACTACAGTTGTACCTCAGGTTAAGTACTTAATTCATTCCGGAGGTCTGTACTTAACCTGAAACTGTTCTTAACCTGAAGCATCACTTTAGCTAATGGGGCCTCCCGCTGCTGCCACGCCACCGGAGCATGATTTCTGTTCTCATCCTGAAGCAAAGTTCTTAACCTGAAGCACTATTTCTGGGTTAGCAGAGTCTGTAACCTGAAGCGTATGTAACCTGAAGCGCATGAAACCTGAGGTACCACTGTACATTGTTTGGTGCTCCCTGAAACCACTTTCTGGAGTCAATTGTGCAAATAAGACTGAGAACTATTGCAAAGCATTGCTTCGCAGACCCAGCTGAGGCAGCCGCTCCAGAAGGATACTATGCTCAACTGTATAAAAAGATGCTCAGGGTGAGGGATCTAGGAGAATCAACAGGATCACACCCTCCTCCCCCCCCTCCCAACGAAGGTCATCCTACAAGGTGGAAAAGGCAATCCCGGTGCCAAACTCAGGCTGAAATGGATCCAGAAAATTAGTATCTTCCAAGTGTCTAGTTCTGGTCCCAAAAGGACTAGACGCCCCTACCACCCTGCTTAACTATAAAAACCACGACGATATATAAATACCCCCAAGCCGTTTCAAGACAGCGAAAACGCCCGCCTTGTGTCTCCCCTCCAGTTGCGGAACAGTAAGAGTTGACACAAGGCTTCTCCTTTAGACTCCGGCGGCGTTGATGAAAGGAGGAAGATCCCCGAGTATGGAGCATATACTTTCCATCTTCACACGACCACCACCCTTTAAAAATAAAAACCAGGGTGGCCCTCAGAGAGATTCCAAGGGGAAGAAGTACCAGCAGGAATATCCTCTACTTCTCTCTCTCCCCCCCCCCCCCCGCTTTGGTGGTGCTGCTGCCGCCAAAGGCTCAGCGCCTGACTTCTTCCAATACAATACCCAGCCGCCGCACAGCAACTTCTCCCTTCGGCTGTGTTTGGCTAGCGGGCTGGCTGCAAACAGCAACCTTTTCCCATCTTCTCCTTCGCGGTGCTGTGACTAAATCTCCGCTCCAACCCCGATTCCGCCCCCGCCCCCGCCTCCTCTCCCTCTCCCGGCGCAACCCAGCCCCTTTCCAGGTCTCTGGAGTTTTCAGCACGTGAACCTCTTCACTGCCTTATGTTTCACAGAGAGAGAAAGAGAGACCCTGCAGTGCAAAACGAGAACAAGGGCAGCAATCCTTGCAGCTACTCGGAAAGTGGGAGGGAGGCTCCCCGGCTCCCACCCCACCCGCCTGCGCCGCATCAGCCCTGAGGGGATCCCTCCCCCTCTTCTCCGACACGCGAGCACCACCGTAAGCGCCCAGTGAAGCCGCCTGCCGCCGAGAAGACTCGCTCCTGGCTGGATCCTTCTCTCCGCCCCCGCCCCCACCAGTCATCCCGCCGCGCTCCCCCGACTGCCCGTCCGCCAGGACAGCCGAGTGTTTCCAGAAGCCGCCCGGCTCGGGGAAGAAGGAAAGTGGAAGAGTTCGGGACTCTCCCGCGTCCGCGCACCCCTTTCTTTCCTTCCCCAACACCCCCCCCCCTCCGTCGTCCCGCTGCTGCTTCGGAGGCGGACGGGAGGAAAGCGATGCTGAAAGGGAAGAAAGAAGGAAAGCAGCGGCAGAAAGACCGGGAGCTTTGGCATAAATAAACAAGACTAGTAATAGAAGGATCGGCGGCTGTGTGGGGGGGGGGGGCAGCCCCATCACGCCCTGCAGCGCTTCTCCGGAGACAGAAGAAGGAGCGCAGAAAGAAGAACGGAGAGTTTGGGGTAGGTCGGTGGTCCCCGCTCCGGGGGCGCCTCTCCCACAGCAGCCCGCCGCCGGTCTCCGCCTTTCCCCGCGGGAGGTCGGTCAGTGGCCTCTTCTCCTCCTCCTCCTCCTCCTCTCCGCACAGGAGACAGGCGGGAAGAAGCGGGGCCTCGCCGCCTCCGAAGCAGCCGGGCGACCGTCCTGCGCTCTCCCCCAAGGTGTCGGCGCCAAGGCGGGCGGTCCCGTCGGCTCCTCCGCTCCAGGTGCGCAGCGCCGAGCTCCCGTGTGCCAGGAAGCCCGGCGTCCCTCCGTGCGCCCTGCCGCCCGCTCCATGGCGAGGGAAGCGCAGGCTGAATCTCTCCGCAGGAGGAGGAGGAGGCGCCGGCAAGAGCAGCCTCGGCGGCGGCTCCGCGATGCCCCGCTGCCGCTGCCACTGCTGTGAGGGCTGCAGCGGCGGCGGCGGCGGCGGCGGGGGCTCCCCGGGCGGCGAGGCGGAGGGCGGCCGGGGCCGGGGCCCCAGCATGAAGTCGCTGCTGCTGAGCCGCTTCTTGGTGCTGCTGCCCTGGATGCTGCTGGTGATCGTCATGCTGGACACGGGCGGCAGCCACCGGGCGCCCCGTCCGCCGCCCGCCTCCTCGCGGCAGCCCCTGTCCCAGCCGCGGCGCCGGGAGGCCGAACTGCCCGTCATCTACACCATCACGCCGACCTACAGCCGCCCGGTGCAGAAAGCCGAGCTGACGCGCCTGGCCAACACGTTCCGCCAGGTGGCGCGCCTGCACTGGGTCCTGGTGGAAGACTCCGCCGTGGGCACCGAGCTGGTCAGCCGCTTCGTGGCGGGGCTCCTGCGCAGCGGGGGCCCGCCCTGCACCCACCTGCACGCCCTCACGCCCAGGAGGTTCAAGCGGCCCGGGCAACCCCGAGCCACCGAGCAGCGCAACGCCGGCCTGGCTTGGGTCCGCCAGAGGCACCAGCGCCTGCCTGCCCCGCAGCCGGGCGTCGTCTTCTTCGCCGACGACGACAACACCTACAGTCTGGAGCTCTTCCAGGAGGTAGTGGGCGCGCGGGAGTCCGGCCGGCCCAGCGGGGAGGGAGGGAGGGAGGGAGGGAGACGCGCGGAGACGCCGGGCCTCCTTTTGGGCGCCGAGTTTTCCAGCAAAAGTGGCGCGCGACAGAGCCGCGGGCGCTCTCTCTCTCTTTTTTTAAGTGCTTCTTGAACAAAGCAGACCTACTTCAGTTCTGCGTCCCATGGAGTTGGGGGGCTCGAACCCTTTTCCAAGTGTATACAGGGACAGGGTTGTAGCCTCAGGTAGGCCCGTTTCTACGCGCGCGTGTTTTGCTTTAAAGTCAGCTCCGCTTTGTCCGGCGAGGCGCAACTTTGCAAGTCAGCGTGCCTCGCCATAAAGGCTCCTCTTGAGCGTCTCTCTCCCCCCTCCAGTCTGCAGCGTCGTCGTCGGCCCAGTGTTGCCCTTCCCTAACCATGGACTTTGGTTACAGGTAGGTAGCCGTGTTGGTCTGCCATAGTCAAAACAAAAAATTCCTTCCAGTAGCACCTTAAAGACCAACTAAGTTAGTTCTAGGTATGAGCTTTCGTGTGCATGCACACTTCTTCAGATACACTGAAACAGAAGTCACCAGACCCTTCTATATAGTGAGAAGGTGGGGAGGGGTATTACTCAGAAGGGTGGTGGGAATGGGTGATTGGCAGATAGCTGTGATGAGCCTGTTGACGACTCTTAACGACTGCAATAGGTCTTACAGGAAAAAGCAAGACATGGACTTTGGGTTATTCCTACCAGGTTCAGCTAATCACGCCTCGGTGACCAGGCGGCAGGCCAAGCCCTACAGGTAGCGGGCACCATAGCTCCTTCTCCGACTCACCTCCTTCCCCGTTTGGTTTTCCCTTCAGCTTCCTTGCCTGCCTTGCTTAAGAAAAACAGCCTGGCCTGGATGGAGAGCCTCTTGTGGCTCCTGCTGCCCCTTCACATAACTTGGTTGGAGGGCTTTCTCCACCCTCGACTTTTTTCCAGGCTTGCAGTATCCTGGGTTCCATCAAGTTTTGCTGTAGGTTCGCCACGGTGTGTGAACCAAATGTTTTCCTGTTTTTAAGCAGGATCTCATTTGAACCAGAACTTAAAACCATTGTTTGTAGTGCCAGCACTGGGGCCTGTGGATTTTTTAGGTCTGGACTTCCCCCTTCAAACTTTTTTTATTGCTAATCATTATTTGTGTACACCACCCAGAGAATGTTTTGATTACTAAGAGGCATAGAAATTGAGTTGATAAATTAATAAGGTATATTAAGGGAATGTATTTGAGCAGGTGCAGAGTAACTCTCTCAGGTAATGGTGACTAACCTCTCAGTTACTTAGGACTGGGAGGAAGAGTTTCCAGATAAAAGGTCCGACTTCCAGTTATGTTTTTACTTTCTGACTAGCTGTATGCCTTCACTAAGACCAAAAGCTATGTGTAAAACCTTCCCTAGATTTTATCCAAAAATACCTACTCAATGACAAGACCTGTTATTCTGTTCACTCACAACTCCAACAAACTTTTGCAGATCAAAGGTAATTCCTGCAAGATACCCCCTGCAACTTTGGCAGTAATGCCATGATTTGGGTGTTTTCAAAACAAACTATCTAGCCTTAGAGCCCCAAGGTAGCTTCCAGAAGGTCCTTGCAATAAAATCATATTAATAACTCTTATTGCAGTGCAGTCCTGTGCATGTCTACTCCATAAAGTCCTTGGAAGATTACTCCCTGCAAAGTGCAGCCTTAATAAGCAATGTTAAGGTAAGGGTCTAAGAGAGCTCTTTGATTCCTAAGCCGATTCTTTTTCTGCCTTGCTGAGGAACTTTCGTCACACACCACAATCCCTTGCCAATTCCCTTGCTGCAAATTCCTCTGGAATAATCTATCCATTCTCCCATAATTGTTCAGTCTTTAGAGTCTCCTTGTTTCTTTCTTTCAAAAGTGAAAAGCTCATTTATATAGTGACTAAACGCACTGTAACATGTCACTGGTCTATGAGTAATTCCTGCACTTCATTCTGAGGTCTTGGTTGAAGGCAAGCTTTCCTCTCTCCCTCTCTCTCTTTTTAAGTGGTGGCTGCTGGCAAGTGTTTGCAAAAGGGCTGGGAGATAACAGGGGCAGGTTTTTAAGGGGGAGACATCATAGGGAGTGCAAGTAGGATAGTGATGAATAAGAGTGTAATTTTGGCAAGGGAAAAGGGAGGGGGCTAAGTATGCAGAGGGGATATAAATTACCATAACTCATTCAGAATGGGAAGCCTTGCCAGCTGCTGTGTGTGTATTACAAGGCACTCAATAAAAGCTCAATAGAATATAACCCCCCACACCTAAGAATGCCCAGGGCAGCTCCACAGAACTCAATGCCATTGACGTCCCCCACCCCCGCTGCAGCCCTTTGCTGACCCAAGATGGGGGCCAAACATGCTTGTGTGTTGCAATGTACTGGTGATTTCTCTCTCTTTGCAAGTAGGCTAGGTGCATTAGGAATCAATAGATTAAAGCCAAGGCACTGCGGAAAGATGCAGAGCACATCGAGTCCCTGAAGAGAGAACCGTTTCAGAAAGGCTGCTCAACCCTGCTGACGTGTGTTTAGATTTCCAAATATGTTTGGGTCTCTTTCAATATACTGCTGGCAGGTGTTCCGCCTGTTCCCCACCAGCACTTCCCATTCAGTAGAAGAGCTGTGCTTCCTTTCCTTATGTGGAGGCCTTTAGTTGCATTGAAATCCTTTATTGAAAGTGTCTAACAGGGAGATTATTATTTTTTTTAGTTCTGTTGCTTTGGTTTATTTCCCACTAAATTGTGGGGGACCTCGCATAGCTCTTTAATGCTGAGAAAGTTCAGGCTTTCGTCTTCTTGGCGTGTAATTATTTCAACTGTGCTTTCCTTTTGAACTGAAAGCTCATGGAGCTTTTTTTACTTTGGGGGGCGGTGTTGTCTGAAATCCGGTCCCATTGCCTGAAGCGGTGCTGAGGCAAAAAAAGGCTATTGAGAGACAGACCTCCATTCTCTTTAAAGCCTAAATGGCTCTTGTAAATGAAAGCACTAATTACGCAGGAGAGGGAGGAATTGACTGTAGCAAGAACCGGCACAGAGTCACAATGTTCCAGTTGAGGTCGCTGCTGTGTAACCCTCTGGTGAAGAGATGCACCCACACTGCATTTAGTATTTTACTTGTTAGTCATCTCTCTCTACCTCCCCCAATTTAACTGGCTTTTATTAAAATCAAGGTACTAATGAGATCCTCTCCAGCAATACTGCTTGTCAGTTAAATTGCAAGGCTAAATGCGAGAAGATAAAATAAGCCAATTGATGTTGAGATGCTTCTCTTCTGACAAGATGGCTAAATTCTTTATGTGTGTGGGCACACAAGCACACACACATCTTCAGTGCAACAAGGGAGAGGTTTGCTCTGAACAAGCTCCTATTCACTTAAAATGCATGCACTGAAGAGCTCAGCATAGTCACATTACAAGGAAGGAAGAGACAGACAGAGAGAATGTTTGTGAGACTACTATTCATCTCTCCTCTATCACTGATAGAGATAATCCCTTTCTGAGAAGGGAATGAATTTGTCATATTGTTAGGTGTAGGAAAACAGATAATCTTTTCTTATGTTGTTCTTATATCTTTCAATTTTTTTAAAAAATATGTAGATTTCTTTGAGAAGGCGAAGCACATTTTGCATCCCTGGTAGGAGGAAGTTGAGAGATAGCCTTTTGTTTTCACATCAACCATCAATCAGAATTTGTATTGGCTACAGAAAATGATTTCCTTTTCAGTGTTCCATTCACCCCTTTCTCTCTTTCTGCCAGATCTTGATCAGTTTACAAAAGCTGTACAGTACTGGTTTTCCCTTTGGTGTGAAAAGTCCAGGCTTGTGATATGAAAGAGAAATTCAGACATACTTTCTTTCATGGAACTGGATTAATGGCAGATGAGAGGAAATTGATGCCTAATGTGTCCTGCGCCCCTCCCTCCGGCCGCCTCCCATTAGCAAATCTGGCTGCTGATTCTCTGAGCCAAAAGGAGCTCTGATTTAAGAACCATTTCAAAAGTGGAGGTTTTGTGGTTATAACACCAGTAGGAGATGTCTGAAAGAAATTGCTCCATCCCAGACCTTCCCTTTCTTCATAGCTGTGCATGAAAAATGCTACAGTTGTCAAACTGAATAAGATTAACTTCTTGCCAAGCAAACCTACTTTGTACGCTAAATTTTGCGTAAAGCTAACTAGATTTCGAGTATTGCGCGTTGCAAGTTTGTGCAAGTCTTATCACATGCTTTGAGTCCAGTGTATTTACAGTGTTGCAGCCCACATTTTCATAAGTTTATTGCAGAGCTACAAGTGTTGTGCACTGGAATCTCGTGCAAATCGATACCTTTGCACAGTCCATTTGCACAATGCGTTCCTTAACATGTACAGTTTTGTATATTTTAGTGTATTGTATAATTTCTTCCATGTGTCCCAAGTCCTGATTTTCAAAATTTTGTCTACAATCATGAGTGCTGGAAACTTTGTGTGTGGTTGATAACAGCAATATTCAGAAAGCCAAGTTCTCTTCAGGGCAGGGTTCAGGTTGCATGCTGGACAGCAAGCAATGGGTGAAGACAGACATAAATAAATTTGGAAGCCACCTTTTGTTTTCTATCCATTTTGATTTCAGTATTAATTTAAAGACTTGAATAAGAAGACAAAGTGGCAAACAAATGTTACAGTAGATAAAAATGCTGGACACCTGATGGTGGTGGTGGTGGGAGCCAATAATAAAGGGGCCAAGCTTATTGAAGTGTGTGGGCAGGCTGTACGTATCTTAGTTAAGAATCAAAACTGGCCGGGAGCAGAGCTTCCTTCCATCACTGAATATCTCACACCTGCTGTTCAGTTTAAGGTATATCTCCTTCCACATGAACCAACAGCCCTAAATTTTATGTGAGATTCGTCCAATATCTTTAATAATCTATGTGAGTTAAAATGAGCAATGGAGATGCATTCCAACTGACACAAACAGTGTTGTTTGTCAGAATACATTCCTGAATGTAAACAGATTATGATCCTGGTCAGATCATCACATTATTCCTGAAGCAACCTGCAAGCTGTTAAATGCTGGTGAAATGGAAGTAGGAAGCTCAAGCCTGAGAAAAATTGGGCTCATGAAAAGAGGGGCCTGTCCCCTTGATTTCTTCCCACAGAACGATTGTGGCTAAAGTGCCTGCTGTTAAAAAGAGCTAAAATCAAATCTGCTATTGGGGGGGGGGGGAGGGAAATGCAAATACAGGTGAGGGGGGTGGAAGGTGCTACAAATTTGGTCAGGCCATGCAGGGAGGCAGGAGGTGTTAAAACTCTTATCCCACAGTTTTCCTGATCTGAATCCTCACCTCCTGAAGCAGCTGCTAGTAATGATGATCATCTGTACTTCTGTACTACAATATTGTATACATTTAGCAAACCTAGACCCCTTTGTGGTAGAGGTGTTATGAAATGGAATTCTGTGGGCTAGTGGTATGATTATACTTAAAAAAAAAGTTATGAGACCAGTTTGTAGGATTTATCAGCTTGTGCTTTTCAAATGTGCTCATGCCTTATATGGTTGATAGAAATATATTGTGTAGGTTAAAGAGAAAGTGGTTATTAGAGCTGTTCCAAAGATGGGTATACCTGATCCCTCCAAAATTAATACTGTTGCTTCCCACATTCTCCCTCCTCTCCACCCCCTGTAGGTTGCTATACTAATAATCAGTTTCTGGACCACTGTTGAATGGTTGCCATGGTAATGGTTAGTGCCAGTTTGAGTTTTCTGTCTCTGCCTTTCCATCTGTAAATAATCTTGCATAAGTTGAATTTGCCTTTTTGAGAAGAGGAATGGCAAACTGTTAAAACTACGCAATTATACTATAATGGTTTAATTTTTTTTTAAAAAGAAGAAACGAACCAATCGGTGGAAATAAATACTGGCAACCTGTTATTTCTAATGCAAAACCACAGATGTCCATTGATGGGGATTATATTTAGGTTTATTACTTCAGATGTTGAGCAAAGTGTCATGGTACCCACCCATTTTGTAGTAAATGGTGGTTTTCTAGTTAGAATCTTTTACGTGACAGTAAGGGGAAAACTTACATATTAAGTGCTGTTGCTCCTCACTTTAGCACAACTTTAAAAGCAAGCAAACTGGGAGGCTTCAGTGCTGAGTGGAGGACTGGCATGAGTGGGGGGCTGCTTGACCCTTTGATGTCAAGACATCCCTACTCAAAATCCCCCCCCAGCTGCTTTTTACTCTCATGAGGGAAAACATTTGGACCACGAAAATGCAGTTTGCAACTACAGAACCCCCAGGAAGCCTGTAAAAACTCCTTGGTTTCTACAGGATAAATCTTTTCTCATACAGGGCAGTGATTGTTAAAGGTAGGTTAGAAAGCAATGTTCCAGCAACGTTCCAGCAGAATACATGCAACAATTCATAGCTTTTGGAGTTGATGGGTAATATTTATTAACTTATTCTCATTTTTTATTTTCTAAATTGAGCACTAAAGTGTAATTTATGTACATTTCTTAAGCTATACAGATAAGAACTAGCCATTTTTCTTCTTCCCATGTATGGACCATTGAACTGCTGATGCTTTTGTAAAGGCCAGCAATGCCCATTTCATTATTCCCGCTTCCTTCAGCCTTTAAGCATCAGTTAACTTTCTTAAGAAAATGTTAATTTTCAGAACAAACTAGTGGAAGAATCAAAGGCTGCCCTCTTTATTTGATCATCATTACTGAGGTTTCTGTACAGAGCTATTATAACCTCTCCTTCGTTTTTACTGTAGGCTGTTTTATTACTTTGTGCAACAAGAGGTCATTCATGCTATTGGATTTTCTTCACCCTTTGCTTGGAGTGGGAGATAGCTATATTGAGGCTGTCGACAACTCCTTTTGACTGCCAATTGTATAATTCCTAATGGAAAACTTGTAACAGTGAAGGCAATGCCTTTTTAATTCCATCTCTATGTAGAATGTCACATAAAAGTAATTCTACACAACCTAAAATACTGGAGTCTCAAATAACTTAGGTGTGAAGGGGCCTGATCTGGTTAGCTGTTACAGGAACCTGCAGGTGTGTCCTATTGTCCCATGGGCGCAGCTCTCTGCTAACAGGAAGATGGCTAATAGTATTGTCAACACCAAGGGTACCTAACCTGTTGCCCTCCAGACTCTGTTTGGCTCCAGCTCCTATCAGCCTGAGCCAGCCTGGCCAGGAATGATGGGAGTTGTAGTCCAGGAACATCTGGCGGGCCACAGGTTTCCTACCCATGGTCTACACTGAGAAGCAGCGGATCTCTGGTTTTGGATTGGCTCTTCCCAGCCCTACCTGAAGATGCCTGAGTTTGAGCTTAGGATCTCTTGTGCACCAAGAATATGCTCTACAACTGAGCTGTGCCCCTTCTTCACAGGCAGGGGTGGTGAACCTGTGGCCCTCCCGATGTTTTTGCACTCCATGCTCCATTGTCCCAGACCATTGGCCAAGCCAAGTGGGACTAATGGGAGTTGGACTCCATCTACATCAGTGGGGCACAGCTGCCCCGCGCTACCAAAAGGAAACTCCCCGAGCTTGGAGCAGTGGTGCAAGAGAGGATGGGGGCAGGATTCAGTCCATATTTTTGTTTGCTTCAGACATAGGAAGATTTGGCTTGCCTGGTGGATCATTTGATGACTTGTAGTATATCATTAATAGGTTGTTTCATTAAACTCCCAAGCAGTTTGATAGCAAAAGCAAATGACTTTCCCTTTCTTCTTTCAAAACAGGCTATTAGAACCTCTGGTGATCTTGTGCAACTCAGGTGTAGATTGGCACACATTTTTATGAAGGTTATCCCTGAAAAGAGTTCATGGGCTTCAGTGGATGGCAAGCTCTGCCCCTTGGGCCACCACTGGGTGTCTGACTTTGCCCTTTCTCTGCTGCTATTTTGTGACATTGTTGATCCGTTGATCACATTGGAACACAGAAAAGAAAATGTGTGGGGTTGAGTGCTTCCCCTTCCCCTGCTTGAATGCTCCCCACTGGATAGCTGATTAAGATCAAGAGGCCCTTCTGCTCTCCAGCCCAGTAACTCTGCTGGAAACTGGAGCAGCCTAGCAGAAGGCACGAAGCCTTCTGCTGCACTTGTGCTTTTCTGAATCAGTGCCAGAGTGTATAATATCAGCTCCCACAGGGCTGGAGTGACAAGGCCTTGCAAGCAATCTGCAGATGGGAGTGTGTACAGCACAGCAGATTACCGAGTACTATTCCGGAGCTTTTTAGTGAAATCTGGAGGGAAATGTTTTGCAAAGGATCAGGATTTCCTGTAGACTTTTGTGTCCTCTGAAGTCGTTTATATTTGTGTGTGTCACTGTGTATGGACTGCTACAATATTGGGAAGCTAATGGCAATGTGGAAAAAGTAGGCTTTATAAAACATATGCTCATGCAAAGATATCAGGTGGATTTGTATGCATGCTTGCACTACATAAACCTTGCATGGCAGAGAGGGAAAGATACTCTGCCCCTCTTATCTCGACCCCTGCATGTGTACCTTTGATCATGTGGGTACCATTGCCTCCTCAGTTGCTTGCCTGGCCGTTTGGCTATATCTAAAGACCTCTACCTGCATGGCTTAATGTTTATGTACCATGAAATAACAGACTTCCCAAAGCATCCCTGTTTCGTGGTGTGTAAATAGGGCATCATCCTAATGAGCCACGTGGGTGGAAGATTTTACATGTACCCAGACAAGCTTGGGAAGAGTAGTTTACTAGGTATCCTGGACCTGAGTTGTTTACAACAAAACCCTGAACTTGCCTCGGTAGCTACCTCGCAGGGTTGTTGTGAGGATAAATTGTGGAGTGGGAGAACCTCATCTGCCACACTGAGCACCTTGGAGGATAGGTGGGATCTAAATGTTAAAAAAACAACAAATAAACAATAGGCCAATATTTCAGTGCTTGTGTAATATGTGCAAAACTGAGTGTCTTGTCAAACACCCCAGCAGCTGCAGTCTGCACTAGCTGCAGCCAGGTATGAGACTCATCCTGCACAGAGCACATTAGACTAGTTAACTGCTGTCATGGGCCAGGAATCAGCTTCACCTGCTGAACAGCAGCCTGAAGAGGGAGAAGGTGGAGTGAGCCCACCTGCAGCTGATCAGCTTTCAGGTACACAGAGGAGAAGGCACTAATGAGAACCAGCTGGCTTCAGCCTTCTTAAGCAGAGCTTCCAGCAGCAGTCAAATGCTGGTAATGCTTGTAGTTTCTGGCTTTACCTTGCTGCTTCCTGCTCATTTTGACCCTTAACCCCATGATCATTGGATTCCCTGACCCCTGGACCATCTGACCATGCGGATTACTGTTTGCCTGACCCTAGGACTGGACCTGACTTCAGTTGCTGACTCTGCCTCCAGGCAAGTACACCTCAGAGACTCTTCTGCTTGACTGGCCTCCCCACCCACCCCACTGAGCTCTGCACATTGTTGCTCAGTAACAAGACTAAGACAACTGTGTGATTATTGGTATATGGACGCCTGTGGCAAGGCTGTCCCTGGCAGGAATGGCCATAGAATTATTGTAATTAGCTCTCCAACCAAAGTTGGTAAGAGTTGCTCTGAGCCAATGAAGTCATCTGGGCCACTCCTGGCAGCAATGGATCAAAAAGTTGCCCCAAAATTTGCGCTTGCTGACTCTGAGGGTATGCATCCCATCCAGAGTTGGTACACAACCCATTCTTGCAATGGGGAACCATTCATCCACGGGATCTCAATCTTGTGAGGATTCACTCAGTTTATTTGTCCTCATCCATCCCATGACTTCACCTAAGGAGCACAGCCTCTCCTGATTCAGATGGCATTGCAGATGAAGCTGTACAACTCAGTGCAGAGGGAGGCCTGCATTGAATTCAGGTCTAATGATGTCGGTCTTTATTTAATGACAATGTGGTGAAAAGAAAATGGCAACATATAATGTTATGCACCTTCGTTGCTTCTAACACTGCCATTTGGAATGTGGTAGGGATTCAGCAGAAGGACCAGTGAAGGTGCATTGTCCACCGATCTGCTAAGCGAAGGCATGCTGCCAAGGATGGATAGCTTTTTGGTTCAAGGTTTATAGAGATGTTGTGTGTCACCCTGTGTGCGCATGCATACACACAACACTTCAGAGGTGGGGAACTGTGGTCCTCCAGATATTGTTGGACTACAAGTGCTATTATCATTGACCATGCTGGCTGGACCTGGTAAGAGTTGGACTCCAATATCCTCTGGAGGGCCACAGTTTTGCTGTAGAGATGTGGCAGAACAGATTCTATTGGGGGTTCAGCTCAGTAGAGGGGGCCCCTCTTGTAGTTCCACCACCATCAGAAGTTTGCAGAGTGGTGACCCAGGAGTGGGCATTCTCTGTGGCACACCTTCCCTACAGAGCCGTGTCTGGCATGTTCATTGTACTGCTTTTATAACATGCAGAAAATGTACCTCTAGACACTGGCCTTTGATACTTGCAGTATATATTTTAGGACCTGCTTTGGCTGTGGTTGTCATTTGTTTTAAACTGTGTTTTAATGCTGTGCTTTCTATGGTTGTAACCTGCTTCTAGTGAAGGGCAGGCTCTAAATATAACAATAGTAGAAATAAAGACCCATTAATGTAGGTGCAGGAAACCTTTAGTCCCCTAGAGCAGTGTTCCCAAACTTGGGTCTCCAGCTGCTTTCGGACTACATTTTCCATCATCCCTGACCACTGGTCTTGCTAGCTAGGGGTGATGGGAGTTGGAGTAAAAAAAAAAAAAAAAACAGCTGGAGACCCAAGTTTGGGTCTCCCAAACTTTGCCTAGATGTTGCTGAACTGCAACTTGCATCAGCTGCAGCAGGCATGGCCAAAGGCCAGGGATGATGAGATTTGTAATTCAACAAATGCTGGAGGGCCAAAGGTCCCTTACAGCTGCATTAAGGCATGGTTGATATCATACTATATTGCTTCTTCTCTGAATGAGTCCATGTGCTGACTTTAAATGCATCAGTGTATCTGAATCATGGTAAGGCTGTAATGCCAAACAGCTGGATAGAGTTGTCTGCCTTAGAATGAAGAGGAAAAGGGGAATGTAGCATTATAGACACAGGCAATTTTCTTTTGCCCCTTGCAGTATTGAAATGTATGCATTTTGGAGAGATGATGCCCAGTGTTGGTTTCACATGCGATTATTTTTCTATGTATCTAAACTATTTAGTATGTTATAGACCAGGATCCAAAGAACTGCAGATATTTCATGCGCTCAAGAGCGCTTTTGGTTAGCTTCTGTCAAACGCCAGACTTTCATGCCACATGACACACTCACTTTAAGATTGGTGTGCGGGGGGAGGGGCGTGTAGTTTCAGAAGCTGTTTGTAATGGGGCAGGACAGCCTGCTGTTTGAAGAGATCTTGGGGGGACGGGACTCGCAAGGCATGCCAGCTCTTGGGTAGTTCTTCAGCTACCTCAGTATTCTAAATTTTTGGCTTTGTTTTCTCAGGCTATATCAGGGCAACTGCACTAGATTAGTTTAAGAGGAAAGCTAAATAATATATGAGAGAGGTTTGCATGGATGCTTGAATTCTGGCATTTTATTGAGTGCAAGAGGTAGAGTGAAGGATGCTGTAATCTTTTATGATGCCCCTCATGGCAACAATAGTTCTACAGTGTACAGCGCCTACAATTCAAATTTCAACACAAATGGAATTCTATTTTTATTACCTAACATAAAGGGGAAAGGCATACCCAGTGCCAAAATTTGTTCATCTTTAACACACCTAAATTAACATTTATGGGATAACCGTCTCGTGACAGCCATTGTTGCAGGGGGGGAAACATGAGAAGTTACTGTTGCCTTCCCACATTCAATACGTTTTGATGAAAGCTTCAGTTGAAATTCATCTACATATAATTGAGAATGTATCTACAGCATACTAGATATATAGGTAGGAAGCAAAGTGTTGCAGATTTTACCCCTGTTGGCTTTTGGTATAGGTATCTATAGCTATATAAAAGTTGCCACCAACATTTCTTCCTGCTACAGTGGCTGTGCTCAGATGTAATGCTAAATCATAGTTTAGCACTGTGGGAACATGCCAGGGCAACCTTCGGGTCATAGGCTCTTGACTCCTTCACAAGCATGGCAGCAAGAATGAAATCAAAAGCAGTTTGCCTCTTGTTCTAAAATAATTGCAGTAAGCATAGTGGTATAGGAAGGATTCTCAATGACCGAAATCGTAAGGGGGCAAGCTTTGACTCTATGCCCTAAAAGCCCCATCCTGTGTATAGCCTTTGACCTAAGACCTCTGTGCTCCACCTGTCGGTCTGTAGGCACATGAGGTCACCAACTTGCCAAAGCTTAAACAGGTCTGGGTCCCGCTGATGCCTTGAAACCATTTTTTTTTTTTTGCAGTATACATTTTCCAGTCAGTGTTAGAAATTAGCTAGGTGCTAGGCTTGTTTTGCTACTGACATGGGTCCAATTGTAACTACGTGGGGATTTCTAGGTGCCAGGCTAGCAATCACAGGTTAAAAATCTCTGCCTTAGACCATAGTTTATACTGTTTCAATTTCCACTGTGTGTGTTTCTCCTCCTTGCATACTGGGACAAGTGAATTGTTGTAAGAGCAAGCTACATACAAGCAAAGTAGTTGAGATCATAGAATCATAGAATTGTAGCGTTGGAAGGGATCCCAAGGATCAATCCCCTGGCGAATAGAGATTCTGTTTCGGCGACCATAACCTAGATTTAAGGTGCCATTTGGCACCCAGCTTACATATCTGAGTTTCTAACTCCGACTGCATAAAACACTGGGCAGTACTCAGATCATTCTTGGGTCCTGATTCCACAGTACTGAAATATCTCTTCATGCTAGCCATAGCTGAGAGTTACGATTCAATTATTGATGCCCTTGCTTGTGTTCATACTAGTGACAATGAAAAAGGTGATACGGGGAGAGAAGATGCCATTCTTCGGGGGGAAATGGAGGATTTAGTGTTTGTGTTCAGGCTCAAGCTTTTGGAATCATTTATTAGATCAGTTCCGCAAAACTAGCAAGGCCCCACAGGATTCAAAGATAGCCCTCAGTACAGATGTGCAGAGCTTTACACATTGCTCCTCCACTTCTTAAAAGAAACCTAATAAAGTTTTGATGAGATTGAACTCCAAGCAAAATAATACCTGCCTGGTGTAGACTGCAAGTGTGTGAATAAAGAAAAAGTCAGTGATACTGATGCACCTGATGCTGATGAAAACCGTTCTCCAAGAGAATCCTTTATTCTTTTGATGGATGGGCTTGAAAGCAATTTAAAGAAAATAGCAAGAGGATCATATGTTTTAGTGGTTTTGGTAATTTTTAGTTGCATCCTTGCCTGTGTACCAATGTATGCGTGAATATAAAACTTTACTATTGCCCTTTCTGTTAGGCTAATGCACTTTTATTAAACATTGCGAGGCATCTTAAACTTGACATAGATTAGGGCCTCAGAGTGCCTTAATCTGGCCATAGATCAAGGACAGAGACACCCAGGGCCAGCCCACCCATGTGGCAAAGTAAGATGACTGCCTTGGACAGCAGAATCCATGGGGTCTGCAGATCCAGCTTCCAAGGAATGCATTGCCCACTGTCACCACTGTGATGGCTGCAGTGCCCTCCTTGGAGGCCAAATCTGCTGCCTCCTCAGTAGCCCCCACAATTCTGCCTCTACAGGGACCTCTTGACAAATAGGAGTCACTGCTGGTCTCCTCCCACCCCTAGGGAGGAAATGGTGGGGGCTGCCCTCTGGTCTCTCCCAGGCTTTGCAACCCCCTGTGTGATTCAGAGTGAGGCCCTTTCCCCTCTGCGATGGAGTTTGATTCCCACTTCAACCACTGGGTGAGTTTGATCTGATGTTCTCCCCACCCATGTTCCTGATGTAGATCTGTATTCCCCCTCTTGTTCCTGATGTAGATTTTTGCCCCCCTTTTTCTTCTATGGTTGGGGGCACCATTTTGTGGTTTGCCCCAGATGCCAAAGTGTCTTGGATCAGACCTGGAGACACCAACTACTTTCTCAGCATCTCAATCACAGCACAATGCAAGTTGGTGAAGAAACGAGTTTGAAAGTGATTTTATGCTTCCTTTCTTACAGATGCGCACAACCCACAAAGTGTCTGTATGGCCTGTGGGTCTGGCAGGCGGACGACGCTATGAGCGTCCAGTTGTGGAAAAGGGCAAGGTTGTTGGATGGTACACTGGCTGGCGGGCAGGTAGACCTTTTCCCATTGATATGGCCGGTGAGTATAGTTACAGAATCTTAAATACAGATTATATTCATGTGAACCTGCATGCAGACATTGTATCACCCACTTGCACTTGCAAACAATCTAGTTCTAGATATTGCATGAACGCTGTAGGCAGGCATACAATCTTCTGCTTTGTTCTGGTGAGCAAAAACAATGTTACTAGGTTCCTTCACCTCCTGAGAATCTCAATCTTTCCTTTCCTTTTTTTCTTTAAATGCAGTTGACTCACAATTTGTGCGGATTTAACTTGTGTGATCACAGTTTTATGTGCTTGGTGGCTGGCCAGCTGCGATCCCACAAATTAAAAGTGTGCAAAGTGGAGAACTTAAAAGCTCTTTTCACAGCAGATTTTATTCTGGTGCAAAATAACTTTTAAGCTCTCAGGTCTGCTTACAGGGCTCTGGGAAGGTATTGTGAGATCTTGTGGAGCTGTCTGAAATCTCATGAAGGCCTCCAGAACCTGGTAAGCCCTTGCATGGGGTCAAGGCTTGTCGCACCAACTCCGAAAAGGTAGGGGTGGACATGGGGGGGAACTTCTGGGTGTCTTTGTCTTTACACAATTCTGGCTTTGTGTGCAGTCCACAGGACCTATGTTCTGTGCAAGTTCTGAGTCATCTGTACAACTTCATGGTGCTCAAGAGTTTCAGACAGAAATTTGTAGAAATTACTGAAGTTGGGGTTTGTTTGTGTGTTGTGCGTGTTTGATGCTATAATTCTGGCTACATATGACCATCAGGAGCACTCTTGATAATAGCACTCAGAATCTTCCTCCTTGGCTACCCTGTGCTGGATAGGAAGCTTTTGGCATGAAGATGATGAACCTGCCATTTTAATAGGACCAGCATATCTTGGAGGGTAAACTCTGGTTAAATCCCGCAGTCACTGGAATGCTTCTGAGAGTAATTCATGACTGAGCCTAGGGTCTGGAAGAAATATGCACCAATATTAGGTTTTGCATGTACACACCTATCTCCTTCCCCCTTCGCTTCTGGATTATTTTCCCTTCACTACAAAGACCAGTTGTAGTAGTTGGGAATGGGGCTCATTCGGTGATGCTTCCTACACATTACAATTTTCCAGCTCCGTATTGGCATTCAAATCTCTGCTTTTAATGGGCTCTTGAGAATCCTCAGTGCGTTAGCGAAGGCTGCATAATGCATTTAAAGCTGCTGATTTCAGAGGTTTTGCCCAGGGTTGTAGCGTAGCATGGCTCTGAATGTTGTAGCACAGGGTTAGTCAACCTGGTGTTCTCCGGACGTGGTAAGCTACAGCTCCCATCACCCCTTGGCTAGGGCTGATTGGAGTTGTAGCCGAACAAATCTGGATGGTACCATATTGGTTACTCTTGATGTAGCAGGAAACTATCATAGGATGGGTTTGTTGGCTGATGTGGTGCTGCTCCGCCTGCAGTTGGTATTTGGAACATAATCATTGTTTTCATGGCTCTAACCAGTAGTCCATCTTGTTCAGCACTCTGTCTGAGCAACTTGCCAACCAGAGATCCTAAGATGTTGGCAGCCAGAATGAGCATGATGCAGATAGCACTTTCTTATCGTTTTTATTCAGTGTCTAGTAATAGGACATACTGCCACTGGATTCAGATACTTCACTATCAAGTTATGGATAGATCTGAGGGTTTTTAAAATTTAGATTTATATTGTATATTATTGCTGTTGACTATGAAAGCACCTATAGGATAGTATTCAGAACTTCTCTCCAGAGGGTGGTAAAGTGAGGAATTTTGTCTGATAGGACACCTGGCAAGCATGCCCTGCTAAACTTCACACTGAGCATGTAAAAAATTCATATTGTATTCATGGCTGCCATTAGAATGCATGCAATATTTGTAATTAGGAATATTGTTGAAAAAGAGCAAAGTGTGAAACTAATAGAACTTTTTGCATAACATGTCTTCTCATCATTAACCCCCTTATAAGCCCTGCTGCTGTATCCTAATTTAATTTACTTTTTAATAATAGGAAAACACTCTTCTCATTTATTTGAATTTTATATGGTATTTCTGTTTGAATGCTTCACTGAATTTCTTCTCTGCGCCTTCATTAATTACTGCAGGCAGCTAGTATCTTTCATTACATGAACATTGCCATGTGCATAGGAAAACAAGCCCCATCAGATAGTTCAAGTGTGAAAAGCACTATTTCATCATGAAATGAGTCATTTCGCACAAACCGCTGGAAAGTGAGGACTCTTCATAGCTTATAGGTAGATACAGTCTGAAGCACCCTGCTTAAGGGAGAAATCAACAAAACAACCACGAAGGCAGAGAAGGTTCAAAAATTAATCTCATCAATCTTTCACTGTACAGCTTGTGACTGCATAGCGCTGTCTAGCTGCATAGCTCTACATGCTTGGTCAGTCTTTGGTGTATTCTAGATGCTCTCAAGCGCTGGCTGAATTGCTTTTGATATAGTGGCAGCTGTATTCCTGTCAGCCATGAGTTTCTGTATTTCAGAGAACACAGGGAGTGGAGTGACGGTGAGGGGCAGTAGCATAGTGGTATATTTTGAAGTACACACAGGCATCTGTTTTGATCCAGGTGTGTGTGTGTCCGTCCATGTGCGTGTCACACACACTAAAGAGCAGGAGTATGTAGCGATATCTGAGCTATTAGGATCAGTAGATGGTCACTGTATATAGTGAGCAGGCAAAGGGGTGGTGTACTGGTTAATATGTTGGGCTTTAGTTGGAGACCACTGCTGATCAGCCACGGAGTCTTCTTCCTCTGTAATTTCAACTTGTAAAGCACATTGAGCTTTAACAAAAGATCATCACAATTGGGCCGAATTAGTGCAACCTTTAGCTTTAATTAGCAAGGCAAACAATCTAAATTAGTCCATCTTTAGAACATCTTCTGTTGTTTTTTATAACAGATAGTTGGCTTCAGTCGAGGATGTTGGTTAAATTCCACATCTGTCCATTGAACTCCCAGTTAGGGATGTAGGAGGTTGCCTTATACACAGTCAGACCAATGGTCTATCTAACTCACTGCTTGCACTGACTTAGCAGAGGTGCTCTCTCCTCTGCCAGCCCCTTTCAGACCTGCAAATAATACAGCTGCAAACATAGCAAGAGGAACATTCTGCACCATTGCAGAGATTTGGACTTAGTGGCACCAATGGCAACCTTGCCCACTATTCCTGTGGCAAGGCAGCAGCTCCTAGAAGAGCCTTTGGCGGGCATCTGTCCTCTTTTCACTACCATTGGCTCAGCAATGCCTATTTAGCTGATTCTCTCGTTCTAATGTTTATTTCCAGGACCAAAAGCACAGATAATAATAAGTGCAATCGAACACTGCATGCAGAGAACCTTCTGCTGTTTTCTTTTATGCTCTGCAGGCAAATATATCTTCACAAGATACCGTGGAAGTAATAAGTTGAATCCAGAATATCTATTCTGTGAATGGAAGGACTCCTTCCATTTATGCAAGGGAATGAGATCCAGCAGAAACTCTCTACCAGATGAATGGTTGGGATGTGTGTGGGTGAAGGCGATTTTTGGAGAGTCCCTCTGTCTCCTTCTGTGCTGTTCCTCATGTTATTCTGGAGGGTTCCCTGCCCCCCGCAGCATATTTTCAGGTGGTGCTGGGGCTGTAGGGTGAATTATCAAAAATCATCTTCCTCAAGCACAAACTGTGAACTTTGGATCCAAGCCATGATCACTAGTAGATTACTTAACTCTAGAATTTGATCCATAGGGAAGATGCTCTGACTGGAAAGTTTTTACTGACCATGTTTTCAGAATTCGCAACAACTATTTAAAAAATCCACCCTTTCCTCCCTTTTTTGATAGGCAGTTGGCCTAATTTCAGTATGCAAATTGTTTTGCTTTGAAAAGGGATGCAGCTTTTTAAAGAAGAATATAGCTGGAATTCAAAGAAACTTAATGCCAAATGGAGAAACTTTTACAGTGGCCTTGCAAAAAAAGTGGCCTTGCAAAAAAAGAAATACTAGCCTTCAAACGGTTCCATATCTCCAAATAATAAGAAATACATATTTTTATTTTACCAAAAGCAAACCACAGACAAATGGGAATAGCCTGACTGCCCATACCAAGAGTGTGGGGAAAAGATGGTTGGGAGGTCTTGTACAATCTCATGGATGGTTTTAGGCATTTTGGCACCCTATTGGGCAGAATCCTTTGGAAACCACTTTAAAGGCTTGTAGCTGCTCCCCCTATCTATAAGGCAGGAGTGTGACTCTTGCTTGATTCTGCAGGCAACACCGATTAGGAAACTGATCTGTAGGCTCCAATGATATAAGCTTAAATCAGAGTTCCTTGCCCTCTGGAATATTGCCTTGTTCTGCAACCTAAAATGCTCAGCCCTAATTACTAATTCTCATCTGTTATACGAGACTGGATTTGATGGCAGCCCAAAGATGTTTTGTTGGGACTTTACTCCACCCACTTGTGTGCTGGGAAAAGGGACAGTGACTTTGTCTGTATTCAGAATGTCACCCGTAATTTAATCTCCATGAGAGTAAGGAATAAATGGACTTGGTAGCTAAAGAGGGAAGTGTGTGTGCATTAGGTCTGTGGTAACTCACAGCTTGAGTTATAACATGGATTTCCCGCTAACTGCCATTATGTGGACATTTACTACAGTATTCCATCTGCTTTATCTAAATTAAGATCTCAGCTAGACACAAAAATATTGGCCTCTCTGGACCTTAGCTGTAACCCATTGTAACAGGTTGAGCAGCATCCTCTGACTTGATCAGAATAAGGCCTGCATTACTTTGAAGATTTATCAGATAGATGCAATGGAATATTATAAATGCTGCCCCTAAGATTAGTTTCCCCTTTCCCCCATCTCCATTCCACTTCTGCCCACTTCTCCTATTCCAGGAAGCTATACTCATTTCTCCTTAAGCCTTTCCTGATCCACCATGGACATGTTTGTTCTAGGGTCAGTTAACAGTTGTCTTTCCTTACTCTGGTATTAAATGATATTTGTCTTAATAGTAGACAGCCTTAGTTACTTTCTCTCCCCACCTCTGTTATCACAGCTGCCCTTCCTTAAGAAACTTTTACAGAATGATAACAACTTTATATTCAGTTGATTAGAAAATATTAATGCTGGGGAATGTTTGCCACATGGTAAAATGTCTGGAAGTCTAAAACAGCTTGCAGAGTATGTATTTGTGGCAGCATCCTACATATGTAATCTTCCAAAATATATTGGCTCTGAGCTGAGTGAATTATATCTCCTAACAAAAATTGCAAAGTGCTGTAGTCTACTCACTGCAGCTTGTTATTTTGAAGTATAGTTAAAATAAGTGTTTTATTAATATGCATTGCAAAGGTTCTGCTACCAAAACTGGTCATTAAGCAACCACAAATGTGCTTCTTTCAGCACTGCAGAGTTTTATTAGAGACCATCCAATACATCATACAGGCAGTTGAACACTGTTGGGGGCCTAATGGAAAACATTACTCTGCACTGCAGTAGTGAGGACGTTATGGCCCTACTGATTTTGTTGGACTACAACTCCCATCATTCCTGATCACTGGCTGGGCTGCTGGGAATCTTAACAATATATGTAGGGCCACAGCTTCCTCACCCCTGCATTTCTGGGTCTGAATTCCTAAACTGCTTGATTCAAAATCTTTAGGACAGAGTTAAGCAAGTTAACTGATTTGGTTCCAGGATACCTTTTAGACAATGGGGCACCTGGCATTCAAATCTCAGGGCTTTTGCGGAAGATAGGTCCCCTCCCCAAATCCTTACTTTCAGGAGAGGGGCAAAGGAAAACAGCCTCTGAACATACTCTTTGCTTGGCAGTTGCTTCCTGCATCCCACAGCTGAGCTGTAGAAGGCTGTAAAGTCCTGCCTCAGGTAAAAATGCCGCTAAAGTCCTTTTGTCCCAATCTTGATTGCGCACCGTAGAATGATGTAGCTCAAATACTTCTTTAAACGAAAGCAGTGGATTCCAAATTGAACTTACAGAAAAAAATGTTTGCAAGCATCTTGTTGTACAACAGATTTGCAAAACCTTCATGAATATTTTTCTTGTGCAAGGATCTTTTTTTTGCTGCCGGAAGAAGCCCTTTCAAACATGGAAAGATCTTCAACTTCTGGAAGAGCACTTCTGGTCTAACCCCCTAAAATGAGAACTGCACGTGTACAAAAGATTCAGGAAGGCAAACTTGCTGCCTTTACGACTTCCTAAGATCATAAGTAGCAGTTAAAGTCTCTTGACAAATTTTTGGTACTCTGAGGAGGGAATAGGGAGAAAATGTCTGAAGGGTAGTACATTACCATGCTTCCCTGTTTAAATCAATTGTTGAGTGCACAGGAGGCCTACTAGTATATTTAGACGTATGCAATAGCCATTTTGTAACACACTCACATATCACAAATTAAAAGCTAAACTGAAAATTGAATCACCCAGTTTCTGCATTCAGTGGGCTCAATTGTGACAATTGGCCTAATTTCATATATATGAGAGAAATGAATGATACAAGCAGCAGCAAGTATTCTAGTTTTAGGAAGTCTTGCTATATGCTAGAAATTATGTCACCAGTAATAGCAGTCCTTTGACATCCACAGTAAGGGTTTGCTAAATAGTGTACTACATAAGGATTTGTTTTTCTACCACTTTCTCTTCAGAGCATTTTTTAAAAATGGTGATTATGGCTGCATTAGTATAGGTGTTACACTCATCATGAATGGATATCACTTCTAGTAGTATCAATGACATACTAATTTGCATGTGAAATTCACTAAGCCAATTTTATTTTGCCTTCTCGTTAACAACTACATGCACATCAGAATTTAATTTTCAACTAGTTACAAATGTGCTGTCAGTTGCTTTTAAATCTCATTTTTCACACCAGGCAGGCTTTTCATCACTTGTAAATTCCAATAACTTGCATTAAAGGTCACTGTTCACATTCAAAGAAAAAGTATAAACAGATACAGAGAAGCAGAGCTACTTTTCCAAATGAGAAAAAGCAGCTTATAGCCTGAGATATATGCTGCATAAATTGTGAGGCAACCACAGGAGTGAAATTATATCCTTCTGCATGATGCGGTGTAACACCCTTAAGGTTTTGTTTACAAAATACAGATTAGCAAGAAGAAAAAGGGAAAAAAATATTTTTAAAGGTAAATCAAATCAACTTTGGTTTTAATGATTTAACAATATCTTTTTTATGAAGGTTTTGCTGTGAGCCTTCAGGTGATCTTATCCAACCCTAAAGCGATATTCAGACGCCATGGATCCCAACCAGGAATGCAGGAATCTGATTTTCTCAGACAGATCACCACAGTGGAAGAGCTGGAACCAAAAGCCAACAACTGCACAAAGGTATTAGTTTTGCTGTTTTAATACAGGAACCTCTCTCCTATAGGGGATTATCCAGAACTAATTGTTGATGCTAAACTTTTTTTTTCAGGTTCTTGTATGGCACACGAGAACTGAAAAGGTAAATCTATCTAATGAGCCAAAGTATCACCTGGACAGTGTCAAAATTGAAGTATGATACGTAAGCATAAAATGGGACATAACAAAATTAATGGTTGCATCCTTGAAACAGCTAAACATTCAAACAGCAGTTTGCTTTTGTGAAACAACTTACTTTAACGGTATCAGTTAAGACTCATCAGATGGCTGTGATTTGTCTTCACTTGTTTTGCATGTGTTTGGATTTTTTAAAAAAATCTGTTTTAGTACTTTATCCAGATCTTAGATTGTTCTTACACAAGACGTTCAATGAAATGCAGCGGAACACTAAAAGAGTGACTGATCTAAACAAATGCAAAATTTCCAATTCATTTATAAATAGCAGCTTCCAGATTATTATGTTCAAAGTTTATTGTTCCTGAATTAAACAGCTTTGCTTTTGAAGAACAGTAGATAAAAGAGGTCTTTATAGAATGAAAAAAAAAAAATCACATGTTGTTTATGGATTTCTTTAATAGAGGAAAGCAACAGCTTATTGATACGAGGCACCATAAAATGTAAACACAGTTACTGGCATAAACCTGGATACAGCTGTAGAAAATAAAAGTAAATGTACAATTGAGGAGTGAGTTACCCTGTATATATGCTGTGCAATATACTTTAGATTAGCCCTCTGTACATACTTTTTAAGCCAAATTTACTCATTTTGTCACAGGCAACTCTTAAGAAAACTGATGAGGCGACAGTGACATCCAGGTTTATCTCTTTCACTAACCATCTTATCTGTTCAGCACGTTGCAGTAAAATATCACAGTGGCATGAATAATGGGACAAAATCAATTTTACACAAGGAAAAAAGTTTCAGTGATACATGTACACTTATTTATATGATTTAACATTTGTTCATACAGTACCTTCTACAGGATTACTGGGCAATTTGTGGGGTGGGGTTTACATATTAGAGATAGTACTTACATGATATCTATTTCCCTTATATGCAAACGTTGGTTCTAGAACTGATAAAATAATTTTGAGTATGTAGTTGGTCACGAAGCTCTTTTGAAAATGTATCATTCATGAAATCAAATGTACTGTGGAATGAAAAAGCTGCTGATGAGAGGTGTTCCCAACCTGCTTTTCACTACATCAAAATTTAAGTCAATACAGACCACAACACGGTTGGTTAAGATTATGTCTTAATATGAAGAACTGTGAGATTGAAGGGGGTGAGGGTGGGCAATGTATGTGGGCAGACCAAGAAAACTAGATGTATTTGAGCATGGAATGTCAAGTCTCTGATCTAGATGAAACTTCTATTGCAGTGTTCATTTCCAGAGTTGTGTGCTGAGAGTCTGGCCTGAGGAAGTTCCAGTCCATCCTGCCACTGTATTTGGGGGCTGGCCAGCAAAGCCCACCACATTGCTGGAACTAGACAGATTCATTCCAGCCATTTGCTGATTCATCTGTGAAATGCAAACATAGTTCTAGTTAGTATACAGGGGTTCAGATGCTGTTTGAACTTTCAGTATGACAGACTCAAGCTTTATTTGAAAATGCAGATACCACCTTGTCTCAGGGAGGGTCATTTGTATACCTGCACCTCTGTTACATAAACAGGTATCTTTCAATATGTCCTTTTCAACAGTAAGTTTAGTTTTATTTTATCACTGTCCTATGACTGGTCTTATTGCTGTTTTAATGTGAATACTGTAAACCATCCAGGTAGCCTGGTGGATGAAGGGTAATGTAGAAATATGGCAAATAAATAAATAGTATACCATTTCTGACTTTTAGATAATATACATGAAGCATATTTGCGAATCAGTAGATATAGCAGTGTGGAGAATTTTAAAGGGTGCATTTTCTACAAAGAAGTCTTATCAAGGAGAATAAAGGTCAATGCAGTGGTTACCAGAGTGGTGTGAAAGTTTAACAGGGCAACTTTCCATGCTGACAGCAGCAATGGGCATGAAAAACAACCTTACCCAAAGAATTTCTTCCTGCTGTTACGAGTGTAGAAGCTGCTCTCACACCATTCTCACAACAAATCTACATTCCAATTTTACAGATTAGAAGCATCCGGAAACGGCTCCACCCTGTCTGGCCCTCTTCCACCTTGTGAAGGCTACTGTCTTCAGTGGGAAGCCTTTTGCATCTGTGGAAGCTCTGAACCACAATTACAAAAGCCCCCTCTCCCCGACAGTTGCTTTTTTCAAGTTGGAAGTTGACAAGAGACTGAGGTGGGGACAGCTAGTAACCCTTCCTCACTGCATGTTTATTTCCCCAGGATTTCTAACACCTGAATAAAGGTTAGATGGTTATACTACATCATTGATAGGATATTTAGAAAGAACAGTACTTTTAAAATGTTAGCTAATATATTGTACCATACATACACACAAAGTACAGTGACACCATGGGCTCATTCATACATGCCAGTGAAACCTTGGCTACAGCTCATGGTTAGGGAGGGTAGAGACTTACCACAACAGCAGGTTCAAATGATGCACTAAGCCAGGGGGCTGGATGACCTGCTATGCCTGCAGCTTTCAGGGCATTGGGAAAGTGTTGTGCTTCTCAAATGCTAAGCATAGGGCTTGCAAAAGCACTTTGTGCGGTACTTCCAAATTTCCCAACCACCACCTGGTTGGAAAACACAGTACCTTTTGAATGTTGACAGGTAGGGAGACCTCCCACCTGCCAAAGTTGGCCTGCTGGGTTCTAAAGATTTAGCCTGTTGGGCCACGGAATTTCCCCACCCTGCGCTAAGCTACAGCTTGGATAGCTCTGCTATCCAACAGGAATAAAAAACAGCAAGGTGGAGCCAAGAGCAAGGCAGCCAAGAGCTGCTCCCTGGGAGCCTGTATATTGGCACCATCCTGCTAAGCCACAGCACACCCATAGTTTTGCTGAACACAATACACAAAGTTGTCTAGTGTCTAGTATTCTGAATTAAGGAGTAATGCACCAAAATTACCAAGCCATTCTTGTACTATCACCCGTCTAACAAATTGTTTAAAGTGGATAATAACGCCAAAAAGCAATCTTGAAAACAAATACAATATGGCAGGATTTACAGTCCTGCTGGTGTAATTAATTCCTCCTAACTGCAGCAATAGCTCCCTAGCAATCAGTATCACGGCACCTCCTGCATAACGGGTTTTACTATTATTATTATTATTATTATTATTATTATTATTATTATTATTATTATTATTTCTATTGACATTATATGCATAACCAGGTTTTAATCCTAAGAAGTTGCTCCTCTCTGTAGCACCCTCCCCCCCATGAGGAGAAAAATGTATATTCATTCTCACCTGAGAAAGGTTCCACTGGGCTTGCTGATTTTGCTGTATACCATATTTCTGTGGTGGGGCTACGTGCCCCACCATTGGTCCTTGGGGTCCAACGTTTTGAGGAAGTCCCAAACCAGCAGTTTGTGTAGTGACAGAAAAACCATTAGGTATTCCCATGCCTACCATCATGCCTGTGTTCTGTCCTATGACAGGTACCGATTGCCCCATCATGGTTCCCATCATTGCAGGGGCTGCAGGTACAGATACAGGTACAGGTACAGGTACAGGCACTCCCATGGCTGGAAAACCTTGAAAATGAGCAGGTGGTTGTGCAGTAAAGGGAATAGGTTGTGGTCCCATGAATACACCTGTATTAGGCAAAATGGAAGAAGAAAAGAGTAAATTCCATTATGTCAGCAAAGTTTTAAGTTCTAAAAACAAAACCTGCTTTTGCTAAATGTGCCAACCAAACTTCCGTTACGTCAGGCAAAAAACAAAACTGATATCCAGTAGCTGCTTTACTTAAATCATTCTTAATTTCATTTCCTGATTTGTAGACTACCTTTGAAGGCTCAATTATCCCTTCAAGACAGTGTACAAATAGTGTTAAGATCTACATGTGGCTCAATGAATGTTGGCAAGGAATCTATTTAATGACAAACCCACAATCCTTAGACATTTAAGGTGGCTGGGGTATAACAAGAAGCATGGGTACAAAAATCCAAGCACCTAGTTGTCAGTAGTAGCTAAAGTTAGGCCTGGTGATCTTGTGGTTGTGTCACTGAAGGAGATAGGAAGCAGGCTTTCCCTGAAGCTGCTGCCACCTTTTGCTCCTCCTCTATTCTCTTACAAGCTAGGATAGCTCCCTCACCCCACAACACTCTGAGCTACCTGCAGAGGCAAGGCACTGGCAAGCTACTCCTTTGCTCCCGCTCCACCCGCCTGGCTTTACCCCATGAACAGCAGCTCCTAAAGAGAAACCAAGAACTGGGCAATGACAGAATCTGATGACTGCTACTCTCCTGAGACCTGGGAAAGAGCCTAAGGTGGATTATGGGATTTGTTATGGTTTCTGGTTTAGGCTTACAGCAAGAGTGGGGAAACTCCAGTCTGCAGGCTGACTTGTGCAGAAAGCAGGCATGAAGTCACTGCCCATCAACGAATAGGTGGTGACCAAGCCTGCTGATCACTTGGACAGGAGGGTGGCTCTGTCCACAAGGGTAAGGGGGGATAAGAATTTGGCCCTCTGGCCAGATCAGGTTCCCCACCTCTGGGTTTAGAGGGTAATTTTCTCTTCCACCTTTCCTTCTTATTTTTGCTCTGAAATCCAACTTTACACACCCCTCCACAGTCTTTTACTTTCCCATTCAAGCTATTTACTTCTTATACTCATCTCCTCCCCCCCCCCCCCCCGGTTTCCAACAGCATTTCAGGGAAGGGGACCTTAAATTGCAGCCAAAGCTTCCTGGAATGCAGCCCCAGAGCCTTTTCAATAGCAGAGACCAGCTCTGGCAGATATGTTTCTATAACAGTAATAATAGTAACCCTGATAAAACCATTAATGATTGTGAGCATACTGAAGATCATGAGGAGTAGCTACTCAGGGGCAAAGAAGTACAAAGGAAGCAGCGAGAAGAACAGCACCAAGAAGATCCCTCTGAATAGAAGCCTCCTCTTCTCCAAATTGACTCCTAACCTTTTCTGTGAATAGCTGTAGCCTTCAAATTACAATGCTCAGTTTTGAATAATTTCCTTCTTTAGGCCTCCTGCTTGATGTTAGTTTTTTAATGATAAAAAGGGGGAAATAAATCCCACTTATCACTAATACACACTTTTTGCTGCAGGGAGAGAGCGCGAGAGCCCCAACCATGTGTTCTAGGCACAACTTTTAATTAAGACATTTAGAAATAAATTTGAAAACCAATTACCTGGAGCATTTTGCTGCGGAATAGTACCTGTGCCATACAATGACAGGATGGAGTCTTTGGAGAGCAGCTTCTTTGCTGACTCTTCTGATTTTGTTTGTTCAGTGAACAGATCAAGATCTCCAGATGCAGCAGATAAGGTAGCAGCTGCAGTGTTAGTGGAAGCAGTCTGGGAAGAAAGTCAAATGAGATTACTGAAAACCATTATCACCAAATACATTAGCTAAAGGGCCATGTGTTTTCAAACAGAATGCAAAAATTTAGTTATTGTATTAGTAACCAAACTTTCCAATTACAAGCATCCCCAAAATTTGTAAGTACTGTAAAGGAAAATGTCCTAACGTTGCAAAAAACCCCACTAACGAACAAATGCTTGCATATGTATAACACAATACTAATTATTTACCAATGTTTCCTTTGTGCAAGTTACAATGACATACCGTATATCATGACAAATAATCCAGAAGTTTACGCAACATGAACAAAAGTACAACAGCTACACGTTTTTATACAGCAAATTTATTGCCTACGGCTAGCATGTAAAATTTATGTCTTCAACATGTATATATGCACATCTGGGAACCTTGACTGGCCCAGGATCATCAGATGTGTACACACAGTTGTTTGAAGATGTGCACACAAGCTTCTGTTTCATAGTTTATGCAGTGCAGCACCACTGTATACGTAGCAAATATGCCAACATAAACATACACACAGTATGAAGATTTCATTATCTGTCCATCTGTTTTTAAATAAAAAGCTTACAAAGAAATTGCACAAAGATTGTCTCTTGCAGAATTTGTTCTACTTGTGATGCACACATACACCCATTACAACTGTTCATCATCTCTATTCTAGTCCCAGATTCTTGGTGGGTTTATTTTCCTTCTTACTTGCCTCCATGTAACATTGTACAAACTGCAAGTACGGTATTCGTTTGGCTGCATTACATGCAAACACTTTTCCAGGAGAAAACACCTTCAGATCAACTTCATTTTGGTTTGCTTATAATTTTTCTCAAGTAAACTACAGAAAGTAGTGATCAGATGAAGCAATTTCATATGATAAGAAATACTGAGCAGAACTACTGTCATAGATCTATTACTTTCGACTAATTCAAGGCAAGGTTACGAGAACTGCATAAGGTAAGTTTTGGAAGCCGCCAGTTTTAATTTTAGGGTCACTGCTTAAGAACAAGATTTTTGAAAAAGATCTCAAGTGGTTTGTGAAGCTTAGATTCTTAAAGGCTTCAACTGTGTTTTAAAAGCAGAACCACAAAAGGATAAATTTTGTATTGCCCCGTGTTCCGCACAGTGCATAAAGGTCACAGCTTGAATGGTTCAGTAGTCTTTGTAAGGAAGAACTGCACCTTTAGAAACTAGAAATTCTCACATTTTTTATGACCTCAGTGAAGCATGAAGAAAAGCATCTCTTTCATAAATCTTAGTATGTCTGTAAGAATGGCAACTCTGAAAAGAAATGCAAGTAACTAATCAACCAGAAACAGGAGGTAGCGTGGTTAATGTGTCAACCTAGGACCCAGGAGACCCAGGTTCAAATCTGGTGATGTTGGCCCAGCTGCTATCCTAAGCCTGTGGGGAAATCGTGTATGCTACTTTGCTCATTTATCTATTTAATTTTGAACATTTCTTACTGACTTTTAATTATACAGTGATTTCAGAGCTGTAGCTTAAATAAGTTCCAAATTCACAATACACTTGCTAAAATCAAGGTATGCAGGTCAGAACCAGCCAACTAAAAATTCAATACTGGGATCAGATTCCAATAAATGTTTGGACGAATAACAAGGTCATCAGCTGGCAACTACCACTTTTTTAAAAAAAAAGTAGGTGCCCACCATATCACAGTGGGGAGGGAGTTCCAAAATGCTTTCTCCCTGGGGCTCAGCACATAGAGAGGTTGGAACAACAGCCATGGGTGGCATGCATGGGTAACAGGTGGTGGGATGAATGCTCACCCTCCACCCAATTCGGGCCCTCATACAGAAAAGAGCTATTCATATCCAGTTTCATTGGAAGGGGAAAAGACTATTACTACGGGTGGACTCAGGACTAGTATAATGTAACTGAAAAACTCCTACTGCTGGAAAGCTCTCTCCAGGCAAATTTCTAAAGTCTCACCACTCACAACTGAAAAATTATGATTGTGCAGTGATTCAAAATATACAAAAGTGCTCTTGTCTGAAGTGGTTTCACACCTTCAAGTCATCTGATATATATTAATATTTGAGGAAGCAGTCTACAGTCCACAAAAGTTTATGCCATAATAAAAGTTGTTAACCTTTCATGTGCCACAAGAGTCTGCTCTAGTACTGGAACAAATTCAAAATTTTCACTTGTCATATGTAAGAGTATCTAAAATAACCTGAGCACTACACAGCAAAAGGAGAAAGAGAAGTCCATGCTTGAAGGGCTACAATCTACCTATCTGCAAGAGAATGGGGCACAGGAAGAACAGAAAAGGAGAAGAGAACAAGCCAAGGTCATATATCACTTAGATAGCACTTCACCTTCCTAAAAATGGAAAGTAGTTGATGGAAAAATTACTTTTAAAAAATGTCATGGGGCTGGATTTAACTAACTTGTTCTGCTAGTGGAAGGACTCCTGTTAATGCAATGGGGCTCCCCCCCCCCTTTGCCCTGCCTCCCTAAATTCAACTTTGAGGAGAAACTTTGAGGAGAAACCTCAGTGTCTAGGGCAAGGAGAGGGGAGGTAGTTCCATCAGCAAGAGCATTTCTCCTTGCCTGATGGAAAAATCTTAGTACTTTGCTGAATTCCACTCAAAGTGCTTTGTTCTGTTCTTTGTAAAGATAAGGTAAGGAGCTTAAGCCTCAGAGCACAGTAACAGAAAGCATTACATGCACAAAATGAGTTAGCATAAGAAAGAGCAAGCAGTGAACAGGAAGACCATGAATATCACGGAAAAAGGAATTAAGCTGTTACCCTGAAGAACTTTCAGTTTTTAATGAGACAACATCAAGAAGACAGAACAACAGTGATGCATGGTTAGTGTGTTGGACTAGGGCAAGGATGTCCAAAGTCTGTTTTAGGGACCTAATCTGGCCTGCCAGTCGATTTAATCCGGCACCCTTGGCAGTATATGTCCTGGGGTGAAATCCTAAAAAAAAACAACCCCCCCCCAAAAAAAAAACCTCAACAACTTTGGTTGGCTCTCACGCATGTTCACTTCATCAAATCTGGCCCTCTTTGAAAAAAGTTTGGGCACCCCTGGACTAGGGCCTGGGTTCAAATCCCCACTCATCTTTGAAGCTCACTGGGTGACCCTGGGCTAGCCACTGTCTCTCAAACTACTCAACTCTACTTCACAAGGCTCTTGTGAGAATAAAATAGGAAGGGTGAGAACCATGTATGAGATGCTTGGGAGGAAATGTGGGCTAAAGATATGATAATAATATCACAAAAGGAATCTGTCCTGGAGTGTCAACACAAGGGGGCTTGTGAAGAAGGCGCAGCAGAGACTGTACTTTTTGAGAATCCTAAGGAAAAACCATCTTCCGCAGAAACTGCTGCTTGCCTTCTATCACTGTGCCATTGAGAGCGTGCTCACTTATGGCTTATGTGTGTGGTACGGAAGCTGTACTACCCAGGACAGGATGGGGTTGTGCAGAGTTGTGAAGGCAGCAGAGAGCATTGTTGGCTGCCCACTCTCCACCTTAGAGCAGATTTATGCCACAAGGTGCCATAGGAAGGCACTGGACATAGTAAAAGATCCATCGCATCCTGGTCACTGTCTCTTCGAGCTCCTGCCGTCGGGACGGAAATACAGGACAATGAAGACAAGAACGAGCTGTCTCAAGAACAGCTTCTTCTCCAGAGCGATCTCGGCCCTGAATGGGAAACCTGGACTTTGAAAGTCATCTAATCTTCCTTGCTGTATTATACTGTATTGTTTTAATTAGTGTTTTTATAGTTGTTCTGATTTTGTGTGGAGTGCCCTACCTGGGTGGATGGAGCAGCCAAGTAATTTTCGTAGTCCCAGAGAGGGGGAAATGACAATAAAGATTATTATTATTATTATTATTATTATTATTATTATTATTATTATTATTATTAAAATACACACCCTTAATCAAATAACAAAAAGGAGACATGGGCAGCACACCTGACCACTCCCACTTTTCAGTTCACTAATCACAAACAATTAAAAATGCAGATTAGAACCATGCCAGAGTCATAGATCAATAAATCTACAAAACCATTAAGAGATCAGCTGGACTAACTAGGCCTCTGCACACTTCAAAGGGAAATAATTTTCATTGCCAAAATGTGCCACTAAACCTTAATGAGCCTCATAACAGTGAGCCTCTGTTGAAACCATCTAGTTATCACTAGTCTGTAAGCTACTGAGAGAGTTAACACCAAGTCTTAATAGATGATAATATTGTGCCTTTATACTATTATGCATATTACTAATCAGGTCACTGGACTCCACTCAGCATTGTGCTCCAGGCAAAGCCTTGTTAAATCCCCCAGGGATGTTCATAAACATGAAAGGTTGGTTATTTATATCAATGATGCTCATCCCAGAGCTATGGAAGTCTGAAGCATAATACCTCTAAACATAAAAGATGAATGATAGCTGTAATGGTTGAACAGCCCAGACAGACCGAACATCTAGAAAATGTATCTAAACCTTTTAAAAAAAACCACCCTAAGACTAAATATTAGCTTCCCTCTCCACAGAGATATTATAGCACTTAGTGAGCTACAAGATGCCTCATACTATAATGTTTGGAAAGAAATTACGCAAGGTATTGGTACTCATATTAATAGCATGCTATTGATGAGGCCAGCTGCTGAAGTGCAATAAAATATGGAATGCATGAGTAAAATTGAGCTCTCTTCTTAAATTGAGGGGCTACATAACACTGGCTTTCCTATGGCCAGTTTCTTTTCCCACTGCTGTTTCAAATGTGAATAACTTCTTTCTTATGCTAACACCTGGCGTGGGCTTATAAATTGTGTGTCTATAACCAACGCAAGCTTCACTGCCTGCCAATCTCTCTAGTAAGAAGATGAAAGTGATTTTAACGGGACAGCTGATACAAGTCATCTTTATATTTTTAGGCAGGCTTGTCATTTCTAATGTAAACATCTCAATCAACAAGAAATTTTAAAAAGGGCTAGGCATGCTAAATTTTGCTGCTTACCTGAGCAGGAGGTATAGAAGTGGCTGGCAATGGGTTAGAGATCATTGGGCCAAATATATCCAGGTCATCATTCAATACAGTAGCAGGAGTTGTGATGCTTCCATTTGTAACGGAGGAATCGGCAGGGCCATCTTAAATGAGTGTTTTAAAAGGAAAAAGGTTAAACCAATTTTTTGATAATTGCAAAGTATGTACAAAGCAAGCCGTTGCTTAAAGGTATCCTGCGTTGGTAGAAATACCCAAGCATTCATAGCACTGAATCCAGGCTCCTCTAGTATTCTGCCAGCTCGTCGTAATTTAAAAGATACAACATGCCAACGTAATTAGCAAAATTTGAACGCATTAAAACACAGCCTGAGGCCAACCTAATGGCATCTAAGCTGGTTTAACAGAATTACACATTTCTACAAGCTGCCTAAAGCACTGTTGGTTACCAGCACTGTAACTTTTAAAATAGAAATCCTTCTCATAAGTAACAAAACCCTTTGGACGTAAGCACTGCAATAATTGGCTATATAAATTTTAAGTCTGGAAAAGATCACTACTAAATACATAGGTTGTAAGTTCTTGAGTCAGGATTCATAGCTTATAAATCAAGCCAACAAATACATTGCTGCAACCGATAAAAGACCCTGCAGTCTCTCTCAGCCATTGTTCAACTGCTTAGCTATTCTTACAGCCAAAGAACCTCCTTGCACGCCTCCCTCTTATTAACGACAATGGAAGAAAGATCTCTTTCTTCCTTGCAACATTATTCCCAGTATCTTCAAAGGAAAGGCTATACTTATTGAAAAGGGAAAAGAACTACAAAGTTTAAACTTCTTCACATTATCAACATCTTCCTTCAAATCAGACCAGCACTGTCTGATACATTCTGAAACTATTTTTCTTGATTAACTCAGGTTTATGACCTGCCATAAAGGCTTCCCTGCCCTCCACCTGAATCGATAAAAGTATCTTCCATTGTGTGTGCACTTAATTTTTACATTTGTGTAGCTGCAATATGACATATTACAGCTCTTTATTAACACCATTATTCTGAAGTCCAAAAATAGTATCCAGGGTGCCCAAAGAACCACAAGTACATACTGCTTAACATATGCCTAGTCTACAATGGAGAATAGAGGACAAAGTCTACAGTTTCTAGATAGGTGGCCTAGAAGGATACTATACACATCCTATTTTGTATCTCCACATGATTTGAGTCAAGTATTTCAACATATATAGAGTAGAGCCTTTATAATATATTTTCGTTCTCAATGAACAAGCCCTTCAGTGGCAAATGAACAGCACATTTCAGCAGTCACTGGGGTATTTTTGCTCACTTCGTTCTTCTCTTGTTATGAAAGTAAATGCAAAAGCACTATTGCAACTGTACACTAGGGATTCTACACTGAAGTCAGGCAATCAGTTCTGGTTCCCATAGCAACTGTAAATGTGCCACAATTTATATACTTATTAACCCATAAAGATTAACACCTACTGATAACATGGAATTTGAGGGGAGGAGGTAAATGTATCACAGCTGTACAAACCACAACAATTTCCTAAACACTGGTATTTTTTTATATTTCAAGCATAGCCTCCACAATAACAGCAATTCTTTATCAAGTACTAACAAGCTACCTTCCCAATGCTTCCTCTGAGGATAATAAAGCTTTTGGGTTGGCACAAGATCTGACAGCTTCCTTTTGTCACATTCTGTGAATAGTGGCATAAGAAGTGACCACAGGTGCTGCTAATCATATTTAGCGAAGGGATACTCAAGGTAGAAATCAAGCATCTAGCCAGCTCCAGAATAATCTTTGAATATATTTTTGGTTTCCCATTTCTTATGTTCTGGAGCAGAATCATCATCATCATCATCATTTTGACCATCCATTTCTAACTGGTGATCCTTAATGAAAACAAATTTATTTCTCAAAATGCTATATATTTTGGAGTTGCCAAAGCTAAGGATAAAGAGATAAGATAGTAAGATCATGCAATGAATTTTTATATAGTCATTACAATACAGAAGCATACCTATTCATCTTACTCCTAAACTTTTCTAGTTCTAGCTAGGAAAATAACTTAAAGATGGCAAAATTAAAGCTAAACCAAAACCTGGTTTTCAAAACAAGTTCGGGCAACTATGAGTATGAGTAAACAGGGGTAGAAGGGTTTTTTTCCCCTTTCCATTTTAATTTCTGTAAGCCATTCAGGAAACATGTTTTTGCTGAACAGCTGCAAATCTATAAATTTATAAAATGTACACCTGACAAGAAGCCCGTTCAGAAGTTACATACGAAGTCAAAATCTCAATCCGGTAAGTGTGTCTTGGGCACACACACAGACATACACAATCTACTACTTGTTCCTCACTTTATTTTACTACAGGGAGAAAGTAATCTAGGCTTTACCTTGCAGTTCACTACAATATGAGTAATGGCAGATGTTTGAGGGGGAAAAACCTAAAAAGGTTTCAAGAGACAAAGTCAGGGACGACACATCTACAGATACCTGAACCTACTTATACCTTATGAGTACAGGGTATTGGAGATAACCTAGCAGCTGCTTCGGTTTTTGCACCAAACTCTCCCTTGCTACATACAGCTCTAGCTGCTGTGTTTTATGCTGATTTTAGCTGTCTGTTTTTTTAAAAAACAACAACAAACCTGGGCTTTGCGATTTATTATTCAGTTTTAAAGGGTTTTATTGTAAATTGTCTTCTGTATTTTACTGTCTATGTAAACTGCCCAGAGAACTTCTTTATTATTAATGCTGCATTCCCAGAATTGCAGAGGAGAATAAGCTGAACCAAAAAAATCTCAAGGGATATATTGCTTATCCAGAAGGCTTCCAGGCAAGGTATTGTTTCTGAGGTGGGTAAATGACACTAAGCATGATAGGCATCCTCTGAAATGGCTGGCTAGCTTATTTGATTAGCAGTCATATTCTAATATCTATTGAACTGCTTTCTGCTCTTCTTGTAATTGAAGGTTAATAAGGTTACATATTTCACTTGTTTTCAATAAGCATCTTTCTTATCTTCCATCATTCTTATGATAAATTTGAAGTGAAAGAGCATAGTAATTTACTTATGCCCCCACAGAAAGGTTGGGACTATCCATTTTAATGCTAATACACTGTGATGGTTACTTCAACATGTGCAACCATCCATACTCATCTCTTGTTTTTTGTGTAGTACATCTAACTGGTAAATGATGCATCAAATGGCAAACGAGTTTTGCTTCTTTTGCAAATTCAACCTTTCAACATGATGGAAAAGCTAATACTTAAACATTCTGCAGCGTTGCAAAACATCTCACAATATAAGGTGTGCCATTTTTAGAAAGTAAAAGAAAGGGAGTTATCTGCAAATTGGAAAACCCAGGTCTGCTATTCTTTGAATCATAGAATTGTAGAGTTGAAAGGGACCCCGAGGGTCACCACTACAGATCTATCATTTCACTTATTTTTATATACTCATAATGAAATAACAATTATTTGTCTGTAGTTATATTTTAAAAAGGATGCTGAGTTGGAAAAGAACCAAAATGCACCATTCACTGCGGTGCATAACTTAGCAGTTGGCAAGGTGTGTAGTTCTGCACAGAGAGACCACCACAATCATTCTGGCAAAGCACCTAACTATGAAACACATTAATAAACATTATATATTTATAACTACCCTCTTAGAATGTAAGACCGTTAGTACTCAAGAGAATGTGATTTACCTGTACCTGGGGTTTATGGTCCATCTATTCACACCCGTGCAATAAAGCAGAACTCCCCTGGGTTCTTCGGCCACTGGGGTGATATTTATATACTGATGCAACAAGGCCAAAATTCTAACAATGCAGCAGCTTCTAGAGTACCTTTATATTTGTAATGCATGAATGCATTTCTCGTAATGATCTATAGCAGAAGAGGAAATGCAGACAGGCAAGGATGGCAAAGAGTCCCAGTAACAGGTAAGCGATGCCCTTGCTGTGCACAGGCACAAGGGGAATAAGTTGCTGCTCTTCAGAATACGGCAGAAAAGCCTAACCAACAAGTGAGGACTGCTTCCCTGAACTGCTACGGGATTAGGAGCTGTTTAAATTCCATAACTGCCATGATCAATCCTCAACTGCAAACTGAAGCTCTGGGAGGGGAATCAGCCCCCTTAACAAACACCAGTTCTTAGGATTCCTTGGATGGAAGCTTGACTGTTTAAAGTGGTATGATAGTGCTTTCATTGTGTAGTAAAGATGGGGCCTAAGCTGTTGGATCTACTGGATTTGGACAGAAGAGCCACATTTCTAAGATACTAACTTCTCCGCCAAAACTGCTATATTATATAAACTTATTAAGATTTCTTTGTATGTTTGCAGAAGCCATTCAATCATGTTATATTATTAGTTCAACTGAAAGTTTATTTATAGCAAGTGTTTTAGAGGAACAGGATTCTTGAGTCAAACTACAGTTGTACTCGTTTGTTTTGGCTCCTGAATGCCACACCCCCCAGAAGTGAGTGTTCCAGTTTGCGAATGTTCTTTGGAAGCTGAACGTTTGACGCGGGTTCTGCGGCTTTTGATTAAGTGCAGGAAGCTCCTGCAGCCAATCAGAAGCTTGGTTTTCTAAAATTTTCGGAAGTCGAACGGACTTCCGGAACGGATTCCGTTCGACAATCAAGGTAAGACTGTACTGTACTTAAAATGCATCAGACTTGTTGAAATGAAACAGGCTAACCTATCCTCTTGGTGCAGCCCAGCCAGAAAGGTTTGAAACTTGTTTTGTACATTTCCATCAATGTGCTGGCTCAATAAAAATATGCAATCTTAGCCACATTTATTGTCACTTGCTTTCTCCGGTGATACTTCATACTTCAGTCTATCACAGGACTCAAGACTCTAAGCTCCTACACTAGAAGAGGCATTAGTTACACAATTAAGATATGGCAAGCTAACAGAAGTTATTCAGATTGGTTAAACTTGGTCTGATCTACTCTAAAAAATAATATCCCATGAATGCTAGACTAGTTTGAACAAAAGCAAGCATTTGACATGTAAACAGTTGCTTTTCCAAGGTAAAAATTTAAGTAAAGCCCAAATGTAGTGAAAGAAGGGGATAATCCCTCATTCAACAGTAAATGCACAGAAATGACTGAATAAACAGCAGCACTGGAGTACCATTCAAACAAAATAAAAGTGAAGGAAGAATATGTAAACAGGTTTGGATTAAGTAAGTACTCGGGCAGAATTGTTTCTGATTAGGCTCCACACTGAAGAGCTGGCTTGGGAATGGTATGATTTCCATCAATGTGCTGGCTCAATAAAGCCTGGGACTTTGCTGGCTCAAAGCCTGGGACTTTGAGCAGTTTACCATGAAGGAATTAATTATAAAATGTTTTGAATATGGTAAGATAGGAGAAACTCTGGACATTCCATAAGAAGAAAACTGTCACCTTGCACAAGTTCCTAGAAGCATGATTTTGCCAAGGGATTCTGTTTTTATTATTTTCTGAAAAGCACATGCCATCTCACTTCACAACTAGCTACCTAAATTCAATAATTTCAAAAATACAGTGGTACCTCGGGTTAAGAACTTAATTCGTTCCAGAGGTCTGTTCTTAACCTGAAAATGTTTTTAACCTGAGATACCACTTTAGCTAATGGGGCCTCCCACTGCTGCTGCACTGTTCTCATCCTGAAGCAAAGTTCTTAACCAGAGGTACTATTTCTGGGTTAGCGGAGTCTGTAACCTGAAGTGTCTGCAACCTGAAACATCTGTAACCCGAGGTACCACCGTAATTGGGAGGGAGCTGCCATTTAAGAAATCTAATTACAAAGGGCAGGCAAAATTAGTTGCATGGATATTTAGGATGGGGACATACAACAGAACCTGTACAAGGTTCACTTGGATATTAGAAAGGTTTGTACTTCAATAAAACAAGACTATTTTTAAACAACATTTTTTTTAAAAAAGCTTGAGCTCACAGTCCTTTGAAGATCACTTTGATAGCTTCTCACTCTCTAAGGAGCTCATTACTTATAGTTTAGTAGACTGCACAGATCTGCTTCAGTTTTTCTCTCTAAGTATATTAGCAGACTACAACACCATTTACAGATTAACCAACAATGTTTTCCAGCATGTGGGGGTGAAACCCCTTTAATTATTGCAGCATAGGTCTTGCCATTTTTCTGCAATGCAAAACAAAGAATTAACTACTTACCAAGTCCCAAGAGATCGACAGTGGATTCTGGAACTTTCTTAGGACTTGCTTTAAGTTCCAGTTGTTGATCCTCTTTCTTTGGAAGCTTTATTTTGTAAGAAAAGGAAAAGATAATTAAGATTCTTATAGAAACCAAAATATAATGAATAACTGACCTCATCCAGTCTCACATTTCATTTGAACCTCTTATTTTTAAAATTAGTGTCACTAGCATGTACAGGAGGTGGTTTGGCAAAAAGTATGACAAAATATAATGTTTCGTTGCAGTGTTTGAGCTAGTGTTATAATGGCACATTTCCAAGTAATCAAAATACTACACATACATTATTGCAACAAACCTTATAACAGCCTTCCTATTATTCTCCTCCTAATGCAGATGGAGAGTTGAGAAGAGTTTTTGCCTAAAGCTACCTAGCACATTCACAGCTTAAACATAACTTGAACTGGGGACCTCCTGGCCCACAGCTCACACACTTCACCACTAAACAACTATTGTCACGTGTTACACTTGTACACATACAACAAAGAAGTAAAGATAAAACTGTCAAACTAGGACAAAAAGGACAAAGACTAAAATCCCCACTCAGCTCTGCCATTAAGCTCACCAGCTATCCCTGGGATAGTTATCATTCCTCAGCCTAGCCTTTGCTAAAAAGTTGTAGTGAAGATAAAATGTGGGGACAGAAACCACAAACACTGCTCTGAATTACTTGGAGGAGGACTGGGATATAAAAGTAATAATAATAAATAACACATTAATCTACAGAAAAATCATACTGATGCGTTATCTCAGGCAGGATGAACACCACAAATGATGGTTATTATTGAACATTCTACTTATTGTGGCACAAGGAAAAGACGCTTTGGTTTATTTCCCCAGCCATTTAATTTTAAAAATCTTTCCAGCTGGATGGAATTGTTTTAATCCTTTTATTATTCTCTTTATTTATTATAATGTTAAAATTATCTGTTGATTTTATTGTTTTTATAGTGTGGTTTTTGTAACCTGCCCAGGAAATGATTTTACAATGAAAGGTGAGGTGTAAATTCATAAAATAATACATTTCACAGTGTTTCCTAATGAATTAACATATCCTTTCCCCAGAGGTCTAGAGCTAAAGCACCTTGTGTGAATTATGCAGGACCTTTTTATATAAAGAAGGTTCACCATGTGAACTTGAACTGAATAGCTTAGCAATATATTTTACTATAAACTATATTAAGTTTCTATTTCAAAATATTAGATTCATTTACATATTATTATTCATCTAGGGATTTGAGTGGGGGAGGATTAATGCTCTAAATAAGTAAGTTTTATCTTGTACAATGCTATATTGTGGAAACCACATGGTTAAGCGCCAACACAGCCAGGGCAGAACAAAAGGATTGGCTAATGTGTTGCTCTCCAGATGTTGTTGAACTACTATCATCCCTAACTATGAGTCATACTGGCTGGGGCAGATGGGAATTGTAGTCCGACAGCACATGGTGGGGATTGCTTTGCCTATCTTGCCCTGAAGTATATAGTACAAGGCAAACGAAACCACCCTGTTAAGTTGCATGTGTCAACTGCTATCCTATTGAACAGGTAACTAGTATGGATTCACATATGCACTGCCATTTTGTGCTGACTGCAACATTAAGAGATACTTCACCATAGCCACCGTAGTTCAAACACCGCAAATACAACTGCAGTTTAAAAAATTCCAGGGCGGGGGTGGATGATGACAGTTTTGCTTCATCTTCAGCATATTATTATTAATTATAATTACTTTATTTCTAAAGTGTCCTTCATCCAAATGTCACATGGTGGTATACAATATAAAACCAATAAAACTTACAACAAAATTTAAAAATCCATCTTTTAAAAAAATAATAAAGTTAGAATCAGAGTAAATTCAATTAAACCAATCAGTGGAGATCAGTTTCAAGAAGTCAAAAACAGATATACAACTTCCTGCAAAGGCCAGAGTAAATTATGTATTTTTGAGAACTAATATTTACCATAATCCATATCTACATTATATTAAACTGAAAGCCTGAACACTGCATTGGTAAAGCAAAACCCTTTAGGAAGCATGGGGTGGCCGTAGATGAAGCAACTGCTATTATTAGAATGCTTATGTGCTGCCTTTTTATTTAAAAATCTACAAGGCACCCAACAATTGCTAAAATAATACATTAAAAGCAACAGTCCAGGCAGTATAATTAAAACTGGCAGCAACACCTCCAGACATCTGAAACATCAACAGCAGGAGCAAAATTAAGCCAGTCATAGTACTTTGAAGAGCAAACGAATGCCACCACCTTGGGTAACTGCCGTAAGTGACAGGGAAGGGTTTGATAAATTTGGCAGCACTCTTAAGGCGGCATTACCATATCACCACCAACCATACTTCAGTGAGAAAGGGCATGTGAAACAGGGCCTCCAAGGAAGATTTTAAACGATGATATTACAGTGCATTCCAGTCAGATTACAGGAAATGGATAAAAATACTGAAAAGAAGCTTGGGACAATTTTCATATTCTTACAGACAAGTGGCTTTATTTATCACAAGCACTATGTTGTTACATGTGTGAATGGACATTACATATCTAAGATCATAGAGAAAATATTCAAACCACCTCAAACACAGTGCTCCTTCAACTAAAGCATCAATATGACAATTAAGAAATTATATTAAGTAAATGAAATTATCGATTTGGAGCTTGAACAGCTCAACCATTGCACCCATTCAATGAACCAAGTTGAGAGGAGGAAGGGTGCAAAACCTATTTTGATGAAAAGTCTAAAGCAAATCTGTTAAATGGTATGCTTACGAATTTAGTATTTTTTTTTTAAAAAATGTCATGCCACACAGTATTATTATATTTTACTGCAACAAGAAAAAGTCCTACTATAATACCATGTTAATTAAACGGGGGCAGGGAGCCCTGCTTAGTTTGAACCTTAATAAACCTAGAATAATAATATTGCCAATTAATATAGTTGTATATACTTGGCTGGGTTTATACAACTCCAAGGATTAATTTACTAGGATATGATTATCACACAATATGGAACTGATCATGGCAGCTGGAGAACAAAAGCATTATAGAACTTGCCATTACAATTCTTCCAGAGAATCGAAAAATACCAATCGTCAGTAGAACAACATAATGTAGTCAAGCCACATACTGCTCCCTATGATAATTGCTCTTCTAAGTTCAACATGTCCTTGCTGCCAGCACCACAGGAGATATTTAAAGCTGCTCGCAAGAGTTCATTGATCCAATACAGCCTTCACAGTGAAAAAGTAAGATTCAAGGTGTAAAAATATTATACTTAAGACCAGATAATGTCCAGATTATTTCAAATGAACCTTTAGACAACTTGAATGTAATCCACCGGGCCTTCTATCACATAGGGCAGTCTATATCCCAAACCTCTGTAGAAAATCAATTTTACAATGTTTTAACTCTAGTAAAGTTAAGGCTATCAGAACCTTTCTTTTATTAGCTTTGGTATCAACAACAGTACAGAGCAGGTTGAGCGACTGTGCGTTATTCAGCAGTGGCAGCCCCAAAAATGTGTGTGGAACTCAAGGGTTGTATCCAATACAGCACGAGTGGCTTTCTGCTCATGCAATTGGATTTACCCTTCCTCTCCTTTCCCTGCATGGCCCCAAAAACTTATCCAGAGAGTTCCTCAACCTTGTGGATGGTACATGGGAAGCTTTGGGGAGAGGAGAGGGGGAAATTCTAATGTGCAAGCAGAAGTCTGTTGTGGAAGCAAAACAGTAAAACTGGCCATTAAAAAAAAAAACTTGTGTAAAATTTTCCAGACTAACCTAACACTAAATATTCAGCGAGAGAAAGAGGGAGGGGGAGGAGTGCTACAAAGAGCTACAAATAAAATGGCTGGTTTCACTTGGTGAAATGGTGCTAAATTTGAGCTGAAATCGCAGTGATTTTCAACCAATTTGAGTGCTGGGCTGAGTAACATAAAATGGTATGCTTCAGTAACTGTAAGCCACTTATGATTATACTGTTCCCTACTCTCTTTTACTAACAGTAAAATCTCAATATATTTTAAAATGGAGAGCATTAAGAGCCTAAGACCATTAAAACAAAAGAAAGCAAAAAACTCCATAGGTATTAAGACTAAAAGTTTGGTGAAATGAACATGTCTTAGCCTCACACCTAAAAAACAAAAGAGACCAGTCTAAACTCCACTGGGACACAACCCTGTCCAGAACAAGTTTTACTTCCAATGCCAAGGCAGCATTTCTACTGATCATTAGTACCTTTGCCTTGCCTGGATTAAGCTTCATTCCAGTACTGAAAGTTCTCATATCCAAGTACAAATTAAGTATTCTCTAAAGTTACGATTAGTAAGGACACGGGTGGCGCTGTGGTCTAAACCACAGAGCCTAGGGCTTGCCAATCAGAAGGCTGGTGGTTTGAATCCCAGCGACGGAGTGAGCTCCCGTTGCTCAGTCCCAGCTCCTGCCAACCTAGCAGTTCGAAAGCACAAAGTGCAAGTAGATAAATAGGTACTGCTCCGGTGAGAAGGTAAATGGCGTTTCAGTGCACAGCTCTGGTTTGCCAGAAGCAGCTTAGTCATGCTGGCCACATGACCCGGAAGTTGTACGCCAGCTCCCTCGGCCAGTACTGTAAAGCGAAATGAGCACCGCACCCCCAGAGTCGTCCATGACTGGACCTAACGGTCAGGGGTCCCTTTACCTTTAAAGTTATGATTATTTTTCACTGGCATTTAAGAAATAATAATAGTCACTTTAGAAATAGCCAGGAAGTGACAGAATGTAGTTTACCAAATTCAAAGTCAAAATTTAGATGCTCATTCGATGTCTAATTCGCTTTAAACATTTTGCCTCTAATGAGAACTCTTCTAATGTGCTACTGCAAAAAGCTTTCTTTAAAATATTTAAGGTTGATTTCTACTAAGTTTGGAACTAATTTAAGGCTTCCCAAATTATTGAACAAAACTTTTTCTACTCTCATTAAGAACAAACTATGTTTATATAGAAAAGTAACTGGATTCATTCCCCCTTTATTGCACTGATGGCAATAACGTTTATAAATGATTGCCTAAACATTTGAGAACTCCCTTAAGGCAAGAAAGTAATGTTAGCAATTTTCTATAAATCTTCAATGGGCCTGCAGATATTTTTCTCTGACAGCTCATATGCCCTTTTCATACCACTTACTTCAATAAGCATGCATTTAAAAAAAGCTATTACTCATGCTGAAGCTTCTCATCTGAAAAAGCTGTTCAACACACCTTTCAGCCCTTTTTGTTAACAAAATATATAAATGTACAGTACTAGTGCAACCTTGACAGTTAACATTTCTTTATTTCTCCATAATATCTGAATCAGGAGAGGCAGTGCAAGCACTGAAGCAGTTCTTGAATGCAGTGGTGGAGTAAACGAGAACCAATCAACTGAGATTATATCCTGGGAAGATTTGAGATTTTGTGGGTAGGTCACTCCCATGAGCAGAAGCCTGGCCAATCGCCTGCTGTGGCTGGATGGGGTTCTTCTCTAAAGGAGCAGGCACTTCTTGTTATTGGTAATTATGTGTTTGGGTGAGTGACCTTCATGAAAATAAATGCTGCTTAAAGAAGCAATACAAATCCTTTGGGTTCCTTTTTAGAAACAGCCCTAAATACAAATGACTGCATCAGCTGTCAATAAACATGAACCATTATCTAAGTTGTGCTCTAGGTTCTCGACTAGGTTCTACATAGGTAAAGGTACCCCTGCCCGTACGGGCCAGTCTTGACAGACTCTAGGGTTGTGCGCTCATCTCACTCTAGAGGCCGGGAGCCAGCGCTGTCCGCAGACACTTCCGGGTCACGTGGCCAGCGTGACGAAGCTGCTCTGGCAAACCGGCACCAGAGCAGCACACGGAAACACCGTTTACCTTCCCGCTATAAAGCGGTACCTATTTATCTACTTGCACTTAAGGGTGCTTTCGAACTGCTAGGTGGGCAGGAGCTGGGACCGAACGATGGGAGCTCACCCCACCGCGGGGATTCAAACCGCCGACCATGCAATTGGCAAGTCCTAGGCACTGAGGTTTTACCCACAGCGCCACCCGCGTCCCAGGTTCTACATAACTAGCAATAAAAAGAAAATAATTTGTTTGGCATTATGTACAAGCCTATGTTTTCTCAAGTTAAGAGATTGAGTGATATATAAAACTGCCTACCAGGAAAGAGGAAAATATCCACTCCACTGTGGAAGAAAAATATTTCCCACTTCTTCAAGGAAGCCATCCTTGACCAAGGTTTGGGAAAGGACAGTGGTACCTCGGGTTACATACGCTTCAGGTTACAGACTCCGCTAACCCAGAAATAGTACCTTGGGTTAAGAACTTTGCTTCTGGATGAGAACAGAAATTGTGCTCTGGCAGCGCAGCAGCAGCGGGAGGCCCCATTAGCTAAAGTGGTGCTTCAGGTTAAGAACAGTTTCAGGTTAAGGATGGACCTCTAGAACGAATGAAGTTCTTAACTCAAGGTACCACTGTGCTGTATTTACTGGATGCTAAAGTGTTTTAAAAGGAACATTTTCCTTATAGAATTGAACCCACCTATTCTCCAAGTTTTCATTAGCTACATTCCTTGTTCCAAATTCTACTTAGCTATTGTTCACTTACATGTTTCTTGCCTTGATTTACTTAGTTTATTGCTTCTTATCTGTACAGATTAAGAATACATTAAAATAGGCAGAGAACACTACTATTTAATGAAAACTTGAGCTGAAAGTTAAAGTACGTAAACTAACTTGTGTATGAACAACCCCAGTGATTTGCCCATATCCAAATTACAGCAATATATAAACTCAGGTATATCTTAAAATATAATGGCATCACATAGGTCCACTTACAATGGAAGTCTTTACATATGGGACAAACTATTTTGTTTTTTATTTCGATGATTTGTATACTGCTTAATCAGTCATCTCTAAGTGGTATACAGGAGATACAATAAGACAAAAAATAACTTAAAAGTATAAATGCAGAATTGAAAAACCCACTGGAATAAAACTAATAGCTATTTGCCCTAGGTGACCAAAGCTGTTGCTTTGAGTAGGAAACACATTCATCTTACATTATGCACCATACATTCTTAATTATGCATCTATGTTAAGACATAAGTCAGTCCCTTATAAAACCATTTGAGTTTTCTCATCTTTTAGTAGAATCCTGCAAAAGACTCAGCCTAGCAATTTAATTAATTAATTAATCTAATCATAAATCTGCTACATACACATTAGTGTCCATCAATGCAAGCATCTACTAATTCTGGGGCACATGATCAGATTTATCTTCAAAGCATCATATCAGAATGTTGGCATCCGTCTGTCTCAAGAGACAATGAACTGTACCTCCGGGGTGAAGTCAAACCGCTGTGTTAGCAGCATCAAAGTGACCGCCCCAGAATGCAAGCCTAGCCAGTGAGTATGGATCTCCCTGGATGCCCAGACGAGAAGACCCCACTGATGTGACCCAAAGGAAAGCAGAGCAGTATGTTTGGCACCAGCTTGGCTGCAGTAGAAGGAGGTGTACAATGCACCATCCAACCATCTCAGGGGCTCCACTCCAGATTTGTATAGGATTTACACCTTTGCTTTTTTCTTCTACTGAAGATATCCCACAAAGCAGCAGAGGTTTAGGATCAGTTTTCCTTCTCCTAGAAGGGCTACCATCTAGGAGATGCTGCTGGGTAGTTAATGTAAACCAGTGTGGCCCTTGAGTTAATGAAAATGTATTAGATGGCTGTCATCTCATCCAGTCCAGCATCCTGTCTGAACTATGCTGGGATAGAACTCTACCTATGTTCCAATGACCAGCGTCTTGGCCTTCTTGATATTCTTTCCCACAGACTCAATTACTGATGCAGTTACAGCAATATGCCACAAAGCCACAATATATCCATGCACTTCTGGAAACACCACCATATTAAGACCATTAAGTGAAGAGCTTAAAATAATGTTTTAAAATATCTAAATAAATCCACACAGCCGGGTCTGCATGATTTTAAAGATAAACCCATATACTTTTCCTAACTACAGGCTTAACATTCCTCAATTCATTTTTGTTGTTTCATCACCTCTTGCTCTTTTAATTCCATCCATAAATGGTTATGCTGTCATTATTTTATTTATAAATCATCAAAAAGAAGGAGGAAATAGCAGCATTCAGTTTTCTTTCCTTGTTTCTTTCTAGGCTAGCACAAAAGCAGGCAATTGATCAATATAAGATGTGCCAAGCAGGCTTGAGTAGTTATGTTTTGCAGTGTCCAACATGGGAATTAATGATTTCACAACACATCCTGGATAACAAAAGTCATTCTCAGAGCCTTCTCTGACCCACAGACATTAAGGAGCAAAGTGTTAGAAAAATGTCATGCATTCATTGGACTGTATTAATAACACACCAGAACAGCTAGGCAATGCAGCCTATGAATTTCACTATGAACACTTTTCAAATATATTCTAATGGATGCAGTTAAACTGTAATAACTCTACAGAGAACCAAAAAGAGAATCAATAAGCAAGGAAATCTTTCTAGTTGGACTACCTTTGATGGTATTATGTAGAATTAATAGATAATTTACTTCCATAAAAGCTGAAAAGATGGTTACAAAAAGAAGTATTTTTCAACCTCAGTGGAGAAAATGAAGGTATACTTTAACTTAATTTTTCAAGATCCTTGTCTCAGTGGTAAGTTGAAAGCCATATAAATCACTACTGCTGGAAAAGCCACAGCTTCTGGAGGAAGAAAGGATGGACAGGCTGCTTATTGGCAGCTGAAGGTCTTTAGGTATTAGTCTATAAAGCCATACAACTCTCCTCCCTCCCCACTGCATATTATTCTAGAAATTGAGACAACGTATGCTGCAGAGGAACTGCAAAAAAAAATGAGAGGACAACTTAACTTTTTTCCCACTTGAAAATGATGTCATGCTTAAAAGTTCCAGCAGGTATTTGTGTGGCTTTCTTAGAGCACTTTGGCCCCATACCAGAGTGGTAGGCAATTTTCTGTTGATAGATGACTAAAGATTCTTTTGGCGATGGGGACTTGTGGATAGGCTGATATATAGATTAAATATTAGAACTTTCTCCTTCCCCACCCCACCAGCCAATACACTGTCAAACTATAAGGGCTAGAAGCATGGATTTCTTAGGATTACACTGGCTGTTCAAAACATTTTATGGACTATTAAGCAGCCTGGACAGCATATTTTATGGGCCTCTGCTCTGGTAAACATGGAAATTCTTTTGTCTTGCCTTCATTGGTTACACATTCTTTTGGAGAATAGAGAATGAATACTGAACATGCATGTTTAGTGATAAAAAAAATCCAGCCCTCTCCCATCTCCTTATATAAGCTATATATACTGCTGTTGTTCTTTGTAAATGTATTCAACTATGATAATTACCAGCAATTGTTTCACTCCATCAGAATGCAGATTTGCAGTTCATATTATTAAAAAGCTTGTAACTTGTTCTGACCCTCACTGCCAGAAGCCAATCTACGATGCTATGATTACTGGCCACATAAATTAATTTTATTTGCCTTTAAGCTGTCACTTAATCTTTTAGCATCCATAATTGCTGCGTGAACAAGAACTGCCACTCAAACCAAGATTCAGAGAACACAAATTTTATCATGATAATGAATGTTTTTTTAGCCCTCCCTCACTACAAAGGTGAGATGGGGGGGGGGGATTTTTCCCTATGGAAAACCCAAATACATATTTTGCTGCATATCTGTTTGTTACTCCAGCCTAGTTTGTTAAGAATAACATTGAAGGTAAGGTTGGGAAATCAGAACAAAATTTATGTATGATGGTAAAATGTGTGTACGTAGAAAAATGGAAAATGTATACACAATAATTTTAAAAAGAAAAAGAAAAACCCGAATGTATTTGTTGTAATAAAATAAAATATATAAACACCAAACATTGTTACAGCTAATTTCAACATAATGAGGAATGGCTTTGAAGTTTTGCTGAAGGAGGGAAAGGCAATGTATGAGTGATCTTGCACATATGATTTTAATCCCTGGTGAAACATTGGAAGGGCATGCATGCCACAATCTTCCCTGCAGTGAGATGCATATGCTGTCTGCATCCCACTGTGAGGAGAAAACAATTGTTAGCTATAGAAAAGGGATGCAGAAAGTCTAATCACTCTGAATGCAACTTCTATGTTAACTGAATAATCACTGGAAAGCATTTCTGTTGTCATTTTAATTTCGTGTTTAATCCAGCCTCCTTTTTCCTTGTAACCCATACCATGAAATCTTTCTCTTAAGCCTCTTTATTCCCATCTTCACTTCATGGCATGCTCTGCTTACTCAATAGGATGCCTTTTCCTTCTGTACCATCACAGTCTGCATGTCCATCTGTATCGCTCCCCTTTTCTGTTTCTAATACTGAAACATTTGCAGCCCCATTTCCTAGCAGCACTTTCTTTTTCCAGATCATAGAGGCTACCCTTTCCCCCCCCTCCCCAGGCACAATCATCTTTGTCTGCACCATCTCTCAGCTATCACCTCTTTCTTCATCCCAGAGGTCTTACCATATCTAATCTTAACCACATTCTAATCTTCATAAACCTGAAGTCTGAAGCCGCTGTTTACTTCCATTTTTCTTTCTTCATCCTACTCTCTCTCAAACCCTTTCCTTCTTTCATTAAAAAATATGTGTGTTTGCTCCATTTCTGTCTCTATCTCACCTCTCTCTCACTTTATGCCTCCTTGGTTCAGCAGGAGCACAATATAAGTCCTTCGCTATCCTAGCAATTCACCCTAGTGAAAGGGAAACAAGGGAAAGAGAAACCTGTAGCATGGATGGCTGAACTGGGACCACTCCAGCAAACAGTTCTGAATTTAGGGTAAGGAGTTCCAATGCAGACACTGCTCCATCTGCACTGTTCCACGTATCACTGGATTTGGTATCCCAAGTCTACTCCTACTTTCTGATGGGGTTGGGAGTGCCTATGATTTTCCCAACAAGATATGGGAAAGGGTCATGGAAAGCAAATATGTGTAATTCCTTCAAGAGGCTGCAAACACAAAAGACACATGTACACAGACCCCAATCAAGATTTGTGGAAGGGCTGCAGCTCGGTGGTAAAGAACATGAATTCCCTGGCACCTCCAGGTAGGTAAAGATGTCTGGAAAAGATTTCTGTCTGAAACTCTGGAGAGCTGCTGCCAGTCAGTGTAGAAAACAACACTGATATAGATGGTCTGACTCAGTATAAGACAACTTCCTATGTTCTTAGGCCTGCATAAGAAGAACAAAGAGCAGATACACAAGTCGTTCATGCAGCTGCTTGCCCTGCTTCAGTGTAACATCAAGCACTGCTTAGTGACTGCAGCATCTATGGGAGAGGAGGACAAGCTGAGCTAAAAATCTTATACAGGGTGTGAAAAAAATGGCTGTACAGTGGTACCTCAGGTTACATACGCTTCAGGTTACAGACTCCGCCAACCCAGAAATAGTATCTTGGGTTAAGAACTTTGCTTCAGGATGAGAACAGAAATCGTGCTCCGGCAGTGCGGCAGAAGCAGGAGGCCCCATCAGCTAAAGTGGTGCTTCAGGTTAAGAACAGTTTCAGGTTAAGAACGGACTTCCGGAACGAATTAAGTACTTAACCCGAGGTATCACTGTATACTGTAGGTTAACTGAGAGATAGGAAACAAAACCCTAACTACAGTAGGAGTGACATGGGTTAACTGTAAATACTGAGTTAAGATTATTTGCCTAGTTTGGCAGGAAGTTCCCAATACAGTGGTACCTTGGTTTACGAACTTAATCCATTTCAGAAGTCCATTCTTAAACCAAAACCATTCTTAAATCGAGGCGTGCTTTCCCTAATGAGGCCTCCCGCCACTGGTGCCCTTCCACTGTTCGGATTCTGTTCTTAGACCAAGGAAAAGTTCTCAAACCAAGACACTATTTCCAGTTTTGCAAAGTTTGTAAACCAAATCGTTCTTAAACCGGACTGTTCTTAAATGAGGTACCACTGTGCTATCAAAAGAGGTCTAGTCTTGGATACAAAGGCTCAAAATAAAAGATCAGCCATCACTCCTTCAGGAATCTATAGACTATCGCTTCCAATAGTAAAACATGTTCTATTTCAAAACTTAAAGAGCAATTCTTTTGACAAAAAATCTCCGCACTCTTCATTCCTCTGGTTTTCTTCTGGACAAAAATAATCCTTTTATTTATTAATAGCATCAATAGGAGCGAAAAGGGGGTGCTTCACAATAAAACAACAGCATCTTAGAACTCACTGCATTCCCATAAGTTGAACTAAACACACTGCTTTGATCAAATTAGTACCCATGTACAGATCAAAGAATAGGGTAGCTTCCATGCCTCCATTAATTTCTAGTACATTTCTCTATACAAGGTTAAAACAATAACTGTCCCTGAAGAATTCACAACGCTCTAGAAAACTAAAAGAGCAATTGGCAACAGTTGGCTGTACAGAATGATTTAAAACAGATTTGGAACCCTGCTATACTGTCATCTTATGCAAGCCAAGCTCCCTCTTATTAAAAGGCACAGCAAATCACTCTCTTTTCCCAGATAACCTGTGCCAGCTATTATTAGCACGAAAAGGCAGCTGGAAGAAGAGACCCAAGGCCATCCGAGAATGAGAGAATGGAAGTTTCTTTCCTCTTGTGGATACATTTGATGGAAGCTGTCATGAGCTTTTTTTTGTCTCATTAGTATTTCCAGCTGAGATTTCCATGCAATTCATGCTGCTAGGTAGCAGTGTCATATTTAAGCTTTCAAAATTATTCAAACGACTTCTATTTCATGCATTTTAAACACACATTACAAATAGCAATATACACAAAAAATATATTTTAGTAAGAGAAACAATTAGCTTACTTTTTCAACTCCTAAGCATTTCAAAGGTTTTTCTGGCTCTCTATCTTTCTTTTTCTCTTCCTTCCTTTTTTCCTTTTCCTTCTGTGGGAAAGATGTTCTGTTATCAGTTTTAGATACGATAATCATTTACAACACTGACAGCCATAGTTTCATCCAAGATAATGTTAATTTACTTAGGCATATTTATACCTTGCCTTTTAGCTGAAGCTCCGAAACTGGCGGAAAATGTATTGCAAATACAATAAAATAAATAATACAATAGTTACTGTAACAGGGTAAAAGTGTACTTAAGTGGTCTCCCTTGTTCTTTGATGTTCCAATGGCCACTTAGCAGCTGAATTGCCTGGCCTGGAACTGACTATTGAAGAGGCAGATATTGGTTGCTCTTAGGCCAAGACTTTTTTTACTTGCTTGTTGCTGCTTATGTCTTTCACAACGTCTGGCTCTTGAGACAAATGCATAGATTTCAAAAAGACACTGACTGAGGATTGCAGGATCACACTAAGCTCTCAAATATTTTCTTCAGATGTAATAGTACAATGTCATAATCTGACTGTGTCTCACAGCAATTCAAATTCCTGATAAATGGTAGCGGTCTTACCCAGGTAATTTAAAGTACCCTAGGAGGACAATGAAATTGGGTTTCAGTACCATCCCCTGTCTTGTCAAGCCTCAAAACAGTGTAGCATTACACCTGCACTAACTGTGGAAAGGTATCAAAACTCCACAAAGGTAAAGGGACCTCTGACCATTAGGTCCAGTCATGACTGACTCTGGGGTTGCGGCGCTCATCTCGCTTTATTGGCCAAGGGAGCCCGTGTACAGCTTCCGGGTCATGTGGCCAGCATGACTAAGCTGCTTCTGGCGAACCAGAGCAGCGCACTGAAACGTCATTTACCTTCCCGCCGGAGTGGTACCTATTTATCTACTTGCACTTTGTGCTTTCGAACTGCTAGGTTGGCAGGAACAGGGACTGAGCAACGGGAGCTCACTCCGTCGCTGGGATTCGAACCACCAGCCTTCTGATCGGCAAGCCCTAGGCTCTGTGGTTTAGACCACAGTGCCACCCGTGTCCTTACTAATTGTAACTTTAGAGAATACTTAACCAGAGCAGCGCACTGAAACGCCATTTACCTTCCCGCCGGAGCGGTACCTATTTATCTACTTGCACTTTGACATGCTTTTGAACTGCTACGTTGGCAGGAGCTGGGACCAAACAACGGGAGCAAATTCCATATACTATTGTAAAAGAACAGGAAACACGTGGGATATTGACACAACCACCACCTCAACTCTCAAACATGCAAGTTAAGTTTAGCTGAATGGATCTCTTCAGTTTACCTTAAAGGAGGGGTACAATAACACTTGTGGTTTAAATTAAAATGTTTACAGACAAATCATGGGATTGGCCTAGAGAATACTTTTCAACATTATTCAAATTCAACATAGAAAGCATCTGCATGCAACAAGCACACAAGGAAGAGGAGATACCTCTATTTTGTTTTTCTCAGAAGCAGCTTGCAGAGAAGGAGAAGATGCCAGAGGTTGAGAAGCATCAGAGGAAGACATCTGTACAAAGCAGATGAAAGATGAGAAAAAGGAGCCAAGGCAGATTTCACTAAGACTACAGAATAACCATCAGTTTACTTTGCTCTTTCTCATTTATCAGAAGATACAGATGAAATACAGACAAGGCAGAACAGAGATGAAATCAGCGACACAAAACGTATGCATGTTGAGGACTACATGTTTTGGTTAACTTCGCTACTGAAAACATTAAGCGTTTCAAGGAAGACCAATGAGAATTCAGAATACTTCCTCAGACCAACCTAGCTGTTTAACTAAAGCACACAAAATTTAACAATTGTGCAGAAGAGTACATGCTGGCTTGGTTTGCAAAGCATAGGTAAAGGTGAAGGGACCCCTGACCGTTAGGTCCAATCACGGATGACTCTGGGGTTGTGGTGCTCATCTCGTTTTTCTGGCCGAGGGAGCCGGCATACAGCTTCCGGGTCATGTGGCCAGCATGACCAAGCCGCTTCTGGCGAACCAGAGCAGAATACGGAAACGCCGTTTACCTTCCCGCTGGAGCAGTACCTATTTATCTACTTGCACTTTGACATGCTTTTGAACTGCTAGGTTGGCAAGAGCAGGGACTAAGCAACGGGAGCTCACCCTGTTGCGGGGATTCAAACCGCTGACCTTCTGATCGGCAAGCCCTAGGCTCTGTAGTTTAGACCAAAGCGCCACCAGTGTCTTAGTGCAAAATAAGCTCCTAGAAAAGAGAATGCAGCTGCTTTGCTCCCTAGTCATTTTGTTGCTGCACTAAGCTAGGGAATGTTTTGGTTTAACATATCATCCAAACACAGGTTCATGGTTTAGCTCTCTCAAAAAAGGCCATAAGCTGTCCTATGATTTACAGCTCATGGTGTTTCTGGAGGCAGGGGCATAGAAGGGGGGGGGGGTGGACCACCCCAGGTGCCCTTACTGAGGGTGGTGACATTTGATGTGCCGCCCGCCTATGACTGCCAAGCCTACCCCGAGCCACCGGGGTAAGAGGGGGGAGCTGCGCTGCTTTGCCAGTGGCATCCCCCCCTTCCACCTTCATTCTGACAGATTGAGGGAGGCTTGGGAGCTGCGGGCAGGCGGCACACTGAATGTCCACCATGGGCGGCTCACTCCGCCCCCAGCTGCAGGGCACCCAAGCAGCTATCCCGCACCTGGGAGGGCACCCTCTGCGCCACGCCCCCCTCGGGAGCGCGCCCACCCTGGGCGGCACGGGCATATGCTCTGCCGCTGGCTGGAGGGAGTCCAGGTTCAGATGGCACTAAGTCAAACTGCAGCAGAAAAACAACCAAGGAGGAGAAAGCTGCTGGCCATCTCCTCTACTGGCACCTCCACATTCACTTCTTCGCACTAAGCCGTGGTTTGGGCTTAGCATTACATGCAAATTACATGCAGTTACCTCTTCATCTTTTTTTAAATTTTACTACAGCTTTTTCAAAAGGCAATTTAAAAAAAAAAAAATCAATAGTGAATGCTTTATGGATGAATTCACCAGAATATAAAATAAGAAATGAACTTGGATAAGATCACATCACAAGCACGAGGGAAAATAATTACATTTCATCCATTGTTCAGTTTTATCCAGTGTGACTGTTGAAATATTAATGTCCTGAAACTGAAAATGAACACTGTCCCATGGGGAAGGGGAAGGAGGCAAAGGCGTCTTTGTTCTTGCTCATTCTAACAGAATTATTTATTTAAAGATTGAAGCAAAATAACTCAGAACTCTAAATGTATAACTTTCAAATAAAGCACTCCATTTCAAAACAGTAAAGGAAAAAATCTTCGTTAATAAGGAACAGCCTTCTAACCATAAACTGCCGGGTGTATTATAATGCAGTTTGTATAGTCTTTTGAGAATTTCTACATACACCTGTAATCAGCAGGGTATTTTCAGCATTCAACAAAGTATTATTCAGCTTGTTTATGAGTAGATGCAATTATACCTTGAAATTTACTGCAGTGTTTTCAGAAATTTCCATAAACTCCCAAAGAGCAGTCACAATCAGAAGGCCTAAGAAAGCCCATCGTTACCTGTTAGTAATAAACTTTTGAGCTCCTGCAAAGTAGAGGTGTAGGAGCCTTGAAATGCCAAATCCATCAGCCCAAGCTTTTCAGTTATCTCCAGAAACTAGGCAGGCAAGACAGCGCCACAGCTGGGACTTTCTGCATGCAAAGCATGTTCTCCACCACTGAGCAACCGCCTCTCTAAATAAACAACGGCCAACTCTTGACATTACTAAGAGGCCCCACAAGCCACACGTGATGTTAAAAATTCTGCTGGCAACATCTCATTGTAACACTTGGAACCACAATGCTTTAACAACTTCATTTCATTTCTACTCTCAAATTGTTACTCTGTATTTTCTATTCTTTGATTACTACAAACTATTTTTAATATTTAACTCTCACAAACCATTTGTTGTGGCTAGGAACATAACTTAGCAGTTTGTCTATATGAAAAATTCTATTTTGCTGTGATTATTCCAGCATTTCACCTATGAACAATTCCATTTTATCCCCCAAGGCATTTTGTTAGACCTAAGATGCATTTTAATTAACACTGTGAGGTCCAATGTACCCAAACAGCTTTTGGTTTAGCATTACGTGAGAATAAGGCCACAGGGTAAGTCAAACAACGGCTTAGCAAGAATGAGCAAGCAAGTTGGTACCCGGAACAAGAATCATGGTGACTTTGCTCCTCAAGGTCACTTGCTTGTTCTCACTAAGTAATAATTTTGCTTAGCATTACAAGCAAATTGGGGCTTTTTTTATTTTATTTTTTGGAATGTGAAAATAGTAAGATTTTTTTTTTAAAAAAATGTTAAACTAAAGTCATTTTGAATAGGCAACTTTATTTTCAGCTAGGATTATAATGAATCTGTTGGATCCCAAAAGCAAATTAATATTATCTTTTAAAATGGTGTATTAGAATTTTTAAAAGGTCAAGGTCAATCCACCAAGTAAAAGTTGTAGTAATATGATCAATGGGCTGATATAGATCACTGCACAGCAAAATTCCAATACTGATTTCAGGCAGAGGAATATAGGGATGCCTTCTGTAAGTAGAGCCACACTGCCTAGCTTCAAGCAGACAGGTAGCAAAAATATATGTTATTTGCATTTCAAGTTACCCCCCTCCCAAAAGGAGCTTGATGTGAATGAAGGTGGTCAACAAGGCAACACATAACCAACTTATGGAGTTCATTGCCATGAGAATAGCAAGTGCTCACTAGGTCAAATGACTTCTCAGAAGGTCTAGAAGGATTCCTGGAAGTATGGTACTTAGCCATAACAGCAGAGCTGAATGTTAAAACTGTATATCTCTGATTGTAACAAAGGATTGCCAGCTCAGCCATGCAAATTGGTGGCCACTGTCAGGGGATACAATGCTTGGCTAGAGGAATCCCTGTTCTGATTCAGCAAAGCAATTTCCATTTTACAGTTAATGAGTTTACATGCCCAAGTTCTTTTCAGTAGCAAAGGTTCTCGTGAGCCTTGAAGGAACATCTATCAGTACCCAACCCATCAGTTTAGAGTCACAAATACTTGACAGCAGGTTTCAATCACATTCCTCTTCATTCTCCCTAAGAGCTCCTCAGCTTGTGGGCATGGTACAATACTTTATTTTTCATGCAAGTCATTAACACCAATTTTATGATTAATGATAATTTTTCCTGTCTCTCTACTGACAGGGTTGGTCTTTTATAATATGTCAGCAGGGAAACTTTTTTTGCCCTTAGTGGTCAATTTTGACAGGTGGGTGGAACAAGGACAGCATGTAAATCACATGGTGTTGTGATACCACATAATTCGTAAGCAAGTGTCCTGTTCACTTGTTAAAATCCATGCACAGTGATGGATTGCAGTGATTGCAGAAGTGACAGGAAGGGGAGGAATCACAGAATCATAGAATTGTAGAGTTGGAAGGAACCCTGGGGGTCATCTGGTCCAACTCCCTGCCATGCAGAAATCTCAGTTAAAGCATACATGACAGCTAGTTGTCCAATCTCTACTTTAAAAATTCCAAGCAAGGAGAGCCCACCACCTCCTGAGGTAGTCTGTTCCACTGCTGAACAGCTCTTACTGTCAGAAAGTTCTTCCTGGCTTGCACAGGGTAGCCCAAAATGCCTCTGATTTCCCATCCTGCTACAGCTGCCCCATGCCCTATCCCATGCCTTGCGAGAGGGATCCATCAACTGCCAGGAGCAGCTTTGTTAGGCGGATCGCAGTGGGATGTGGAGGTGGGGAGCAATCACTTAAAATATGTCATAGTATGCATAATTTAACTATATTACAACATGCACATGTTAAACCAAAATTCAGAAGAAATCGATCGTTTACTTACACTGCTTATATTAACAGCATTTTTGTCATAGTATTTCTTCTTCTCGTATTTATCCCTGATGAAAAATTCCACAGCTCTGAGATCAGATAACTTAAGGAAGACAGAACACAGACCAAACTAAAGAGGGTTTACAGTACAAAACATTTAATTCCCAGTTATATCCTAGATAAGATCTTTAAAGCTAGAAGCACACACATTCAATTTTAATTAGTATTTTAGCAAGGTCTCATTCAATACTTGATTTCATATAAGCACACCTTAATACACCGAGCCTTCTCGCATAAAATCTTTTGAACTACATCTCAAAATGCATGTGAGGAGTGACTATATGATCAGCATTAGTAAGCAAAAAAAAAGAGCTCTTTAAATTTTCCCCAACTTTTCTAGTTCAGACTCAAAAAAGTTAGGGAGGTGCACTTTCTTGACTAATGTCTTGACTATGCTATGCACAGTTAATGCTTCCCTGCTGGCTATCAATGGGCTAGGGGTAATTTTAAAAATCAAAAACAGTTTTTATAGTTCCAAGCATGTTCAGAAGTCTTCATTACAGTAAGTTAGAACTAAAAGCCCTGAGTTTTAGCTAGCCCTGTTGTCTGACATTTTCCCCTCCCCTCCACAACTCTGGTAACACTTGGAGACAGGTCAGGGGAAAGACACTGTTAGAGGTGTGCCACAAAGCCATTATACATCATGTCAGAATGGATGGGTGCTAGTGCTGGCTCTGAACTGAGTGGACTACCTTCCAAACTCTGTTTCCAAAATGTGTTACCATCACTAGTTCACATGCACTAGCACAGTACAGAAGTGGTACATAGGGATGGGAGATGCTTCAGAGATTGTCCAACCAAAGACAGGGGTAGAGGTCACCTGGGTTATGCTTATTTGTGATTTTATTTTTGCACTACTAAAAGTGGTCTACTAGACCAAGCTCTTTATCGTAATATTTCTACATATTTAGCAGTATTTAACCAAATGTTATCTCTGAATATATTATTATTTGGAATAAGCTAAAAACTGTCTCACAATTCACTGAAAACCAATCATCCAGTATTTTTTCTTGTTTTTACTCCTTTTCAATTTAATCACTCTATGCACGGTACAATATAATCATGTACATTGTAATAATACTCAAATTACTATTGTCTTCTCCCAGTATGGCAGTGCACAAAGGATACTGATCTGTTTGTGGTCTTCGAAAGTTCTCTGGTAGATTAGCTTCGTAGAGTAGCCTTGCCTTGGTATTTCCCATCTCCTGCATGCACTAAAAGCAATAGCAAAAGAAAAAAGATGGACCATTTTAATTGTTATTGCAAACACAGCCACTGACGTCATAACCATTTGTACGTGAAAGTCATTACTATCAAGATCAATGGGACTTTGGAGTATTTATAGTTAGAAGTGGCCTGTAAATGTCCAACTATTCAAGCAACTACTTTTGTAGTAATTTTTCGCAAGTATCATAATATTCTGGCTTTAGGCCTTTTCATGAAATCTTCTCACGGAATTATATTCTGCAAAAGCAACAGTGCTGACGTGCCTTGTATGCTTTCTGCAAGGTAAAACTTTCAAACACAACAAAAAGCTTAAGGTATTATTCTTGACTGATTTCTTGCTACGCATAGCAAAACCTTGTGGAAGTATTTCAGAGTTCTGCACTGTTACAAGGAGCAGTCAAGATTACTAAATGAAAGTTTTTTTAAAAAATCAGGCAAACGAACGCTCATTTTGTCAGTTCCCCCCTTTTTTCCTTTGACAGCAGGTAACTATTTTAAGCATAAATAACATGTGCATTGTACAAGTTTTGTCTTGTTGGGATAAGGTTGCATAGTACTGCCTAAGCAATGCTAAATTCTATTGTAAGTTTTTGGTAGGGAGATATTATCAGGCACTTTTAGTGTTGAGGAAATGGTAATATCCCTGTTGAAAATGTTTCCGCTACCATAAAATATACTGCACACTACTTTTATACCATAACATAAATTGCTTCTATATTTTTGATGTTGCAAGTACTGTATTTTTTTACAATTGTGCTTAAACTGCCTTTTGATAATTAAATGTCACATTTCTAAAAATTTATAGAATTCTACTTTAAGTGTATTAATGGACAAAATGATAGTTGACAGGAACAGGTCATCAGGCTAAGTGAAGTTATGTTTTTGTTGAAAAGCTGGATAATGTAACACAAGTGAAATGCTCCTGTAAACTGAAAATCCTTAAAGACTGTCGTCAGAAACATTGAAAAAATAGTGGCTATTTTGAGATAAGGCAAAACAGGACTGATTTATCAAACATGCTTGTGACACCCTCTAAAAAGCAGGCCTCTCTTTTGGAGAATTGCCAGGGTGCATCTTGATTATCAAAACAACTGGGACGATGCTCCCCCTTTCTTCAGCCTGAAAAACTGAAACTGATACTATTACCACCCAGATTATTAATGAGGGCAATATGAAGGTTCTCTCTGCCTTCAGTAAGAATCATCACTTTTTAAAAAAAAAAATATTGCAATATACAACTTGATTGATTGGGATCATGTTCTGAATATGGAAGAAGCCCTAAGAAAAATGGGAGAAACTATGCCAAAATGGATCAGGCTATGAACAAGTGAACAAAATAGAGGGCCAAAAGTTTCAGGGCATCATTCACTTTATTGGCTAGAAAGCTTTTAATACTCTTAGACTATGCAAGTTGCCACAATACAAGTTTGGCAGCACAAAGACAAGCCATTATTAGCATGGAACGTCAATCCATTTCATTCCTCTTTTCACACAGAAAATGGTGGCTGTCATGTGGAAGCAGTTTCAAACAGCCTTCAATATGTAGTCTTGATATTTTAAGTAGATATGAATACTGAAATCCGCAAGGGAAGCAAACATAGTGGCTGCTACATAGTGTCCTCCTAACGAAAATGCCTCTAACTAAATAACAGTTGTTGGTCCTTTTTTTTTTAAAGGTGGGCAAGAATAATCCATTTTACCAATTAAGCTTGTGAAATAAACTTTCCACCCCCACTACAATTTTAGTTTTCTTTACCTGTATTTGTTCTGGTGTCCATTGGTCCAAGTTGACAGACTTGACCCTTGATATATGAACCCCCAGATTTCGATGAATTCCAGCGCATCTGATACAAATAAAGACACCTGTGTTCCAGGAAGCCCATCTTGGACCTATGGGAAATAACTGATATGAAAATATTGCAAGATCTGGCTATGTTTTAAAGTAAGTTTTATTTCGGGCATATAAATGCAACTGTCAGTTTAAGACTATCATTCAGACAGTCCATTTGCACATATTACTGCATGTAGGCCTTTGCTTTTACTTCCCAGGCAGTGGCCCATTTGCATAGCATCACAAATTGCTTTTCCAACTCTAGGAAGATAATAATATCCAGCAGTCCATTGGATCAAAGTCTTCTACAGTTATAGTTCAGTGGTTGCCAATCCAGCACCCTTGGTTGCCATGGCACCTGTGAAGGCTTCCAGTGGTGCTTGTTGGCAGGTGTCCCAGACTCTGAGCTTTCATTTTTTAAAATCTCTAGCCCTCTTAGAAAGAAAGATATTGGGACAAAATAGGCAGTTACATTCATTCATTTTCTATACCACCCTTCACTGGAGGATCACAGGGCAATTTACAATATACAATATAAAAGCACAAAAATACATACCATAATAACAAACACAAACAATAATCCCCCCTGCCCCCAGTTTAAAAGGCCATAGATTGTTTAATTAGCCAAAGGCCTGTTGCCTAAAATTATGTAATGAAGGCGCCAGACGAGCATCCCTGGGAAGATCATTCCACAAGTGGGGAGCCACCACAGAAAAAGCCTGTTCTCGTGTTGTTGCCCTCCAGGCATCTCGCGGAGGGGACACACGAAGGGCTCAAATTATGATTGCAGGGTCCAGGGTGGTTCATATGGGGAGAGGTGGTCCTTGGAGTATTGAGAATTGTGTGAAATGTGAGTGGTACAGTACCCTATGGCTGTGTGGTAGGATGTGTAGGTGGAAATTATGGGAATGGTTGCTTGACCAAATTATTTTAGTGCTAGAAGGGAAAACAGGCAATCTGCAAAACATAAGGAATAGTCTCATGGTTGCACCTACACTGACCCAAGATGACATGATTGTGGGGTGCCATAGGAAACTGATTCACATGGTAAAACACAAGCACATATGGCCCTTTTGTTACGTCACAGATTTAAATTCCATAATGGTCTCAACAAAGTTAAGTTGAACTCTTATTAACAAAAGATTTTTGTATGTTTTTGAAAATTAAAGGAATGATAATCCAAACAACAGATTTGTTGGGTAGAACTGCCTCAGGTAAAAGGCACATTCAAATGGTAGATCTTATTTACTTGATCAGTGAAATTTTCAGTGCTACTTCATGACAGAATAACACACACCAACTGTTTTCACATGGCATTTTATCATTATTTATATTGCCCATCTGTATGTTTTGAATATAAGCCTGTGTATTAGACTACACATTTCATTTAAAAACAAGAACATCCTTCTAACTCATTTAACATTTACAACTAATGCACTCAATGATAAAATATGTTATCGGCACCACATGTGAAAATGCCCAAATGGCAAAAACAAATTTAAGGGTGACTTATGCCTTTACAAGTATCCAGCTAGCATCATAGCCAAACATTGGAGAGACCTGTCAGGAGTAAGCATGGACTAATGATATCAAATAGTATGGGAAACAGCGTTATTAGAAAAACTAACCAATAAACTGAAAATGACATGGGGACAAATAGAAGATGCCTTCACCCCGGTATGGTTCCCCTTTATCACATACATAGCCCAACAAGTCAACAACAAGAATGCGTCGACAGCGTATGTATCAATCTGGCTAACCTGATGCAAAAATCCATACACACACAAAAACAAATCTCACTACAGCCAACCAAACACAACCAACCACACCCTAGGCCACCACCAACTCTCTCACCACCAAGGAAATACAACAAGCAAATAGTAAGAGAACCCATGCAAGTGATGCTGACACAAAACCCCACACATACACTAAGTAGAAGAATAGAAGCAGAACCACCTGAGCCCACCCCACTCATCATTCCTCCTCCCCCTCTTTTCTTCCCAACCTAATACTACATGCAACACTAATGTCTCACAACAAATGAAACTGATCTGTAGAAAACACAACTTGAAAAAAGAGACAATGCACGTATTTTTGTAAACTAAAATAGATGGATGGATGGATAGATAGATACAGTATCCAGCTTCCTCCTTTCCAAGGGTGCAAATGCTACTGCAAGGGAGAGAAGAAGATGAAGGAGAAAAGTCCCAGCAAATTTGTTATACCCCATAAGGACTTATAGCCTGCTATGTCGCAGCTACTTCCAGAGAAGTCGTGATTTATATGAAAGACTGTCACAGCTGGTGGGCCACTCTCTTTTATTTAGTCTCAGCCTTTAGTATTTGGGCTAGAAAAGATCCTAAGTAATGGCTATATTCTTTTTTGTTATGCTGGTACAGCAATAAAACACTCATAATGGAGCCCCACCCCCCAAAAAAATATTTCTGTCAATGCACTTTGGGAGTTTTTAGAACTCTTAAGTTTATAAATTTAATTAAAGTAAGGGTGCCAATGTGGTGCCCTCCAGATGTTATGTACAGCAACTCCCAATATCCCCTGGCCATTGGTCATATTGTTGAGAGTTGGCAACATCTGCCAGTACACTGATTTAAAGAATTTCCCCTGCGAGCTTTCAGCTAATATGCTTCCAGAGCAGCTTAAAAATGGTCACTAACCAATGAGATAGTTCCTGCCAGTAGGCTCACAATCTGAAAGACTCAAAAGAAAAAACAGGGATGGGGACGGTGAAAGGAAAAGCAAACACAAATACTTGCAGTGATTGAAAAAAAGTTTGGCTGAGTGTGATTAGCTTTCTCCAAACTAACCAAAAGATGTTACCAAGGTTTGTGCTACAGTTTACATCTTGTGGCTTGTCTAGGAGAGCTCTAGGTTTGAAGACATTCTAAGACAAACTATGATTTAGCTCAGTGTAGAAGCAGAATGACCAGGGAGGAACAAAGGAGCGGCAATCTCTCTCCAGAAGCCTGCACATTCATGCTAAGCCATGGTTGCAAACCATAATGTGCAAACCAGGCCATAGCTGGTCTTGGATCAAAGACAACGAAGTGGCCCTGTTTCCCATCTCACCCTTTGTTATAGTCTGATGGATTGCCTGCTGCTGTATTTTGCTCTGTTTCTGGTTGGATTTTTTTGAGCTGTTTTTTCTGTTATGAGTTGGAATCAATTTATAATAGCTTAAGATTAGCTTGAGCTTTGTTCACCAATATTGCTTGTCAAGAGACTGGCAGAAAGATGCAATTTTATATCATATTATTGTTTGCAGCTTTTAAATTTTGTAATTGGTGTTTTTGTCCTGATACTGGTCATTGACTGTCATGAAACGACTTGCATTTGCACTGTTAGAGTACCTCTGAAGCCTACCAAAAGGTCTGAAACTCATAGTGAGCACATCTGTGGCAAGCCCAAAATTGCACGTTCATGGGCTTAATGAGAGGGGGGAAATAATTATTAAGTGGGAGAGGTAGCCACAGAAGCCACTTTCCCAGGTCATCTGTTTTATACGTATTGGATGAAAGAGAAAGTACCAGCTCAATCATTATATCATAAAGTATCAGACATACTGAAAAAAAGCTTCAGAGAAGGGATTCTGGGTTATGATATGGTTGCCCAGGAATAATTATACTCTGATTTGCATGAGGGTCTTATAATCATACTTCTCAAAAGTCATTGTGGTTTCTGCAGTGAGCTATTTAATGGAGAACTAACATCAGAACAAACAATATGCTTTCACTGCACAGCCCAACATCTTTGACAACTAAGTCAAAGATGGCTTTGACATTTATTCCAGCCATCCCTCAGTATGTGCATATATGATCAAAACTTTTTAGAGTTTAGATATCATTGCTCCAGTCTACATATGCTAATCTATTTTGAAAATATCCTCTCTTCAAGAGTGGATGCTACAGCTATCTCCCATGGGTCTCACTTTTTACCTTTCCTCACAACTTCAGCATAACAAGCAGTACTTCAAACATCTGTTTGTCTTTTTTTGCAGTAATCATCTATGCAATTATGGGGAGCACATCAACTAAGAAAGCAGAGGAAAAGCTTAGTCTTATTTTGATACAAAGCCACAGCCAACCATCTGTCAATGTTTCTAAAGACACACAGCTGGAGAATAATGCAACATAAGATATACTCACTTCCTTAAAAAATGGCAATCCTGCTCTCTGCCATATTTGAGTTTTTCATATATTAAGGACAACAGCTATGTCTTGAACCTCATTTTTCACAATACTGACTTTATTTTAAAGCAGCAGGTCCACTTTCTATAGTATGGCTGAAAATCAGAGTCTACAAAGTTCATTTTTCACATTCTCCCAACATATATAAACTGATACACTTCCTGAATTTCTCATAAACATCGGTACCAAATTTCTATTTGATTATTGTTGTAAACTTCACCCTTACAACACTGAGGGCTTTTTTCAGCTGCAACATTTCAATAGGTTGTTTTATTCATTAGATGAAATCCATAACAGTATGCATCTTTCTTTGTATGCTATTTAGGAACATAGAAAGCTGCCTTATACCAATTCAGGCCATTGACCAGTATTGTCCACACTGACGAGCATCAATTTTCCAGCATTTCAGATAGGGGACATGCCCAGTCCTACGTGGAAAGGCCAGTATTCAGATCTGGGACTCAAAAAGCAGGTGCTCTACCAATGTGCTATGGATGCTCTGCCACTACTTACTATATCTCTTCCAATAAAGGATACAGGTTAAGAAGATTTCTTAGCATTTGCCTATCCCAGGAGTCCTATAGCTCTTATGCTCTTCATTACAGCCAGTTTTATTTGGTATTCTAATAATTCCAAAATACAGTACTGTTCAACAGGAAGCAAACTAAATGCTTACTGACAATTTTCACTTGTTTGGATTAACAGCTCCACCTAGTGGCACTGTTAATTTATCCATGCAGAGAACAAGCAAACCTGCCCTTAATTCTTGGAAAATGTAAATCTATAATCAGTTTACTTTCTTGGTGAAAAAGACTAAACATAATGGCCCAGTTTTAGATGCACAAAATTATCAAGTTCCTATGGAACAATTCCATTAGTCATTTGCATGTTAATCTTGTAGAGCTAAAAAATGCATCAATTTTGATATATTTTGATTTTCAGGGGTAAAGGAGCAGGATACAATGAGGTCTCTTATAATCATTTTCCAAAAGCTGCTGTCTTTATGAAGACATGGTTATTTACCTGCTGAATGAGTAAGTCTAGCAATAAACCAGATTCACACACACAAATAATTATATTGTCAGACATGATTTAAACAATATCAAAGGTACCCCTTTAATTTGCATTCATAATAACTTGTCTGACCCATTTCTATAGAGAGAAGGGATGTGTGTATAACATCCATTACATGTATTCTTGCCGGGAGCCTTTCTTAATTTTCTTGCCTTGCTCAATAGGTAAGACAAGAATTTTCTACAGTGATACAAATGAAAATATACGCTAAATCAGATTTATACACTAGAAGTAATGATAGAGCATCTATGGAATTCTACTTTTTCTGGTCTATGACCGTAATAAATTAATTTCAATTTCAATTTCAATTTCAATATGGAATTCTACATGGCAGGAATCACAACTATGACAAAAACTGGAGATATTTGTTACTTAAACAAAGAGGATATAGCCCTGGCAGAATACACTTGCTGATGCTCATCTAATATAGCTGCAGGCATAAATGAGAACTGCAAAATTAAATCAGGGAACTAAAGTAAAATTTAAAGGCAACAAATTATTCAGAAAACTAGGCATGTACTTGTATGCGTGCACACAGACACACTGTTCTTGATCTAATACTGGAGCAAAGTGACTGACAAACAGGTTGAGGGTCAAGTAAGTTGTGAGATCAGGAGGTCTGAGAGCATATCTCCTTTCGTTTCGTTAAACTTTTAACAGTGAAGGAGGAAGGCAATCCCATCAGTACTATGTCATTGGGGAAAAGGGGTGTATCCTTTTCTTCACCCTCTTGATTTCCAAATGAAAATTATGTACTCAAAACTATTTGCCTCATGGGGGGAGAAATGTACACATAGCTGTGGGATTCCCACCCCCCATGGGCTAAAAAGAAGCTGAAGGTAAACAGTTTTCCCTAAGAAAATGGCACGGAATGAAAGGTTAAATATTCTTCTCCCTGTGGCTGTTATTAAACTATTTTTAAAAGTAAAAGTTCTGATCATGGATTTCTAGATGTTATATCCAGTTGTGCTGCAAGTTTCTTCAACACCTGAATCAACTATATGTATACACAAATTAGGTGAACAGTGAAAGTAAAATGCTTAAATTAATCTAGCACTCAGTATCTTAAGCAACACAATTTTTCAAAACCTGAGGTGCTCTTCTAATACAGTAGCTTCCAAACTCTTTTTCTCATGCACAACTTGAAAAATGCTGATTGTCTTAGCAGACTGTTAAAGATTTTTTATGTCTGTTTTAGCAACTGCAATGCAACGCAGTTTTGATTGATTTTGATTGATTATATTTCTATGCCACTTTTCATTCCAAGTGAATCCCAAAGTAGCTTGCAAACAATAAATAATAATAAAATAGAACATAAAAGAACATCACAAGTACAGCATAAATCTTATAGAATAATAAAAAAATTAATCAGTGAAACAATTGAAATCTATAAAACATTGTTAAGAAATCAACAATTAAAAATAAGCTAAAAAAGCAAAGTCATATTATATGATTAACAAATCAATACAGCATTTATAATTTATAAAATATTAACATTAACAAAATAGCAACCAAAAAATAAACTAAGCACTATTAAGTTTAAGTTTATGGCGCATAACCTCTCACTCTATTCAGCTCATTAAAATACACATACACATACTGCCTGTGCGAGGAACTCCCTTCTGAAGTTTCCTTGGGCTGGAGGATGGGACAAGGCAGGTGGGAAAAGCCATTACCTACTTGCCAACAGAGTCTCTCATACCTCATCTGTGCTAGATACTGTATGGTTTTACTTGTATTTTATTCCTTCTATTTCTCCACAGAATTAAAATTTTAATGTAATAAAATACAACATAAGAAATAAAAGCAATAAAGGAAGCAATAAAATACAATTAAAAATCAATATGAATAGAATCAGATTTGGAGAGGACCCCATGGATCATATAGTCCAACCACCTGCAATGAAGGAATATGCACCCATACAGGGAATCAAACCTGTGGCCTTGGTGTTATAAGCACCACGCTCCCCAACTGAGCTAATATTTAATATAATGGACATGCCGTCTCCTTGTACAGTGGTACCTTGGTTCTCGAATGGCTTAGTTGTCGAACAAATCGGCTCCCGAACACCGCAAACCTGAAAGTGTTCCAGTTCGCAAATGTTTTTCGGAAACAAACGTCCGACGCAGGTTCCGCTTGAGTGTAGGAAGCTCCTGCAGCCAACTGGAAGCCGCACCTTGATTTCCGAACGGTTTCAGGAGTCAAATGGACTCCTGGAATGGATTAAGTTTGAGAACCAAGGTACCACTGTATTCCACCAAAAATCCACAGACCACCTAAATGAAGCTCACAGACCACGGATGGTCCACAGACCAGTTTTGGAAACTCTTCTAATTAAAGGGACCTGTTCCTACAGAAAAAAAGTCAACTGACATCTATCTGTTCAGTTGTAGAAAGAATCAGCTGACTGTTCACACAATCTACAAGTCACCTCCCATAAATTTTTTAATACTCCAGTATTCCAGTAACTGAGAGCAAGGGTTTGAGTACATACTTATCAGTAACTGAAGTTTAGAGTTAAGGGAAGCCTGGATGACAAGACCTATGACACCTGTCCGAAACATAATGTGTCCTGGAATAGAGCTTTGGGGGGGGGGGGAGAGGCAAAGTTGTTGAGCTTTTTTCTTGCAAAATCTCCAAAAAATATATATGAAATTCTTACCTATTTTTTAGGAATGTAGCCAAAGAATCAACACTTCCAATATGGGCTGCCATATGCCCAGGTTTTCCCAGACATTTTTGCTGCTTTTCAAAAATTGCGCCGGGACGCCATTTTCGGAGGACTAATCCCAGCTATGTCCAGGAAATTTTGGACATATGGCAGCTCCAAGTAAGATCCTATTCTCAATTTTGATGACTACTGTGCATACAGGGGTACCTCTGGTTACGAACTTAATTCATTCTGGAGGTCCATTCTTAACCTGAAACCGTTCTTAACCTGAGGTACAGTGGTGCCCTGCAAGATGAATGCCTCGCAAGACGAAAAACCCGCTAGACGAAAGGGTTTTCAGTTTTTCGAGGCGCTTCGCAAGACAAATTTCCCTATGGGCTTGCTTCGCAAGACGAAAACGTCTTGCGAGTTTTTCCCTCCCCCCCTTTTTCTAAGCCGCTAAGCCGCTAATAGCCGCTTAGCCGCTAATAGCGCTAATCCGCTAATCGGGATGCTTCGCAAGACGAAAAAACCGCAAGACGAAGAGACTCGCGGAACGAATTATTTTCGTCTTGCAAGGCACCACTGTACCACTTTAGCTAATGGGGCCTCCAGCTGCTGCCGGTGTGCAATTTCTGTTCTCATCCTGAGGTAAAGTTCTTAACCCAAGGTACTACGTCCGGGTTAGCGGAGTCTGTAACCTGAAGTGTTTGTAACCCGAGGTACCACTGTAGTCCTGTTATTCTAACTCCATAGATTACTCCTCTCGCCCTAGATTAGCTGTACAGAGATTACCTTGCTAGATCAGATTAAACATTCAACAGGAAGAGATAAAGATATCATCTTCCGTTTGAAAAGGGTGAATGCAGAAGAATGATGCAAGCGTTTACAGGGCATTATAACAAAATAATGGCCTTGCAACCTATGTCTTCATATTAATGATGTTGAATTTAATGTCGCACAAAATTAGAAACATTTTCAATTTGTAAACCAAGTAAGATGATTTATACTGTGACAGTTACAGACCAGCTGATAAATCCTTGTCTGAGCCACAAAGTAAATAATCAAAATCATGTGTGACAGTGAAACTGAAGTGATCATTGCTAGATTTTATGCCACAGTTCTTTTGCCACTTGTAAAACAAAACTGAATGTAGTTGAAACACACACTTCTGCATTTAATTTTAAAGGATCCATTGTGGGCATGTGGATGGGCATGTTGTTACTAAATTTGTTCCTCCATGTAGTAGATCTTTTTGCCAGAGGAGGGCATAAGAGAAGTGCCATTTCATTTTCTTTAACATAATGATGCTTAAATGAGCATCACCGTGAAAGCTACTTTTAAAGCTACTTTTAAAATCCAGTCACCAAGAAACATCATTATGGATTAGGTACAGGAAGATTAGCCAAACTGAACTTTGTTTAAAGTAGAGGCTCTGCATCTGTATGATGGTCCCTACTGCAGGGATGCTTTTCTTCCAGTTCTGATACAACTGCCCAACAGGACCACTCTTGTCTTAAAACTTATATTCTCCCTTCTAACTTTCCTTATCTCTGTGAGCTCAATTTGAGAACCCATTGATAGGGAAGATCCCTTCCCTTTGGGGTATCTTTCCAGGGGTAGCTGCCTAAACCATTGAGGGAAGCATTTCACTTAAAGCACCTATAATCACATCCTTGATATGATAAATTATAGCCCCTGGCAATTCTACATCTACTGGAAGTTCAGGGGTAAGTGTCATCATTTTGTTAGTCCTTTCTTTCAATAAAAAACGGATTTCTTGGATTGTATGGGTAGCGATCTCATGCTTTTCTATTTTAATCCTTCCTCTCTACCCATGTTTCATCTCCTTATTCAGGATTCAGCTAAGGAGAGCCATACACAGCACTAGTACATGCATGAGTTGCTAGAACAGAAGCATGGACTTGGACTGGAGCAATATTCAAGTACATACCCCATCAAAAATAATTGATGCAAGTATTTATTTTTATTTCCAGTTCTTTGTGACCCATACATATCAAAGAAGTGTAACAAAGGATTAATATAGTAACACTGAAATACAGAAAAGATAGGGGGGGGGAATAAAGCAATACTAAAACCAGCAGAAAACAACAGAATGTCTTATTAAAACATGAAAAGCTTGGCCAAAATGACCTGGTGGGATTAATTAGGCCTGTAGGATGGTGATTCCCCACCCATCATCATCATTATTATTATTATTATTATTAATAATAATAATAATAATATATTTATATACTGCAATAATAATAATAATAATATATTTATATACTGCCCTTCACCCAAAGATCTCAGGGTGGTTCACAAGTTAAACCATAACAGACATGTTCAGCCAGTTGTTCCTCAATTCATAAGCAAATTCATGCTCGGCTTCAGTTATGAGTTGACTACAGGATCACATGACTCTTATCTTCTTCACCTCCTTCAGATGCCCAACTCCTTACCCCTCCTACGTGGTTTTAATGTATATTTATTCAGAAAATGAGATCAACCAGGAGTGCTACTAGTTGTCTCCCATGTTACAGAGACTCAACTGTCCTCAATGAGAAATCAGGAGTTGTTAGTCTCATGCTGTGGAAGATTTCTAAAAGTATTCAGTGGTCACCCTTGCTTTTAAGTTTTAGGTGTCTCTTTTTTATGCCAAAGGCATTTGCAGCTGTTTAATTTTTATTTTTTTTATTAGTCAGACATTTTAATGATAGATCTGTATTGTTTTGATTGTGTTTTTTGTTTTAACATTGTATACCACTCTGATATTTTGATGTGGTGGTATAGAAATACTTTTAAGAAATATGTAAAATTTATATGACATATTTCAGTCAATAAAAAGGATCCTCAAAGCACCCCACATATAAACAAGATAAAATACAAGCCAATTTAAATGCAATTTTAAAAATCATGTAAAGTTTGACTGCCACCACACTTGGCATGCTCTTCAAATGAGCCAAGAATATGCACTCTATAATAAACAAAATTTAAAATCTGCACTAAATTGTGTTTGTAGTCTACAAACCAATTACACAAAATTTGGAGAATTAATCACAGCATGCATACTTTAAGTAATTCAGATAATTTGCTATAAATTTAAAGTGAATCAACATATATTCAACTTGTTGTGCATTTTAATAGTACTAGCCAGAAAATTTCTCCTGTATCTTAAGTCCTGGTATGCTCAAATAGAAAAGTGACAAAAAAGGAAAGAAATCCTGTGTAAGATTCAAGCAATGAGCTAATGAGTACTTCACAGTAGTCATATAGTACAACAAAACTATACAGCAAAGGAGTGGAAAACTCAAATCTGCTGCCTGCTGGTGTTAAGAGTGAGGGTCTGACTTGTGACAGTATTTATGACTGAAAGTAATAAACTACAGTTTACATACAAGGTACTGAGCTACCATATGGGTTTCCAATATTTTGTATTTTAAAGGATGATCTTTATTTTGTAATATACAATGGCTTGATTTATTCCCACTTCCATAAAGTATAATTATTACCTCTTACTGCAATGCCAGAGTTCCAAATTGCCTTTTATTTTCTGATCCTATTAACAGCATGTCGGCTTATAAGCAGCAAGTAACAGGGAGTCATAACAAAAGGCTACTTAGTTGTACAACTGAAATGAACAATAAGAGTAAAGTGGCACCTTAAAGACCAACAGATTTATTGTGAAAGAAGCCTTCATGGACTAGCAGGCACTTCAGATGCATTAAGTGCAATTCTCTGTTGACAAATACTTAAAGAAACTGTAAACAATGGAGGCCAAAATACCATGAAATGCAAGAGGTACAGTGTGTGACATTTCTATACGAAAGACAAATGTGTACAAGACAAGGACGGTGATCTTTCACAATAGCAGTAATCAGCAATCACACTTTCTGCCTCGCTTTTCTATGTTAAAAATTAACACTTGCAACAGGAGAAAAGTTCTACATTTTGACTTAGTACTAAACAAATAACTTGCTGATAAATTGTAGTTCAGCAATTTTTAAAATTCAAGTTGTCCTTTGAAGTTTTGTTGTTGCTCAATTATGACTTTCAAATGAATTGTGCTGCAATCAGTGATGTGGGGCAGCATTTTTTTTTAATGGATTTCACTCCCAAGACCTGGGAATTCTAGTGGAACACCACATTTAAAGCAAATTCCTTTTAAGGGAACTTCTTTCAGTACATTTTCAAAGGCACTTTGATGTTTTCTGCTGTGGTTGTATCCAGTTGTCCTCAAACGGAAAGGCTCCTAATACTGCAGAAGGAACTGAGGTCCAGCAGAAGCTCCTGTTGGTGGAAGATGGGAAAAGAGGCATTTTCTCATCTTGCCCCCAATGCCACCCACATTGTTCTAAATGGTCCCGTAACCCTCTAGTCTAGAGCATTCTTTGGGAAGCATGATCGGGGCTGCAGGGAGAAATAAATGAAAACTGCCTTCCCTCTTCCTCCAGAAGGGAAGTCCCCTGGGTGCAATCGTCTGGATCTCCTAGCAAATGAGTTGTTTTTTTCTTCCTCAAGTATAAAATTGAAGATAGAATTAACTATTTCTCTATAAAAACCTGGACCCTTTTAACCACTTGACTAGTCAGTTAGGTTGATTGTCCCCATATCATACAACAGCAGTATTCTAGCGCTGATGCACTTAGATAATAATCCAGGTTATTGTTTAAAAGTTTAAGTCAAGTACACATTATATCTTTTCATCTCTACTATTACTATATGCCTCCCCTTTGTAAATTCCCGGGAAAGGCGTGGTAAGCCCTCTGCCACTGCAGGGAAGTGCAGCGCACCCTCTGCTGCTGCAGGGAGGTATGCGGGACTCTCTGCCCCTGCGGACAAGCCCAGCTAGGCTCTCCGCCCCCTTTACTTTTTTTAAAAAAACAACAATACTGCATAAATTTTGAATAACCACTGTATCTTTATTGCTTCTTCAACTAACACCCCCCCCCAACACCCTGCATACAGGCAGCGACTGTTTTAGGTGCATTCAATATGTGTGCATCGCCTAAACCCAGAAGTGACCCAAAAACGTCACAAAAAAGGGACGGAACTGGATGTTCACAGGCCTTTTCAGTTGCGTTTCAAATATAAGCGATTTCACTTATACGTACAGTGCCTTGGGACATAAACCATGCGTAAATGGGGCGGAGTTCTGGCACATGATTGTTTCCATTTGTTTCTACTACAGTGCACTCATTAGCCATGCTCGCATGCAACACAGTATCATATTTAGTGGGATGAAGGAAGGTTCTATCATGGGTACTGGATTCATGTACATCCTCCCTCTGCAAGAAAGGCAGTATTAAGCAGTGTCAGAAACTGAGATATAAATTGTGCCCACTGCCCAGAGATTCCCCACCACTAATTCCCCTTTAGGTTTAAAGTAGTGGTTCCCAAACCATTTTTCCCATGGACCAACTGAACATTGTCGAAGGGCTTGGTAGGGTCTTAGTAGACCATTTAATGAGTTTTCTGCCTGCTGTAGCAACTGCAATGCACCTATGCTAGATGCTGTATGCTTTTTAATTTCAAAGGTGCCAACAACTGCAGGTATGGGAGTGGAGATGGCAGATATCCTGAATTAAACTAGGTCATTACAACCCAAAGGAGTTTTATTTATTTGTTGCACACACCTCAGCACACAATGACAGCAATAACAACAGCAAAACACCCCACAAAACCATGCCATAAAAGACCAGATATAATTACCCTCACAGTACCCTCTCCAGACAGCGCACCGCAGCATAGTAACACCCTTTTAAAGTCAAGGTTAGCATTTTACTACCTTGATATTATTATAGAAATGATAATGCTACTAACATTTTTGAGGGGTGTGAGTGGTAGGGTCCCCCCCCCACACACACAATATGGAGGGTGATGGGATGTAGAAAAGAAGGTGGGAGGAAGGGAAGATGGAGAATTACAAAGAGGTTCCCACATCAGATCTACAGTAAAGGTGGATCTCATTTGGGGGAGAAAGAGAGGTTGCTGGTCAAGATTATTTCCCTACTCATTTTGCTACTTTGCTACCCAGCATTCTAAGTATTGATGCTACTCTTTACTCAGTAAGCAACTGTACTTTTCCCAAGTTTGACTTTACAGACTGCTGATCACAGATAACTTTGTTTCTTGTATGTGAAGCTTTGAAACATCTGAAAAAATGACTTCAGAGAAACTGACTGAATTTGGAAAACAAAGTAATGAAAGCTGTTCTGCTAACCAAGTGAATCCTTGTAACATGCAGCAATTCTAGGCCTCAGCCTATTAAATTATTCTTACTTTTGAAATTAGGATTCCCTCTTTTATCTTGTGTTTCAACATTCAGCATAGGCAATTCAGCATTTGTTAGGGAGACAAGTTCCTGATGTGTGCTCAGGCAAAGCAAGCATTAGCCCACTGGTATGACTCACTTCTCTTCCTTATTATGGTAGGGCAACACAATGAAACATCAAGGAAATTCTAGGTCAAACATTGCATAAAACCACACAGTCTGTTTCCCTGACTTTGAAATAATGCAATGATCTAATTCATTCAAGGGACTGTGGGCAGACTTATAGTTAAAGGTCTGTAAACCACTCCTCCCTGACAACTGCTGCAATAAATGTTCAGCTCTGACCATCTATTTCTGGAGTATGTTTAGAAAAAGAAGTTAAGATTAAGGAAGGAATGTCATCATACTTGGTAAGAACTGAATTGTTGCTCTAGGTATTAATTTAAAATATTTAATACCTCATCCTTCAATGGGATAACTTCCATATCAATATGGAGGCTTAGAATAAATATTTAACCACATACAAGAAAATCAAAATACAATTAAAACAACAGTACAGCAGAACAAAGCAGCAGGAAAAAACCAATCTAACAATGCAGTTAAAAGGCACAGGTAAATAGAGAGATCTTAATCTAACCCTGGAAGACTTGAAATCCAGCACAAGGCAAACCTTCATTGTTTTCTACACACAGGAAGCCGCAATTGAGAACACCCTTGTTCCACTCAATGGACCTGAAGGCAGGGACACCCAAAAAGGACCTAAGAAGACACCCTTAACACTCACATGGAATTAGGCACTCCTTCAAATACCCTAAAGACCTATATATGACTTGAAAACTAGGTACGCAGCAGCACTTCTGAACTGTGTTGGGAAACAGATCAGTGGCCAATCAAGTTAATAACTAGCCAATTTTATGAATAATCTAGAAATTGTATTTTTGGACCACCAGCAGTTTCCAACATCTTCAAAAGCAGCCCTATGTACAACACTTGGTCCTAGTGTAAACTGGATGTTACTATCAAATCAAAATAAAAAAATTCCTTCCAGTAGCACCTTAAAGACCAACTAAGTTAGTTCTAGGTATGAGCTTTCGTGTGCATGCACACTTCTTCAGATACCATGTGCATGCACACGAAAGCTCATACCTAGAACTAACTTAGTTGGTCTTTAAGGTGCTACTGGAAGGATTTTTTTTTTTATTTTTTTTTGACTATGGCAGACCAACACGGCTACCTATCTGTAACTGGATGTTACTATAACAGTGATCAAATTGACCAGGGTCTTTCTGTGAGGAAACAGCTGGTGCTTGCATTGGGAGGTGGAATGTACTTCTTGCCAGAGATTCTACCTTGGCTTCCAAATACAGGCTGAATCAACACACACCCTCAATCTGCAACCCCAACCATAACAAGTTGCCCACCACCTCAATAACAGCAACAACAACAACAATAAATCAACCTCTTACTATCAGTATCTTGATCTTAACTCTGATCTTGTTTTCAGGGTTTTTCTGGCAATCTTACAGTCCACTATTGATTCCAGAAACTGATTCAATCTCCCTATCACACCACCTGATTCTGATGAACAGGAGAAATAGAGCTGGGTGGTATTAGCATGCTGATGGCACTAACTCAAGACCTCTGGATATTCTCACCCAGGAGGTCATTTAGATGTTACAACAGCTTGGGAAACAAAATAGGCCCTGCAGAACACTAACACATGGGCTATAAGGCCTCCCATCACCACCACCTGAAACTAGTCATCAATATAGGGGAAAAAATCACCTGTGCATATCTGCTATGTCAGAGAAGTTTCCAGACAAAGACTGTTTCCCATTTGAGTAGGCCTTGAAAAGCCCAATGTTGTCACATTTTATCATAACTAAAAAAAAGTTACTGATTGTACTTGAGTCAAAACCAATTCTAAAATGCAAAATCCTGAGCCACCTAGGGCATTTTCCATTTACTCTGCTGCCCTTGCAACATGCCCTTGAACACCAGCTCCTACTGAGGTCTGTGGAACTTACTTCCATGTGTCAGTGTCAATGTCAACAGCACTTACTCAACTCCAGCAACTGTGGTGAAGAGCATACAGCGTGTGCAAATCCTTACAACCTCAACCAGACTCTTCATCAGGGAACTTATAAAATGATACAATATTCACTTCTATGTATCATTCCAAATAATGGCAAAAACCCCAAGAATTTGGTTCTGTGAACCAACAGGGCCTCAGGCATGCTCATCTTTAACAGCTAGCCTTTCCATGCCACGCAGCCAACCCTCTTTCAAAACTAAGGAACACTTCCAAAGCCAAATTGCTGTATGGCATTACAGCTTGCTGTTGGGAAAGGAAAAACAAAAAATGTCAAGAATCCTACTAGGCATGCCCAAACTCTCAAACAAACCTGAAAAGCCTCTCTGGAACTTAGCCCTTATCCTCGTCATCCCTGACTCAGGACAGGAGTCCTCCTACTCCTAAGTGTTAGAAGAGGGTGTATCTCTGTGCCTGCTAAATCCTCAGAGGAGAGCACTGCTCAAATCAAACCCTGCTTTTAGAAGGGCGGGAGATCATAGAACTGTGGAGTCAGAAGGAACCACAAAGGTCATCGAGCCCAACCCCCCTGCAATGCAGGAACTCTTTTGCCCAGTGTGTGTGTGTGCTTTATCCCATACGCAAAACCTTTTATTTCCCCCACACCCCAGCAACCACAAAAAACCCTTACAAGTAACTGTCAGTCCTGTTAGAAGCAGAGAGAGAAAGAGACATAATAGGAAAGGAAGGAAGCCGGTTCCAGGAAGCAGTGGCCGCAGAGATACCGCTGATACAAGAGCAAGTGATAGGAAAAAGCCTGCCAGCAAACCACGGAGGTGCCTTTTTTATAATAAGGTTTCGCCAGGGCTGTTCGGCCTTCTGCAGCTGCTGCCGCCGCCGCCACCCCACAACCACTTTCCCATTTCGCACCCTCGGCCCCCCACCCACCTAGGAAAGGTTCAAAGAAAAGGGGGGAGGCACAAAGGAAACCGACCATTCCCACCCCTGGCTGTTCACCTGCCCCTCTCACCGCGAAGGCCGCCGCCTCAGACCCCCGCCGACCCGCCCCAACGTCCGGTCCTTCTCCCCGCCCCCCGCCGACGTACCCTTGGCCTCGCAGTCGGCGCAGTACTTGTTGTCCTCCTCCCTCAGGAGCTTGGCCAGGATGGCCTGGTGCTGCTCGTTCTGCTTCTGCGCCTTCTCCCGGCACGAGCGGGTGGCCATGGCGAAGGCAAGGAGGGCAAAGGGGGAGGAAGGAAGGGGAGGCGGAGGCCGAGGAGAGCGTGAGGGGGGCGAAAAGAGAGGCGGGAGGGCGCACCGCCTCAGGAACCAAAGAAAGGAGGACTCTCCAGCCGAAGCCGGCAAACCAACAGCGGCGGCGGCGGCGGCGGAGGAGCTTCCTATTCCTCCTCCTCCTCCGCCTGCTGTCACGCCGACAGCGCGCTCGCTCAGCCAACCAGCAGCCTCCGGAGGCGCACGAGCGGCGGCGGCTTCCTCAACCGGAACTACAAACGGCCCTCGTACGCTTGCGCCGCTACCCTCCAAGCGCGTGACGCGTCGTCGATTCTCTTCCTATTTAGCCTTTTTTTCTTTCTACCTCCTCCGAACAAAGTAGTTCCTAGGATGTACCACGTTAGGGGGCGCGGCGGCGGGGAGAACGGATAGGGTTATAGATAGGCAATAGGTGGGGTTCCCCCCACTTCTCCCTATTAGAAAGGGAGCCCCCCTGGCTCAACTTTGGAGCAAGGGGCGGGGCTTTTCTTCTGGCAGCCCGTTCTAAGCGGTAAAAATAGCCCTTCCCCGCGGCGTGGCTTGACGCGAGTGGTGACGCGTCACATTCCACGGGAAAATTCTTTCAGAAAATAAAATAAAAATCCCTCCGCCTTGCAAAGGGGAGCGGGAAGGGAGAGGCGCGGTCAGGAGCGGCCTTTGCCCTGCCTGTCCTTAATTGCTTCTGCCCCGTGTCCTAGGCAGAGCCGCCCACGCTGTGCAGCTGTGCCAGTAAGGCAAACACAGCAGTGGATGCTTTTTGTTTTCCCTTTTCCAGGGAAGTTTCTGTACGGGGACTTTCCTCTGGTTTTGCGCGCCACTGATTTCCCGCACTTGGGATAAGGAAGGGAAGGTTGCGTGTTGGCTGGAAAGGAAAGAAGTCCGAAAGAGAACTGCTTGGGGAAAGAGAACTGCAAAAGCGAGCACGCGCTCTGGGGTTTTATTTGCTTGGCGCGCAGTCCTGTGCGTGTCCACTCGAAAATTAAGTCTGTGGTTTGGGGACCTTACCTACCACGCGTCAAGATAACATCCTGGATTACATTCCAGGATTACAGTACCTCTCCGAACTGCTTCTGGGACACTTGCGGGTGCTTACAGGACTATCGGTTTCTAGATGTAACTAGTAGTGGAGCCATAGTGTAATGTCTATATTTGATTTTCCTACGTATTTCAAAGGGCCAGCGGGCTGGAGGAGTGATTGTGTGTTTTCCTTCCTTAACTAGAATCCCCACCCTTTGTCAGCCTTTCTCTATGTTGTTCTGTATAACCTGAGGGAAGTGTTCCTCTTATCCACATTTAGAGGCTGAAGGATAAAGATGTGGGTTTTTTTCTTTTTGTGGGGGAGCGAGTAGGCTGTATGCCCGAGTTCCTTATAATTCCCCAAATTCAACAGGGATCCAGTTGCTGAATTAGCCATGCAAGGGTCATAATGGCCCCCAAAGTATGGGTAGTTGAGGGAACAAAGGAAGTGGCTCTGTGCCAGAGAACAAATGGGTGGGCCCCTTTATTTCAACTATCTCTTAGTTAGAAAGGCAAAAGCCAGAGTTGTGTGAGAGAGAGCTTTAAGCTAGAAGTAGGCTGGGCAGCTGAGATATATAGCCATGCCTGATGTACTGGGATCCAAGGCTGTGGCTATGGGAAAAGCAAGACCACATTGGGTGTTAATGCTGTGAGCCCCTCCACCATAAGATCAGGTTGCATATATGTGTAAATAAGCCATATATCCTAAAGAGACAAGTGTTTATCCACTGCCCCTTATTCCGAGGAAAGTGAATTCTGGGCAAGCACCTGGAAACCCAGAAATCTCACACCGCTCTGAGAATGTGGTGGTGTTCAACAATAACGGTGCCCCCCTCTCTCACTGCTAGCTTATCGGTATCTATAGTTCAGTTAGGAGATGAGAGATTTCTGTACCCCAACCTGAGAAATTCCCCTCCATTGAGGTCTAACCCAAGCTTTGTGGGGGAAGTAAAGTATCTGCTTGCCAAGATCTCAGTCCCACTGATTACAAGGTCATAATAGATCCACAGTATTGAAAATGAAAATAACAATTTGAAAATACACAATAGAAATAATCCAAACTTTGTGTGCGCTCCAGCTTCCTGTTCTTTTCTGTGAGGGGAGCAGTGATAGAGCTTTCTGGACAATTATGACACGGGGGAAATCTTAACACAAGCTAGGGTCATATTGGGTGAGATAATGGGGCATTGGAAAGTTTTCAGTTTTCATGTTTTGATATCCCATAGAGTAGTTGAATTTTGCATGTTTTATTTTACTTGTATTTAGTATTAAAAAGTTGCTAAAAATCTGTAAGCTTTAATACACAAGTTCCCCCGCCAGTAGAGTGAAAAACTTCATTTATAGTGTAAATTTAGAAAAAATGACAATGGTATTACTAGATTTCATATAAAACATATGAAAAGGACCCTAAGATTGTCAAGCATGTAGGTTGAAGACTAACATAAAGAACAATATTAAATCATAAATTATCTAAACTAGTTAAACTTACAGGGTTGCATCCAACAAAGACATCCTGCTTGCACAAGGACATTTGCTTGTACAATGGAACTTCCCCTTCCTCTCCTGTCCCCTTCCCAAAATCTGCTCCAGAGGGTTGGGGGGGGGGCATAATAGATGTGGGGCAGGGGGAGGAAAGAGAGAGGAAATTCCATTGTGTAAGCAGAAGTCCGTGCACAAACCAGATGACTTTATTGGATACAACCCATATATGCTGAAGAATAATGCACTTTTGTTAACGCCCAACATGTTTTAGCCCAAACAGGTCTTCCTCAGGCTTTTCTACCAAGAAATAGGACAGCAATTAATAAATCATGCTGAAAACATTTTTTTTTTAAAGTTAGAACACAATCTCAAAAGTCACAGCTTGTGAAAACACTCCTCACCTTTCTCATAGAAAACACCTATTAGTAAAACAAAACCATTTTTATTTTCCCACGAATAGACAAAATCAGTCATGTAGCACTTTAAAAGCTAAGAAATTCATTATGGTGCGTGTTTCTGTGGATTAAAGCTCACGTCATCAGTTGCCTAAAGTGAAATTGCAGTCAGCGTATATGCTATGCACGCACAGAAGGGTGTAGAAGAGAAACACGTAAAGTGGGAGATGAATCATATCGGCAAGACGGTCATGTTAACGCCTTTCCCACTTTCTTCTTAGCAATGCTAAGTAAATTACTAACAATGTATTGCATTAAGGATTACTGTGCTTATTCTACACTTTTTTTTGCATCTCATTGCCATTCAGCTTCCACCTTACATTTTTCTCCTTTACACTCTTGTTGGTATATATACTTGACAGATGCAAGTTCATTTCATGCATTTGACAAAGTCAGCTTTCAGTCCCCAAAATGTGTAATAAATTTATTACCCTTTAATGTGCCCTAGGATGCTTTGATTCAGCTACAGTTTAAGTTGGCTTCCATTCAAAGAAGGCAAAAATGTATCACTGAGAAGGGCTCTGCTTGGTCAGCCCAATGGGCCATCTAGTTCAGCGCCCTGTTCTCACAGTAAACAACCAGAGGCCTGAAAGCAGGACCTAACATCACTCTCCCCACTTGTGATTCCCGACAACTGGCTTTCAGAGACATACTGCCTCCGACAATGGCCAAGATCTTTGGGACACTAATGACTGCAGTTCTAGATCTTACAAGCTCTCGCACTTGATGAAGAAACCCATCTTCAATAAATGATGACATAATCATTGCCTACCCAGCTCATATTATGGGTAAGGTAAAGGTAAAGGGACCCCTGACCATTAGGTCCAGTCGAGACTGACTCTGGGGTTGCGGCGCTCATCTTGCTTTACTGGCCGAGGGAGCTGGTGTACAGCTTCCGGGTCATGTGGCCAGCATGACTAAGCTGCTTCTGGCAAACCAGAGCAGCGCACGTAAACGCCGTTTACCTTCCCGCCGGAGCAGTACCTATTTATCTACTTGCACTTTGACGTGCTTTCGAACTGTTAGGTTGGCAGGAGCAGGGACTGAGTAACGGGAGCTCACCCCGTCGCAGGGATTCGAACCACCAACCTTCTGATCGGCAAGTCCTAGGCTCTGTGGTTTAACCCACAGCACCACCCGCATCCCTATATTATGGGTAGGGACCCTTTATCTGCCTGAAAACTGCATTCCCTTGTGGGCAGCCTTTTTCAGAGCAGAGGCAAAAATGGGCAGGGTGGAGCAAAGTATGTGATCCTGTTTTGCACATTCCAGCCAAATGCACTTGAGGGGGGCATGCAGCAGAGGCAGTGAGGGGGGGGGTGTGTGTGGCCTGGGAAGATTCCCAGAGAGGCCCTAGACATGAGGTTTCTCATGTCTGCTTGTATGGAATACAGGAAGTACTGACTACTTCACCATGCCACTGTGTGAAACAATCAGGTTGCTCGGTACTTCCTAGTTCTGTTGCATATGCACAAAGAAGAAACCAAATCCACAGCAAGGCATTAATAATAACCAATCCCTTCAGGTAAATGAAAGAGAATAGCTAGCAATTACATTTGTAAGCAGATATCCAGGAAGGCACTGTTAAGTTATTCAGCAGTGCATGAGGGTGGTGTAAGTTGCTTTCCCAAAGCTGGATTTCTGGAAGCCTCCCACCATTCATATGGCATGGTGAATCAGCAAGAAAACGGAAGCTCAGTGCTCCAGTGGGACACCTGCTCTCTCCTCCAAACTCTCATGGATTTCCTGATCTGTTCTTGTGCTTTTGAACTTGCTCAAAAGGCAAAGAGTCGGTGGCAATAAGTTTCCGTATCTCTTCAGCCCTTCTTTATTTAGGCTGTTAGCACACTCAGCCTTTGAAGCTCAATGAAATGTATTTGCATCTATTCCTGGTTTATTAACTGGTCCTAGAAGTTGGGAACTGGGAGTGCAAAAACAAAACAAAACTTCCTGTATGCCAGCCAATGAGCACCTGAACAAGAATTTTGCACCCAGTTCTCCATTGTAACCCTATCATTTTGCTCTCTGTGAAAATAAGCTGTCTGGAGACAGGTGTGCTATCCCCCCCCCCCCTTTGAGATTTAATTATCCTCTGTCAAAATGGGCACAATCCATCTTATATTCAATGTTCTGGCAAATCTCATCAGCCCCTCTGCATTTTCTAACTCCAAAACTGACAGTTTTTTCTTTATTTAGACCTGACATTTATCTAGATAATATTTGCTTTCCTAAGAAAACAGTATTTTGCCTTTAGCCACAAGATTTATAATAACCCATTGGTTATCTTTCTTATAATAACCCATTGGTTCTGATTTTCTTTTTTTTCTTTTTTTTATAAATATTTATTAAAGTTTTTAAATATAAATGCACAAATAATAAACAGTCTTACTTCTATCACAGACATAATTTCATCACTTCTTTGGACTTCCTCACGTCTCCCGCTCCCATTTACATCGTTAAAAGTTTTTTCCAGACAAATTATCAACTTGTTTACAATCTCATGTCCACTCATTCAAATATAATCTAGCACTTCTTCCAAAAAATTTTGTATTTTCTTTAGTCTCACTTATCATCAAATTTCAAATCTAATTTAGTGGTGGCCAGTTTTTTATAATCTAGCATCCTTCTTAGCATTCAACCAAATTACAATGTTTTTGTAGATAGTTCTTGAATTTCTCCCAGTCTTCCTCCATCTTCTCTTCTCCCAGGTTACGGATTCTGCCTGTCATCTCGGCCAGTTGCATATAGTCCATCAGTTGCATCTGCCACTCTTCCAGTGTGGGTAGATCTTGAGTTTTCCAGTTTTTTGCGATGAGTATCCTTGCTGCCGTTGTTGCATACATAAAGAATGTTCGGTCCTTCTTTAACACCTTCTGGCCGACAATACCCAGAAGGAAGGCCTCTGGTTTCTTAGTGAAGGTATACTTAAATACCTTTTTCAGCTCATTATATATCATTTCCCAGAAGACCTTCACCTTAGGGCATGTCCACCAGAGGTGAAAGAATGTTCCTTCGTTTTCTTTACATTTCCAACATTTATTATCAGACGAATGGTATATTTTGGCAAGTTTAACTGGGGTCATGTACCATCTATATATCATTTTCATTACATTTTCCTTCAGAGCATTACATGCGGTGAAGTTCAGCCCAGTGGTCCACAACCTTTCCCAATCCTCAAACATAATGTTATGCCCAATGTCCTGTGCCCATTTTATCATAACCGATTTGACCATTTCATCTTGTGTATTCCATTTTAACAGCAAGTTATACATTCTAGATAATACCTTAGTCTTTGGTTCTAACAATTCAGTTTCTAACTTCGATTTCTCCACCTGGAACCCTAACTTTTTATCATTTTTAAAAACTTCTTTAATCTGAGCATAATGTAACCAGTCTCGCACCTTATCCTTCATTTTCTCTAAACTCTGCAATTTCCAATTGTCTCCATCTTTTTCTAATATTTCCCAATATTTTGGCCATTTAGCCTCCATATTGGGTCTTTTTAGGGCCTTAGCCTCCAGAGGTGAGAGCCACCTTGGAGTTTTATTTTCCAGTAAGTCTTTGTATTTTGTCCAGACATTAAACACTGCTTTCCTGACAATATGGTTCTTAAAGGCCTTATTGATCTTAACTTTGTCATACCATAGGTATGCATGCCAACCAAAAGCATTGTTAAAACCTTCCAAGTCCAACACGTCAGTGTCTTCGAGAAGTAGCCAGTCTTTTAGCCAGCAAAAAGCTGCGGCTTCATAATACAACTTTAAGTCTGGCAGGGCAAAGCCCCCTCTTTCTTTCGCATCTGTTAATATCTTAAACTTAATTCTGGGCTTTTTGCCCTGCCAGACAAATCTGGATATATCTTTCTGCCACTTCCGGAAGCACTCCGTTTTGTCCACGATCTGTAATGTTTGAAACAAAAACAACATTTTTGGCAATACATTCATCTTGATAGCAGCAATTCGGCCTAACAAAGAAAGCTTCAATTTTGTCCAACTATCCAAGTCTCTCTTAATTTCAGACCAACATTTTTCATAATTATCCTTAAATAGACTCAGGTTTTTTGCTGTTATGTTTACCCCTAGGTATTTTACTTTTTTAACCATAGTTAGTTCTGTTTCTCTCTGAAACCTTTCCGACTCTGTATCTGTCAAATTTTTTCCCAACACTTTAGTTTTCTGTTTATTTAATTTAAATCCTGCCACCCGACCAAAATCCTGTATCAGTTGTAATACTCTTTTCGTACTAGATTCTGGCTCCTGCAGAGTCAAAACTAGGTCATCTGCAAAAGCTTTCAATTTGTATTGTTTCGCTCCGACCTGAATCCCTTCCACCAACCGGTCCCCTCTGATCAAGTTCAAGAGCACCTCCAGAACCGAAATAAATAACAAAGGGGAAATCGGGCAGCCTTGTCGTGTTCCTTTTTCAATTTTGAACTCTTCTGTGACCACATTGTTAACTATTAGTTTAGCCTTTTGTTCTGAATATATTGCGTCAATCCCATTCTCAAACCCCCGTCCCACTCCCATTTCATTCAAATTTCCCTTCATAAATTTCCAAGAAATATTGTCAAAGGCCTTCTCCGCGTCTATGAAAATTAACACTGCTTTTGTATTTATATCTGTTTGCAAAAGTTCCAAAACGTCAATAATGTTCCTAGTATTTGCAAACATATGTCTACCTGGGAGAAAGCCTGCCTGGTCTTTATGAATTACTTCATTAAGAACTCTTTTAAATCTACTTGCCAAAATGTCTGCAAATATTTTGTAATCCACATTCAGAAGGGAGATGGGACGGTAGTTTTTAAGTTGTGTCTTTTCAGCTTCAGATTTTGGTATCAATGTGATAAAAGCTTCCTTCCACGATTCCGGCGCCTTCTTCCCTTCCATAATTTCATTACAGACCTCCATCAATGGTTGGATCAGATAGTCTTTTAGTGTCTTATAATACTTGGAGGTCAGACCGTCTGGCCCTGGAGATTTGCCCAATTGCATGTTCTGGATAGCTTGTTCAATCTCTTGCTGTGTTATTTTGTTGTTCAGGATTAATCTGTTTTTTTGTGACAACTTTGTTAGTCCATTTCTTTCCAAAAATTGTTTAATCTCAACCTCATCTTGCGGCCCTTGAGTGTATAATTTTTTAAAGTATCTCTGGAAGCACTTTCTAATTTCCATGGGGTTCTGGATATTTCTTCCTTCAATTTCTAGGTTTGTAACTGTATTTAGTTTCTGTCTCTTCTTCAACTGCCAGGCTAGCAGTTTCCCACATTTGTTTGCCGATTCAAAAGTTTTTTGTTTCATTAATTTAATCTTCCATTCTATTTCTTGGTTTATCAATTTGGAGTATTGAGCTTGATACAGTTTAATTTCTCTCAGAATCGGCTGTGACTTCGGATTTGATCTTAATTTCTTCTCCAATTCTTTGATTTTCTGCAAAATCTTATCCTTCCTTTCATTTTGTGTTCTTTTCTTTACAGTGTTCTGTTGTATCAAGAACCCCCTCATGACAGCTTTGCTTGCGTCCCAGATAGTTCTTTTTTCCACCGTAGTGTTCATATTTATTTCAAAATAATCCTTTAGAGTTTTTTGGGCCTTCTTGACAATCTCCTGATCTCTAAACAAGCTATCATTCATCTTCCATCTAAAGGAACCGGTTGGCAAAAATGTCATATCCATCTTCAGCGCATTATGGTCGGAGCAGGTCTTTGGGCAGATTTCCACTTTTCTGACCTTGGGTGCCAGACCTCTAGATATCCATATTTGGTCGATTCTTGTCCAAGTCAGTTGGGCTTCAGAGAAGAATGTTCCCTCTCTTCCCAGGGGGTTCTTAGTTCTCCAAATGTCAATCCAGTCCATATTGTCTGCCATTTCAAAAAAGGTCTTTGGCAGTCTGCCGTCTTTTGTAACATTTTGATTTTGTGACTTATCCATGTTTGTCGATACGACCCCATTCATATCTCCCATCATAATGATGTTGTTGTAGTCCAGATAGTCCAGCATAATCTCATGCAACTTCTTGTAAAATTCCGATTTCCCGTCATTTGGTGCATAAATTCCTAATATCAAAATCTTTTCTCCTTGATATTGTATCTCAATTCCTAATATTCTTCCATGTTCGTCTTTGAATAAGAATTTAGGTGACAGGCTCTCTTTTGCATATATCACCACTCCTCGCTTCTTTACTCTGTCCGAAGATATGAATTCTTGACCAAGTCTTTTGTTTATTAACACCTTTCTATGGAGCCTAGTCACATGTGTTTCTTGTAAGCAGATAATATCCAATTGTTCTTTTTTTAATATATGAAAAATTTTTCTCCTTTTTTCCGGGATGTTGCAGCCATTAATGTTCCAGCTCAAAAGTTGCAGAGACATCCTGAATAAATCTGGTTATTTTTCAGGGGGTGGTATCTTATTCAGAAGATCTTCAGGGTCCAAGGGTGCAGGTACCTCTGGTGTTTCAGGCCCTGGTTCTGATTTTCTTTACCCCTTCTGCTACTGCCCTCTAAGACACATGACCATGTCTTCTTCCTTCTAAGTTTCTTTCCTGCTTCTCTTCTCCATTCTTGCTATTTCCATTTTGTAACTCTAGCCTGAGGCTGTGTGCACAATGTATATTCAAAGCATATTCTTTCCCTCAAATAATTTTGTGCACTGTGGTTCATCAAGGGTTGCTGGTAATTGTAACTCTGTGAGGAATAAACTACAGTGTCCAGAATTCTTTATAGGGAAGAGTGTGTTTTGAATGTCCTTTAAGTCTATACATTGTCTTAGTTTCACAGCTTCTATCCCCCATTGGTCTTTCTTGCTACTCTCCCCTGCCTCAATGACTCAGCTTCTCCCGCTCCGCACTCTGCCTGCCTGTCTCTTCTGCTGATATGCAAGGATTTTCCACAATATTATTTTCCCCTCCACATGTCTTGGGGCCACATCTGGGACTGGCTGACTAGAAGAGCCCCTGCAGCTTCAAATGTTCCTAGAACTCTGCCCAATAATGATTGAACAGTGCAATTGAATTCTGTCGAGAACACTGCAGCCTAGAAATAAATCTTGACTGAGCACCTATTTTCTGCTGTTATCCCTGAGATATCTATAGTATGAGCAGATGGATGGAGAGGTGTGTAGATATTTCAAAGGCTTGCTTTTGACATTTTATACTCAGCTTTATCTTTCAAAACAATGAGCACCTAGAATTTCTCAGTGAAGCAATGGATTCTGTGTTAGCAACTCACTCATCTTTTTCTTCTCCCGCTCGCAAAATATACTACCTATCTGTTGTCCCTGCTCCCATTGTATGGGTGGTCATTGCTTTCTTAACACTGTTGTCATAATTGTCAGCGTTACCATAGCCACCACCATGGAAACTTTTATTTGCAATTCACAAGATGACACAGGCATGATTTCAGCAATATAAAAATTATGGTGGTAGAGATGAGCACAGAGAGCCGAACTGCAAGTTATATGGTAGCTCTGATTTACTTTAAAACAGCTACAGGGAATTCTAGTTGAGCAAGTGAGGCCAGAGAGGGAGTGTTCTGTTTCTGGTCTCAAAGTTTGTGATCTAAATTACCCCCTGCATCTGCTGTTAGCTCTATGGTGGGAAACACAGGTGCCTGTGTTTCTTCTCCAGGGGGCAAACTGCAACTCTACCAACAGAGAGTTAAAGCCCTCTCTGCCAGAACCAGTGTTCAATTAAATTCAGTGCCCCCCTTGTTATTTTATGGTATGGTACAGACAGAAATTTTATGGTATGGTACAGTAGAAATAAGACCAGCAAATTTAATCCCAGATGAAGTACATCCCCGATAGCACCTGGCAGGGCAGGTGATATTGAAAGGAAGGAGGCACAGGAATTGCACTGCAGTATGCCAGGTCAGTGGCAATTCATTCAAAACCCCTGAACCTCAGGAGATTTACCTCTAAGTCCTAAAATGTCCAGATTCATAATATCTTACACAAAGTTGCATGTACAACCCCAATGGCCAATTAAATTAGCATAGTGCTGGAAAAACAGATATAGAACACAGGACTCTGAATATATGTATATCTATATCTGTCTGTCTTTTTTGTGTAGGGAAGGGTCTAAGTGCTGGTTGTTATATCTAGCTGCTTCCAGGAGCTATATTCTTCCTTGTGGGAATGTTTTTATGGAACCAGAACAAGGCTATTGACCAAATACACCATTAGTTATCCTTGCGTGTTGTAGCTAAAAATAAATATTTGTCCGTTAACACAACAGGAAGTACTAGCAACTGTTATTATTTATTTATTTAGCTAGTTATTATTTCAAAAATTGTATACCACTTAACCATGGCCTTCTCTAAGCAGTTCACACAAGGACACAATACAAAAATAGTAGAAGTCAGTTAAAACTATGAAATCAAACTTGAATTAAAATGCCTGCTGGAATAAAAAGTCTTCCATAGGTGCCATACATTCAGGAGGGAGATGGTCTGATCTCAACTGGATAGAAGTTCCATAAAATTGGCCCACAGTACTAAACTCATGGCTCCCGGTGGATATGAGCTGTGCACCAAAGCCACGGGGGAACCACTAACTTCCCCAAAGACTTGAGTGATCAGGCTGGAATGTAAGAGATTAGGCATCCTTTAAATTATCCTAGACCCAAACTGCTAACGGCCTTTTAAATACAAAAAACATGAATCTGGTCCAGTAGCGTATGGGCAGCCTGTGCAAACTTTTAAGCATTGGAAATAGGTGTCGGCAGCAGTCTGTTCCCATCAACAGTCTGCCTGTGGTATTTTGCTAAATCTATGCTGTAAAAACCTATGTTTTGTCTCATGTTTAGCAACCCTGATAGCTAAGCACTGAAAATTCCCTGGTCCTCACAATCTTTACGATATTTTAACGATTTCCATGATTTATTGGACTTGTTTCTTTTGAGCTAGGTTGCACAATAACGGACAGTGCTATTAGTGTCAGCAGATGATCCATCTTAGCAATCTGAGTCTCTATTCTATGCAAATTATGCATATTCATGATATTACCCCGAGCCAAAGTTATTGAGGCTCCAACCTGGAATCTTTTCAGTATCAGTCTACATCTCTGAAAAATGTATAAATAAAAGTGTCCTTTGACTCACAATTAGGTAACACATAGGTACACATAGCTGAAATCAGGGGTTCCAGATTGCAGTATGTTGCTTCTAGATACCACTCAGTTTAAAAATTATGTACTGTACTGCTCCGACACAACCTTTTGTACTTATTTTTTTCTTTTTCTCCTTTCTGCTAGACAAGGTATCAATATAAACTTAAAAATGAATAAAATTCTGTGTACCACTTATCTGCTTACCTGTACTTCTTCCCTGGGAGCTAACAGGAACTTCAGTCTGTTATCAGCCTCCATTAGATAACCAACACCAGCATTCTGCCTGCTTGCTCGCTAGATAATAAGTGTGTAAAGTTGTGTGTACTTCTGGTAACAAAATATGTTTGTCCTACAATCAGATCCTACAAACTGCTGTGCTGGCAAAGCAGATCAAGAAATTACATATTTACTTGAACAAGGGCAGTGTAATGAATCTAACTTATGATGTACAATCATTATGACCAAGCAGATGACATCATAGTGGCAAAGAAGTAGAGGTCACCATTATAGTAATCAGACATATGTAGCAGCAAATGCACTGTGCAAAGCTGGGATGGGTCACAATCAAAATTAAATTATACATTTATCCATATCAGTGGCTCAGGATGAGTAGCAATGTGCGAATTATTTAGCCCTAACCATCTTTATTCGTATGTCTGGCCACCATAAAGCAATCCGAATGGTCTTACACTATTTCCAGAAAATGCACGGGCTTTGGTGAAGGTATTTGGTTCCAAAGTTACGGTGCTGGCAGTCACCAAGAATGCCTCTTTCCTTTAAATTCCAATCCTGCTTAAATGCATAGATGGCGTAACAGAGGCCCCCAGATTGAGAAGTTGTAGTGAAAAATGACAGAGGTAACTATTTAGGTGTGCTATGCTAGTTTGCAGTTTTTATAACCTGCTACATATAATATAGTATATACATATAGTATGGGTGTATACAGAACAATTTATCAAGTTTGTAACTTGTTGAGTGTACGATTACATGGGGAGCTGGTCATCTGTTGCATCCACCTCCATGGTGAGAGTTTTACTGTGCCTTCGCTTCCCTGGTATCCAGGGAACGTTTTCATTGAGATGAGAAGGGTTCAGGCATGATTAAACAAGTCCGTTCACTTTGGGATCAATCCTGTAGCAAACTCCACCAGGATGAACAGGTTAGGATTCAGCAGATTTCCAGCTGACTCAGGAGGTTCCTAGCTGAGCTGGGCAATACCTGTTCACTGTATTTTTCCATGTATAAGACACCCCCACATATAAGACGCCCGCTATTTTTTGAGCCCAAAATTAAGAAATAAACATTTTAAACACCAAGCAAAACAACTTTGATATTTTATTAAATATTCAAAACACTGGTATATTTAGTACTGTATATTTAAACATCAAACAGCGAGGCAAGCTGTGTAATGGCAGCTGCTCCTGTCAGCTCAGTGTAACTTCACTGTAGCTGCAGCTCCAGCTCTCCCGCCTCTGTGGTGCACTTTCGTCTCAGTATTTACGGTATGTACCGTATTTACTCCATGAGCGCCGGCAGATGCGGACGCTGATCAAGGAGCTGCGACTGCCAGAGCTTCCTGAGTGAGTGTGCTGGGGGGATGGGGGGTCTTGGGTAGCCAGGGGGCGGCTGTGGGAACCAGGTGGAAGGGACAATGTCCAGAGTGAGGGCTGCTGGGAGGGAGGAGTACCAGACCAGGGTTTGACATGTAGTGAGGGGAGGCTGGGGGGAGAGAATATGGATGGCGGCATGTATTTATTTATATATTTAATTGCAACATTCTGCGTATAAGACAACCCCCAATTTCAGACTTTAAAAATTTGGGAGGAAATATTGTCTTATACATGGAAAAATACAGTAACTCCTTCATCCTCTGCTTAGCCAGAGATATGCTGGCATATCTCCCCATCCCAGCTCAGACATGACCCAGCTGGCTAATCTGACCCTGGTGGATCATTAGCTAGTGTAGACCCTATCTGAAGCCTATTCATCTCTGTCATGTGACGTGGCAACTCACTGTAAATTAAGTCACAAAAAAGGCGGTGTAACTCAAAACACTATTTTAAAGGCTTGTTTTTCCCTCTTCCACACTTAGAAGATGGATGTGGTGTAACTTTACACCAGTTTGCTTTACACCAGCTTCTCGTGTATAGGATTACTCTGTACAGGGTTGTCTTGTTTGCCCCTGTAAGTTACTGCCCGATACAGTTGCCTATAGCTATTCTGTGTGCATTATATATTTACTAAGCTTTTTGTGGTAAGAGTATAATTGACAGGCAGTATGGCAGGATTATATTTTACGGAGATAAAACACTACCGAAGCAGAAAGTGTTGAAACAAACGTTTTGTCAAGGCATTTTCTCTCCCGGGCTGACACGAAAATGCTTTAAATGTCACCATCATTTAGATTAGAAGCCCTGTTTTCATTTTATTGTTAATGCAGCACTCCTAATAATAGCCCGGTATTAACCAGGGCATTGTTATTTGCTTGCTAAAATGAGTAACTGCAACAAAATGCTATAAACTTAGCAGGTCATGTCACAACAAGAGTTGCAAAACCATTAATCTAAATGGCATAACTAAAACTCAGCAATTTCTCTCTCATTTACTCTTGTGCTGCCATCAGAGATGTATTTTACCAACAAAGCTCTAATGCCTGCTAAGTATCTTAGAAGTCAGAATGCAGACAAACATTTCCCCCCTCTTTCTCTAACTTTAACTCTTAGACTACATACAGTATGTATCTATAATCCTTTCACCAGAGTGGTGTACATTTCCCAAATGAATTACAGATGTTTGATCGTAGGTGCAGTATTCAACACAACCTGCAGAAAATGATCAAATGCAGTTTATCAGCCATGTATTATGGTCTGACACATTCCTTGTTTTGCAGTCCTAGGATTTCACTAACCTTCTCCTTGAGCATTCACCCTAATTTGCTTGCACAAAGTTTATGCAGATCTTAGATTATGCTGGGTCTTTACTGAGCCTTCATTCTGATTTTAACAGGGAGGATATACAAAGAGAATTCCTTCTGATTTCCTTTACACCAAATCTTGCACAAATGTTGGTTCAATCATATGCAAAAGCACAACACACAAAACAGAAAGCAGCTCAGTTATCTGCTTACTGCCTACTTATTAAAACAAGTGGTTTCTGCTAGAGGACACACCTGAGTCTTTTATATTCAATAATCTCACTGCATGGACTTTGCAATGGCACTTGATTGTAGTTGTCGCCATGGCTATCTCCTTTGCTAACTCATGGTCGACTTTAGTGTTTAGGTATATCTCCTGCAGCTTTTCCTTAATTTTCTCTAATCTCCTTCCACACAACACACGGTGTTAATAGGAGCAATGGTTGTGTGCTTCCATATTGTAATGTCCACACTGTTAGCTATTGTTCTAATTAAGAGTAGGAACAGCAACCAATAAGACACATGTACTGAATTGTAGGCCAGGGTGTGCCATTTTAAAAAAAGATGCTTAGCCATGGTAGCAAATTTCCCCAGTGTCACTGATCATCCCTGCAAGATAGAAGAGCCAATAGCACAACTGCATTCCAGAGGTTTTAAAAGCATTGTAAGCAGTGATTTGGTTTCCAGAGAAACTTAAATGAAATGAACATTTCCTGTATGCTTTCCTTCTGCAACCACATGCACCTACCCACTAAAAAGCCTGTTTACAAATGATCTGATTTAGTATTTTAATGGGGCACTGTTGATGGAGGGATGAGTTGCCCCAAATCGGGTTCCACCCGATTTGGAGCAACTCTTCTTCCAGTAGCCTTTTGTATCTTGTCCCACACTGTTCAGGAGGTCCCCTGACCCTTTGTCGAGGCACAGGTGATTGCAGTGGGAGAGACAGAAAGCTTTCTGTGAACTTCCTTAAGTTAGTATTTTGATATTGCACTTTGGGATAGAGTTGAATGATGGAGTGTCTCAACAATGGACGTACTACACTGAGGAAAGATTCTGACTTCTGCAAAACAAGCATCAATGTGTATTTTATAGGGGAGGGGAGGGAAACATACAGTCCCCAAAAAGAGAGACTGTAGTTTTGAACTAAAATGTTGTACTTTGTTCATAATTTCCAGTGATTTACATATCTTAATCTAATAGCTCATCTAATTTTAACTCCCTTTTGCAACTAAATTGCAAAAAAAGATTTGTAATCTTCAAATTACATTTAAAAAATATACAATACTGATATATTTTCCTTTCAGTGGTGTTCTACTTTTAGCTTTCTCCCTCTTCTTTTCACCAGTTTGGGATTGCAAAGGTCACACAATGCACAACCTAAAATGTTGAGCTTCCCTACGCATCTGAAGTGTGACTAATTAGCACTTGGCGAAAGAAATTGAGAAACAGTTCAGTTTTTATAGTGCTTCTTTATCCCACGCAACCAGCCCATTCTGGCAAGAATAACATGATTCTGTGGTAGTTCTGAGCTTATATTAATCTCACTATAACCTTGATGTATACAGACAAAATTAAAAACTGGAGTTTACTAAAAATACACAGAGAACAGCAGGGGAGAGAGTGGAAAGAGCAACAACCCCACACTTAGCAAGGTTTAAACCAATCCCCCTCATAACATCATAATTTACAAATTAAAATCTTAAAACCACTCGGCTGCAGTCTCATACAGCTCACTAATACGACACATTCTCTCTACACAAACACACTCTAGAGCTCCTCCACAAGAGGGGTTATTCTGGGTCAACCAGAATCCTTCTTCCATCAGTCCTTCCCTCCTGACCCCTGGAGGGATTTTCTTTTCTCAGAGCACTCAAGGATTCCTCAGAATTTATCAAGATGCTTATCACTTGTGTTTGTTAGTTAGTTAGTTAGTTAGTTAAATAAATAAATAAATAGTGAAATATTTATACTCCCCTCCTCATTCTCAAAGAATTATCAAGAGCAACTAGCAATTAAAAGCAATAATCCATATTAAAAATATATATCAAGCTTGTTTCTTTGAAACCTGGACCTTCTTGGCAGCCGCCCACACAGACACATTTCTCTTTTGCCTCATTCTTTTACACAGGGCCCCTCCTCTCTCCTCGTCAGTATTGTTACCTCAGTCACACCAAAACACTGCCTTCCCCTCAACTTTTCACCAGTCATTTCTCTTGGTTGCCTGGAGACTACTGGCTGGTTGCCATCACTTGTCCCATTATTTATACTGCACATTCTCTAACTTCACTGAACCTTAAATCCAAACACTCTGATTTAGCCAACGTGTCAAGCATATTACCCCGTTTAAACAGCCAAGGTGTTATCTTCCTGTGGAGCAGGCTGTCAGTTACAAATCAGAGATCCAAATGGATTTTCATTTGTGCTTTTATTATACACTCATTTCCATAGTTACATTAAAATAACGTAATAGAAACTTTCATCCACAAATAAGAGAGCTGAAGAGACACAACCTCACCTTCCTAGTTCTTCAAAATAGAAGGGAGCCTTATCTCATGTTTGACTTCCAAATAACTCCAGTCTTTGACCTCCGTTGTTTCTGTAAGCAATTACTGTATTTTTTGCTCTATAAGACTCACTTTTTCCCTCCTAAAAAGTAAGGGGAAATGTGTGTGCGTCTTATGGAGTGAATGCAGGCTGCGCAGCTATCCCAGAAGCCAGAACAGCAAGAGGGATTGCTGCTTTCACTGCGCAGCGATCCCTCTTGCTGTTCTGGCTTCTGAGATTCAGAATAATTTTTTTCTTGTTTTCCTCCTCCAAAAACTAGGTGCGTCTTGTGGTCTGGTGCGTCTTATAGAGCGAAAAATACGGTAAATCTTGTACTGCCAATAAATAAGGCAGTTTTAGTGGAGTGAGCTAGCCACATACTATTAGAAACTAGCTCAAGGTCTCCTGCTAATTTCAAATATATCTCTTTCTGAAATATTCCACTTCTGAAGAAACTTTCAGTTCTTTGGTTTGTTAGACCGGCAGCACTTAAATGAGCAACTTTTATTACTAGCTAAAGCAATAAATTTCAGATTTTTCAACCTAAGCTCCAGCTGGCACCAAGTTAAATGTGAATATAGAGTTTTAACACAGATGAGCTTCATTAACTTAAACTTAAGCGTTGGAGCTTTTTAGTGCCATAAAATGTATTGCCATAGCAAAGGCAAACTAGAACAATCTGTGATGCTATATATAATATGTTGAGTCATAAGCATTATTTACTGGGGTTTGCTGTTCAGGATAGAAAGGAATCCCACTGGCATTGTTAAGTAATATGATCTGCAAAAGACAGCACTTAATGGCCAAAAATTCATTCCTTGTTCAATGGCATATATACTTAAGTGTTTGTAACAGCTACAGAAATTAAGGTTACTGAAGTACAAAATGGCTTGCTTAGTGTTATTGCACTTCACTCCGCTCTTCATCACCACAGCATAGACAAGAACCCACTTCTCCATCTTCTTACCTAATGAGTATTTTCCAGACAGAGAAGGGAGTAGGGGGCCATTAGTTTGTTTCAGTTTATTAGTCTGTGAAAAATACATAATTTTTTTCAAAAGAACAAATATATTACATCAAATAAATAGCTACTTGGTTCAGATTAATGACTATTTGCAGTTATGTGCCCAATTTTTTCATAAACTGTAAAAATGAAACTTGGCACAACAGGAAAGCATAGGGGAAATCTAAAACAGCTTGGGCCCATCACATCAAATTTGGCAATGCCCTGCCAAATAGAGAGACAGTATCTTCAGTGGCATCCAAATTGGAGTAGTTTGGATCAGTCATGCCCAAATTAGGGCACAGTCATACCAAAGTCACATTTCAGTATACCATCTTGACTGAAAATGTTGGCCACCTTTGTGCCAAGTTTGGCAATGGTTATCCTGAGAGGCATCCAAACTTACACAGAACAGATAAAGATGGATAAGTCACTTTCCAAAATATATAGTAGCTTAATTAGTCAGAAAAATGTCCATAGAATGATTTAAAGGGGGAGTACTGGAATGGCTTTTTGTCAGCCCAAAGGCCACAATAAAGGTGTGTCATGGACTGGTTGGAAACAGAGGAATGGTGGGAGGAACCAGCTGGGAATCAACCAAGGGAAGAAGGCTTAGAGCCTGGGGAGTGGTGGTGGGACAACAAGGAGTGGTCAACAAGGAGAAGACTGGGAAGAGGTGTTGGAAGCTGAAGGTATAACAGGGCTTAGTGAGCTGGGAGAGTCTGTGGCAGAGAGAGGTCCAGAATCAGAGGCAGAAGCTGAAGCAGGTGAATGGGAGGGAGACCAAGAGGCAGAGATGAGTCAGGCTGGTGAAGAGTCAACGGTGTCTCCCCCTCCTCCTGTGACAAGCTCCACTCCCCACTGGTTTCCCAGAACCAGAAGAGGCATGAAGCAGGAGGAGCAAAGACAGGCATGCAGACAGTCTCCAATTGCTTGGGGGGAAATTCTGGATAGGAGACATAAGACGGCTGTGGGGAGGTGGGGTCCTTTAGTCTTGTCAACTGATCCATGGGGAAGACCTATTGGGGATTAGTACCTGTCATAGCTGTCAACGTTTCCCTTTTTTAAAGGGAAATTCCCTTATTCTGGATAGGATTCCTCGCAAGAAAAGGGAAAAGTTGACAGCTATGGTACCTGTGCTCATTAGGCCTGACACTCTGCTAGGTCTGTGCAGATTCTGTTCTTGCTCATAAGGAGTTAACTCTAATGTGCAGGGTGTGATTTACTGCTGGCTCGCTCCTATCAGACAGCTACTCCTCCAAGTGCTGCGTGCCTAAGGTAGGCATACTGGCACATCACGTATACACAGACCACACACACTGATACACAAAGACAGACACAAATACACTCAGCAGATCACACTCAGGCAGTCAGACAAAACCGGCTGTGTGTGTATGTGTCTTGTTTCAAGCATTTCTGTTCCCCTCAGTGGTACTAGGGAATAAGGCATTCCTCTGACCTCAGTGCTGTAATGGGGAGTAAAAACAAAGGGATTTAAAGTTCTTCTTACCTTGCAAGGTAGTTTCTTCTCTTTCTGATGCAAGAAGATCTTAGAACTCAGGAGCTAAGACAGCGTAGGTCAAATCAGACTACATAGGCTTCAGTTGGCTCTAGCTCCCTGAAAAGACAACATCTCAGGTAGCTGCCTTAGCAGGGTCCTCTAGAGCTGTCCAAGATCTTTTATACTCCCTGTTTGACCGGGACTCTTGACTTAATGCTTTCTGCTTCCTCCATGAGCCCACAGAAGAGTTGGGTTTAAGTACAAGTGAAGGGGCAACACGTAATTATCTACATCACCTGATACAACAGATATTAACTGGGGAGAAAACACTTGCACAACCAAACTTTACATCATTAAAAAAACACAACCCAGTCAAATCTGATACAGTGGTACCTCGGGTTAAGTACTTAATTCGTTCCGGATGTCCGTTCTTAATCTGAAACTGTTCTTAACCTGAAGACCACTTTAGCTAATGGGGCCTCCTGCTGCAACCGCACTGCTGGAGCCCGATTTCTGTTCTTATCCTGAAGGGAAGTTCTTAACCTGAAGCACTATTTCTGGGTTAGCAGAGTGTGTAACCTGAAGCGTATGTAACCTGAAGTACCACTGTACTGAGAGCTGTTCTGAATTTCTTTTTTGGAGTGACTTTGGACGTTTGCAAGACCGTCAAAAACAAACTGTAGCATTTTTACCTAAGCTCACATCTCACCCCTTTTTTAACATCCTAAGTGTCAGAATCTTAAAAACTATTGCAGGTTTTCATTTCACATTCACAGTAAGAAGTCACGTTACCGGTTTACTTCCGTCGACTCTACAGCTTGTGAATGAGCAGAACCCCAGGGTCACTAGAAAAGCGGTGACTTTTGCCACCTCTAGAACACCTGAGAACCACAGAGTGGGACCAAGAGATGAGCAGTTACAAGTTCAGCATTCAATCATGATTATTGGTTGTGGAAAGCTCCCCTCAGGTAGGCATACCTAGCGCCAGGGACCTTTCCCTTTGGCCCCAGTTCAGTTGGCAACTTTAAGATGGTAATGTTCCTTGTTTATCTTGGTAGTAATATAGATGGGATTCCTGAGCATCCTCAGACTAGGGAGCATACAAGGGACAGAAATAGCATAATAAAACAGAGGAATACAATTATACATAGTGGGGACAATAATTTAGCAAGAATACTATCATTCTATCATACTATCATTCTCACAGCTGAAAGGAGGAGGTTTCTGCAATAGTAGGTCTGAGTACATGTATAAAGGTGGAGTTGCACACAGGTTTGCTTTTATTGGTCTCTACAATCAATATTTTGGATCTGTATACTGTGAATATTGAGGAATACTCAAAACCACTTCAACATGAAGCAGTTGCTTTTTAAGACACACCACCATCCTCAGGAAGGGTAAAAGTGGTGAACATTTCCCTTGCACATTTAAGGATAACTATAACAACAAACTGTGATCTTAGAACTGTGGAACAACCCCAGTGCTCAGAAGTTAGGACTTTGCCTACTATTAGAATGAAATTAATTATGGAATTGATGGAAGGGATGGCAATGAGATAAAAATGTCCTAGGAAAATAACTGCAAGGAGTGGCTCTCTCTCTCTCTTGAGTGAATGGCACCAAAGAGAAAGTAGACTAAATGGCAGTTATTACGGTGCCAGTACATCATTTGAATGGCTACAGCCAAAAAAGAATGAAACACAAGCCTTTTAAGTGAAATGAGAAGCCAGAAAACTCTTAATCAATGGACTCATTATTTCCTGCTGGCCTTGGTCCAGTTCTAGCTATACATAGTTGCATAATACTACGTGGAAAGGAAATAGCTGGGCTGCAAACCTCTAGTGGAAGAATTGCAGAACAAGCTATAACACTGGGGCTAGATAAGGTACAGATGGAACAATTAAACACATACAGAAATTAATTGTGACCACAATGCAACTATGTGATAGTGATCCTTATAGTCAAGTAAATCTACCCTTCTCTGCAGATGCATTAGTAGTATCTTTTGTACTCTTAAATGAACTGAAAAAGGAAACAGCAGCCTAAAGCAGACTTAACAGTATCAGTAAACAAGTATTCTTGTATCAGTAAACAACTTTGCTATCAGTAGCAAAATGGTGATGGAGATAGCTTATTTATTATTTACTGCTTTTAGGAAGAAAAAAAGACTAAATTTTACAAGCATGGTTTTCTTATAGGAGAAAATCTCAGCTTGAGCATCCTAGAAAGCAATATTGTTAAAACTCAGCAAAGGTATTAAAATGGGATCATGTTACTCTGTCTTCTGTAATAAAAGCAGCTGCCTCAAGCCAGTGGGAAATATCCAGGCAAAGGACTAATGTATACTTGGATCACAATGTTATCAAGCCCCCACTAAACTGCCGATTGTATCTGTTTACAACAATGTACAATTAGAGTTTGATCAGGGCCAATCTGAACAAATGTTGGGGCTTGCATCTTCTACCACAGCCCAAGGCCTGCTGTTGAATCTCTGCCTTAGTCATCCATATACAGAATGAGAATAAGAGTGAACTACAGAGTTGTGAAGGTAAGTAAAAAGTGTATATATGTGGATGCAAACGTTTGAAGTAGTACCACCATATTACTTTCAAATACAGTGGTACCTCGGGTTAAGTACTTAATTCGTTCCGGAGGTCCGTTCTTAACCTGAAGCACTACTTTAGCTAATGGGGCCTCCTGCTGCCGCCGCGCTGCCGGAGCCCGATTTCTGTTCTTATCCTGAAGCACTATTTCTGGGTTAGCGGAGTCTGTAACCTGAAGCGTATGTAACCTGAAGCGTATGTAACCCGAGGTACCACTGTACATTAAATTATGGCTGTATGCCTGCTAATACTCCGAACCACAGAGATCACAAAGAGACAGAAAAGATCAAACATGCAATGAATCCTATCTTCCACTACAGCTGCACACACTGCACTAGTAAATGTACTATTTGCAATGACAGACCAGGAGCAGCACCAATGCAGACCCAGCCTCTCAGCAGCAGCATTTCTGCCACATACTGGGACAGTGATGAGGTTCACCAGCAGAGTCAATCTGGCATTCCCACAGGTACACCTACACTGCACTGCCCTTGCTACCATCCTGCTCTGGCATACAGCCACAATGCTGCTGCTGGGAGGCCAGGTTCCCTGTCAGCAGCTGCTGCTACAAACAATGTTCACAGTGCAGTACTAAGTTGTTGAGCATCAGCCAATAATGGGTTGTATCTATCTAGGTCATACTCAGAGCTGACCCACTGAAATCAATGAACTTAATAGTTAGCTGTGACTAACCGGAGTCCAATGATGTCTACTTCTGATTATGTCTTAGTTGAACACAACCTCAGAGGTTCAAGAGATTTCTCGTGTGCAGAACACAGCAGTATGAAAAAATTAAGTCCCAGAAATTAAACCTAAAAGTGGAAGAGGGGAATGGAGAATCCACAAGCACGTTCATGTACAGCCTGCTGCTTCTAGCAGACACCCCCCCACCCTTAAGTATCATCTTAGGGTTAAGTCTAAGTTGCCTACACTTAGCATGAGAATTGTGGTGCATTACTTCCCAAGAAGCCAACAATGGAAAAAATGCACTCTTAGAACCATTCATTTAATGCACATACAAGGAGCCATATATTTTTGTGAATCAATATGCATAAGTACGCATAGCCATCACAACTGGTAATAGATAATGGTGCATTCCTATGCACACTAATTCAAGAGTAACTCCTTCTGAACTCAGTGCGATTCACTTCTGAGGAAATATGCATGAGATTGGGTTATTAGTGCAACAGGAAAATGAACAAGCAGCAATGTCTATTAAAAAGACATCTCTTGTAAAAATAAAAAATAAAATAAAAAGTGCAGCTAACAATTGTAGATTAGTCCACAAAATTAGAAACAAATACTATAGAACAATTCACTGCTCGACATTTTGCAAATGTTTGAAGACACAGAAAAACAAAAGTTTCAACAGAGCCATTCAAAAACAACAGAGTTGAAGGTATATAAAAGCTGAGTGGGGTGTTTGCAATGTTAAGTATAAGCAACAAACTGTGACCTTGCTTACTAGAAACTATATATATTCCTCAGCACTTTGAAAAAAGCAAAACATTGCTTTCTCTCTGCATCTATTAGAAGTTTGCTCAATTTATTAACACCAGATGCAATACCACAATGCTAAAAAATAAACATGCACTAGATATACAACAAATTTATAATTTCAGAAAATCTGTTCCTTACAGTTAACGAATACATGAGACCTTGGGTAAAATCCAGTGCTGCCATTTTACTCATGAAATCACTTTTGATCCACAGGAGGCATCTGCCGATGTAAGAAAGGGCGGGGATTCCCTTTCCTGCTGCACCCTCCTGTATGCCCCCTCCCCCAAGAAAAATGTTTCAGAGGGTTGAGACGCTGCACAGAACAGCATAGAAGGTGGTGGTGGGCTGCAACAGGGAGGGGGATTATCCCTCCTCCTATTGCATCAATGGATGCTTCCACTGGATCTATGTGAGCAGCACAGCGCTACTGAATTTCACCCCTTTTCTTCACCTTTAAGTGCATTACCATGTGAAACAGGTAAAAAAGAATGAAGAATATTGATCTCAATGCTGTTCAGCACCAATAAAAATTCAATAGACCTTTAACATTCCTGTATATTAAAAACATTTATCAGTATCACTAAAGTTTATCATTTTGTTCTGTTTCAAGATGCAACTGATTTCTATTTACAGCAGTTTGTTATCAATAAAACTTAATATTTAAAAATCTATATTCATAAAAGTATTGCAGAAATTTATAACCTTTGCTTTTTAAAAATGTACATACAAGGAAGTCCCGTGTAAAAGGTTCACTGAAGAACTGAACCGACAGAAGAACAATTTTATTAAACTTTGCAAAACTCCATTTGAAGGCAGCTCACATTTCAACATTCAAAAATCCTTAATTGCTGCTTGCTTATGAAAACTAAAGTTCCAGTAGTAAAGGTGAAAATGTAAACCATCATGCTATTGAGATCAGTAGAAAATGTAGTTTCTACAGGCATAGCATGTTCAGTAATGATTCTGTAGAAAACAGTTAGAATGCAGTGATATAACAAACAGGCGACTCAAGAGTGGTCTTGAACAGACCTACAGTTATTGTAGCTATTTTAGCAGCCAACAGTTGCTTTTTCCAGTTCAGCTTTCTCCAATCCCAAACAGGACAACCAAATTTAATACCTTCTTAGACTTGTTAAAATTTGGACTTTGTTTGGCATCCAAAGACTCCTAAAAACATTGACCTTTTGCAGTCTAAGAACCGGTAAATCCACCAACTTTACATACTGTGCTTAAATCTCAGTTCTGAAATAATTAGGTACCCAAAATAAGAAAAATAGAAAAAAGTAGAAATGAACATTAAAAAAAAATATTGCACAGCCACATTACCTAGAAAGTAAAGTTGATGTTAAAAAAGCTCCTCACATGGACGATATAAATTACCTTCCATATAAAAAAGTATAAATATCTCTTAAAATGCAGCAGCAGCTACAGTTTAATATCACACATTATTTGATTCATCTGTTAATGAGGTAATAGCCAAGTCTGTGACAATGTGTTTATTCCTACTGGAAATATTTTAGGGCAGCAACAAGAAAAAACTTTTCTAAAAATATGTCCGAGTCCAGAACAGCAATGTGTGCAGCTCTTCCAATGAGGGAATCGGCTGTGTTTGGCAATGCACAATGCACATTATAACGAACCAAATTGCATTCCTTGTTTTGAAGAACAGGCAGAAGCAGATTCTGGATCATTTCAGCATATATTGGTCCTGTATATTTAAAAATAAAAAGTTGCATTATTGATTTATTCTGCTGAAACCTTCATATTCTTGCTTCCTATCAAACAACCCTCAGAATGTCTAACAGCAGTAATAAAAAAACTTCAGCGTAAAACAATCCATGAACACAAAACCTCAGCCACCCAGAGCAAACCCTCCTCCCAGCATATCAACAGGTGTTTTTTTAGTATTTCAAAACTGTAAACCACCTTGTCTGCCTTGTAAAAGCCAGTATATGCATGCAACAAATGAACAAAAAAAATCCAGTGAGTTTAGCCCAAAGGCATGATTAAAAAGCCAAGTTTTGGCTATCTTACACAATTGTGAGCAACAGATGGGCCAACTGGCCCTTTAGGGAGGGCATTCCACAGAGCAGCCTTTACTCGAATCCAGTCTCCTGCAGATGTTTTTGGACTTCCCATCATCCCTGGACACTGGTCAAGCTGGCTGATGATGATGGGACTTGCGTCCAAAACATTTGGCAGGGACCAGCTGGGAAAGGATGCCACAGTTAAAAAAACGTCATGTGCCTACACCTGACATACTTCAGTATTACATTTCTACACCACTTTTATCTTCCAAAGATCTCAAGGTGGTATACATGGTTCTCTCTCTCTCCCCCCCTCCCCCGTTTCATCCACACAACAATCCTGTGAGGTAGGGTAGACTAAGAGATGGTGACTGGCCCGAGGTCACCCAGTAAATTTCATGGCTGAATGGGGATTCAAACCCTGCTCTCCCAGGTCCTAGTCCAACACTCTAACCATTATGCCACAATGGCTTATACAGTGGTACCTCGGGTTACAGACGCTTCAGGTTACAGACGCTTCAGGTTACAGACTCCGCTAACCCAGAAATAGTACCTCGGGTTAAGAACTTTGCTTCAGGATGAGAACAGAAATCATGCAGCAATGGTGTGGCAGCAGCGGGAGGCCCTATTAGCTAAAGTGGTGTTTCAGGTTACGAACAGTTTCAGGTTAAGAACAGACCTCCAGAACAAATTAAGTTCTTAACCCGAGGTACCACTGTATAATGGAAAGACAAGCAGCAGGGCTTTTAAGCTGAACAAACCACGCAAACTGAGTCATGGAGGAATATTCTCTTCAATGTTGTCTAAGGAATAAATGCCAAATTGCTTGACAGATGTCTATGTACTGGCCATTACCTGTCTGTTTATCCTTCAAAGCTGTTTTACACATCTCAATACGAGCAGAATGATAAGGGACATAACGATCTTGTAGAGATCCTACTAATACTATGTTTTTGAAATACTGCAGACCTGGGGGAAGACAAAAAAAAAAAAAAAAGGTAAATCTAAAGCAATATACAGTATAACTAACACATACAGTTTTCATTCCAAAATGTAGGTAAAGTAGCACTGAGCTTCCTGGGGGTACAACATAAAACAGGTGTTGCATGTAAACGAACTTTCTTCTACTTGAGATTCCAAGCTTTCTATCAGTGCCATAAATTACTGCATTAAAAGGACTGGTATCACACCTCATTATTAGAAGACATAGGCAAACTTTAGAACACCTGCTTTAATTGAAAATCAGTGATTGCATAGGTACAAGAAAAAAGCATTTTTATGGTCATGACTATCCAAGTTGTTTCAAGTTATCACACTAATGTATAATTCAAAGTACATTACTAATTAAAAGCAACAAAATATTCTTAAAGGTTTCGATATTGCTTACCTGCCTTTTTACTAAGTTTGTACAAGAAAGTTTGCCGGGGGTCTGAATGATCTCGACAGGTCAACTGCAATAAAGACCCTGACTTTTTCCACTTCTGCATAAACCAGAGACCTGTATATTTATACACAGTACATGTGAGTATATACAGCAGAATCATAACAATATTTACTCAAATACTTAATGTGATATGTTACTGGTAACCTAGCCCCCAATTTATGTTCATTCCATACATCAACACAAGGATGTTCTATGCATTTCACAATTCACATCCTTTTAATGTGTTATCAGTGTACACAGCAGTCCACTGGAAGAATTAGCTGAAAGGTGTTAAAGTAATTTTATAAACAGAAACATACATACAAAAATTCCTGCATTGGACCTGCAGGATTATTTTGGTTCCCTTATATATCTCAAAATATTCAGTTTGTTGACCTTAGGGTTGTTTATTGTTCAACACTTCTAAAAATATTTTATAATATTTATAATGTGAGGCATATCTATAAGAGAATTTACTATGCAGGGTTTAAAATGGAAAATGCAAATGTTCACACTTCTGATCATTTGGAGAAAGGAGTGTGTGTGTGTGTGTGTATATATATATATATATATATATATGCACAACCCTTCTCATATTCATGAGAAGACCTGTTTTAAGAAATATAAAGAAGGGAAGGCCATCTATCATTGTTTAATCCTGGCTGCTCTATCTAGATACAGATTCTCTACCCATGTACGCTGAACAGTCTTGCTTATGTAGAGTTGGCATTTCAATTACAGAAAGGAAATTTTGATTGGCATGTCAGAACACTAATTTATTAACATTTCATTTTTGGACTGAAATAGTTCTCTGGGCTAAAGAACTCCATTTAAGAACTTTAATTTCTGAAATTAACAATGCCTGCTTATCTAGTAAGATTCTTGGTCTTATACCCTGTAGATCACTATTGAACGCCAACCGCTAAATTTATACCAAGAGCTTAAATATAAAACTTCTTTGAAAATTATCTGGCAAGCTCTTTTTTAAAATCCCAAACATCCAGGTGTTTGTAGAAGATGCATTTCACCCTGTCTTCCCCATTCATTTCCATGAGAGAGAGAGGCAAGCATAACATATGTATTCACACAAACATCCATTGAACTTTCAACATGAAACAAATTTACTATTTTACCTGTATTAACAAGAGCACTGCTGTTGTAGAGTGTACCAAGATGTGGTCCAGACAGAGACAGGAAGGTGTAAAGTTTGCTGAGGTAAAATCTAAACCTAGGTCTTGTGAGCACTGAACGGATTATTAGGTTACCCAACGAATGCCCAATAAAACTGTAGAAGACAGGAAGTGGGGGGGGGGGAGAGGGTGATTTATTTATTTTTTAAGTTTGCAAATGAAAACTAGTGCAAACAATGACCTATAAACAGCAACAAATAATACACATTTCCTGCAGATGCCTCTAAATCGGTGGTAAGGAGAATCCAGCCTGCAGGCCTTATTAAGCCCATCTCCCCTTTGGGTTCTCAAGGCCATTTTGGCTAAGCCATGGCCCCTGCCAATCACCTGACATCATGTGAAGGCAGGTAAAATTACAGATGCAAACAGCACTGAAATCTGGCCGCATTCCTTTGTAGCTGCAATACAGAGGAATCTTAAGATGAAAAGTTAACATGGGTCGCCATAAACTTTATTATATCTCATGAATATATAAATACACACACACACACACTAATAACATAAGACAGCAAAAACACATACATATAATAAATACTTGCATTATAATTGCTATACTTAATATTTTACCGCATAGAAAAACTATTATATTCATCCACATTTATGCTATACTTATTTGTCATAAATTCAGTAAGAGGATTCAGTTTATCCTGAATTTATCTTTCTTGTCTTCCTTCTCTCAATCTGATCAATTCCACTAGCTTGTTCATTGTGGTTACCTTCCCAGTTTTTGTAAACCATTTTTTCACTGCTGGTAGTGTGACCTATTTTTCAATTTCTGTGCAACAACCATTCGACCAGGCTACTATTACTATCTTTGTGGTTTATTTGTGGATCTAAATACCTTAACAGAATTATTAGGGGGTCCAATGACAAAGCGTAAAATGTTATTAATGATACTATCTTTATAACCTCTCTCCAGAAGATTTTAATTATTCAACAGGTCCACCAGATATGTTCCGTATCTGCCTTTAAGCATTTGTGTCTCAAACACTTTTGGTCACTGAAATTTTTACTCATTCCGTGTGGAGTCATATACCATTGATATAGCAATTTGTAATGATTTCCTTGGATGTTAACACAAACAGACTGTGTTGGTTCCTAAGCAAAATGTTTTCCTTATTTTTGTTCAGAATTTCATCTATTATTGTTACCCATTCCCCCATAAATTTGTACCCAGATTTCAAAGTACTCAGAACCCTTTTCAGCTTTCCCTTGTTGTGATTTCTCCGCTGAAAACTTGAGAGTTAATACAGTGAGGTTAGGAAATAATGTAATTTGCCTCTATCGATCTAAGAAGTAAACGCCTGTACTGTACTATTATTAGCTATCAGGGCTAATAGCCACTTGCAGATGGGACATAAAACAATGATTTTGACATGTACCCTCACATTTTAAGCAAGGGTGCTCTTGTTTAGGGTCCCAGCCATACCTTTGCTCATGATTTCCATTCCATGCCCAGACCTCAGTTTTTGGTTTATTTTCTGATACTTAATATTACATGATGATGGCTGAGCGTGTTCTCATTTTGTTGTTGTTTTTCCTCCTCTTAATTTTTTTATTTTAAATATTTTGCACTTCTGCAAACCTCTTGATTCCCTCAAGCATGTTGATACCTCTCTTTTACGGCCTAGGACCCTCGTACCTACGGGACCGCCTCTCCTGGTATGCCCACAGAGAAACTTACGGTCTTCAAATAAAAACATCTTGAAGGTCCCAGGCCACAGAGAAGTTAGGCTGGCCTCAACTAGAGCCAGGGCTTTTTCGGCTGTGGCTCCGATCTGGTGGAACACTCTGTCACAAGAGACCAGGGCCCTGCGGGACTTGACATCTTTCCACAGAGCCTGCAAGACAGAGCTGTTCCACCAGGCCTTTGGCCAGGGCACAGCCTGACTCCCTCCCTCGGCAATCTTCGCGGAGCTCTGGCCCAATGGCTGCCAGTGGCTTGAATTAATTAATTTTATAATGAATGATTTTAGAGTGTTGTTTATGCTGTACTTTTGTACTGTTTTGTTGTTGTTGGCCGCCCTGAGCCCGGCTTCGGCTGGGGAGGGCGGGATATAAATAAAAATTATTATTATTATTATTATTATTATTATTATTATTATTATTATTATATTTCTCAGTGGCCCCATTTTGGCTCCATTTCTGTCTGGACTCACCACTTGAATTTGATATTAAAGAGAGTGAGAGACCTATTTTCAAAGAATTTCTCTCAATTCTTTTTTTTTAAAAAAGATTAGACGCCTATTTCATGCGATAGTGAAATTCAGTATTTTGAGGTGCAATTCTGTCTCCTGAACCCACTATCAAAAAACTTCATTAAGTGACTTCATTGGTCGAAGGACCAGGACATTTCCCTCAAATTTCCATCACCTCTTGTAACAACAGAACTCTACTACATATCTCACTTAATCCTAAACCCCTTGACAAAGATTGAAGTACAATAAGCTTTTCCTTTGAAGGATAGGTGCTCCAATACTTCTAATTATTTTAGTTTCCCCTTTTCAGCAGTATTATCCTTTTTGACATGTGACTAGAACTCTCTCAGTATGGCATCACCATAAATTTATATAATGGCATTATGGTATTATATGGCCCGGGTTTCACTGACTCACTTCAGTACTTATTTTAGGACGTTGCCATCTAAATCTCCCAGAGCTGCTGCAGCTAGTTTCCTGCTTTTGGTGCATTTTAAAACAATGGCTCAGATCCTGAGTTGCCTTTCTGCACTGGAGCAGATTTTTTCAGTTAGAGTTCTGCTCATGGAAACGAGCAATCGCAGCTTTCCAATTTATAAGAGAGAGATGTGCATGAATGTAACAGTATATGTTCTGATTCTTAAATTTATGTACAAAAAACTGTAATACGTGAATCAAGTGTGAGGAGATATAGCTTAGTAGTTTCTTCAAAATGTGTGCTTTACTTAAAACCCAAGATCATGGATACAAGTTGCAGCTGGCTTTTCCGGAAAAACTAATAAAACACAAAATGGATCAATTACCTGATTTTTGAAATTGTTAGGCTGTAAATTTGAATGTATTGTATTATTTCATCCAGAAGGCGATCTGTCATTGAATCAAAATCAGCAAATGTATCATTCTGTGGGGGGAAAGTTCAGTGTTCTAAATGAAGTCATTTTGCGATAAAACAAATTCTTAGTCATTTGCTCTAACATCACAGATAAGAACTATCAAAGATAATAAAGAGTAATCCCATGAAAGATTTTTTTTTTTGGAGGGGGAGCTACTTTTTGTACAGAGGATAGTTTTCTCACAGAGGATAGTTTGCTTTAAATGTCTCAAAACAGCCACGTTTCATATACAAAGGTAAAACTATACTATACTATTTCCTTAAGAGGCTCTGTTTCCAAGACTAAGGCAAAATATCTTAGAAGTATGACTATGTGCAACAGCAAAGTAAGCTTTATAAAATAAAATTCCAAATTCTACAGCAGGCTTCCTCAACCTCGGCCCTCCAGATGTTCTTGACCTACTACTCCCATGATCCCTAGCTAGCAGGACCAGTGGTCAGGGATGATGGGAACTGTAGTCTCAAAACATCTGGAGGGCCGAGGTTGAGGAAGCCTGTTCTACAGCTTTTAACAGCAAAACCACTCAAGCACAATGAAATTTTCACTTATTAGCATACAGTGAGAGAACTCTAGCAGAACACCACAGAATGTTCTGTGAAGAGTAAAAACAGAGTTATTTCTATGGTACAATCTTATGCATGCCTACTCATAAGTAAGTCCCACTGAGTTAATTGAGATGGACTCAAAGGTACAGGATTGTAGCGGCAGCTGCAAGGTTAACTTTGCAACCTACGAATAGATTAGTAATTAGATATAAATCAGTCTATATGAACTAACCATAGGGTGTTGCATTAGAAATAATAACAATAAATCATTTCAGCACTTGCAAATACCTGATTTCTCTCAGACATCAGAAAATCTATACGGCTTCCAGGAAGGCCAAGTTCAATGTAAGTCTTTACTAGTCTTAAGTCTGCACTATTACCTAAAATAAAGAAGTGAAGATCAGGTGTTTGAAATGCCTACTTTCAAAAAATGTTAAGTTAAAATGCTTATGCGTAACATTGTACAAGTGCCAATTGTATTCTTTTGGTTTGAGACTTGCACTAAAATCAAAGATCTGCTAACTGCAATATAAACATTGTTTTTGCTTCCAAATATAGAATATAGTGGGAAGCAGGTTTCATGGGTTATATTAGAATAATGGCTCAACTGATTACTTTCAATCTTGGCAGTGTGAGGATGGTCTGTGCCAAATTTGGGTTAAAAAGGGTAAGAAATTGCTTGTTTTGAATGAGTTAAAAGTTAAAAGTGGAGAGATTCCACCATGTTAACAAGTTCTGTGCATTTTTCTTCCATTGACTGTACTGGGTTGTTTTTCCAGAAAGATTCTGCCATTTGTACTGAATGTTTCAGGAAATCTGCTGCTTGTTTTAGGTTAACAGGAATGTCTAGTACAGTGGCACCTTGGGTTTATGAACTTAATCTGTTCCGGAAGTCCCTTCTTAAACCAAAGCATTCTTAAACCAAGGCATGCTTTCCCATAGCAGCGGGGGACTCAATTTACACTCAAAAGGAAGTGCAACATGTTCCGCTTCCAAGGCAAAGTTCACAAACCAAAACACCTACTTCTAGGTTTGCAGCGTTCTTAATCCAAGTTGTTAAGCTGTTCTTAAACCAAGGTACCACTGTATGTGCTTTTACCCTTGAGTTGTGCAATATACTTTTAGTTTATATATTAAAAAGTCAACAGTTTCTGACTAGTCTTAGCCCCTGGGAGTTTAGAACCTTTTTGTTACTAGACAAGATCCTCACAGACCAGAGTTTACATTTCAAATACGTCACGACGTTAGAAGTTAGGTGTAAATGAGATGGAAAAAAGAATGACAGGAGATAAGACAAAACTGTTTGAAAAGCATTTTTGGGGCATGGTGATATCTTTAAGGTGCACAGCAGCTGGATTTCTGATGGGCAGCCTTTGAAGGCACAGGACAGCTTTCAGGAAAAAGGAGGGACATTTAGGAGCAACTGTGAGACTATGCTTTATTTGCTAAATTTCCTCCCCCTCATTGTAACTTTTAAAGGTTAAGCTTGCCAAATGACTTAAAACCATTACCTTTAACAATCATACCATGTGCAGAAATCTGATGGTGTGATTGTGGGGCCTGAGAAACAAGATGACCCCTGCTTATGTTACTCAACTAACCATTTGTTACAGGTAGAGAAGCAGCAAAAGCCAGTAAAAGTTGACAACTCCATTAGTCACCAGAGCCTGATTCTAAACTTATTCCATTTAAAATATTAAGTCACTTAATAGGCATATTAAATTGCATGTGAAATCATTCTTGTGTGATTTCTTATTAATAAGTGCATTCCTTCCTTTTTCCCATTGCATTTCTCATTTTCAATTATGCCTGATCAGAGAGTTGTAGGAAAAGCCATCTCAAAATGTTATCAAATTCAATTAAGAAAAAATCTTTTAGTTTTAACATGCTGTGCTAAAGGCTTTCCATGTGGTCGCACTGAGTGCAGGGGGAGCTACAATAATGTTGTAGAATGGTCTTTGAGAGATGTGGGAAAGCAAATTTTAGCATTACATTGGGCACCACTGAAATGTGAGACCCCAAAGACTGCCACTGATAGCCTGTGGCATAAAGGGGATTTAAAAAAAAAAAACTTTTAAAAGCATGTTTTCATTATTCCTAAATGTACAAATCACCTAGGTTTAATAGTATCTTGCAACAGTGGCCTTCACAAAGATTTGTTAAGAACATGGTTCTCTAGACACTGGGTCTACAAAGCTATAAATGCTACCTGCTGAGGCCGGGAGATACAGGTAGCATACCTATGCTTAAATAAACCTGTTTTTCTTCAGTATTATTTAAAGCAGGGGTAGCCAGTGTGGTACCTCTCCAGATGTGGTGGACTACAACTCCCATCATCCATGACCATTGGTTATATGGGATGATGCAAGCTGTAGCCCAAAACAGCTGGCATCACATTGGCTACTTCTGGTTTAGTGCAAATTCTCAATCTAAACCAAAACTTTATCGGAAACCTAAAGTATTTTCTAATCCATTATCAGCTGCTAGAACATACCATCTAGGCCATGAACACAAACTATGAGATGAATGCCATCATCTGAACTTTCCTCCTCTTCTGTGCTGAAATAAGGTACTGAAGATGCCAGTCTGGGAACATCACTATACATAAATCCAGGGAGCTGAAGTAGTTTCAGTTCCTCTTTAGCATGAAGGAATCTAAAACAAGCAGAATTTATTTAACTCAGTTTGGTAAATGCAAGTACGTTACATTCATTTGATTTGTTTAACTTGCTGTTCATCTATATTTAAAATTATAGCCCACTGCAAATCCAGTATCTCTGATCAGAAAGCCTTGAGAGTATGTGCTCACCAAATTACTTAAGGCCAACACATTCCCCACCCAAAATACGGCTTTTGCAATATAGCTACAGCCTAGCCCTTTGCAAGGTACTGCAATCCCATTTGCTATGCTGAAAAATCAATTAGTTACAACACCATACCACTCGCAGCAGTTCACAGCATGAGTGACAGATAATTCCTCATGGCAAAAATGCTTTAAAAAGGGGATAATCTCCATACCACCTTCAATTTGAATCCTCTAGCTGCCGTTTCTATTCCAGAAGCAGCACAGGCAATATCTCTGTCACATTCAGCAAAGATCAATACCTGCACAAGGCTGCAGACCTTTGCACAACCATCTTGGTTTGCAGCGTTTCATGTGACCATGTTGTATTGGTATTGTGCTATGCTGTGACAACTATTTCACTTGCAGAATAACCCAGGAGACTGAGACTTTAATAAGCTGCTTAGAATTTAAAAGTAATTCCTGATGCTCCAATTCATGTCTTATTTAGCAATCAGGATGCAATTCACGACCAAAAGCAACACCCAGCAAACCATCTCAGCAGAAATGGACCCCATACTGAAAATGCTGAAGTTGGGGGCCAAACTAGTTGTGAAGGTTGTAACATGGTTTGGCACTGCACAGTTGGGTTTTAGAAAAAAAAAAAAATAGCCAGCACCAGGGAAGATGGATTGCTCATGGCAAGATGGGGGCTTTAACCTTTTGTCCCTACCATGGTCCCAACCAGAATTGGACCACCCCTTGCACTTGCTATTGGTATTAGTGGGAATCTTCCTCCCACATGGAATTGCAAGCTGCAGTGTGTATGTATAGTGTGCTGCTAGAGCAGGGGTGTCAAACTCAAATTCATCGGGGGGCCGCATCAGCAGTTTGGTCACCCTCAAAGGGCCGGTTGTTCAGGCAGCCGTTGGATCTGTCACATCACAGGATGGCATGCGCTCAATATAAAAACAAGTGGAGGTTTCCTGAATGCATGTAAAGTGGAGGTTTCCTGTGTAGAACGGCCGGTGCCGCTAGAGGGCAGACGTTCTCTGGCTTGTAGGCTGCCACGCATGCGCTGAAGAGGCGGCTTTCTTGTGTCAAAAAAAAAAAAGTGAGAATAAAAGGTGAAGGCTGGCGGCCAGCGGCGGCTACATGGGCTACATGACGAGGTCTGGCGGGCCGGATTCGGCCCGCGGGCCTTGTGTTTGACACCCGTGTGCTAGAGCTTTTAAAAAAATTTCGTGATGAAACAAAAGTCAAAAACATATCTAAGGTGGATTATACTTTCATTCTAGCAGCAAGTCCGCTCAATTCAACTCTGTTCAAAATAATCTTCCTCACCCTTCACAGGTGGATCACAGTCCTGGTCATTATGCACGTACCTCAAAACTTTCATATATTTTAATGTGGAAATAACCTGGAATTCTAGGTGTAGCACAATGAAGAAAACAGTAGCAAACAACAACCAAACCCAAAAAATAAAATGCAAATGAAGTTTGTATATTTTCCTTTTAAACTGGCTTTCAAAAACAAATGTTTTAAACCATAGCACTTACGCTAGCTTTTGTGGCTTGGGAGAATACTCATACCAGGAGACAGAAGAAGCTGTACTGCAGGACACGCTGCAGGGCTGCTTGAGAGCTGCATTCGATTTGTCTTTCGAAGACCATAACACACCACACGGATAGCCTTTCAATGCAGTGGGAGCAGCCAAACTACCTGGAGCACACAGTGGAGCCACGTCTGTTGCCTCCTCAAAAAAATCACTATTCAATATTTCTGTTATAAAAGGTCCCACAAATGATAGGTCAAGATCCTCCTCAGCATCATTTGTGGCTCCATACAAATTACTATCATCTGCTTCCTCAAAATAACCATTTTCAACCATGTCTTGATCTTGCTCCTCCTCTTCCTCCTCCTCTTCTGTTGAAATGGAACAGATTGTTCCCCTCTGAGGGCTAACTGTACTGCTATTGTCAGCAGAATGTATTTTGGAAATATCTGTACTGCTTTGATTGCCAAAGTAGTTTTCTACAAGTCCTTGCTTCAGCATATCATTACCTCCTTCCAAGGATACGATGTTCGTGCTTGTGAGATTTTCATCTTTTGCAGCTGACAACTGATCAGATAGTTGTTTTTGCTCTAAAGAATCACTACATTTTCTTTCACTTGGTTGCTTCACACTGCCCTCTGGATAGCTAGACACTGAACCCGAAATAACACAGGACTTGCCCAGATAAACAACTCCTGAAGGAATTTCACTTGCTTTTTCCACACTGTGCAAGTTTTTATCAAGTCTTTGAGAATCATTACAAATTGCACCAATATTCAGTTGCAGGTTGTGAGAGTTCACATCCTCAGATGTTCTTTCATCAAGTTGTAGTGGACATTTTTTATCTGAGGATGAGGAAGGCAGAAATGTCGCTTCGTTGCCTGAATACCCTACATACTGCTGTGGCAAAACCTTTGTTTCTTCACTGTCATCACATGTTGTCAACTCAATTGCTCCCAGGTCTAAAACAGTTTTGCTATCACTTAATTGGCATTCAGGTACATTAGATATCTTTGAGTTTTCATCAGGGGACAGATCATCATCAGAAGGCAGAGAGTTTATTGATGTCAGGGAGGACTGTATTTCACTAACAGCACTCGTACTTTCAGTGCAATGACTCTCTACTGGGTTTTTAATATTATTATCTGGTTTAAGCAATAGTTGAGGAAATATTCTTTCATTGTTGCATGCACTTTGCCCTTGAGGAGTTTCAAGAGCCACATCTGTACTTGGGTGCATTGCAAAAGAACTAGGTTCACTTTCTACACCAGAATCCGAAAACCTAGATGATGCATAGGTAATACTAACATCAGGCAACTTAAGTACGTCTCCACCTAAAACTGCAACAGAAGTTTCTTTTGTAGATTGAATGGGCAGGTTGGTGCCAGCCCTTGTGAAGGAATCCTCAGTATGCTGGAAGTTTGTTTCTTGTACAACTTCCTTTTCAAGCTGCGGTTCTTCTGATTTAGGTTTTCTTTCGCATTCTGAACTTTCAAAGGTGGGCTCCTGCAAATTCTCTCTTTGTGAGCCTTCTGTCTGTAATCCAATACGAACAAAAACTTTATCTCCTCCACAAATATTTCTACAATATGGTTTTACTTCTATTTTTGTAACCCCCGGTGAACCAAAAGAGTCTTCAACAGTACTTCTGGGGGTCAAGCTGCTGCCCCCATGAGTACCCCCAATGCCTGCTTGGAGGGTATCAGATTTACCCAAAAGGACTGAATTTGCACAGTGAGAGATGATAGAACTGGGATGGCTTTCCTCATTCCCTTCCAGTTTGGCAGTTCTTTGTTCAGTTCTACATGGTAAACTTCTAAACTCTTTCTGGCTGATTTGCCTCATTAAGTTCTTTGCATCGGAAGCATGGCCACCAACTGCAGAATCCAGCCCTTCTTTCTGGTCCAATGAAGGCATACCTTCAAAGCACTTTGAGATGTCCTCAGGTACTGCACTTTTCAAGCATTTGTAGCCTACGAGGACTACAGAGTCCTTAGAGTTTTGTTTTACTAATTTTTTGGGATTTTCAGGTTTCATTGTTTTCATCAATTTAGTAACCTTAACTTTGGATTTGTTTGCCTCTTGACACTGCGCTTTTGCAGACTTTGTGAATTGTTTTTCACTTTCTGAGTGCCAAGCATGGGAGGCAACTGAAGGTCTGTTTTTCAAATCCGGGCTAGCCATAAAACTTTCTTCAGAATCTGGTTTATCTGGCTTCTTGGAGTCAGACTTCTGATGAGCTGTCAGCCAGGGTACATCCATCTCTTATTTAAAACAAAAAGGCAAGACAATGTAACTTATTACACACATGAAACTTTTACTAAATTGAAGTTTATAGATTTAAAACATGAGTAAGTGAAGAATGTGTTTCAAGAGCATTGATTTATCTCTAGATAAGTAGGAAACCGCATTATATTGAATCAGAACATTATTGTCTACACTGACTGGTAGCACAGGGATTTGCTCTATCTGCAGGTACCAGGGACTGAACCTGGGAACTTTTGCATATAAAACATGTGCTATACTACTAAGCTATGGCCATTCTCCAGATTCTCATCAACCAATAAATAAAGCAGACAATTTATGCATTTTTAAATATTAATTAGTATTTAAATATGCTTAGTTCTAGGGGAAGGTGGTGAACTTTTCACATTTGCAATAGGTTTTTTGAGACTTCCCTTGTAACTGTCGTACCATGTAGTACCATATATGACCTGAGAAGATTCTCTCAAATATCAGATTAGGCCCCCAATGCAGCAAAAGGACTGGCAGCGAGAAATGGAAGCCACAAAAGCTTCAGTGCACACACCCTTAAGAATCTGGCTATAGTATGTTTCAATGCGTAAAAGCAAGGGTAGTCAACATGATGCCATCAATATGCTGTAGGGCTATCATCCTTGTCCATTGGCCAGGCTGGCTGGCTGATGGGAGCTGGAATTACACAACATCTGGAGGGCACCATGCTCATATTTTTTTTCAGGACAGAAAATTTCTAAAGTTTTATTTCAATTCCCCCCCCCCCCCAAGACAAAACCCAATGATTTACCTTCAGTAACAGAATCTAGATACCGATCTTCAAAGATTATAGGCAAGGAGTTCAGATCACCATCTAATTCACTGCATTCAGTAGGGAGAGGTGGCAGAGAACTACAGAAGGAGGTGCTTTTTATGGCAGTACACATCTGAAGATAACTTTGCGCACTGAAAGATACAATCTTATGTTAAAATATTTGTTAAAAAAGTAAACATTGACAATAAGCTGTAACTGAAAATACAACTGCATTTTAATAAGGTACAACTAAAACATGGACACTAATGGAAGGTCAAGTCTTAATAATGAAAATTACATTCAGTACACCTAAATTAGATTTGATTAAAGAAAAACCTTTATGTATTTACCAGCAGAAGTGATAGCACTTTGGACCAGTGCCATCCAGGCACTGTTCTAATTGCAAAGCAGGGCTATAAATGTGTAGTAAAAATGAAGGATATATTGGATATATAGGAAGTTACATGACAGTAGGTAAAAAGGGCTAAAGAACAGGCTAGGATCCATGGAATAATAAAAGGAGAACATTTGTGGATAAAAGTGTTTTACATTGGTCAATGAAAACTGTTCATGTCTGAAGAACGACCACTCTTACGTCTGGAAACACTTCAGCTTCTTAAGCTTTTTTTGTGCTAGAGGCTAAATCAATAAAATCCTCTTAGCCATTCAGTGCTACAGTCTGAATATAGTTCCACTGGTAGAACTGGCCAACATTAAGAGTCAACTGGCGAATATCAATGAAGAACCTGTCCCACTCCAAAAAGTGTTTGGACTCCAATTCCAATTAGTGCCAGTATGGTCAACAGTTAGGGATAATGGGAGCTTCAGTCTGGCAACATCTTGACGATGACTGATTCCCCATGCTAATGTATATGAAAGGCCATCGCACACCTCACGTTTGGGGAAAGTGTCAGATGCAAGTTTTTTTTATACATACAACCATAAGAATGTATTTATTTAAAATATAAATAGCTTAATGCTTTTTTAAAAATCCACATGATGTACAACATAAAAACAAACAAAAATAGAACATCTCCTGAAGATCTCTGCACCCTGCATTGCATGCAAGACTGCTGGTGCTTGAAACATCATTTTTCAGAAGCCAGAATGGCAACAAGATTCATGCATGGGGAGGGAAAAGCAGGAAGATTCCCAGCTTTTCTCCTCCCCAGGTCTAGGGTTTGAAGAGAGGGCTGAGCTGCTATCAACATTCTCAAATAGTTTCCCACCATTGGTTTGGATTCTTGCAAAACACATTGGATTATTAACCCCTTTCTTCTCTACCCTTGTTTTTAGCTTCTGCTTCTAGTGGGCTTCTTAACACCAACTCATGCTTACTAAGAGATAATAAAAAATCCAGTAGCAAAACTCTGAATGGAAAAGCCTGATGATCCCTGATGGGGAAGGGGATGAGCAAAAAGGAGGCAACCCGTGGCAAGAAATCCTATGTCCCCTATTCACCAGACTTGTCTTTGCCAGATTCGTCTTTGCGATGGCCCAGTTGATGGGATCTCTCCCACTAAACTCAGGGCCTTGCCCAGAAGCTGGGCCAAGTGCTGACAAAGAGACAGAGCCACTGCCACAAGGCAGTGTTTGCTCCACTAACCAAGCCCAGGTTAAGCTCCTCCTGCTGAAGTCACTCCAACGTGTCTCCAATGAATTCTCCAGTGAGTCAATGACGAGTGCAAGGCTGGACTCTCTGTTGCTGCTGGGAAACATTGCAGGAGCAACCTTCTAGATGCTTCTGATCTCACTCTCTTCCTACCATTTTTTTTCCTTTTTTCTTAAAAAAAAAATCCATTCCAGCCAGAGACAGACAAAAAGGAAACAGAGCAGAGGTTGCCAGATCCTAAAATTGGTACAGCTCTGCCAATGCCCTGTCAATAGGATCTGGGTAGGATTGGAACTAGGGAAGGGAGACTTTGTGTCACCAGCAGGCATGTGATTTCTGTTATGTATATCCATGGCCTCAGACGCTGATAAGAGGCTCAACAAACCTGAGGATCTCTTCTTCCAGGTTAATAGTTATTTGCTTTTCTCCCAATCTAAATGCTATCCTTCCATTTATAGAGGCTTCTCTGATCCAGCAAATATTTGTCTCAATGAAAGGGGGGGCTAAGAAGATTTTTGTCAATTTCTCCTTTCACCTGCAGCCCAGCATACTACCTGCTACACTATTCTGGAGGTCCCACAATCTTTTGGAATAGGATTTTGGGGGGGAGTAGGGGGGCTACAGGAGAAAAAATGAACTGGTAAAAAACTGCCTGCTCTGTTCACAGAAATCTCAACTGAAACAAACTTAATGTAGGATATTGTAGGTTGTAGTCAACTAGCTTTTACTCAACAGCACATGCACTGACATTAATGGTCAACTTGCATTAATTTCAGTGGGTCTACTCTGGGTGAAAGCTAGTTGACTACAACCCACAATATCCTACATTAAGTTTTAATTAATTTTGTAACAAAATAAGCTTAGTGAGCTACGGCTTAATATTTTCAATTTAAAGGTACTTACTGTAGCTCTTGGTATGCAAGCGCTGCTTCCCTTGGATGTTCAAGACAAAAAAAAGCTTCAGAAAACCTACGTACCTAAAATGTTGCAAAGTAATAAAACAAAAGGTTCACACTGAAATAAAACTTTCATCACTCTCTTTTCTTATAAAAAACCACACACATAACACATCTATACTATTAAGTCACAGTAAAAGTGTACGTTCAGTAAACTTTAAAACACGCACATTCACAAAAAACATTGGCATGAAAGAGCAATTTAAGCTGGGTCAAGTATTGCAGCAAACCTTTCAAAATAATAACTCATTTTTTAATCCATTTAAGTAGTTGTATATTTTAATGAGAAATATGTTGCAATCTGGTGGGTAGGTTTTTTTATAGAAAACATTTAGTAAGATAAGCAGAATTACATTGTGGTTGCATACACACCATAAATTTTAAAGCACTTTACTTCCTCCAAAGAATCCTAGGAATTGTAGTTTCTCTCTCAGAGAGCTACAATTCTCAACACCCTTAAGATACAGTCTCCAGGATTATTGGGGGAAATAATGTGTTTAAATGTATGCTGCGCACGCAGACTGTGTTTCAGGTTATGTCTCCTTTTTTCAGATGCCCATGTAGAAACAAGTAAAATGGGAACATTCAAAGTGTTTCAACAACTCAAAAGGTTCTCAGACTTGTCCAACTGAATGACACACTCTTTCCACCTACTAATATGAATTTGGCTTCCATGAATGCTCAACTACGTTTTCTCGGGTCATTGGTGTATACTATGCCCATTCTAACAGCCCATTTAGAGGACTAATATTGAGGAATAAGGTTGCAGACATCTCACACCTATCACAAACTCATGTATCTAGGTCTCTAATGCTCAGATGGCCCTTCCACACACTTAATGGATATCCCATTCATTACCCAAGTCTTTTACAAAGGATTGCTTCCTACTTCCTCAATAGGATGTCCTCCAAGCCAAGGAGATCAGTTTTCCACAGCAATTAGTGAGACATCCCTATAATACCCTTGAAAGTGTTGTCTGGGTACTACAAATGTGAGCCAATTCACATTTACTGGAAGCAGCATGCAAGTGCCTCCCTGCGCTTTCTTCCCATGTCACTCTGGTAATACAAATATGAAGGGTTTACCTATTACCTACGAATATGAAAGACTCACATTCTTAGGACCAGTGGTGTCGCTCCTTCCTATGTGAATGTTGCCTTCCCAGGAATTACTTATTGCTTCACTGAACTCAGTGGGACTTACTTCAGAGTAGACATGTACTGAGCTGCACTGTTATAACCTTCAGGGTTGTTTGGTGCATGAGGTGGGACACCACTGCTGCACCACCCTCCCAGTACTGGTGGCACAACTGGTTGCCATGAAAGGCCACAGTAAGGAGGTGCTGAAGCGGGCATTGGATGCCTGCCCCAGCAAGCAGCAGCAGCACAGCTGGGAGGGCAGCACAGCGGCCCTCCATCTCACACACTATAGCTGTTTTTTGGTCAGAAAGACCCCTAGTTTTAAGAGCTAAACCAGCCACATTGTTTTAGAAATTAGTTTCGTGGATGACGCATTCCTGTGCTTAAAAGTTGTATCACGACCGACAGAATGAATACATACACGCATTGTATGATGCTCTCGTGCTAGCAATGCAGTGATATCCTCTTGGAAGTTAACAGCCTCGAGAAATTGTCCCCATAAAGCCATCAGAAGTGAACAGAGCTGTGCAAGATGCATGTTTATAAGTTCTGCCAGTTCATCAGGATTCTCCATTTTCTGCACCAACAGAGAAAACAAACAAGCTTGTATTCTTAGAAGTAGAAACTCTAGTACTTTGAGAAAGTCATAAAAAAAAATTCTTCTCCTTAAAAGCATCTTTAAAGATTAAAAGCATTTTAAGTTTTTTAAAAATGGAAAGGGATTCAAAGTCATCTATCCATTTGCCTTCCTTTGAGTAACGGCATTGACTGTTTAATAATTGGTAATCAACCTTAAGCTTAAAAATGGCACTACAGTCTGTATTCAAACTTTAGAACTTCAAAGCCTCTGGTATATAAATGTGTTTATACTGGCCCTTTTATTTTCAGTTATTTTCTTTATGATCCTTAGAATGTGATTTTCCTTTTCCACAGCTGCTATTGATTTCTGCACTGAGTTGCTTACAATCCACCCCATGGTCTCCTGGATAGCCACCACACGTTCAATCTTATCACTGTACATATACGTTTATAAGGTAGCTTTTGCCCCAAAGTGCATCATTTTATACTGTACTGGCTTACTCACATGGCATTTTGTAGCAATTTGGATTTTTCACTATCCTACAGAATTTGGCATCATCTGTCTCACTCCTCATACTTTCATATCATTTATGAATTGCAGTATTTACATGTCTAACATACAGTACTATAAGCCCCAAACAAATCCTTAGGTGAGACCAGTGCTTATTTCCTTCCACCATAAGAACTACTTGTTCCTACTCTTAAGCTTTTTAACTAGTTCAGTTTGTAAGAAGACCTCTTTTCTTATCCCATGACTGCTGAGCTTGCATAGGAGCCTTTGTAGAAATACTCTGTCAAAAGCTCATTAGGCAAAGTATGTCAACCAGAGTACTCATATCCACATATCTATGAAATAATGCAAATAAAAATTAATTCTTTAGAACCACAGTTAGCTATTTAAAACAGTATCTAACATCTGAAAAAAACCCTGAAATGAAAGCAAGCAAGCAAGCAAGCAAGCAAGCTGTGATTTAAGATTTACATGGATCAGAGAAAAAATACCTTTATTTCTTCACAGAGTTCTGACAGGCGTGCTTCTACATCTATATTCTCTGAAAAGATTAGAGTGTATGGAAAATGAATATTCCTAAATTTTAAGCTACATTTTATAAATTGCAGAGGGAGACCCATTCAAATCAGTTCAATTTTTAAAACAAAGCTTTTTGGTTGTCTTGAAGTTCCTTAAATACTATAGTCAATGTGAAATCCAGTAAATTTCTCAACTGAGAGTTCAGCTAAGAACAAAATCCTTCTGGTTTTGCAAGCAAGTTCTCATAACCACATTTATTCAAACACTATTTTAAATGTTACCAGACCATAGCATAAGGTACATGAATGTACACTTGCACCTCTTTTGATTGTATATTTCAAAAAGACTTCCAAAAAGCAACACAATGAAACTGAACGCACAAACAAAATTTAGACCAGTTCCAATTTATCATGAAAATCTTGCTGGAGAAAGCAAACTTGAAAGAATTCCAATAATCCATATTAGGGCAATACCCTAATCAGGCCTACCCCAAAGTCACAAAATAGAATACAGAATGCAAGATTCTGAGTTTTACAGAAACCTTCATCAAGTTAAATGGTAAAAAAAAAAGCAAGGCAAAAGGGAGAGAAATATATTGTTTCCTGGTTGGTATTCAATCGATTCAAGTACATCTGGTAAGAATCTTAAGGTGGACTGTGAGAGGAAGCAGATGTTCAGATAAGGTCCTTTTTAGATGCCATGCAGGTATCATATTGCACTGCAGCTTCCTTGGAAGGAAAAATACTAACAGCAGAGTCCCCATCTCTGAAAATAAAGCAGCCAATTTTATAACAATAAATCCATTATGGTCAATACTGCTAAAACCTTTTGTGTGAAGTGGAAAACACCAAATTTAAACATACAAAAACTAGAGGAAGAGGATTTTATATATCTGAATATAAGGCTTTATTGTCTGAGGAAACATTCCCTCAGCTTGGTAAATCTATTGTTCTGTTGACCATCTTTTTATCTCACACACCAGCTGAGATAAATCTATATCCCTATTAATGTAAAGGACTACCTAGTTTCTTTAAGCCTGTTCTCCACCTAAGAAGAAACCTGGGTGTTTCATCTAAGGATGGAAAGGGAACCAAGCAACAGTTCAGCCAAACCTCCCTCCATCTTTCCTCCATGCACCTCTTTTTTTAAACATCTAATGTGATGAAGAGTTCTGTAGAACACCAAAGGTTGTTTACTATTTTGTAACATTTTGGGCGACCCAATAAAGGTTCCCTGATTTTGTATTTTTCCTTTTGAGTCAAGACAGCTACCTTTACTGGGTGATCTGGAAAATTTAGATATTGCATTTAAAATAAAAAAGGGTTCACATTTAAATATGCTGAAATATTGGGATGGGTGATTTTAGGATGTATAGTAAAAGTCAAGTGGAGGCATTATTATTACACTTTGGATTGGATCGTACGTTCCTAAGAGTAGAGAAATTTTCATGACACTCCCACTAGGGGGAGGGAAGGAGAAAACACTGATTTTTTCCTTCCTACCAACAATTTTCACTAATTCCCACTAATCTTCCACACTGTTTGAGAAGGTACCCTAACCTTCCTGAACAAAGAAGGTTAGGGAACCTTCTCAAACAGTGTGGAAGTTAGTGGGAATTAGTGAAAACAGCTTCTCACACTTCTACTCACATGAGTTTCTGATGAATCAGTCCCTTCCATTTGCAGTAGAGCAAGTCAGGATTCACAACATTACATTTAAACTGATTTTTAAAATAATAATAATAATAATAATAATAATAATAATAATAATAATAATAATAAATAATTCTGATTTTAAGTGCAGTATAGATAATCACAATTATGGCAGTGTCTGTGTACACAGGCAACATAAATTTCCTAGGTTTTTTCCTAAATTAATGAAAAGGCACGAGATAAAGAACGTGGTCTGTGTTAAATTAAATATGAAAAAGGAGCTTTGCAGATTAGTTACAGTATTAAGTACTATTTGTTTAAAAATTAATTTACTATAGCTTTAAATCACCACCCCTCTTCTGGCCCAAAGTTCTCCCATTCAATTTATTTTTAAAAACTGAACAAACAACACTGACCATCCTTTGAGAAACGTATCAGTCTAGTCAAATGTTACTCTTTTCTTGGAGAGTAAAAAAAACCAACAGCTTAGCTTTTCATTCAATTTTTGTATTCCAATATAGATTGTGTCATTTTTGTTCCACTTTCCCTATCTGAGTATTCTTTCCTGAGTATTTTTCCACCTAGAAATAAACTCCTAAAAAATGAATCTTAACTAAAGTAACTGTTAGTTAAAACTATTTTGGATACAAGTGTTTAATAAGAAACATATTCTGAAAAGAATTTCAATGAAAGTTTCACATGGGTCAATATCAAAAGCCTGTGAAAAAAGGCAAGCCCTTACCTGGTGTCAAAAAGATGTTAACAAAGGAACATTTGCTGGGAAGAGCATTCCATAAATATGGACCCACAACTGAAGACCCTCTCCCTTAACACCCACCTAACTTCTCTTAGAGGGGGAACCTGGAGAAAGGCCTCAGTTTCTCATTATGAGACTGATGTGAGATTCTAGTCTAGACTGCAGAATGTTAACACACACTACAGTTTCCCTAAGTGCCACAGTTAGTTCTTCTAGCCTGAGACATGTGGGACTAGGGCGATATACGAATTTAATAAATAATAATAATAATTATACAAGGAGCAACTTTGGCATAACTAGGGGCTTGCATCTGCCCAGTGGGATGGATCCAAAGCTCCCACCCTCCACTGGAAAAAACTTCTTCAGTCAAAATGAAACCTTTAGATCCAACCCAATTGCACCATTTTTCTTCTAGAGCACTAACCAGCATCAAAGTCTCCTTAGCATTTTAAAGTCCCCCCACCCTTTATGGGTGGTTTTCAACTAGTAAGACAGAATTTAAAAATTCGTAAACAAATGTGTGGTTTTTCATGAAGGATGTTATGTCTTCCACAGGTACACTCCCTTCTATGTGCGCACACACATTCCTTTAGGCTAGAAGCGGGGAACCTCAGGTCTGGGGGCCAAATCTCTCTGTTTACCCCTTGGAACTTTCTGTAAGTCACACTCCTCACCAGTGCTGCACCATGCCATTCTCAACTGCTTTTGCTTGACTTGAACAATGTCAGTGCCTCTTGCTTGCCTGCATGGAGGATAGAAGTGTGTGTTTGTGTGCGTATGTAGGTATCTCTGACTTTTGCTTGGCAGAAATTTAGCCTTCCGAACAAAGTTAAGAGCTATATCTGCTGTTCCACCAGTTTTTGCCTTTGGTCCCACCCAACACTGCCATCCAAGCCCCACAACACTGTTCATGAAGAATGTGGTCCTTCTGTATACTACTAACATGGCATTGATTCATTTAAAAACAACACATGGCTTTTAAATATTTGTATAGATTTTGTAATAAATCGTATTATTTTCTAAAATATCATCCCATGTACATATAACCCATGAAAGAATTCTGTAGTTTACAGTTCAACATACAGCCATACAAATTCAGTTAATTAAGAAAACAATTAGTGCCACTCCATGTTTATACCTGACATACCTTTACATCAAAGTATATGGGCAAGTGATTTCACCCTCCAGACATGATACTCCTGGGGTAGATCAGTTCCCATCATAACAACAACAAAAAAATCATTTACCTAACCACATAGCTATAGAATTCATCTGGTGGTAGTTCCTTTGTGCAGAATCTTTTGATTATTATTATTTAAACAAAGAAGACACCATGGGCACCAACTGGGTTTGCATGTTGAGCTCCATGCAGAGGGATTGCCACTAAGGTCCAATACAGCCATCCTTTGTCCTTGTAAATTATGTTCACACATTGCATCATCCACTACCCAGAAAGGTTGCTCTGTTTGCTTTCCATTGGTCAGGTAGTTTGCTTTCCATTTGCTCATTCAGGTCTGGCCAAGAATTTGGTCTGAACTCATTTAAACACCTGACCACTGCTAGATTGAGAGGGAGGACTGGGGGCGGAGGGAATAGAATACACAGTAGGCTCTCATTCTGGCTCAAGGCAACGCATACAGAATATTCTGTTAGACCCCATGACAATCCCTCCACTCAGGCCCCTGCAGAGCTTGTCTGAGGCCTGGTGCAGGAGTCCTGTTAGAATAAAGTTATAAACTCAAACAAAAAAACAGTCGATTCCTGGTGGGGTTCCCTGGCCAGTTTAGCCCTCCGAAGCCTGGCTACACCTGCCTTATATGGGCCTGCCTCTACTCATATGAAGAGAGATATTACTCTAAAACACAACTATATTCACAGGCTGTTAAACCACTATAAATAATTCTAAAAATATGTTTCTTTTTGTGATTTAACTAATCAACAGCAGCTACCACATCTTCTTGCTAATTAAGGCGTTTATAGGCATGATGATGTTCAATTATAAAGATGGTAGCAAAATACAAGCTTTCATCAAAGGCTACCTAAGAGATAGGGGGAGCGAGAATATGAGGCCCAATATATTTTTCTTCCAAAACAGAAACCAGGTATTAAATATTAGCTCTTAGAACTTAAATCTATGCTATTATGTTACTACACAACTGAATATATCACACTATGCAATCATTTTTGGTTTATTAACAAGAGGCTAACTAAACTACCAGTGAAATGAGCTCATTTCATCAGCACCTCAAAGGCCAGACAGAACTGTACACAACCTTAATTTGATTAAAGTTAAGAGTCCTTTTACACAAGGTGTGGATGGCATCTTTAGGTTCTTTGATCCTGTTTAAACATGAATTATAAGGAATTATTTACAAACAAAAAGCTATGATGTTTTATTATAACAAATCCTAATTGGTTAAGCCGCTTAATAAAACAACATACCTATATAGGCGTCTCCCTGGATTCGTAGATATTTTCTTCTGAGGAGGCGTTCATAAAGGACCTGCATGCTGGGCTTGGCTAGTTATAAGGATTGTACACACGACTAGTTACTACACTCCTTTTTCCATCTCTGTTTTATTATTATTATCCTTAAAGTTAGTAAGAAAGTTTTATCACTCACCTAGTAATTAGTGCAATTAGATAAGAAAAATTAAAGAAGAGACTTTAGGAAAGTTCTAGATAAGGAGTTCTGGATGATGTACATTATGAATTTATTGGATTCTTATCACCTGTTTGGGTTTTCCTTTGTTAAATCATGATTGCCCAAATGCTAACAATTTCTGTTATGTGTGAGGCATATTTTATTTAAAAATTATTTAAAAAGTCAATTTTGAAATAAAAATGTACATCAAATAAGTAAATGGAAGGCAAAAGGAAAGACAGAGAATATAAGGCAAGTCAAAAGAAAAGAAAAGCAAGGGTTTTTCCTGAAATTTAAATAGGATTTCAGAATTTCAGGATTATTTCCCCCAAGAATCCCATTTGAATCTCATTATTTTGAAAGCTATTTTTTCCAAGAGAAGATTCTATATAGCTTATAACTAATAAATGCAATAGTTAGATCATCTTGCAAAAGTCATTCATAAGATTATTTTTAGTGACTACAAAGCTGTGCAGTTGCATGTGAGTATGCCCCAATGACTTCATTCAGACTTACACAGATGCAACATTACTGGAAGCAATTTCATAGTTTTAAAAACATATTAGCTTAGAATCATATTAGTAGTATTAGCACATGTAACTAAGGCATTAAACACTTTTGTAAAATACATAGGCCAAATTAAAATATTCAATAACAAAAATTTCAGAAATCCACAAATAGAATTTTAAAAACAGAAACTGTCAGCAATAGAAGCATACATTGAAAGCTACTCCCTTTCTACTTTGAAGTTCCCTTTTTCAAAACAGTTGAGTAATTTGCTAATGCAACATGTGGGCTTGATTAAATTCTTACAGAGATGCATTGTTTGAATAGTTTTTTCTATATCTGCTGTTGGTGAAACACACTTTTTAGTCTAAGATAGACTAAATTCTAATATAGACACAATTCACAAGCACAATCAGGGCATGTAAACCACTATTGTGCAAGAGGTGCAGAAACTTGGCTTACTATGCAGCAGGCAAGAGACCAATATGGTAGCACATGAATAACAGGGGTCATTACCCCACAGAAAGTAACATCCTGGTTTGCATACTAAACACTACATTTTGAGATGTGCAGCAGCGCTAGAGCAGCTGGACTGAAATTAGGCCAGTCTGCATAGTTTGCACAGGTGTAAACAGGGACGGTGTATTAAAAGAATAGTGGGGAATATAATAACCAATAAAATCTTGTAATTTCTTTTGTCACCCCTCGAGTCAAAGTCTTTTTAAATTTTGCATTATTATTTTAATCAAATCCTTGGGTGAAGCTGTATTTTCAATCAAGTGATAAGGCTTAGAAGCATCTCTATGTCCTTTTGATGATGGAATTAAACTCCCATGGACTATAATATGCAATATAACTTTGTAGGTTTCAGCGTATTGATAAAGAATGACTAACTTTTGATTATTTTAATTAAAGCCAAAGGTATTTGAGCTCATACTGGATGTGTGTGTGAGATATAGCAACAATTATTTTGAGTTGTTGAAGAACCAGGAGAACCCAATATAAAGCCATCACTTCTCTGCAGGTAAGTAATATTATAAGCACACCTATGGGTTTCTCTTTTTTCAAACTGAACCACAAGACACTTTTTCATCCTCTCAAAGTTTAAAGTGGAGCCTATTTGTCTTGTTTGGTAAGGGTAGGCGGTGGCTAAAAGCAGAGAAAGGGGAAGGAATTCTTGTGCAATACAATAATGTTTTATGGTCAAAGTTTAGCTGTTAACTTTGGAGCAATGTTCTTCTTGGCTTACCTCAAGTCCTCTCAAAACCCATTTTCAAAATGATAGTTGTATAAGCTATTGTGTTAAGAAACTGCAAAAATAAATTGGGTTTCTCATATGTCGTATCTATTCCAGTGCTACCCAAAATGCGGGTCCACAGACCTGTTTGGCCATTGGTCCCAGTAACTACATCACAGCCATGGTTGAGTGGGATGCATCAGGTACCAAATATGGTACCAGCCTCTGACACTTGCAGGGGGGGGGGGGAGAGATGCCAGTCCACCATATCAGATAGCTTGAAAAACACTGGTCTAGTCAATAAATACTGTAGTGGGGAGTATTTAGACTTAAACCAATGTATCAAAAAACCACATAGTTCTTTTTAAATTTATGAATCTTTGGCATGGCCCTGAGTAAGGACTTCCACTTGCTCAAAAGGGCTTACACCCCTCTCTTCCTCCTGAATCCACCAACAGTGGTTAGGATAGGGGACTTGGGAGAACCCTCAGAACAGCATGTGGTGGGAAGAGAGGGGGCATTCTTCCATCTGGCAAGCTGCAATGCTTGCAGAGACAGAACATTCATCATAGCCCAATGTTGAATTCCACTTTTAGTTTGTATTAAAGCCTTAACTTCCCCCACTCATAATTTTTGATAAATATGTACAGAACAGCCAGCATGGTTTTTTTTTCTTTTTTGTCTTGTAATTCTTAACTAAAGATTCACCCTTGTGGTCTCAACCCAGTATCGACAGCACTATGCTTTATAAGTGAGCATAGCTAATATTAATTATAGATAATGGTTGTGTTTACACATAACGCTAAGCCATGGTTTGTTTTAATCATGATTTTTTTCAGAAAATCATGACCCATTTCAAGAGATAAGGCAACAAACAATGAATTGATTCTCCAAAACGTAAGTTTGTTTTTCAGCTGATTTTGCCTTGTGCTTCTGCAGCCTGACAAGCATCTAGAGTGGAATATCAAAATAAACCATGGTTAAGAAAGGCTGCTGCATTTTTACATCACTCCAAACCATAGTTAAAACAAACCACAGTTTGCAAACCAACAAGAAACAATGGCTTTACATAACAGTTTGTTCCTAGAAAACAATGGTTAGTCTGCAGGGCAAATTTCAGATGTTCAGATAAACCACGGCTTAGTGTTATGTGCAAACCAGACCACTAAGTACAGCTATAGTTCTACCATTCAACACAACTGTTTTAACCTTTTATTATAGCACATTGCACTTTAGGTAATTTGTTCTTAAAGGTAAAAGAAACAGGGCAAATCTTAAGTCAAGAAGAACAAAATAAAAGACAACCTATGCAATATATTAAATCTGAGGGCAGAAAACAGAGTTCATGTTTATACTATCTGCTGAACTAATACCAGATATGCTGCAGACATCTAGTACTATAAAAAGTGCTTGCTGGTACATATAGAAGCAAATAAAGTATTTATTTCACATACCTGCGTCTAGTTTCAGACAGGAAGGCAGCTCTTTTGATAAAGTGGTGAAATAGCTATGTAATCCTTTGAATGCAATCAGCAAACTGGCACAAAGTGTACGGTGGAGATTGTAAGCATGATTCAAGCAAGTCTCTGCTATTATAAAACTGCAGCCCTAAAAATAGATTTGTAAAGTTATCAATTCAGCACTAACAGTTACAGCAAAATTACATTTAAAGATTAAGGACAGGTCACAAAAAGGTGTGTCTAAACACAGCATTTAGCTCCCACTTCTGGTGGTAGCCCTCCATGCCTGTCTACAAGAAGCTTCCCTAAGATTGGGGCATTTTCACCTACAGAGCAGCAGCTATGGGGAACTGTTATCGGACAAAGAATAAGAAAACTAATGACATTTCCATGCACATACAGGACATTCAGGGCTGAAGGCTGCAATCCTGTACCATACTACTTTTTCAATAGGACTTTTGAGTAAATACTTAAAGGAAAAACCTCAGTGTATTTAAGAAACCAATACTGTGGCACTGTAAAACCGTCTCTATTATGCAGTATCACTGAAAAGTAGTCAACACTTCAAGAAATGTTCTAAAATGCCCAAGTCTTGACTAACACATTTTGTGCAACTACACTGAGATACAAACGCTTTGTGTGTTAAAAATAATGTTGTTAAATATTTATCATTTCTTTCAGCAATTAAAAAAATAAATTAAAACAACAATTACAATCTTACATCAGCTGATAATTGTTTGGTGTAATTGCTGCCAAAAACAACACTTTCAAGAGAAGGAATCACAGAATCCCTGTTCTGTGCGGGTGCATTTCTGTTTAGCCAAGTATTTTTGACAGGACGAGGAAAGCTAAAAAAAAAAAAAAAAAAGGGAAGAAAGAAAGAAAAATAAATGTGTGAGAGGGACGGAGGAGAAAACAAAATTCAGAACAGAAATGAAAATTAGAGACACACGGGCGAAGAATACACAGCATCATTTTAAGCCATAACCCAACATATTCTTTTAGGTGTCTGCTGCAACTGGAGGTACATGCCAGTGTACCTCCTAGAATCTAGAAGGCGGATTCTGATAAGAAATGTAGCAAGTTTGCAAGTATAATTTGGCAGGTGAACGAACGGAAAACACTGGCTGGAATCTAAAAACCTATGTAAGTGATATCGGTTACTGATGACCACTTGGGGTTACAGCAGCACCCATACCACAAGGTAAACCATTTTTGAAATTAATGTGGCTTTCAAAAGCAGTTTTTGATATGGCAAGGGGTGTATGTGTATATAAGCAGTGGGTCTGCAACTTATGCTCACTTTACATACATGAGTGCAACTGCTTATGGGGGCAGGAATAAATAAAGAGTGGGGGAAACCCACTGTTCTCTACTCTCCATTTATTTATTTCCCCATAACCCATGCATCCAGCTGGTTTTCCTTGTTTATTGGGCTCTGGGAAGGTCCTGGGGTGTCCTGGGATGCTCCCAGAACCCTCACACTTTCTTTCCAAAGCCCAGTAAGCAAGACAGCGTCTTCCTAGAGCCCTTGTGAAACCTTTCCAGAGCCTGGTAAGCAGCCATCTGCTGTGGGGAGAGGGGCTGTTGGAAGACATTTGTTAAAAAAATCACACTCAAATATATATGTCTAATTTTAGATTTAGTTAAAAAAATGCATCACATGTGAGAAGATGCAGAGTCTTATTTACATATACTATCTAAAATTTACAACTTCTAAATAAAGCACTGTGCATAAAGAATCTTGTATAGTGTCATCCAGGACTTGCAGAGAAATAAAGTATCACTTATCCTTCCTTTTGCTTGTAGATCAAACAGTTCCAACCATTTCTGGTTGCATTTTGTTAAGACAAAAACAAGAACTTAAGCAATTTTAAGACAATTGGAAGATAACCAGAACTGCAGTAAGGGTACAACAGTGCACTCCAATTATACCATATATGCTAAGTTAAATTAACATAATGGGCTAGAGTAGCAATAAGGAAGCACAGCTATGGACATTAGGTTCCCACACAGTCAGTGAAAGAAACTTTTACCCCCAGCTTAGGATCTGAAGGGAAAGTTGTGCAGTGAGAATGTGCAAGCTGTAGCAGCAAATACAGCCCAGTCAACGTCTCTGCACCATCTCCCTGTTTGTCCATTACACTCATACATTACTAGTCTAACCCAGGAGTAGTCACACATTTTGTTGCCTGTGTGGGGTTGTGACTTTGGTAGACTCCAAATCCACACTCCTTCTACTGCAAGACCTTTCATGTGATGCTCGATCAACACATTCAGTGTAAGAGAAGTGCACTGTATATGTGAAGAATGATCAGGGAAGAATACCATCACTATTATTTGTTTCCCTTCCACCACCTTTAGCAAGCAGAACATTTTAACTGAGTTAGGACGACTTCCAAAGAAACCATAAAATCAGAGGAAGACATTATTGCCACCATAACAGAAGAACTTCAACAGATGGACAGACCTTTGCCAAGAATAGAAATGGCAATAGACAGCAAAAGCACTAACACCGTCCAGGAAAGGCAACTCATCGTCTCCATTTGCCACTAACCATAGCCAACAGCTAATCCTTCTAGCTTCCAATTCTGGATAAGAAGATTCTTCTTCTTCCAGCAATCCACCATGCCTTTCTCCTACTAATCTGTGGCACAAATGGCTGTGTTACAAAAGGAAACACACAAACTGTATTCTAAAAGGACAGGGGGAAATTCTTTGTGAAGAGTTAACGCAGCCTTCTCTGAGCTGTCACCCTCCAATCATTTTGGACAATGCCCATCAGCCACAGCCAGTGCTGTACTGGATGAGACTGATAAAGAGTTGATAGTCCAAAACATCTGGGGAGGGTGTCAGGTTGCTGAAGGCTGAGCTAAGGTGTTTACAGTAATTTTCATTTTGCCTCTTTCACTGCTGGTGTTTTATTACGCTAAACATGAAGCATGTTATAGCATGTATGTTTTAAACTAGGGGTTATGCCCTTGCTTACTCTGCTTGCCAACCCCCCACCCCACATTAACCCCCTAGAGCAGAGGTTTTCAACCTTTTTGGGTCCATGGCTACCTTAACCAACCACATTCTTTCTGTGGCACCCCTGTGGGGCTCAAGAGCCCCGTTATGTCACCCCTTCCCTGCAGAGCTGGCAGTCCCTCGCCCCTTTTCGAAGCCTCCCTTGTGGAGTGTTCCCTCAGTCTCCTCTCTTCTCCCCTCTCCTTGGGAATCCTCTGGGCAGCTGTAGCTCCGCCCCCCCGCCCCCAAAGAGAGGTTCTTCCTCACACTGCCACACAGGGGCCTGGGAAGCAACTCCTGGCGAGCCCAGAGATACCATTCGCCTGGGGAGCTTGTAGCCAGGGCTGCTGCAACAAACCTTTGGGAGCCTTTGGGAGGCAGAAACGTGAGAGGGCATCAGAGAAGGGAGGGAAGGAAAGAGAGGCAGAGGCCAGTTCATTCAGTTCTGGGGCTTTTTACATGCTGCTACCAGTAAAGATCCCACTAGTGGCATTTCCACCTACTCTCAGGTTTGGTGGGAGGCAAGTATGGCTGGGCAAAGAGATGTCTCCATTCAATCCAACATCACCCCACAGACTGGCAGAAAGGTGGCTAAGGACTCTGCCCCTAACAGAATTTCCCAGAGAAAGAGATAAACCAGAACACTGCCACAATTCCTGTACTAAAAGCACTAAAAGCAAGATTATCATAGCCTAGGCCACCAAAGTAAACAAGCCAATCTAAATTCCATTAAAATAATCATGAACTGCATCACTTCATTACTTGATTAAAACTAGGGCAGAGGTTTTTCTAGCAGTTATGGTTGTGTGGTTTATCATTTAGTAGCTCCTGGGCTTCCCATCTCCTTTCTATTCCAGCAAAAAACTGAATCAGAAATTTCAATTAAATTGAACTGATATTTATAATACTCAGGGTTTACATAGAACTAGTCACTGGTATGTATAATACACATTTCAAATAATCACCACTCCAACTAAATTACTATCACTTTAATGACCAAACCAAGAAGCAATTAATTATTTAATTTTATTAAATGATTAATTTAAACAAGTATAAAATCAATATTAAATTACCTTATCAATGGTTGGTGAAGCGCTACTAAAGAGGCATGGACTATAACAGAGATGACAGAAAGGTGAAAGTAATCAAACATAACATTGACATAGTGATGAAGGCCTCGGTTTAAGGTAAAGTGCAACTTTAGTGTTCTGCTGCTAATTAGCTGCAATGTGCTCAGGTCATCTGGCCTAAAAGAAAAAGAGTATAATCATAACCAACATTTTGAAAGTAATTTAATACTACAATAATGCAAATCAATGGTTCAAATCTCTTGTACCATAGTTACTATAAAACAAATCCATCAAGATCTAACTATTTTTTTTTTTTATATGCAGGACCTGCAATGAAATAGAGGTGCTCTGTCCAGTGAAATAACTGAAGTCTCCCTTATGCATCTCAATATTTTTCTATACAGAGGATTTTGCACATAACTACCCATGATTAAATCACAATGAAGTCAATATAATCTACATATGTGTAACTGCACAAATTTGACTATCATTTTTAATATAAATATCTGATGGAAAAATCTGTTAAGATGGAAACAAAATATAATATATAATAAATAAAGTAGAGGCATCTATCTCTGGAAAACCTCTCAAAGAATTAGTCCCCCACCCACCCACAACTTCAATAATTTATAGAAAGTGCATGCCTAATTCAAGAGCTGTTTTGCTTGCAGGAATTTCAGTACATCCATGGACTTCACAATCCCAGTTTCCCATTACTTTAACATTAGGGGGAACGCTACATGAAAATGTGGTTCAGTTTCCACCAACACTGAAACAAAGAATTCCTTGATGCACAAAGAACTTTGAGCAAAAACCATTTCTCTAAAAGTAGGAATAGCAAGAATATGAATGTTTAGTTTTAAACTTACGAATAATCTGTATCTGTAAAGTGTAGATCTAAAGAGAGCAGGAAATTCATTTCATTCAGAGACTCTTCAATCTAGACAGGCATTTCAGAAGAAGAATTATATATTATTGTTATTAATACAAACTATAGTTTTACTATATAATCCTATCCAGACTTATTAACTTTTTTGTTTTTTAATTATATCCTGCCCATCTTGCTGGGTTTCCCCAGCCACTCTTGGCAGCTTACAACATATATAAAAACACAACAAAGCATCAAACATTAAAAAACCAAATATCCTATACGAGCAACAAACAATCCAATAAATCAATAGAAACCGATAACAACAATAGCAATAATAAATGGTTTACTGTTATAACCAAATTAAAATAACCACCAACCCTAACTAAACATTTGACCAACATCATCCCGACAAAAACAGAAGAGAGGAACCAAAATTAGAACCATTTAAAATATTTTAAAACATTTTAGCTAGTTGCCCCAACACAAGAGTTGTTCTAGCAATGTCCCTCCGGCATCCCAGGAGCCTCTTTTAGGAAGGACACAAAGTGGCTTCAAATCAGTGTGAAGGTAACTACAAATATACATATATACATGCATAAATATAGGGGCATAATCAAAAAATGAAATGAAATCAACAGCGACAATGTAAATAAATAAAAATGTACTGTGTATTTTGAGTCTATGGACCGCAATAAAGTTGTGTGTGTAAACAAACAAACAAACAAACAAACAAACAAACAAACAAACAAACAAACACAGTGCCATGCATTCCAAATTCACTAAAATTTACTAAAAAGTATTAAAATACCACCCTTAATTTCTCATCAATTCCAGAGTGGTGCATAATAAGTTGAACTATAGTAATAAAAGATCTTACAAAAGAACAGCAGATAGAACAGTTAACTGCAATTATTATTATTCGTGAACACTAATCAAGTTTTAAAACACCTGGATGACTAAGAGAATCCTAGATCTTGTCCTGGATACTGATCATATAGAATGGTCCTATTTTAATGCTATGCTCCCATGTCTGCAAGGCAGAGAGGGAATCACTGCTAAATCTTCTTGTATTGGTTGAGGGCAAAACCACATTGGAATAGAGAATTCATGTTGTCATAACCTTTTGAATGGCAACAAGAATCTGCAGTGGACCAACCACGATAAAGGGAAGAACTGGGCATATTGGGGGCATACTGAAAGAAAAGTGGAAGTTAGTCAGAATTCTGACCTGACTCAGGGTCAATCCAACCTTCAACAATGGCATAACGTGCTAAAAGTGCTAAGTTAATGCACTACTAACTGAAATCAATGAAGAGCTCTACATGCTTCCAACTCAATGGGGCTATAGGAGACTGTACTGTCATCTATTCCTGGGAGTTTTCTTGTGTCTTGTTGAAGGCATGTGTTTGTAATGGGCAGGAGAATGTCATGGCATTATTCTGCTGCTGCATGTTTACTGGCTGCCTTCCTTGAATGGGCAATATTGGTGTGCAATACTGTAGCACCCAGGGATGCTGCAGGAGTATGTCTACATCTACTGTTGTTGTTCCTAGTGCACACAGGATTGATTGTGTGATAATTCATCAAGCTATTTTAACAGTTAAATATATGCTATTACCTTTCTTTCATCCAACAGCATTTTAATTTTGAAGATCATAACATCATCCACAGATACTTCCTCATTTTTATAAAGAATTTGAAAGGTTTTACTGCAGACTACATTGTCATGGACTGAAGCTGGAAAGGCAAGATCAGCACCTAAAGAATATGGATAAGAGGCAATCAAGGCTCAAAATATCCTGATTCTACGTCTACTTACAGAATGACAACTGTACCATGTTTTGGCTTCATTTTAAGAAATGGTTATTTGTAATAATTAGTTTTGTCATTCATATAGCGTATTCTAAAAAGACTGTCCATTCAAACACTTGAAAGCTGGTTTGACAGCAAGTAAGGAAGGGCATTCATAGTTTCTTTAATAGATAACAGTAACATTTACAAACCAGTTCCTAGCGCCAGTGTAAATTTACAGGCAAGGTATAAAAGCAGTGATGGAAGTAATGAATAAGCTGCAGGTTAATGAAAAGTAAATCTAAGAGAACCTAGAACACAGTATAAAACTACTTTTACACTTCAACTTTTTTTTTTGCCTTTTCAAACGATCCACTAAATTGTCAATAACCACTTAATTATTTTGTTAAATACAGCACTGTTAGCATTTCCAGTTTGAGAAAGAAGGCTCTTAAGATTTCTCAAAGGGTAATGTTTTTTGTCAAGACCCAAGTACTCATTTTAAGCAGCCCTCCAACAGGCTACAATATATGCACAAATGGCCCTAAAGTTCACAACCACTGTCAGAAGTATTCACGTGACGCAAACTGGTAATTTTTGCTTATCTGATGGACAGCCCTTTGGGAGAGGATGTGGTCCCGCAAATTCATATTTTCTCCTGCAGACAGCTCTCCACCACCAAGCATATTCTAGAGCAGATGGGAGCCACAGAGGTAAGGTGAAATAAGCAAAAATTGTATTCTTCCTCGGTTAACCTAGTGTTTGCTGGAACAAAGAGTCTTCCATCATGGGAAGGACACAACTAGATTACATTTCTCCAAGATCTTTAAAACCAAGTGTTTTCACCTATCAAGCTTAATTAATCAAGTAATCAAAAAGTATATGATTAATTAACTAACACATCTTTAATCATTTTGGAGTTCTCCTTTATTAAATAGTAATTAATTATTCACTCAAATAGTAATGAAAAGATGTTTACTTACTGGTTGCACGTAACAGGCTTGCTTCAATTTTGTGTGGAATTCTTGGAGGAATCTTCATTGATACACGAATCTGGTAAAAGCTACAGTAAACAAAATTATTTTCAAACCAATACTGTTTTAACATAACCTGATATGTATATATTTTAAATATTTCTACCCTATTTCCCCATCAAGCGTGGTCTTCAAGAGGGCCATAAAAAACACTTAATGAAATCAGTTACAAAAGCATTTTATACACTACTGTTAATCGTAATTAAAATAATTCAATACCAATTAGCCAGAGGAGAAAGAGAAGCATAAGGTCAAAGTAAAAACCAGTTAAACATATTACCATAACTCCACTAGCCAGGTTTGCATTTCTTAATTACAGTAGGCTTCTTATACAGCTTACATTCCTACTCAGATGTGCAGAGAAGCCACTGATCCAATTTGGGGCCAGGATTTTTTCTGAAAATCTCTATGTTGAGATCGCACACAAGGACTTCTGATTTCTGTCACACTTCATTATCTCACTGAGAACTAATTTTTGTTTTTGTTTTTATTGGTTCCATTATAAATAGGAAACATATGCTATGTTATGTTATTCTATGATATTATATCACATGTTATCATATGACAACATATGCTATTCTATGATGTTATTCTATGCTATTACCACAAAATTTTCATAAAATGTTTATTACTACTTATTACAATAAATCAAGCTGAAGTATTTGATCAATGATATTACTGATCAGATTTCCAATCTATTTTGCTTACTTAATGGGTTCTTTAGTATGCAGCCAAACAAGTGTTTTTCTTATTACAACTTAATTAAGTGGGTTTGCATGTGAGCATCTGAAGTTAGGTTGTGAAAATGCTTCATTTATTTTTCAGTTTTTCTTTCACTACAAATCCCTAGCTCTGGAAAAAAACTCACATGATCTCACATGATCAACATAATCCACATTTTACTACATGAGCAATACAAAAACAGGTGGCTTCAGACACAATGAAGATTCTACTTTATGATAGAAAATAGTTTCCAATAACAAATATTTACTTGCTAATCCAAATATATTAATCTCACCAGGGTCAACTCAGGCAAAGTATGCCAACAGGTTAAAATTCAATTCCTGATCTCCAAAATTCAAATCCTGACCTCTGAAATAATAGCCTAACTACAAGTCATAAAGTATATTAAACTATGCTTCAATATTTTAAGAGAACAGCTTTAGATAGGGACGCGGATTTTAACATCAATATAATTGATTAATTAAAATGATTGTTAAATCAACTGATGCTTTAATCCCATAATAAGACTGATTTAACTGAAGTACTTTCTCTCCCCCCCCCCGACCTGATCTGGAGGCTGGCGGGGGGGGGGGGAGAAGAAAGCTTGCTTCTCCCCCCTCCCCTCCGCCAGCCCCACAAGCTCGGGGGATAGCGGGAGGCGGAGCGCCGCCACCCCGCTATTCCCCGACCTGATCTGGGGGCTGGCGGGGGGGAGAAGCAAGCTTGCTACTCCCCCCCCCCGCCAGCCCCACAATCTCGGGGGATAGCGGGGAAGCAGAGCGCCGCCACCCCGCTATTCCCCAACCTGATCTGGAGGCTGGCGGGGGGGAGAAGCAAGCTTGCTACTCTCCCCCGCCCCGCCAGCCCCACAAGCTCGGGGGATAGCGGGGAAGCAGAGCGCCGCCATCCCACTATTCCCCAACCTGATCTGGAGGCTGGCGAGGGGGAGAAGCAAGCTTGCTACTCTCTGCCCCCCCCCCTCCGCCAGCCCCACAAGCTTGGGGGATAGCGGAGAGGCGGAGCGCCGCCACCCCGCTATTCCCCGACCTGATCTGGGGGCTGGTGGGGGGGGGGGAGAAGCAAGCTTGCTTCTTCCCCGCCAGCCCCACAAGCTCGGGGGATAGCGGGGAGGCGGAGCGCCACCACCCCGCTATTCCCGGAACTGGTCTGGAGGCTGGCGGAGGGGAAAAGCAAGCTTGCTTCTCCCCATCGCCAGCCCTCAAGCTCGGGGGACAGCGGGGCAAGCCGCTGCCCCACGGAGGCTAGAGAGGCTGTCCCTGAAGGCAGAAGAGGGAGACGGAGCGCTCTGTCTCCCTCTTCTAGCTTGGGGATGGCTGCGCAAACCTGGGGGGGAAATAAAAATTTTTTCCTTGATTTCCCCCCAAAAAACTAGGTGCGTCCTATGGGCCGGTGCGTCCTATAGGGCGAAAAATACGGTAAATGAATACAGACTACACTGGAGGCACACATATTCCAGCTCCCTAATACTTCGGTCAAAATTAAAGTTTAAAAAAGACCCTCCTGGTTTCTGCCCAAAAGATAGCAGGTATTTTGATTTCAGGCTAAAGATATTAAGTTTCCTCCTAGCAAGATAAAAGATCAGCAACTAGGACAATTAATGTTCAACTGAGGCCCACTGTGAATAACACTTTTCAAATCATCATACAGATGGGATTTAAGGCCTCCTACATCTGAAGTCATTCTGCTTTTTAAAAATATATATATATATGCTGTAACAGGAAATATTCAAGACTTGTAAGACATTAGAAGCGCCCTTTCTTCAAACAATAAATGGTAGATTTGTTGAAGAAATGAGTTCTTCCAGACCAGACACACTATGCTCTTCCTTTCATAGTCCCATAAAGTATCTAAACACTTAAATTCACAAAGTGGGGTTCAGAGGCGGTTTGAAAGAAAACAGGAGACCATGTGTACTCAGCAGAAGGCTTACAGCATGAATAGCCTATGTCACACCTTCCACATGTGGACTACAACTCCCATCAGCACCTGCCAGCAGTGCTTTTTCTTTCTTTCTAGAAATATAGGTGTCGGTACTCACTGTGAAGCTGTTACAGAAGGGATAGGCAAACTTGGCCCTCCAGATGTTTCAGGACTACAACTCCCATCATCCCTAGCTAACAGGACCAATGGTCAGGGATGGTGGGAATTGTAGTCTCAAAACATCTGGAGGGCCGAGTTTGCCTATGCCTGTTGTTACAGTAAGTGCCACACTTTTTAACAACAAAAAGAGGTGTTGGTAGTGCGTTCCCTTGAGTACCCCCTGAAAAAAAAGGCTGGCGACTTGTAGCCTACAACATCTGGAGTATACCACATCAGTTTCCCCTGACTTAACCAAGCAACAAGCAGAATATTGTATAGTATATCGCCCAATGAAGGGTATAGCTGTTTTTTCTTGAAATTCTGAAGTCAACTGCCTCTAGAACCACTTTTTGAATATTTGCTGTCAGTTTGGGTAAGTAGGCCACCCCCTGGCCTAACCTAATCATCTTTACTAGGTAAATTAATGTGTTGTATTTCCAACCCTCAATTAAAATAATTTACTTGTTATACCACCCTCAATTACTATGCATGCAATGCAAAACTTTGCAGAACTTATCAACGCAATATTGAATTTGCACTCAGCTGGATTTTTTTCAGCTCAAATTATACTACCTTCCAGAGGTAGCATTTCATTTGCTCTTACTAGTTCCAGATAGCTCTCTTAGTACTACTATATCAACATTCCATATGGTGGCTTGCAGGAATAGCCAGAGGATATCTCTCAGCTGTCTGAAGCAGCAAAGAAACTGCCAAGGCAGCTGAGGACACCAGTTGGCAAATACCAAAAACAAGGCAGATATAGAATGTTCTGCTCTTTCATAATAGATGGGCAAATGTCAGTGCTTTTCAGAACTGAAACATCTAACAAACATTTTATATTCAGAACATGACATGCATAGTTTGTCTGCAATTAATTCAAGGAAATAAATCAACAAGACAGAAAGATATGATAAATACAGACAACTCCCCATTTATGTGGTGGTTACATTCCAGACCTCCGCAGGCGTCAGTGATAGACAGGGAGGCTGAGCAACCTCAAGAAAGCCCCACTGTCCCTCCGGCTCATGAGGTGACCCACCCTGGAGCCCAAACAGAATGTCCTCTTCATGCTCTGGGGACGGTCTCTTTTCACAAGCCAGGAGGTCTCTCCAGGGTACTTCCCATTTCCGGGTTCCTTGCACTTTGCGTGTGCGAGGACATGTACAAATAGATCATGTGTAAATGGGGATTTGCACATATGTCTAATTCTGTCCTCTTTTTTTTTTTTTTAAAGGAATAGAAAGTATGATCCCAAAGAAAGCCCAATACCCAGGGCATAACCCCAAAAGGGTGACTGTTGTAGAAAGAAAAATATCTGAATCAGATTTGGAAGCAAACAATATATTGATTACAGAAGACAACTGCATTATAAACAATGGAACCAGAATTTTATCTGAATGAATTGTGGCCACCTTCAATATCAACATGCTGTCATTTTACAAATATCAAATATGGACATTTTATTTAACTCAATATTCTACAATACTGAAAGGATGGAATCTAGTAGTTAAGACTGTAATTCTATACACACGTATACTTTAATTTCTGAGTAGGTATAGAATGCAGTTCTATGCACACTTACTCAGCAATTAGCTCTACTTTCCTCAATGAGACTTACTTCTGAATAATGCATAGGATTGTGCTGCAAAACACTTCTGACTCAATTTAAGTCATACAATGACTGCATTTGCACATCACAGTAGGCCAGGGTTGGGAAACCTTTTCTGGCTTGCATGTCAGATCTTTATCTCCCAACCCCTAGATGACTAAATGTAACAGGTGTGCGGGCCTGTGCACATGTCAGTCATCTGAACACAAACCTGAACACAAACTACTGCCCACTGGATACGTCTTCAATACGTGGCAACCAATAAAAATAAGGTTACCATTCAAGCACCACAAACACAATCAGGGTGTACCGTATTTTTTGCCCTATAGGACGCACTTTCCCCCCTCCAAAAATGAAGGGGAAATGTGTGTGCGTCCTATGGGGCGAATGCAGGCTTTCGCTGAAGCCTGGAGAGCGAGAGGCTCTTCAGGCTCGCTCTCCAGGCTTCAGGAAGCTATCCGCAAGCCTTGGGAGCTCTGCGGGAGTTCCTATCGGGCTCCCAAGGCTTGCGGATAGCAGCCTGCATCCCGAAGCCTGGGGCGCGCTGCACAGCGCGCCCTGGGCTTCCTGCAAATATCGGGAAGCTCCACAAGCTCGGGGGACAGCGGGGAGGCGGAGCGCCGCCATCCCGCTATTCCCCAACCTGGTTTGGAGGCTGGCGGTGGGGAGAAGTGCGCTTCTCCCCACCGCCAGCCCCACAAGCTCGGGGGAGAACGGGGAGGCGGAGCGCTGCCATCCCGCTGTTCCCCGACCTGGTTTGAAGAGTTGCCTGCATCCCAAAAAGAGATGCCTGCATCCTGAAGTCTTCGGGCAGATATCCGCAAGCCTGGGGAGACCGGTGCGACTTCCCGTGGGCTCCCTAGGCTTGCGGATAGCAGCCTGTTCTGAGGGCTGGAGTCGGGGGAAGCTCGGGCTTCCCCCGCCCCAGCCCCGCGTCTGGGGGTGGGGAAGAATTTTTTTTCTTTATCCCCCCCCCCAAAAAAAAACCTAGGTGCGCCCTATGGGGCGAAAAATACGGTAATTACATTGCAGTCACTCCATCTTCCAGTTGGCAATGGACCACAGCACAAAATGAGTAAGTAGACGTGCGAGCAAGGATCTTTAGGCGATTACCAATCATTTTCATAAAAATACACAGCTGCTTACACCCCCTAGAACACCCTATTTTTCATAGATAAACAAAAAGGCTTATCCTGCCCCAGCTCAGTATTCCGAATGCTCCCACCGACGCCACCTGAAAATAGAGAACTTTTATCCATGCATACGAGAGAACATGTAAACCAAGCTTAAGTTGTCTTATAATTTTATTCATGATTGATGCTACACAGATTAGTGAATTTTGATTCCTGACCGTCTCTAAGACCCGATTTAAAGTAATATATATATATATCCAGTTACAAGAGCTACATACACCTTTTCTCAGGATTTGCAGGCATTCATTAATCTTCCATACAAATGTCTCAGGAATTAACACCATCAGAACATGTAATATTTGTTGTATGTTACCTACCCTCTTTGAAACAAATCCACGTTATAAAACTTGTGGAGCTCCACGGAGAATTCTACCATTGCCTGTACTTCACTCATTTTTATGTAGATGCAGAAGTCCAAGAACTGTTGTCGGCACCTTATTTACTGCAGAGATGGAACACAAGATATGTGAGATGTACTTACAGCTGATTTCTCCATGACCTAACCCTGGAATGAACTATGAACAAGTTTCCTGCTTCATACGTATGTCCTTAATGAATAAATGTTACATAACCCTTTCTGTTTTGCTTATCTGCTTCCCCATACAATAGCAACAGAAACAGATGCTCCAGCTTGACCTCCACCTTCAAAACCAACAGTACATTTTCAATGCAGAACTAGTTGTATACAATACAAGGGAAATGAAATAAATAAATTTGTTTACCTAAGGTGGAAATCCTAAGCACACCTGATAGGAAGTAAGTCCCATCAAATTCAATGGGAGTGCCTCCAACTAAAATATGTTTAGGATTGGGCTGCAAAGCAAATCTTCATTCTTCAATTACTCTTAGAGCCGTAAAGCACCCCTTATACATATTTGGGTAATGAAGGGATAAATAAAACTGCCTCAATTTGTATCGGTGGAAAAATACACAAACCTTAATTTTGTGTCCTAACTATGGAGCAACAAAAGATGCTCATTTTGAAAAGCAACAATAAACTATGGTTTAGTACAGGGGTCAGCAAGGTTTACCTTGCCTGAGCCAGTTCACTCCAGCGGAGATCCCTCCATGGGCTGGATTGTGCATGCGCATGAGTGCGCGTGCCTGCAATTTCCAGCGTCTGCACAGACGCAATTTCTGGCATCTGTGCAGATGCGATTTCTGGCACCGCGGAAGCGAGTCCCTGCACCACACTGGTTTAGTGTAGCACACGGGGACGCGCCAAGTGGGCGGCTTGGTTCGGGGGCGGCTCATGGGCTGGTTAAACGAGCCCTGTGGGCCACTTGTGGCCCATGGGACTTAGGTTGCTGACCCCTAGTTTAGTATGATATGCATGAGCATCAAAGAGCTGTGGGCTCCCTTTCTTCCTCTGGAATGGCAGTGAGAAGTTTGGAAACATTTGCTTCTATTTTTAAACTAATCAGAGTTCCTCACTGAATCTAAGCTCCAGGGAATTCAGGTTAGGTCAAAGAATTCCAACCAACCAACCATACATGCAGTCTGTTGGTTGTTTTTTTTAAAAAAGTAACATACATGCAGAATTTTTTTTAAAAAAAACAACAACTCAAGGGTACAGCTGCCCCAACCAGCTCAATGAGTAGTGAACGTGCTCAGTCACCTTCAGTTACCACAGAATGCTTAGCAAGAAAAGAAGATTAGGAAAAGCTGGGTGATAGGAAAGGGGCATACATTGCAACATACTGTTGCATAACCCACATATCAAGTGCATGTTATCAGTTTCTATTGCAATCATCTACATTTCATTCACCACAAGTAACATAAAAATTAGCTTTGCTGGTGCCATGGGGCTTTCTTCCCCTCTCCCCTCCCCACATACACCCTCAAAATCCACTAAGGAGAGGAAGTTCCACTGGACACAGAAGGCTGTTGTGCCAGTTGAGTTGCAGCACTGGATACAGCCCTAAATTTCTAACATTAGACTGAACATTATTTCTCCTGAATAGGTCTGCCACTTCAGTAGGGAAAACTTAAAATTTAAAGTGCCATATTCTCTCCTCATTGATATACTGTAATGTCATAATAAAGATGTAATGGGAGTCATACAGGCATGTTACAGAACTGGACAGTAAACTATTTTTTAAATAACACAAGATTCTTTTTTACCTCTAGTAATAAATAATCCATTTTGATTAAAGCTAATACGCAGTCTTCCAGTTCCTAATTTCTGCAGTCAAGTGCATACTGCTTGCTCTGCAAGAAAAAGAAATCAGATGATTGTACACCTGAATGCAAGCCATCTACACAGAAATTGGTGCTCTTATTTTATTTAATTCCCAGTCACCCAGTTCACTAGTCTCATTAAACTATAGTTTAAAGCAAACTATGTTTTAATATGAATGAGCAGCATGTTAATGTGCACTGCTCAAAAGTTCCCAAAGCATTCCTTCCCTGCTTGTGCAGATGCCTGTGTTGCTCAAACCCAGGCTCATGGTTTGTTTTTCCCAAATAAACCAGAAATTGTAACCATGGGTTGCTTGGAGGAAAATGACAAGCTTGTTTTTTCCACAGCAGAAGCAGGGAAGGAGAGCCTCTGGAACTTTGAGCAGTGCGACTCATTCGTGTTGACCTGTAGTTTGCTTTAAGCTATGGTTTAATGTGAAGTTCCACTGAGGTAACGAAGTTCACTAAGTTAAAGGAAGCATAAAAAGGGTTGTACTGTATATGGAAAGCAGCTGATATGTCTTTGGAATGGTTTGAAAAAACAACCAGTTAATTCACTGCAATTATATACACAACAAATGTTCAGGTTCTGCAATGTTTACATGCATCTAGCACTCCCAATATATAGGAGATTAAAGGCTTTTTTTTTTTACTGATGAAAGGATAAGGGGTGGGGGTGTCCTATTCCCCATTAACTTTTCACAGGATACCCTCCCCCCACTTGTAAGGTGTGCATCAAAGTTGCAAATATGTTACTTGTCAGCTAATACTGTAATGCATAATATGCCATGTTTAAGCTAAATGTATTCATTAGTTGTAGTTAGCTTTTTATTTGAATACCTATACCATGTGTTATGGATTAGCCACAAACCAAGATTTCAAACTATGGCTTAAAGTTGGTTTGAAATTAACGGTTTCCATTAACTGTATTACACTCACACTGTATCACAGTGCGGTATTACACTGCACTGAACAAACCAGATATAGTTCTCCTACCTCCTCACCTTCACTTGCTGCAAAGTGGCAAGCAGTTTTTACTGGTGTTTCCCAGTGGCCTCATATAGGAAATACAGCTTAATTTGGCAAGCTAAACTATTATTTAACTGTAGATTTGGGATCTGAACTGGCCTGAAAGGACAGGATTATTAGCTCCAGCTATAGCTATGGCTACAAGACCTCTGATAAATGCTTTGTTACAAACAGCATATTATTCTAAGGTATAATTCCATCCCCTTTCCCGTGTCCCATGGAAAGCATACAGCTCAGCAGAAAATAAAATGTAATTTAAAAATCTTGAAATGGCATTTAGATGGCATTTCTGATCCAAGTGGATTATGTTGGCTCCAAATTCCATATCAATACTTGGCTCTGGGAAATAGGCAGACTATATTGCCCATTCTTTCTTCAGACTGCAGCATAATGCCTGTTTAAGATTATAAAGGTCTATGTGCTGAAAAATCAACCCTAATTGGGAAATCGCTATTTTCTATAGTATTAGTCACTAAAAGTGACCAAATTAAGACTAATAAAAGAAAAAGGAGGCAGGAGGACTGCAAAATGCTCCAATAACCATCTGAAAAGAAAGCTGTTTAAGCAGATTTATCCTCAGTTTCATTGAAATGGCACAAATAGCTCCAACCTTCTTTGCTATCTTAATTAAGCTCTTGCACAAAATAATGTGACTCTGCACGATGACCATTCAAAGATTCTGTTGTGGTTTAACGAAACAGGCAAAGAAGTTAAAGAAGGAATATAAAAGGATATAAAAGCAACTTTATCCCCCATCAAATGACATCTGCAGAAAAAGTGACCATAGTTAGCTAAAGTTTTCCCATGTTGCCTGTAACACACAGTTCTGACCTAATAGTACATGGGGCAGGGAGCCACACACCCTCAAAATCCTCATTTATTTAGTTAGAGAGCGAGAGGGAGGGAGGGAGGGAGGGAGGGTAGAAAAAACCTCAAAGGGGGTTACAAAAAAGATAAAGCAGTAAGAGTATCACTAAAAATTTATAACTGTATTTTAAAAACAAAGTGAAGGTTAAAAATCTCAATAAATTAGACTAAAACAAGTTGTGTCACTACCAACTGATTCTGTTTCCTACCTATACAAGCACATATCAATTGACTTGTTAAATAGGAAGCATAGTGAAGCTGATTAAACTGACCTATTAAAATAGAAGCACACCTGTCATTAAACAGTGGGGTACTGCACTCATGTATTGCTTACAGGTTTCTCATAGGAGTCTGGTTAGTCACTGTAGGAAGCAGGATGCTGGAGTAGATGGCTTTCCTCCAGCAGGGCTTTTTCTTATGTTCTTATGAATAAATTGTTAAAAAGCCCATTCTTCATACTTTACCCTTGCAGCCCATTATAAACCAGAAACAGAATACAGTAGGGTTGTCGGGGTTTTGTTTTGTTTTTTAAAAATCTCCCAAGTAATATAAATGTATTCTGAAAAAAATCCTAAAATTTATTAAATTAAATACAAATTGAATTTCCAAATATACCCTTCTGCACATTATTAACCGAAGGTTACGCCTCTAGAGAAGTCAATGAGAGCTTTTGCATCAGCTTTCCCTGAAAATATATAGAGTATTCTGATAGGCCAACTCTTTTGTGAACATGGAAGGCGTGGTTTCCAAATATTCTAACGTCAGGGAACCCTTTTCCAAACGCCTTTGCCAAGGAAACCTTGTCACATAACCCCAAAGCACTCAATAGGATTTTGTGTTATGTTTTAGGGAGCACATTCAGTTTCTGCCTATTGTGTTTTGCCATTCCCCTTCACAAACTGAGTACACAATTCAGAACACATCCAGCTCTCTTCAGAAGCTATACATTGCAATGGGAATATTGGAAAAGGAGGACACATTGTTTTGCAGAGCAGCTTGTCTACTGCTGATTTTGTTTGTTTTGTTTTGTAGGAGAATCCCTGATATGGAATGCCCAGGATTCCATAAATCACAAACTGGAAACCAGTTGCTTAAATCAACTAAACTAAAGCTTAAAATTATATTTTAAAACTTTTTAGAAATGGACAGAAAAAGCTTTAAGTACATACTACAGTAATATTCAAGTTGGGAGTTGTGTACAGATCAAGTCCCACCTCACTCAAAATAATTCTTTTTTTTTAAATCATCATCAAAGTATATATATTACTTGATCGTTAAAAAACTCTATAAACAATTTTAAAACTACCAACAAATTCAAAAATCAAAATAGACAAGTACATGATTGATATGGAATCATACAATTGTTAAAGGAGAAATATACATTCCTAAAGCATTTATAATATATAGCTTATTTTTTTATTTACAATACTTAACCATAGATTTAAAAAAGAAAAGAATCGCCATAGTTTTATCTTTTACCTAGAAAAGGAGCCTTTGAAACTCGTGTTTGACTTATGGGTTTAAATCAAAATATATTCTCTTAAAAGTAAATTATGACCAAAGCCAAAACATGGTTTGTGTCATTTCCCTCTTTCCTCCCCCAATAATTCCAGATGCTATCCCAAACAGTAGACTCTGACAGCAGAACACCCTAACGTATAGCACATAAATTTGAATACACCAAACTTTACTATGCTCAAACTATGGTTTGGAAATCAGCCATGATTTCAGGTACTAATCTGGTGGCAATTTGCAAATCAGGTGCACCAAACATCAAGTTCAGACATAAAAAATATAGCTTGGCTTTATTCCCAGACCATCTCTGTAAATATGGGCATTTGGTTTGCTTGCACTGAGTTCCACTTTCCTTTTAAACCACATTCTATTTTTCAAGAGACACATGAGACACTTCATATACTTAAGCAAACTAACCGGAAGTACCGTATTTTTTGCCCTATAGGACGCACTTTTTCCCCTCCAAAAATGAAGGGGAAATGTGTGTGCGTCCTATGGGGCGAATGCAGGCTTTCGCTGAAGCCTGGAGAGCGAGAGGGGTCGGTGCGCACTGACCCCTCTCGCTCTCCAGGCTTCAGGAAGCTACCCGCAAGCCTTGGGAGCCTGTGGGAGTTCCCGCCGGGCTCCCACGGCTTGCGGAGAGCTGCCTGCATCCCGAAGCATTCCCCCCTCAAAACTAGGTGCGCCCTATGGGCCGATGCACCCTATGGGGTGAAAAATACAGGAATACCCACCTTTACTAAATTAAAAATTTTCCACACTCTGCCTACCTATAAACTTGTGTGTTTCATTTAATGCTTTGGACAATCTGAATTACAAACCAGACTTTAACTTCTGAGAAATATGGGACGGCCATTGTTCCTTTATCCCAGAATACTATGTGTGTGATCTGATATCTGTAGCACCTCTATAGGTTTTATTTCAGACCACAATTCCATCTGGGAACTGAGGTTACAAGGTGGCCCCATGGCTACAACATCCAGACTACTTTTTGTACTTTTTTCTTTCTTTCCTCAATTCCCTACTCCAATTTGCATAATATCTTGCCTGAGGAAGAGATGCAGAGAACTTAAAAAATTGACAGTTTCATAACATTTTGGTGGGTTATAATGAATTTATGGTCCAACAGTGGATTCTGGATTTCTGTTCTTATGGACTAGTTCTAGAATAAAATGTCACCTGCTTACAGCCTTAGCCTCTGAGCACTTCCCATCTTTGTTTATCCATGTGCTATATATGGCACATAGGCTAAGGTTACCAGACGTCCCCATTTCCCGGGGACAGTCCCCGGATTTACAAATCAGTCACCATATAAAATCCATTGAAGTTGAAAAGTGTCCCCGGATTCATTGAAAACAATCTGGTAACCTTAACATAGGCCACACAAAATAAATAATGCTTTGCACAAGCATTCATTTTGTGCAGCTTATGTGCTAGGGTGGATATATCAATGGTTAAGAAACAATTAAAAAAAACAAAGGTAGCCATAAAAAACTCCAAAATACAGTTGGATTTTGATTAACATACAGCTACTGTTGCTTATCCAATTGGCACATGTCTACTCTTTAGGAAAACAGGTAATGTATAAAAAGAAAGAGAAAGGGTCAGTAGTAGATCAGTGGTAGAGCACATACATTGCATGTAGGAGATCCCTGTTTAATTCCTGCTTGTCTGAAACTGAGAGCTGCTACCAGGCAGCACAGCTAATACTGAACTAGGGTTGGTTCCAGATGATCTGTTTATTGAGTATTCATTCTGATTTGTTTGCAGGGAGGTTATATGAGTGCTTCAAGCAATTGTTGTTCCACACTTCCCAGGGCATTTCCCCACCACTTACCAATGGACGGGGTGAGTCTGTTGAGCAAGTGTGTCAAATGGGTTTTAATGGTACAACCTGGATTTGCTGGTATGCAACTGAATCTCACTTGAAATTAGTGACAGCCTGGAAGCAGCCTGGAAGGACCAAAGGTCTGACTCAGTACAAAGCAGCTGCCTACAGTACATAGAAATTCTAAAGGAAGATCTACCAGGATGAGTGGGTTAGGATCTAGCAGATCTCTGGCTGAAGTAGGAAGTTCTCAAATCATCATAGCCCTTTGAGAACTTCCTACTTCAGCCAAAGATCTGCTAGATCCTAACCCACTAAATCAACTCCCCCATCCTTTGCTCAGCAATATTTATGCCAGAGTATCCCCCTTATCCTGACTCAGCCAGGAACCAGGTGACTGAGCCAAGGCAAGCTTGGCATATCTTAAGACTGCATAAGCCCTAGAAGAAGGGGTTTTCCAGGCATGGGTCCAAAGTAGGAGGACTGAGGCTGGATCCTATTCCTGTTCAGCTTGGTGCAAGATCTGGCAACGTAGTATAGGTCAAACACTATTTCCAAGGCTTATTTTCCCTCTGCCAGTCTTAGGCTGGCTTAGCTAGCAGTAGCTCCATTGCTAAATGGAGTTTGGATCTGGTGTAACTTTACACTGGCTTAAACTTACACCGTCTTCCGTTATGACAGCTTCTTGTGTATGGGATTATTCCATTATGTACTTCATGTTCTAAACTAGAATATGCTTTAGTAGTTAAAACAAGGGGGCCAACTTAATATTATTAAGTACACCCAGGTGAAGTTTTTGCAGTCCATTAACTAATGTAGTCCATATGGACTTGGCAAAGACTTCATGTACAGCCCCTAAAAAGCTTTATATACCAGCAAAAAGCTCGACTTATTTTTATGAGGTATCGGGTAGCTTCGAGAGTTAAACCAAGGACACCATATTACATTAGGAATGTTAGGAATTTACATTGATAGAAAGACATACTTGAGGGCCCTGGAGGGAGGAAAAAGTGGTAGAACAGCATGAAGTGTTATAATCACCGGTAACACTTAGTAAAGTTGTACTTGGCTACAGTACAATGAATGAAGCGGCCATACCTCTCCTACTCCTTTAGATTAATGAACTAATAAAGAAATGTACATCCAAGGTCAAAACGCCTTGGTAATATCACAGAACAAAAACAAGACTAAGGTTTGTTTTTTAATATAAAACGACACAAATGGTTCTCAGTCATGGTTGCCCTGCTGAATTATAGAGAGGTATGTGTAAGTTGAGTCGGACACGACTAAACTACTAAACAACAACGTGTAAGTTATTTAAAACAGGACAACTCTCCCCCCCCCCCAATAAAAAACACACACACCCAAGGAACACCTTGGTACCCTAGAATTCACGCAGGATGCGTGGGGAACCGGTTAGAGAAATAGGACAAGTTTCCTGGTTTCTCGCGAGGTTTAAAAATAGAGCACAAACAGAAAAAGAGAAAGGTAAAACGAAACACACGAATTGCCAGGGTTTACTGGCTCCTTTTAGCTGAGGCTTTCAACCCAACTAAAGAGGATTCGATTGGAGTGGGTGGGATAAGACTGGATTGGGCCGGACTGACCCCGGAGAGAAAACGAAAACACACACACACTCACTCTTTCACACAGAGAGGCTCACTTCTGCTTGGAGTAAAAAGGAAGTGCTTTTTACATTTATTTATTTTTAAAGAGGCTTCTAAACGCTCCACACATCTTTCCCAGCTGCTCCCCTTCCTGTTCACCTTCTAAGAGGCGCAGGAAACATCCGCCTCAGCTCCAACGACGCCCTGCTCCGTCGCAGGTTTTCTCTCCACACAGACATCTAATTCACAAGCCCCGCCGACTCACCTGAGGGAAAGGAGCAGCAGCAGCAGCACCGGACACCGGCTTCCCCCAGGGAGAGGCGACTACCTGTCGGTCCTCTCACTGCCGCCACCACCACCACCTCCTCCTCCCGACTCGACGCTCCTATCCGCTGCCGCCGCCGCCGCTTCTAGAGGAGCCCAGGCCTCAACAGAAGCCCCGGAGTGGCGTAACGCAGGCATCCGACGCCGGCGCCCCGCTCGGCCGGCCCGCGTTCCGACCGCGCGCGCCCTCCTCCTCTTCCTCCTGCCGCTGCTATTGCTCTCGCCTGGGAAAAGCGGGTGGGAGCAAGTAGATTCCGCCGGCGGCCACCACCAACACCGCGACCGCCCGCCGCCGCCGCTTCCTACTCGCAAGCAAGCAAGGCAGCGCGGGCAATGAGAGGAGGGGCGAGGGCTGGCAGGGAGCGCCCGAGTTAGGCAGGGAGGAAGGGCGACTGCGGCATCCTCCTTGAGGGCTCCCCTCTGACTGTGGCGGCGCTTGATCTCCGAGATTCCCTACAGCCGCTCCCGCTTTTCCTGGAGATCTTAGCTCTAAGATCCTCCTCCTCCTGCTGCTGCTGCTGCGCCTGCCGCTGCTTGCTTGCTGGCTGCTCCCTTCCCAGCTCGAGCTCCCCCTGCTGCTGCTGCTGCTGCTGTGGGCGAGGCACCGGCTGGGCTACACACAGTGTGGGTCGGCGGGCTGCTGCTGCTCTGCTGCTCCACCCCCGCCCCCACCGGCAGGCGAACAAACAAACAAAAAGCAAAGAAGTGGGAGGGTGGAGAAAACAACAACAAGAAGAGCAAATGCAAGCTGCCCTCGAGGCACATTTGGGGATTGCCGCGACTGCTGCTTGTCGCCTTGTCGTTCTCCCTTACTTGGTCTCCGACCAAACAGAAAGCGGAAAGATGATCACCTCTTCTTCTTCCTCCTCCTCCTTCTCCTCCTCCCTTCACCTGCCTGGCCCCCGGGTTTTTCCTCATCGGAGGTCTTCCCTGCATGCAAATTTTCCTTGGAAGGACCAGTGAACCTGTGCAGGGGCTTCAAAAGTTCTTGCAAGCAGCCGCAGCGCAGTTAGGCCAAGTCACACCACCTACTGGCTTCTTTTGCAGCGCAAGCCGGCCCTCGAAAAGTCTCTCTGCAAAGTGCCTTCTCAGCAGATACTTTTAATTGCACAAGGCATGAACATTCCCAGAAAGCAAAAAAAAAAAAAAAAAAGGAGGGCAGTGCAAAGCAGCAAGATCACCGCGTGAGTCACAGGCGCGATATAGGAAGGAGAAGGTAAATTCTCAAAAATATTCTCTAAATGTTCAAAAGGGTCAGGCAGATTAGATACCGCAAGAAAGTAATCTTGGGAGCAAGAGTCCAAGTCACACTTGAAAGGGTTCTCTCCAGTAAGATGTTTTTTTAAGGATTTAGGAATGTTCTCTCCCAACAAACCACACGCAACCAACAATCTACCTTTCCCTTCTAATCAAGATGTAGCACCAGAAAAAAACAAGCAAAAGCTTGAGAAGCTGATAAGGGTTTCGCCATAAGAATTTTTGCAAATGAGAATGCTTAAGCGCTGCCTTGTCAGAAACAAGTTCTAGCATACATATTCTTAGCCCTACAGGTGGCTTGTAAACACAGAATTTTCCTTCATGGGTGGTTTTGTTATCTGATGCAAGAGAAGTCATATAACTAGTTACAATAGAGAATATGGGTAGCTACATTGCACTTTAGAGTACTCTATTCAAACCATATCACATACTGTATACTATTCCAGCAATTCTGGAACCCACTGTGTAAAGTAGCTGTATATTATCCCTTAGTATTTACAGATGGAAGAATGAAAGCTAAGAGCTAGTGGTTTGTCTGAGACCCCCTAGTGAATTGTGGCATGAGTGAGTTGTGAAGAATAGGTTGAATAAAAAGAGCAACCCAAGTTGGACTGTGCTCAGACTGAAATAATATGTGTGAAAAGCTATGGTGGCATGTAGGCCTTTTGTTGAAAATATTTGTGATGGCCAGTGTGAAATAAAGCTAGATATTCTCAACTATAAATAGATTTTTTTGGAGTAACATAACAAAAATAACGCTGAACAATATGGAGGGGAGCAGCTTAACAGGATGTCTTTTGTTGATTTTTTGGGGAAAAAAGATGGTAAAAGTTATGGACTTGACGGTAGTGATTCACTTTGGAATGCCTTTGAACGATTCTCATTGTTTTGATTATTTTGTGGTTTTGTCATATTAATACAGTAGCTTCCCCTGTCTTTCAATCCACCTGTGTCTCACCCAGTGGCGTAGCGTGGGGGGTGCAGGGGGGGCCGGCCGCACCGGGTGCAACATCTGGGGGTTAGGGTTAGGGGGCGCAAATCCACGGGTTAGGGGGTGCAAATTACTTGCCTTGCCCCGGGTGCTGACAACCCACGCTACGCCACTGGTCTGACCTTTGGGTTTTATGTGAATACTGTAGTGACAACTGCTTCTTCCTTTCTAAAATATATGTGCATATTGTGCCTAGGTATAGTGTTGCAGCTAATATGGGGGGGGGGCGGGGAGCTAGAAGTGGTGTGAAATACATTATTGCATTTTCAAACAGTAAGACACATGGCTCGGGTGCGCTGCAGGCACTGTGGTAAGTGCTGTCCCTGCAGTAAGTTGCCATCCAGTATGCCCCCCCCAGCTACGCTAGTGGTTTGAATCCAGATTATAAAAGAATGGAACGCCACTCATGTGGTGGGGCTTTCCTGGCTCCTTTACCCCTACCTCCCCCACAACTACATCCTACCAGAGCCGCTCCTGAAGGTCGCTGGATCGTCTGGAACTATAGGGGATGGGGCACAATGGGCTCCAGCAGGATGGGAGAATGGGAGGAATTCAGGATACTGTCTTGTGGAAGTGCTTTATCATCCGCCTAAGACATCTCTGGATCAAAGCCATAGTATTACAGCTGAGTCACTCACTTGCTGTTGGAAGCATACCTCCGCTGTATATATTACAGTACATATACATTGGTTTGCTTTCTGGCATATCGTTTCCTGTGCGGGACATTCCTCTTCCCTCGCATGGAATGATGCACAACTATTGCAAACAACCAGAGCTGAGTGTGAGTGCTGGTCATTTGACGACATTTTATTTGAAGACAGTCAAGTATTTCATGAAGGTTCAAGAATTGACTTGGTTCCCACTTAAAAAAGTTTTTAAAGATAGCTGTGCTGTTTGTTTAGTCGTTGCTGTCACTTGATTTCTCCCTTTAATATTGCAACTATAGAATAGACACTCTTGATGTTCCAGGATAAATAAATAAATAAATAAATAGGTCAATTACTGTATATAGACTACACAGTCATACCTCTTGTTACGTTCGGTTCAGGTTACGTCTTTTCAGGTAGCATCCTGCGGCGACCCGGAAGTAACGGAACGGGTTACTTCTGGGTTTCACCGCATGCGCAGACGCTCAGAATGTGGTCACGTGCATATGCAGAAGCGGCAAATCGCGGCACGTGCAGATGTGGGTTGCTCTCTGCTCATGATGTGAACGGGGCTCCGGAACAGATCCCGTTCGCAACCAGAGGTACCACTGTAATTTCTATGCTGCTCTTTGACATAAGACCCTAGGGCAGCAACAAAAACCCAAAACAATGAACATAAAGTACAGTAAGATCATCAGCAATCTGTCAGTTTCCTAATACACAAGCCTGAACCTCACCTTTAAAGGGGCTGAACAAGGAGGTGATTGTTCAACTGGAGCCTAGAGCTAAACAATGTTGTTGCCAGCCAAACCTCTGGAGAAAGTGTGTTCCACAACCAGTGCACTGGGCTGAGACATTCCTTCAACAGGTCATCAGCTCTTAGACTTCATTTTGCACTGGAACTCCCCAGCAGACCTAAAGGCACAAGTATGGAGAGAGGGGCTCCCTCTGGCAATCATATCCCAAGCCGTTTAGGATTTTATACAGTATGTCCAAACCAAAATTAGGTCAGTAGTAAATAGCTGTTCCTATTTTATCTGCAAGCCGCTTTGAGGTACCCTTCAGGGGAAAAGGTGGGGAATAATAAAGCTAATGATAATAAGACTGTGCCAATCTTTGAGGACCAAATATTATCTGGTCTCTAGGCATAAAACCCAACAAGATTCCGAGGTACTGCCTTTTGTACTACCTGCAACCTCTGAACCATCTTCAGAGCACATTGCAATAGTTTTATACAGGAGATTACTAGAGCATGATTTACAGCAGCTGGACTTACCCCTGGGTTTCCAGTAACAATGTGGAGTTTAGGAGTACGTACCCAAGGGAGTGCAATCTCATTTAAAACAGGCTGCCTACTTGATTCCCAGCCTTGGGAATTGTGCAGAGCAGTATATAATTTTAATTTAGTTATTCACTTCATTCTTCAGTTGTTCAATAACAATCGTTCTCTGTGCAAAAAAATATTTTAATCTGTTACAATAAACTGAAAAATTCAGAAGAAGCAAATAAAACTATAACTTTTCTAAATAAATAAATATAAATTGTTTTGCCTTTTGAAAACTGCCATGAGTTTTTGGGGTTTTTTACAATCAAGCGGTGTATACATTTTATGATATAAATAAAAGAAATAAATAATAGAAATGATGGTTACAAATTAATCTGGTTGGCTGCTATGAAAATGGAGTGCTAGACTAGATGAACCTTTGGCCTGATCCAGCAGGACTCTTTTATGTTCTCAGCCCCTAAAATAGACAGTACATGCAACATTTAACGCAGAATGATGTAAAACATAAACAAATTGCCAGTTTTAAAATTGAATATACACATTCATAATTGATATAGTAGATTCATTGGTTAAAAAGTGCTTTAGAATAACTGTAGATTCATATTGTTAATTATGCCATCAGTGAAAAGGAAGATGCATAATTAAATATGAGGATGGATAGGCAGCAAAATCTGTTTCAATTAAATCCTCATCATAAACGATCAATCTGTTGTGAAGTCAGATCCAGTTTTCAAATATGAAGAAACACCACTGAGGCATATTATGCCCATCAATTGTGTGTATCAATTAAAAAATTTGTGAGTGTCATCTAGATTAATATACAAACCGAAGAAGCTTTCGCAAATCAAAATTTAGTTGCTCCAACTTTTAAATTTATTGGAAATATATATATTTTAGTACAGTGGTACCGCGGGTTAAGTACTTAATTTGTTCTGGAGGTCCATTCTTAACCTGAAACTGTTCTTAACCTGAAGCACCACTTTAGTTAATGGGGCCTCCTGCTCAGCGGCGTAGCGTGGGTTGTCAGAACCCGGGGCAAGGGAAGTAATTTGCGCCCCCTAACCCGGGGCAAGGCAAGTAATTTGCGCCCCCTAACCCGGGGCAAGGCAAGTAATTTGCGCCCCACGCCGTGGCCCCCCCCCACCAAGCCTCTATATTCTGCGCTTGTCAGGCTCGGCTGCTGGCCCTCCGTGGCCTGGCAACGGACTCAAGAGACCGGCCGTGGCGGCGCTGGAGGGCTGGTCTGGGGCCGGAGAGAAGCCTCGGAGAGTTCTCGCTGGGTTGACCTCGCAGCCTGGGTTACCCTGCGGGGCTGTTGTGAAAGGCGAAGGCGAGCGGCAGCGTGGCTTGCAGCGGAGCAAAGGGCACGACCACGGCGCCGGGACGTGCCCTTTGCTTGTGCCCCTTTGCTGGGGAGGCTGAGAAGGGCGCCCCTTTGCTGCGCTCCCCCGGGAGGTCCCCCGGGAGCAGAGCCCGCTGCCTGCGCTGGCAAGGAGGATGAGCCCAGCTGGCAGGCCGGCCAGAGAGGAGCCTCGCAGGCAGCGAGTGGCTGGCTCCTTGCGGGCGGCGGCGGCGGCGGCAGCGCAACTCCCTCCTGCCGCGAGAGGCGGGCAGCAGCCGGGCCTCGGACCTGCAGCCAGGAGCGCTGCCTCTTCCCGCGCCCCGAGGGCTCCCCGCGCCCAGCAACCCGGGGAAAGCGCCGCACTTCCACCACTGGCCCTGCTTCCATCACTGGCCCCTGAACCCCAAGGCTGAGGCTCATGGCGCGCACCCCGGCTTGCAGCTCCTCCGCCGCCCTTCCAATGGGGCAGCGGCCCGCAGGGACGAGCAGGCGCGCTCTCTGTCCCCAGCTGAAGCCGAGGGGGGCTTCTGGTAGCCCCGGGGTGGGAGGCGGAGGGGGGTCGCTGGCTGCAGCCGCCTCGCCTCGCCTCCGTTCTCCTCTCAAATCAGACACAGATGGCTGCTGACAGCGAGGAGAAGGGGCGGGGGCGGAGAAGCGCAGCGTGGGCAGTGGGAGGCGGCTGGGGGGGGGCTCGCAAGAGAAGCGCGCCCCGCGGGACTGAACCAGGTTCCTCTCCCCGGCTCCCGCAAAGCGACGTGCCCGTCTTGTGCTCTCCGCAAAAGGCGCCAGATCAAAGCGGCAAACGGTACAGATCCACACCACGCCCCCCGCGGAACAGTCGTGCCCTCCACATCACAGGCAGCTCAGAGTTAAACTCTGCGCCCGAGGCTCTTCGGCAACTCCGGAGGCGGCGAGTGCGCCCCCCCAGATGTTGCGCCCGGTGCGGCTGGCCCCCCTTGCACCCCCCACGCTACGCCACTGCTCCTGCTGCTGCCACGCCGCCGGAGCACGATTTCTGTTCTCATCCTGAAGCAAAGTTCTTAACCCGAGGTACTATTTCTGCGTTAGCGGAGTGTATAACCTGAAGCGTATGTAACCTGAAGTGTATGTAACCCAAGGTACCACTGTAGATTCCTTGTAATGCTATTTTGCTCTGGTTTGATTTGTTTGTTCAATCCTGTAAAAAACAACAACACAGCATGGTTGAATACTTAAATAAAGTTTTAAAAAAGTAGCTGCTCCTTTCTACTCGCTACAGCACAGGGAGCTGCAAATGTAAGTTCCTTTAGCTCCAGTTGTGAGCTACCAAATAAACACAAAAGCCATGCTGTTTTGAAGTGCCCCCTAACATACTGTAACAGATTGGGGGTGGGCCCAAGGGGCAAATGTGCAAAGAGGGAATTGGTGGAAGTTAGATATCACCCGGTGTAGGTTAATGTTCTGTAATGTTTTTTAGCAATGAAACAGCTATCAGTTATGTGTACTGATAGCATATAGTCAAAACACATTGGGTTCAATGGCGGATTGCTAAAGTCATTTTTCCAGGAATCATGCCTCCTTTCTGTGCTTTTTAATTTATTTTTATTTTTTGGCCACGTGCATAAAGCCTAATGCAGGCAAGTTAAATGCACAGAAGATGTGTGCTTATTGTATTTATATTCAGTTTGTAACACTGGCTATATATTTTTTCACACTTCACATCATTGTGTGTTTAATGCACGTTGCACGTGCTATCTACAGTATTTGGAGAGCTGTTTTTCATAATTGTGATGTATATAGTGGCCCTGCACAGTTGTAATTGACGTCTCTCCCTTCTCTATTTTTTCTTTCCTATTTGTTTACAAGAGGCCAGTCCTTTGTGCTTTGTGTGTGCGCGCACATTGTTCCAGGATAAAAGTCAGAGGAAAACTATTCAATATATTATTCACATTTAAAAAAACCTTACATAATGTTAAATACAGTGGTACCTCGGGTTGAGTACTTAATTCGTTCCGGAGGTCCGTGCTTAACCTGAAACTGTTCTTAACCTGAAGCACCACTTTAGCTAATGGGGCCTCCTGCTGCTGCCGCGCCGCTGGAGCATGATTTCTGTTCTCATCCTGAAGCAAAGTTCTTAACCTGAGGTACTATTTCTGGGTTAGAGGAGTCTGTAACCTGAAGCGTATGTAACCCGAGGTACCACTGTAACCTGTTGATTTTTAAAAGTTGGTTTTCTCATTTTACCGTGAGGCTATGATCCTAGGAGTTAGCCCCGCTTGCCATAGGAGGAGCAAAGTACTTACTGTATCTGAATACAACACAGCCTGCTTCTGATGTCATATTCTAACAGTATTTACTATTAGAAACTTCAATGTAGCGGTGGCTTTCAGGTTAACTTCAATGCAGTGACCGTCTGGGTTAGGAGTGGGCAGTACTACTTTGTAGTGGTCCCAGTCCTACTTGGATGGCATCTCCAGATGATGGTGTTGGGGGGGGGGCGTTTAGTCTTGTGGAGTGTGGGATGTCACAGAGCTCAATTTTATCCACCATGTTGTTAGGGTAGATACTGTTCAGCATTTGCATAAAACTACTGAGTGGGGTCACATGGAGCTTTGAAGCACATTGTCAGCCATGTGCTAGTGATAACAAAGCACTTGTATTTGCAGGTGCAGCCGTAATAATGGCTTAATAGTAATGCATGGTGAGCAATTTAAACTGAAGCTTAATTCATATAAGACCAATGGGCTGTTAGTGAATGGTTCCTTGGACTAGATGAGTGGGGTTTGGCTGCTCTGGATGAGGTTACAGTGCATCTGAAGTAGCACATCTTGGGGATCCATTATTGTCATTTAAGGCAAAAATGGCCTCGCTGGCATGACCTGCCTTCCAGCAGCTCCAGCCAGTTGCACAGCTGCACCCCTACCTGGGCAAGGATAAGATATTTTCTGTTGCTTACACTTTGCATTATTCTATCCTGATGGTTACCAATGTGTTATATGTGGGGCTGTCTTTGAAAATGGTTTGGAAACTGCAGCTGCTGTGCAATTCAGCATCCAGAACAACCTGGGCATATAACATCAATCATGGCAGAGCAGTGCTGGCTAACAGTTAGTTTCTGGGCTCAATTCCAATGCTGGTTTTGACCTGTAAAGCCTGATGCGACTCAGGACCCCAGAACCTCAACGATCACCTCTCCCCACATGAACCAACCCAGACAGTGTTAATCATCTAAGACCCTTCCCCATATGCCCGCTTTGAGGGAGGTGTGGAGTGTGAAGACGCAAGACTAGATCTTTTCAGTGGTGGCTCCCTGGTTATAGAAAAACATTTTGTTACTTAATTGGGAGGGTTATGAAATATGTCTGTGGCCTTTTGTGAGTGTGTGTTTATCCTTTCAACTTGATGGGTAGGATTTGTTCCACTTATATATATTTTTGGAGGAGAACTTTAGGTCTTAACTTATTTCTATTTTTATATTTGATTTGATTTTTTTTATTTCATGGTAAGTTGCTTTGAGACATGATTGTGTATAAATTAAATACAATAAATAATGATAAAGTTGTCAAAAAAATGCAAATGTGAATTATTAGAAGTAGATTTCATTCAGCCTGGTCGTGGTTAATACCACTTAAATCTAATGGATAGCTCTTCTCCTCCCTATTACAGCATCAGAACTATTAGACAAAATATCACAATATTGGATAATCATTCTAAAGTCTATACTGTATATAAAGTTGTTGTTTTTTATCTAAACAAGAAAGTGAATTTTGTGTGGGAGCTTTGATGTGAGTTGTAGTTGTTCCATTTTTCTGTGTTTAAATTTTTCAAACTTCACTGTTGGGAATCATGCAGCTAAAAAATCTACAATGCCTTTTCACCACAAGAGTCCTTTCTCATCTGTCTTTCATGATTCTATCCTGGCAGAGCACTTTCTGCATTTAGCAGTAAAACAAAATTAGGATAGTGGAAGGGAAATGGGTAGTATGTGTTCTAGCCTCCAGTATTGCAATACAAAGAACAGCTGATAAAGAGAATGTGAAGTAGGTCAAGTTATTGTGCGAACTATTTTCTCCCATGCTACAATAAAATCTGCCTTGCCTTCTTGCTTTTATTTTCCTTCCAGGGGAGATGGTGTACTGACTTACTCTAGCAGAGACAATTCGGGCTTACGGTAATTTAAATCTATGCTAGTTTATTTAAAGACCTACCGGAGCTTCTTTTAAAATGGGTCATTCAGGTGGTGTGCCAGTTAAGTTGCGCACTATTTGTCAGTTTCAGGAAAGGGACTGGAAGAACCCAGGAATTAAAACCCAACAGTGCAATCCTGCTCTCTTGAATGTAAGTTGTGCTGTGTTCAATGGGCCTTACTCCCTAGTAAGTTTATTCAGGATTTCAGGCTACGGCTGCAGCCAATTACACAGTTTACCTGGAAGTAAGTCAGTGGATTGCACTATAAATCTACTTTACTGACTTGAATGAAATCACATTAGTAAATACAATGTGCCTTTGAATGGCACATTCAACACAGTTTACAGCTGCGTTTTATGCAGTTAGGCAAATCCAAGCACCTCCATTTCAATGAGCATAGGTGTACAGTGGTACCTCAGCTTACATACGCTTCAGGTTACAAACTACGCTAACCCAGAAATAGTGCTTCAGGTTAAGAACTTTGTTTCAGGATAAGAACAGAAATCGGGCTCTGGCGGCGCGGCGGCAGCAGGAGGCCCCATTAGCTAAAGTGGTGCTTCAGGTTAAGAACAGTTTCAGGTTAAGAACAGACCTCCAGAACGAATTAAGTACTTAACCCGAGGTACCACTGTACTTAATTTTGTATTGAAATGGCTATTAATTGGGACTGTAATAGGCTATAATGTGTGTTCATGTATTCGGTGAGCTTGAATACTTACAGGAATGAGCACTAATAAGTAAGAAATATTCTTGTATAATCCATTGTAGCTGGTGTGCAGTTCGAATTGGAATACTGTGCATGTTACCTCAGAAAAGATCTTGTAGAAATGGGAAAGGTTCAGAACACCAAAATGGTCAAAAGGCTACAGCAACTTCCTTATGAGGAATAGTTACAATATTTGCACCTTTTTACTATAGAAGAACCACGAGTAAAGGTGGGACATGATATAAAATTAAAATTGTGTGAAAGAAGAAGAGAAAAGTTTTCATCCCTTATGATACTAGAACAAGGGAATATCTAACAAAACTGAAGAAAACAACCAGTAGATGTGGGGCGCTTTGTGCCTTGGGATACCACATTTGGATTCCTGCTGTTCCATTTTATGTTACTGGGTTTTTTTTTAGTCTTCAGCTTTTATACAAATTCTATAGATAGGGCGGTGTAGGATTTTGAATAATCTATATGCTAATGAGCCTAGATCCAAAGAGCAGTTTAACTAATTGTGTACACCCCTTTAAAAAAGCAGATAGATTTTATGTGAGAAAAGGCCACATTTGTTCCTAAAAGAAAACACTTCCTCGCCCATTTTGAGAATCAACTGGGAAGTCCTGCTAACAGTCATGCAGAGCATTGCTTGTCAGGGAGTTCTCTGCTAACACCTCATTCCCTTAATCTGGAGTTAAATATCCTTGGCAGACCACCAGAGCCAGAGTCTGATGACCTTCTGGGCACAAAGCAAGCAGGACACACTAATTTCATACTGACTCCTCTGTTCAAAGTTTCTTTTTTATCGTTAATAGAATATCTAAGGAGACTTAACAATATTGGGAGATCCACAGGTTAGCCACCCCTGATTTTTAAATGCTTTAGCATTGCTGCCCATGTCTTCAGCTGAAAATGGCTCTCACCATGATTTACAGATATTGGTGATAAGGGCTCACAGACTTCCAGTCTAAAAAGGCCCCTGCTGGCTGTATTTTGAAGCTTTCCTGTTAAGGTAATAGGAAAACACGACAGCACTTTGGTTGAGACCCCACAAAATGAAGGAACGTAACTACCATATTTCTGCAAGTGGACTTCTTGTACACTTCTCCCAAGTGTGCTTATGTGTCTCAGTTTTTGATACCATATTGCATTGGTCAAAATCGGTGCCACTAAAGTGGTCATGCATACACATCTTTCCTTCTGCTTCAGATGTAGAGAATCAGTGTGTCCTGCCATCCACTCATCCACTATTCCCAATTTGTGCACATTCTGTGTACAGGCCACCTTTTTATTATTATAAAGGATGCTAAAAGTGGTCTTCTCTGAAATAACTGCCTCAGATTTATTTACTCATTTAAGAATGATGTTTGTAATATATATTTACTTTTAAAAAGTATCCCTGCCTTTCACTGAGAGGCAGAGAATCTTACACTTCTGTAAGAAGAAATGTACACAGACTTTGTGATGTAATCCAATAAATTCCACGTTATCTGCATCAACCAGAAGAGATTTAAGATAGTCTAATGGTTGCCACAAAAACACGTACTAAGGCTGCTAAATCTATTCCAATCAAAACACTGAAACCATGGTGGTGGCATCAGTAAGCTACAATGATAAAACCACTCTTTTCAGTAACTTAGAAGACACTTGGAGAACATGAGGTTGGCCACATATTTCCTCCTTATTTTCACAGATTACTTTTTCAGATGAAAAACATCTTACCTGCTCAGCTTAATTCATTCCAAATCTAATTAGCACACATAGAAGTCAGGCTAGCATGTCAATTAGATGCAACATGCATGTATTTATTTTAGCTGTGTGCTACCTTCCCTCCACAAACCTCAGAGCATTGATTTAGACTGCGATTCCATACACATTTACCTGGGAACAAATATCATTTAATTTGATGGGGTTTGCTTCTGAGCAGGCAGGTGTAAAGACACAAGTAAGTATCACACCAGCTGTGTGAGGGAATTTAGACCGAGATGGTGACTCAGTGAGCTTCATGGTTTGAAGTGGACGGCTGTGGCACATTCAAGACCAGCACTGACTGCAGCCACTACTGTTTGTGTCTATATCTTTTCTACCACTTTGGTACATTTCAGTACACAGTTCCTGCCCTTTGTTTTGTACAGTTAACATCAGTCTAAGAAATCAACAAAATCCTCAACAGAGTATGTTTTCTTCTTGTGCCCATGGCCAGGCTATGCAGAGTTCTGCTGGTTACTCATTATCAGGGGGTGGAAAGGAGAGTCACTTGTTAAAACTATACGCAGGTGAGGATATGCAATTCTGCAGTGTTGAACAAGTTGCCAGCACTGTTGGAATTTTACAACTGCAGTAGGCAATGGTCATGAAAAGCTTCAAAAGTAGCAAAATAATAAACAGAGTAACAAAAGAAGAATAGTACACAGTGGAACCTTGGTTCTTGAACTTAATCCATTCCGGAAGTCCATTTGACCCCCGAAACCGTTTGAAAACCAAGGTGCAGCTTTTGATTGGCTGCAAGAATTTCCTGCATTCAAGTGGAAGCTGCGTCGGACATTCGGCTTCCGAAAAATGTTCCCAAGCCAGAACACGTACTTCCGGGTTTTTAGTGATTGGGAGCCGATTTGTTTATCAATTAAGCCACTCAAGAACCAAGGTACCACTGTATTGGTGGAGCAGCAATTTGTCCCAGTCCTAAATACCAACTTGCTAGTACAGTGGATTGTAGGATTGGACAGTTAGGCTGCAGTCCTAACCCCAGCTACCTAGAAGTAAAGGTAAAGGTAAAGGGACCCCTGACAGTTAGGTCCAGTCGTAGATGACTCTGGGGTTGCGGTGCTCATCTCGCTTTATTGGCCAAGGGAGCCGGCATACAACTTCCTGGTTATGTGGCCAGCATGACTAAGCCGCTTCTGGAGAACCAGAGCAGCGCACGGAAACGCCGTTTACCTTCCCGCTGGAGTGGTACCTATTTATCTACTTGCACTTTGACATGCTTTCGAACTGCTAGGTTGGCAGGAGCTGGGACTGAGCAACAGAAGCTCACCCCGTTGGCGGGGATTCGAACCACCATTGGCAGGCCCTAGGCTCTGTGGTTTAACCCACAGTGCCACCCACTGAATTCAGGAGGATTTACTTTTGAGTAGACATGGATAGAATTGCAGGCTTAGCTCCGATACTGACGGAAACCAACCTAGTTTCCAGGTTTGATGTGAACTCAAATATTTGTTTTCTTTAAGCTGAAACATTTGTTACTAATTGATTTCATGTTTAATTGGACCTTTATTGAGCTTTTTATAACACCATCTATTTAACATAAATGAACATTTTTTTCACACTGAAATCTAGTTTCCGAAATATTATACTTCATTAGCTGAAAAAGAATATCAATATTTTACAAGGCTTCCTTCCTATTGCTTAATGAAGTTGTGTTATTTATCTTAAAAATAGACTGAGGAAAATATTCTTTTTTAAAAAAACATTGATATAAATTATCTGCTTGAAACAATATTGTATAAAACATTGCCTTGTAACTTGTTGCTCAGAGTTTGGTGTATCCTTTGCCCTAAAGCCACAGCGGGTGGGAAAGATGCCTATTCCAATTAAATCCGAATCTCCTCTGTGCCTTGCACCTAATGATATCTTTCTTGCATTTTATTTGTTTTTAGGTTCCAGAGTATCCCTGTCTCCCTGTCAGTATAACTCATCAGCAGAATATCAGTTTCATCAAGTTAAAACTTGTCTGGTTATTCTTTAAGAATGTATTTTATCTCTATTAATGTGATGTCATATCTGCTTATTAGTTTTGCTTGTAGTTGACCGGTTGTAGATCTTTGTTGGTGTTTTACAATTACTATAGATTCTTTTAATGACTTGGTTGTGTATATGTTTTGCATATGAGTGTAGCAAGTAGGTTTGTGGTCTCTCTGTTAGGAATCATAAAAGGAAGGCGCAACGCCCCCCACTGTTCATTTCTGTTGCAGCCCCTGATTTCTGGGCTATGGAAGTGTTTCCATACCATTCTGCATGCCTGCTCTTTTAATATTGTCTTTGGATGTTCCAATAGTGTGCTTTACCCTCCCCTTCTAGGCTGAATTGGTGTAGGAAACAGTGGCTGTTCTGCCTCTCAGCATAGTTGGTGTATAGGAGCACACTCTCAGTTACATGGGGCTATTGAAAGTTAAGAGTGCAATTTTCATTCAGCTGTAAAGATATTGCATATGCACAAATCTATATAGTAACTTTTTTATTAAAACAAACCCCCTATGATTTGGTTGAAACGTATATTATAGTATTTTTCACATGTAGCAGGAAGAATAAAACATTGTTTTATATCTATATCTATGGCTATCTAGGGATTATTATGTGCTAAATAATTTCCCCAGATGAATAGTAAAATCTCATTGGTAATATTTTGTATCAGTTAAAAACCGAACTCCCTACTCCTAAGAATGGTTTGTAGTGAAATTGTTTTCTGCTGTTACTCTTACTACATTCTCAGAAGTTCATGCAATTCTCTGTTCCAGTATTTTACTCCATAGAGTATAGTGTGTATGAACAGGGCCAGCAAAAACATTGATTCCTGGAATTTCTGCTATTTCTAGGCAAACATAATTACCTATCTAGAATAAGTTTAGCTCTTCTCCTTATGCCAAAAATAATGTGACAGCAAGTTTCTCCAAACTTGATAACTTCTCTCAAATCAGGCTGCTGCCATAAACAAAATCACTGCCCCCCCCAAAAAAAACTACTTGCAGAGAAAGAAGGATCATTTTCATTGCAGTATAAACCCTTTTTTAAAAAAAAGAAAAAAAAAACAGTACAGTTATACAAAAACTGGATGTGACTCTCTTGAGATTTCAGTCAAGGGAATTTGCTGTAAATGAGGTTGTGACAGACATGCCAGAGGCCTAGTGGGAATGCTGAGAAGGCGAAGCCCGTCAAGAAGTGGCCATGGTCCACAACTCATGGACTCTCTGAAGCCTAGCTTCCATGTTTTGTGAAGGATGCTCTGGGGAGATTCTGAATAAATACTTGGTTTGCTTTTCATGGTCTTGAGCTTCCGACAGCGGTGTTTGCTACCCCAAAACAGTGTTACCCTAGGATCAGTGAAACAAAAGACTGACACGAAACATCTTTAGCTGTAAAGCAGGGATAGCCAATGTCACACCCTCCTAAAGGCTTGGGACTACAATTTCCATCTGTCCCAAGCATGGATGATGGGAGTTGTAGTCCAAAACATGCGGAGGATAGATATCATATGGGATACCTTGCAGTATATACTATATAAACACATACCCTTATAAACATACACATACCCATCCGATGTTATGGTCGCTTCTCTTTCTGTGAGAAGCAGAAGCAATAAAAAACCCACTCCCAGATCTTTCCCTGCATTTTCATGTTGTATCTGCAAAACCATCACTTTCAATATCCATTAAATATCTACAAAGCATTAACCCCAGTTCTCCCTTTATATTAAAGCTGCTTGCCTAATCTGCATATGCAGCACAAGGAAGCTGTTAAATCCTGAGGTGGCAAGATGATGCAGGTGCAGAGAAGGGAGGGGGCAGCACAGTAGACCAGTCCTGGGTAAGTGAAGACACCCAGTCTGAAATTGTAGAAAGATATACATTTAAAGGGGGGGGGGGGGAGAGAATCAGAAGTAGAAAAGTGGAAGTACCGTTCTTTAATTGCACAGCCACTGTCTTTCTTAACTGTTTTTCTTCATAGGGAAGTTTCCCCATACCTCCAAGCTTTTTTTATTTATCACCTCTGAATTGCATCTGTTTTTGCTCGGCTTAGATGTAATCACTACGGGTTTGGTTTTTAAAAAAACTCTCGCCATGTTACTGACACGGCACAATTTTTCCATAAGTTTGCTCAAGAGAACACAGCAGAAATAGGTCAGTAAATGTTCCAATGGGGAAACAGGATTCTTTTAGCTACTTGTGTTGATAATGGCATTATACCATTTATACCATTCCATTACACTACTACTAGATGCAATTTAACACACTTTTATGCAAAAGTTGGGGGAGGGTTTTTTGGTCCCGCCCCCCAAATATAAACAATATCTTCTAAACTAACTGCGCCAGGTATTCCAACTAATCTAGTTATAGACACTTAATCACAGTAAGAGTTCACTGTTAAGAGTTACATTTAATCACTCTCCCAACAATTAAGATAAAAATAAAGCTAATGATACACATCACCCCACCTAAGAATTGCATCATTTTGCCTGACAAGTCCGTCAGATCTCTTTAGCAATGATAACTTTACTTACATTGTGCAAACTTACAAGACTTCTGCACATGTACCTGTGCAGGATTGCAACCTGGTAGCCTGATAATCAGGGTTTGCCTTTGTTTCGTTGACATAAATACACCCTGCAGCCAGTTTTTTTTGCTCTTGCCATTAAATTTCCATGAAAGCTGCCTATTCTAAAACATTCCTAGGCAGTCTGTTGTATCAGTGCAATTCAGGTAGAGCCTCCGTAATGGCACCCAAGATGCTACATAAAACACTGTCATTCAGCCTCATGGAGTCTGGCACTTCTTCATTCCATACCAGAAGAAAGACAAAAGTAACATTTTGTATGTATTCAGTAAGACTATTAAATATTAAATGGATATAAATTTTGAACTATGATCTATAAGTTTGATCTATAAATTCTTAAACATTTTGCTGCCTATCCAAGCAAAGTGACATTACCAGGCCTTTGTGTAACTTGCTTTCAAGGTACTGGTAACAGCAGTTAGACAGGTAGAGAACCACTGATATAAAAGACCACTGAGGGCCTCTCATTAAAAAGATAATATATATATTTTCTCTCATTAAAAAAACAACAACCCTAAGATAACAAACTAGAGCCAGGGCCTTTTCGGCTGTGGCCCCGGACTGGTGGAATGCTCTCCCACAAGAGACCAGGGCCCTGTGGGATTTGACATCTTTCCACAGGGCCTGCAAGACGGAGCTGTTCTGCCAGGCCTTTGGGCAGGATGCAGTTTGACTTACCTTCCTTTGTATAAGACAAGCCCGAAGGAGGCCCTCAACCCGCTCACAGGTCCTTGTATGATCAGTGAAAACAGTTGGTTCTGGCAAGTATTAACCACTCTCAATTCCAACCTGATAATTGCCACCTGCCCAGATTTTAACTTGTCTGAATTAATTTTAATTAATTGGTGTCAGTTTTTATGCATATCGTGTTGTTTTTATGATGTTACCGGCTCTGAGCCCAGCCTCAGCCAGGGAGGGTGGGATACAAATAAAATTATTATTATTATTATTATTATTATTATTATTATTATTATTATTATCTCACCTGGAAAGGTTGCAAACTGGGTTTCAAGTGGTACACATGAAATGTATCCCAGAATGGTTCAGATAATCTGTACATTAGCCAGAAAGGTGATACCTCATAAAATTGTACCTCAGGGTGGCTTTGACTCTTATGAAAAGACAGCATTTCTGCACTAAGCAATACAAATCACACATGAGGTGGATTGTTGGCCTTTCAGAGTATAAAGTATGATCTCAAACTCGCCCTTTTTTATTATAGAACCTGTGTTCCTAAACACACATCTTTTACCCATTTGTATTTTTTGCTGAAATAAACATAGCAACATACAAAAACATTTCAGTACTATACTGTAAATAGAACAAGATCTCATTAACAGCATCACACCCCTTGGCAGTAAAAAAAAAAGAGGGGAAAAAAGCTTGACCCACCCTAGAAATTAATAAATGGTAGGATTTTGATTATTTGGGATATGAAGAAAAAATACAAGCTGCAGAGGAATTCCTAGGTAGCCTAAGGGCCATTGGCAATGCAAGAGAACTGTCCTTCCCCGCTACCCTGCGGTGTGAACAGAGACAGGGTATTTGGAAGGTTGTCAAGGTAACTGGGTGTGATGTCACAGAAAGAGTTTGGGGCCTTTGGCAGGATGCTTGGAATAGTTTAGAAAAGGGCAGAACTATCTTAGCCATGTTCAAATATATAAAAGGATGTCACATAGAGGAGGGAGAATAGTTGTTTTCTGCTGCTCCAGAGAAGCGGACACGGAGCAATGGCTCCAAACTACAAGAAAGAAGATTCCACCTAAACATTAGGAAGAACTTCCTGACAGTAAGAGCTGTTCGACAGTGGAATTTGCTGCCAAGGAGTGTGGTGGAGTCTCCTTCTTTGGAGGTCTTTAAGCAGAGGCTTGACAACCATATGTCAGGAGTGCTCTGATGGTGTTTCCTGCTTGGCAGGGGGTTGGACTCGATGGCCCTTGTGGTCTCTTCCAACTCTATGATTCTATCTTGGCAGGCCAGCTGAAGGCAGGCGGGGAGAGATGCCTTGGACTCCATTACTGCACTGTTGTGGAGAACAAAGCCCCTCTTGAGATGACCATGCTGTAAGATCTGGGCTCTCTCCATCTAAATTCAGGGGTAATTATGTGAATAAATCATATTCCTTAAAGCTACAACAACCTCTGTCATGCCTCCAAAGGAGCACAGACCCTAGTTGAGGGCCAAGACGCCTACAATCCCATGCATGGCTTACTCCCAATTAAATTTGTATAACAGGGATGGAGAACCTCAGGCCTAAGGGCCCCTCTAGGTCTCTCCATCTTGTTCTTTGGTCTCCCTGCTGTCAAGCTTTGGGAAAGCGGCTTCCTCCCTCCCTTTGGCCATGGATAAGCAGAACAAAGCAAAAATAGTCTCTTACCATTTAAAGAGATTTTAATGATCACAGCAAAAGAACAAAGAGTCCATCTGGGAGTAAAGGTGCTCCCAATTAAGGTTGCCACAAACTTCCCCCCAGTCACCCCATCACTTCCGCATCTTGTAACCTGATCTCGCAACCAGCGTGCTTTTTGTGTAGCCACCTTATCTGCTCTACGTAACCTTAGACTGATAGGATGGACACTTTACAGTGAGAGAGAGAGAGAGTGTGTCAGTCTGTTAGCTCTCCCTCTTCCAGTTCCTCTTCACCTTGCTGTTCACCTCCCAGTTCTTCCCAACTTTTGTCTTCAGAACTATGCCCCTCTGCAAACCACTGTTCCAAATCTATACTGCTCCACTGCTCCTGGGCAGCTTCAGGATCCTGGTCAGGAGCAGGGGGAGAGGGGAGAGGGAGGCTCCCACCATTCCTTATCAGAGCAGTAGTCCTCAGCCTGGTCTCTGACACCCCCCTCCAGAGCACATCACTTTTGTCCAGCCCACACCCCCTTGCTGGTCTTCCTTGCACCGCTCTTGAGTGTTTTTGCCTTGCAGGAATTTGTCCTTGAACTCTGGTCGTTCTTTTTCCTTGCCTGTATGGAGGATGGAGAGGGGTATGCACATGTGTGTAGAAACCAGCTTGCTGTACAAAGGTGATTTTTACATTGGTTTCTCCATCCTCTTTTGCCTCTGGTCCTGCTCACCACTGTTACACGACTCCTGGAAGGTTTGCAGACCTCAGGTTGAAAAAGGTGCCCTCCCACTGGTGTATGGGATCTCAGCCTAAGTCTTCATTGAACTCTGTGGACTTACTTCTGAGTATGTAGGAACAGGATTGCACTGTAAGCTTTTGTTCCACAAGGCAGCTGTGCAGGAATTCTGGAACTTGTCCTCTTTGTGTCTGAACTTGTCTTTCCAGATACTGCGTAATTGATGGGTAGGTAAAAGTGTGAGGCAATATCTGCAGGAGGATTCAACCTGTAATTATATACGATTTTGATTTATCACACATAGTTTTAAACTTACTTCATAAGAATATATGATGTCAATATTTAGTATCTTATTTCCAGTGCTTGACTGCAAGAAAATTCTTTTTTTAAAGTTAACATATGTGTTATTTTTTTTCATGGCAATTGCCCTTAAACCCCCCCCCCCCAATTCTGTTCTTAGCTCTGTGTGGGAATTGAGGGGTTCATTCTAATGACTCTCAGTATCCTTAACAAACCACAGACCCCAGGATTGTTGGGGTGAAGCTACAACAGTTTAAATTGGTATGATACTGCTTCAAATGTAAAGTGTAGATGGGGCCATATTCATATGTGAGTCACTGATGATTACTATTAGTATTATATATACATTTGACAGCTCTCTTGCTATGAACATGCATGTCACTGAATATTTATGATACAACACTAAAGTAGGTAATCATTACTCCCATTGAACACAAATGGAATTGGGTATTATGATGACAAATGACCTCTAGCTGAGCTGCATATGAACCTTGGTTTCATATATTTGAACCACATATTATTGCAAAACAAGAAGCCAACTGTACTTTGGGTTTAATTTTTATTCTATATTCTATATTATGATATATAAGATTCTGTATTATATTATATAATATATATACACACACACACATATATATAATCACATATATATAAAGTTGATACATTTTATATAAAACAAACCTAGTTTGCCTTGGTTTTACAACTGCTCCTACCTTTAGCTGAGGGGGCAAGTTCTGTTCAGCAGAGAAAAACAAGTTTTCTTCAACTTTTCATTCAGATTATCAGCAGCAAGGGTACAATTTATGAGGGGAAACAAACACATCTGTCAGCCCCTTTTTAGTTTACTGCTAATTGTTATTCAACACTTACATGCAGCTAGAGTCCAGGTATGAGATCTACAATATTTTACATTTTCCCATGCACTAAATGCCTCATAAAAACAGTATGACTCCATGCCACCTATCCTTTGGGTCATTTAATGCAGGAAATGGAGTAACCTGCTAAATTATTTATTTCTCATAGAGTGACAAGGCTATGAAAACCCACAAACCTTGAGCATTTTGGCACTGGTACCCTTTCAAGTACCAATGGCCACACTCCTTTTTGACTACAGAGAGCACTCCAGGAGATTATGCAAGAACATAATTTTTTGGGCGGGAGGGGGGACAGGGTAAACAAGCCTGCTAGATTTATTGATTACGCTACAGAGGGGATGTAGAGCTATAGGGTAATGAAGACAGAAACCACCAAAGTGTAGCCCTGAGTTGGTATTCAAGGATTTGTATCATATATCATTTATGGTTCACATCTTTTGCAAAAAGATTCACAATCCAAGTTCAGCAAGCAAATTTGCCTCCTTGCAGAAGGGCAGATTTAAATTGCTCAAAAGTCTTTCAGGGCCTCTGACTGTGCAGTTTCCAAGGCAGGTCAAAGCAAAAGGACTAAAGAATAAACCTCTTTGGTTTTATCGGTAGCAGGTGATTTTTGCATGGGGGGGGGGGGAGACCAGCATATGAAGTTAGCAAATCAGTTGACTGCCCTAGGAGATTTCTGACATTATTAGAGCATCATGGAACTGGCTTATGTGGAAACAACTCTCCTCAACAGTCAGGCGTGACATGAATAGGGCCTTTACAACTGTAGCATTACGTGGGTTAAGACATATGGGTTTGTCTGGAAATTTTGAATCACCCAAAGCAAGTACCATGAATATTCCAAAGCAGGGTAAAAGGTTCATTAAAAGAAAACTTAAGAGAAGATGCAATCAGACATATAATGTAACAAATTCAAAGATAGTGTGCTAATGACTACATTGACCTACTTGAGTTACTGAAGCTTACATGACTGATTTTTAGATTGTTTTGCAGAGTTTTTATTTCATTCCAGGCAGACATTTGTTTTTTTCAGGTAGAGAATAAAAGCCATTTAAAGTGTGTATACCTTGTGCCCATACCCCACCAGTCTTCCATGGTGGTGCTACCTCAAAAGAAAGCTTTCATTTATAGGAGAATTCTCAGGTATGAAGAGCGGTCTTTTGGCAATCAGTTGGCACCTAACAGTTACATTTAAGCTTAGTCATCATGCTGATACTAGACCCGAGTCATACTGGCTAGGTAGGAAATGATGAACAGCCAACAGGAGGTATTTAAGGAAATATTTCCATACCTGTTTGAAAGGATTATTCAGTAAGTGGCACAATGGGCATTAAATCAATGTAAGGCATTGGTGTAAAGCCAGTGAATAGGCAATACAGAATTTTACTATCAGTACAATACAAATAAAGCATAGTTCTGCATATAAAAACACACTGTTCTGTGTGAAAAGTAAAAAAATCAGCCCTTCTATTTGTAGCTAGGGCAGCATCAAACTGAACAGTAATTATGTGTGCTATAGAGAGAGATTGCTCCAATTATGACAGAGTTGATGTCTTTCAAAACTGCCCAGTCGACTAATGAATTTAAAAGAGGAAGGCGTATGTTCCCTTTCCAGAACTCTTGTATAATCATTCCAAATTTTTAATCATTTATTGGCTGTAATTGTTGAAAGAAACAAACTTGATCACTGTCATAGAAGCTATGCACACTCTGTGCCCTTAGATCAGAAAATAGCCATTCAGTGCTGTCCAAATTCTTCCTTAGAGGATTTTAGTTAGAACAGTCTGTTTGCTCTGCCAAACAGTGTCTCTGCTGCCGTTTGCTCTGGCATACAGTATTGTAAAAGTAGAGCGCTGAATTGTGGGCTGAATTCTCTGTGTTATAAGAGCAATTAAGAAAATGCAGTCTTTATTTTAAAGCCGAGTCAGTATGTAAGCTTGGCAAACTATGGTTTGTAAAGAAAAGAAAAATGATGCACATGTTGATGAAAAGGAATGCTAACTAAAGATGAAATATGTATGAATGAATACTAAAGCTAATCACATGTGATATGGCCCAGCTGTGCACCAAGTCAGGCTTCTCTTTCATGTAAGATAAAGGAAGGCAGGTTTATGTAAACATGTAACAGCAATCTTAGCAGATCCATGTGGAACCAAATGGATATCTAGGGGCAAAAATGAGGCAAGATGGTGGCAGATCCCATCAGCGATCTTTTCTAGATTGGTCCTCAGTGTTGTAAAAAAACAGTAAGTGTATTGACTTATGAAGATAGTAAGCAGAAAGTCAAGGGTGAGTTTATTTTTTAAGGCAGCAAGGAAAAAAGAAAAAGAACCGCAGAAAGAATATTAAAGCGGCAAGGGAAATATAACTGGGGGAGGGGAAGATCAGAATTGTTTGGAAAGAAGGCTTCCAGAGTGAAAAAGGGATAGAAAGACGATTGAATGGGAACAAACAGGAGGATGAACTAATTGCAGGGGCATACAGTGGTGCCTCGCAAGACGAAATTAATCTGTTCCGTGAGGCTCTTCGTATAGCGGTTTTTTCGTCTTGCGAAGCAAGCCCATTGACAGCTTAGCGGATTATCGCTATTAGCGGTTTAGCGGCTTTTAGCGGATCAGCTGATAAGCGGCTTAGGGCTTAGGAAAAGGGGGGGGGGAAGGGAAAAAACCCTGCAGGAACTCGCAAGACATTTTCGTCTTGCGAAGCAAGCCCATAGGGAAATTCGTTTTGCGAAGCACCTCCAAAACGGAAAACCCTTTCGTCTAGCGGGTTTTCCGTCTTGCGAGGCGTTCGTCTTGCGGGGCACCACTGTACCTAGGGGTTAGAGACGTGGGTGGCACAGAGCCTAGGACTTGCCAATCAGAAGGTCGGCGGTTCGAATCCCCGCTACGGGGTGAGCTCCCATTGCTCAGTCCCTGCTCCTGCCAACCTAGCAGTTCAAAAGCACCTCAAAGTGCAAGTAGATAAGTAGGTACTGCTCCGGCAGGAAGGTAAACGGCGTTTCCATGCACTTCTCTGGTTCGCCAGAAGCGGCTTAGTCATGCTGGCCACATGACCCGGAAGCTGTACGCCGGCTCCCTCGGCCAATAAAGCAAGATGAGTGCAGCAACCCCAGAGTCAGTCACGAATGGACCTAACGGTCAGGGGTCCCTTTACCTTTACCTACCTAGGGGTTAGCTAGGTTGGCCCCTGCCAACAATGCAGGATAGCTCCTCACTCTTGCAAAATGTGTGCCTCCAGGCGTGGGCTGTTGCAGCATTCCCATGGAGCCCCCTTCCCAGTCACTTGGCAGCACTGGTGGCTAGCACAACAGGGCTCCCTGTGAGGATACAACAGCTTGGCCCTCTGCCTAGTACAGCCGCTGCTCCCTGCCCTCTGTTCCCCCTGCTTGCCACAAGGGAGTGCAGCCTTCCAGCTGATGATTGAGAAGCATCAGGCAAGGCTCTTAATTCAGCATAGCTGAGTTGCTTTGCCATGGTTTCCTTTCTGCTTTGACCAATTTACAGTGTGAGTGCACCCCAAAGAGCAACAGCCATTGACTTAAGCAGGACTTACTTCCGAGTAAAGTGTGTAGAGGGGCACAACCTCCAAGTTAGTGCTTTTCTGCTGGCGCCTTGTAGGAAGTAACAAAAAGGCAAGCGATGTATTGTCAGAAGTTCCTGCCTCTGGATTTAGGCTTGCAGTCCTGTGTGCCCACTTTCCTGCTAGTAAGCTCAATTGAACTTAGTGGGAATTACTTTTGAGTAAAGCAGAGACATCACCTTGCCAACAAAGGTCCGTATAGTTAAAGCTATGGTTTTCCCGGTAGTGATGTATGGAAGTGAGAGCTGGACCATAAAGAAGGCTGATCGCCAAAGAATTGGTGCTTTTGAATTATGGTGCTGGAGGAGACTCTTGAGAGTCCCATGGACTGCAAGAAGATCAAACCTATCCATTCTTAAGGAATTCAGCCCTGAGTGCTCACTGGAAGGACAGATTCTGAAGCTGAGGCCCCAATAGTTTGGCCACCTCATGAGAAGAGAAGACTCCCTGGAAAAGACCCTCATGTTGGGAAAGATTGAGGGCACAAGGAGAAGGGGACGACAGAGGGCGAGATGGTTGGACAGTGTTCTTGAAGCTACTAACATGAGTTTGACCAAACTGCGGGAGGCGGTGGAAGACAGGAGTGCCTTGCGTGCTCTGGTCCATGGGGTCACGAAGAGCCGGACACGACTAAATGACTAAACAACAACAAAGACATTTTTATGATTGTGCTGTTAAATGCCTATCTTGAGTTCTTGATCTAATGGTCATAAATTGTCATCTCTGATCAAGACCCCTGTCAATAAACTATCAAGAAAGATGAAGTTTATCTACTTTGAGATCAGCAACCAGGCTGGATGGTGGTGGTAGAATTGATCATAACTATCAGCAGTTCTGGTTTGGTCTCAAAAGCTGCAGCTCCCTTCCCTGGCCTTCCAAGGAGAGGAAGGCAGCTCCCTGATTGCCGTTTCCAAGTCTTTGATTCAAAACTGGCAGTACAGAATGTTTACAGAGTGAGGTGACCACCCTTTCTTTATATGTGTGACTTGGAAGGTCATCTTGATGACAGTAACATTTGTATCATGGGCTGAATTTTTAAAAGAAACACTCTGATTAAGACTTACTTATTCACATGCAGGAGATACTCAATTTAACCACTGAAATATAAGTGGGCCAGACTCCTGGTCTGCGTTTTGTTTTGTTTGATGTGTTGGCGTAGTGCTTATTTTTTTATTTCAGATTTTAGGGAGAAGGAATAAACCATACTGTAATTAGCAGCTGCATCTTAATTGGACTCTCCATTTTATTTTAATTAAGAACAACTAGACCTGGGGCAAACTTCCAGTACACGCTCTTGCTCATTCACCACCTACTAGATGCCCTCATTTCTCCAATGTAGGACAACACCATGCCCATCCTTACAGGAATTATATTCTGACAAATCTATCTTTCAGAACACTCAACACCATTGCATTATTCCAGTTTAGTCAAGAGTGATGTATCCAACTCTAAAATAGCCATGCCACTAATTTCATGGGATTGTTTTCTTGCTAGCAGTGGCCTACATAAATAAAAGTAGAGTCATCTACTTTTAATGGAAGTTTCTTAATTCAAACCCTTTTATTATTCTTAAAAACATGACAAATGCATGATTTTTGAATGACAACTTTCTCTACCATTTTATTTTCTACAGTATCAACAGTATGTAATCTTTGGGCTGTGAGATGCACTTCTGCCATTTTTCACTGCATTGCTAAAACGATTCCTGGCATACATTTCTATTTCTGACAATTGGCCAATGAGATTATACAAAGTTTAAGGGAACATCCAGTGAGAACTATCAGATGCTGAAATTATAGAATAGTCATCTCTATTCTGGAGTGCCACACAGGTCTATTCTGTCCTTCAAGCTTTTCAACATACATGGCATTTATTTATTTTTAAGTATCTGTATAAAACAGCCGGGAGATGTTGTCCAGAGTTTTGGAGTGGGTTGTCATCAGACCTTTTCTTCTTGCCATCTCTCCTTCATCTCTCCTGAAACAGACTTGGCAGTTTTGTATTTGAATGATTACCTAAGTATGGTAATGGGAGTGAATAACCTGACATAATTAAGGCAAGACAGAGTTCCTCACGGTGGGTGGTCCTAGAACAACACGCAAAAGCAGAAATGCCAGTTCTGGATGGTTGACATTCCTCCTCCTGAAATAGCAGGACTGCAGTTTGTGGGTGCTCCTGGTTCTGGGTCTCCTGGATTTTCCGGCCGATTCTGTATCCCAAAGCATGTTTGGCAAGCTTTGGCTCAACACCAGCTGTGCTCCTTCTTACAACAACAATAACTTGGCCATGACTGTTGGCCTCCTTACTTTGTTAACTAGACTTTTGTAATGTGAAATATGTAGGACTGAAGACAACTTGGAAACTTCTGCTGGAGCTGAATGCAGCAAGAGCATATAAGACTGCTAGAGCTAGATGCTGCTCACCTCTTACCTTTACATCACTATGCAGCCTGAGAGCAACTTCCTCCATGCTCCTTGCCATTGATTCTGGTAATGAGATGTTGTTTTTGGGTGCCGCGTCTGCTGCATATCAATATGTCTTCAGCAGCCAACAGACCTGCTTCTTTTATTAGCGATGGTCCAGAGACATGCTACATCAAAGTGAATGGGTCAATTCAGCATGCTTATTTCAGACACCCTTTCATGGAGTTGGAAGGGACCACGAGGGTCTTCTAGTCCAACCCCCTGAAGTGCAGGAATCTTATGCCCAACTTGGGGCTCAAACCCACAACCCTGAGATTAAAAATCTCATGCCGTACTGACTGAAGGTGCCAGAATTGCAGTTCGTGCCATTCATTTTTTGTTTATCTCTCATTAGGATTTATTTATTGTTTGCATTTTGTTTTACTAAACTCCACTTTTATGAGAATTTTAAAATTGAAAAAAAAAGAGTTTCATTTTTTGATTTGATATAAATAAATAATGCGAACACACACAGTGCGCCCCACTATGAACACAAAAATAGTTTGAAATGACAGTGAGGTTGATCATTAGTTACATTTTTTAAAAGGTAAAATGGGGCATTTTTATATTTTCTTTTTCAAAAACAGATTAAGTACATGACTAGAAGGATGTGATCATTAAAAACTATTGGCTACAACATTTAACTCGGCTTGATTTAATGAGATTGCTTAATTTAGTGGGCACAATGGCACTCGCTTCAGTGTAAGCAGTACACAGAATAATGTGTGTGAGAATGGATCTCAACTATGGGTGTATTTTGTTTCAAACACATATGCCTGACCATTTTCTTCAATGTTGGGCAGAAGGGGCTTCCCAGTTCAATATAGGCTATGGAGTAGCCCATTCCTGTCCAGGGTTCTAGCATGCAGAATACTTCCACAAAGAGGAATAATAGCTTGTGCACTCAATAGAGGTGATGTAGATGAAAGAATGAATCTGTTGCCGTGTGGGGATACAGTCTTGCATTTCCATATTTTTGTGCTGATCTTTATAAGGGAAGAGCTGGACAACACTATATGATTGAGCTATATTCCAGTAAACTGTATCAGGGATATTATATACAGTACATTAAACTATTCGTGTTGAATACAATAGCAGATTTGGATATGTTATTTATTTTGCATCACGGGGGGGGGGCACTTCTTTTCCTCCTGTTTCTTCTTTCATTGTAATTTAAACACTGAGCTGCTGTACTGAACTTTGCACACTTACTTCAGTATTTAGCTGCTGCTTTCTTACCAGATGATTTAGGACCTTAATTCAGACGGTCCTTTATGCCTTCTTAACCCTAAGATCAGAATGCAGTAAAATGATAATACCTGAGACGGCCCTTGACAACTGCTTAGAGACTTCAGTTGGTACCCAATGTGTTGGTGCACATAAGGTGTGGTATAGAGGTTAGAATGTTGGACTAGTAGCAGAGAAGCCCAATTTCCAATCCACATTCAGCTGTGAAGGTCACAAGTCTAACCTACATCACAGGCTTGTTGTAAGGATGCAGTGGGGTAGAACAACATTCCCTGCCCTCAGCTCCTTGGAATGACGGGATTAAAATGTCATAGATAAATATATTTGTTATGCTTCCTGGCTTGCCTAGGTTATGTTCCACGTGCTCTAGCAGCATCCAGATATTAAAGGTCTGTGTCAACCCTTCCTTTTTAGCGTTTCCAGCTGAGTTACTTGTGGGGAAAGGGGGCAGCCTGAGGAATAGGTGGGGTTGGTGGCATGGAGACCTCTACCTGGGTCATGTGCCTGCTGCTGACATCAGCAGCAGGAATATGACAGAAACCCAATTTGGAATAGGGGTTAGCCAAAAATAATCATTTTAAATTATCCAGTAGACACTCTCTCCTCCTCCTCTTTTTTTTTTTTTTTTTTTAAAGCAGCCCAATTCCAAATTGGAGTGCATTTCAAGCTGGTTCAAGCATGCATCTATGTTCTAGGTCAGTGTTTCCTAAACTTGGTTTTCCAGCTAATTTTGGACTACAACTCCCATCATCCCTGGCTAGCAATACCAGTAATCAGGGATGATGTGAATTGTAGTCCAAAACCAGCTGGAGACTCAACTGTCTTCTTTCAGTGTGATAGCCAGTGTGGTGTAGTGGTTAAGAGCGGTAGTCTCGTAATCTGGGGAACCGGGTTCGCGTCTCCGCTCCTCCACATGCAGCTGCTGGGTGACCTTGGGCCAGTCACACTTCTCTGAAGTCTCTCAGCCCCACTCACCTCACAGTGTGTTTGTTGTGGGGGAGGAAGGGAAAGGAGAATGTTAGCCGCTTTGAGACTCCTTAAAGGGAGTGAAAGGCGGGATATCAAATCCAAACTCCTCCTCCTCCTCCTCTTCTTCTTCTTCTTCTTCTTCTTCTTCTTCTTCCTACATGCACCATAGCTTTAGTTTGAACACCTTTTCAAGGTGCTCAAATGCCATTTTTGTTTGGCAGTAATCTAGTGATTGTGGCTAAGGGTGATTTCAGTGATACATTTGAAATAATGTTTTTTTAAAAAAGATTTTACTGTTTGTGTGTGTGTATATGCTGTAATGGATGTAAGGGGTTACTTGTGCGTAAGTTGGCTGCAAGTTCAGTCAGATTGCTTGGTTCACCATGCCTTGGCTGACAGCCCACACTCCGTGGCCGGTCAGTCGCTTGCAGAATCCGTCAGTGGGCGTTTCTTGAACCTCTTCCAGCATAAGAGCTGTTTGACGCCAAGTCTCCTCCTACTTTCCCTGCGCAGAACCCGTCTGCGCAAGTAAGGGGAGGGCAGAGGCGTGTCAGCGCTCTCTCCACTAGTCTCTGGTGAAGGGTCTCGGAGCCCTGTCTCCAAATCCTCCACCTCCTCCTCTTCCCTACTGGTGTTACGCTGAATTCCTTCCCCCCTGCTGGTCCCCTCTCCTGCATCGTTTTGGAGCCTAGCCTCCGCCTCTCTCTCCGATGTCAGTTCCCTGACATATACGTACACACACACCAACCCTGAAGGTGTAAGGCAGGGTAAGTTGTAACACTTAGACCCAGATTTTTTTGTATGGCGACCTACAAATTTATTTGGAATGCATTATAAGTTTATATAGCTGAGTAAACTCTCAGGTTTAAATATATGTTGCAGGTGGGGCTGGGAAGGGCATAGCAAGCTAAAACAAAACAAAACAACAAAGCATTTATTCAAGCAATGTATGCATCAATCAGAGAAGGAAATGTATCCAGCTCCCACTTAATATCTGTGTTACTCAAAACTTAATTACTTCACAGAATGTAGTGACATCAAAAGGAATGCTGTATGTTGGGAAATAGAGGGAGATCTCAACATCTTGCTCATGTTTTCTTTCACACAGCCACATGTGAACTGCAGGAATGTAGGCAATGGCAGAGGGGAAGGCAGAGAAATGAAGGAGGAGACAGCTTGCATAGGAATATAAGGAAGCAGAAGCAAGAGCGAAATCACATCAAAGCCAGCATTACTTTCAATGGGATTAGATAGCCACAGAAAACATTTTCAGCTCTTAACTGAACATTATATTCTTACATTACTATAGCTTTATGTTCTGATTCCCCCCCCCCCTTGCATCTTCAACATCTGCTTAGAAATAATAACAGGAACTGGTGATTGCATTTTCTCTTCCACCTGCCATTCCACATACCGTGTTCCTTCCCACCTGTCCCTTCTCTTTCTTTCAAAGGGATACCAAACAAGACTGGGGATGTTTGACAGGTCCATTGTTGCCCAGAGTACGGGCCATTATTTTCTTCTACCCTTTTATCGTCTCTAGTCATTCCAGCCAAACAGATTCTGCAGATTGTTTTGTAAACTTGCAAAACCTGCAGAAACGATAATGAAACAGAACAACAGCAGAACAAATGTGTGTGATTTGGACAGCAATGGTTCAGCTGTAACACCTGCAGAATGAAGCAGGGAGAGAATTTTCCCTCTTCCTTTTGCACCATTTCTTCCTTCCTCTGAGCTGTTCCAGGAAATCTGCAGGAGAGGACGGGGGTGGGGGTGGGGGGAGCAACTGGAAAGCCAGATGGCAGCCTTGAGGAAGCTATATTCAGTCTGCAAGCTGCCAGTTACTGGCACCTATAATAGCACAGATAATATACTTTCTGATCTGCTGTGAGGTGAAACTGGCATTGGCACCCATCAGTGAGCTGTCCGCTGCACTAAAATCAACAGGAAAGTCCTTGTGGATGGGGCAGCACTGTATGTGCATTGAATCTTTCATTCCTGCAAGGGATTTATTGGATTGGACTGATAGGGACTTAGGGAACAGAGAAGGCATATTTGAGACCCTGCTACCACTCACCCAGCTTTCTGCACCATAAAAAGATATTCATGTGTTCAGAGCCATCACAATCTCCTTCTCCACTAGAAACACCTGCACAATAGCCATAGCCAGCTGTGGCTCCCCTGCTCATCATCTGTGGTTAAAACTCTAGGGCACCTTAACTTTCATCCAACTGACTTTTTTTTTTTAATCACACATGGTTTTTTGGGGTGTATTCTATACTCTTAGGCAACTTTCCATTGTATGGCGGGGTAGAATGCACACTTCAGAAAATCTGTTTTTCTGCAGTGTCAGAATACGCAAGCCCCCAGAGCCAGAAAGGAGGTAAAATTTGTCTGTGCAGTAAATATTTGCAGTTTTCCCATTGAAACCAAAGGGTCCTGAGGAGCACATGGTTACTTGGGAATGACAGAGCCAATACAAGAGGTTGCAAGGCAGCTGTTGGGCAATTCAGTAGACTAGAAGGAGGAGACATGAAGTATATGACACATCGTGGACCTGATAGTGACTATGAATAGCTCACTGGTTTCCCAAGAAGTAGGATTGGGCCTGTCTGACACACATTTACTCATACATCTTTTGCAGATGCAATTTATATTGAGTCAACCATAATGATTTGATTATCCAATTAGGATGTCACTTTATTGTTTATCACATGCCTGTTCAATTTGACTTGAGAATTGAGTTCATATTGACTGACATCTGCAAACCTGTTCTTGTTGTGTTTCCACTTCAGTAGCTTTGTACTTAGATGTTCTAAGAGCAACAGTAAGTTCTATTTTGGGCGGGAACGCTGTGCTATGTGTGATACAGCTGAAAATCACAAGCCTGGAAGATCAGAGAATGCACCTTGTGTTGACTTACTTTGCTGGCTTCCTCTGTAATAATTTTTACATTGACTTCTGTTGGGAGACTTCAGTATAGCTGCTGTCTTTCATAATGGCTGTCCTTATGGTCACATACATGCAAAGTAGCAGAAAGCGGTACAGTTAACTGCAACTCAGTTCAAACAATTCCAGTTATGTGCCCCAAGATATACCACAGAGAGGCAAAGCCAGACTTATTAAAAATGTGATTCTGGCCTTAGACAAGAGCTCTATTTTCCTTTTCTCAGACACTCATACTACTCTAAATAATAATAATCAATTTACGCCAGTGGTGGCCCATTTAGTTCTCTCCAAGTATTGTTGGAAATGGAATATAGATCTTATTATCTTTGACCACTGGCCTTCACTGATCTGCACCATGTTTTTCACAATGCTGTCTTTCTAAGTTACAGTACCCGATATTTTCCCTTTGAAACAGAGCGTGCAAGTCAGGAAATAGTTTGCTCCAACCACGTTTTATTGTATTCTGTCTGGACGTTAACAGAGAAGCCCTTCTCCTTTGTGTACTTCGGGAGCTTTTTACAGTGAGGCCTTTCTAAAGCTCTTTGGTTTGTGCTGACTTATAATCTCTTGTAGCTTTTACTGAAAGTCTTCTAGGAATTAAAGCAATCTCCCTCTCCCGGGGCCCCTGCGCCAGACTGTCATGAACTGATGATCCACTAGGTTTCTCGCCCTCTGTCCATCCACATAGACAGACCTACCTGTGTGGTTTTCTGCGCTTGAAAATACATCCAAACTAAAGTGACTGGTTAGAGACTGATTAACCTGCCGGGTCGCAATATATAACTAGGTAATCTGTATTCTTTGGCAAGATCCGTACTTAAGCAGTGAACCCTACATAAATGGCTTGCTTCTGTTTCAGCAAAATTCCTCTACTGCAGGACTGGGAGCTGAGAGACTGCCTCATTAGGAAGTCAGTGAGAAATGAGAAGTTCCTCCCCCCACCCATGGCAGCATTTGAACTTACCCTGATTAGTGGAATTGCCAAAGTATACATAATCTTTGCTGGGTCACCTCCAGGGTCTAACCTCATGTTTCTTTCCCATCAGCTACTCCCCTCCCTTCCTTTCCTGCCATGTAACTCACTCACTGGGCAGCATTGTTTAACTTAGGAATTCCTACTTATATCCACACCCCTCGCTCCTGCTCCTCTCCCCTTTTTTATATCCCAGCTAAATTCCTCCCGCATGTCCCCTCGGGAACACGTAGGCCTGCTTAGTGCCCACCTCCACTTCTCATCCAGATTATTAAAACGGCTCCAACCGTTGGTGTTTCTTCGCACACACAGACGCCTTTGCAGGAGGACAGAGAGCACTGACTCTGGGACCCTCTCACCCTTAATTTGATGGGACCATAGGTAGAAAATTCAGCTGCTTAGGTGCCTAAGCACAAAAACCGGGTGGGGAAATGCAGCACAACCGGTAAGTGATGTACTGCATATCTAACTGAGGGGCGCCACTGATAGAGGAGGAAAGAACAATTAATTGCATTTAAAATAGGCTTTGCTGCCCTCTGTGTCTTCCTTTTTTCTTCTGACAGTTATATATGTAAGAACAGGTATCTGAGACAAATGCTAAGGCAACGTTTTGTTGTACTGTTGGGGGAAAAGACACAAACCTGAAATTTTGGAGCTTTGCTTGCCATCTGTGCTAGCAAAGATTTAAGTCGTGCTTTTATGCATTTTATATGCACGGCTGTGAGATGAAAGTGGGTGACATTTTTAGGCCGTGTAGGTTCATGTTTAAGCTGTCTTTCTTTCCTTACAGGCAATACCAACTTTTCTGTTATTTGTGCTGTTTTCTTGGGTTTCTGGCATCCGCTACTGCTCAACAGCAGACAAGTAAGGGTCTATTTTATTACACGTAGTAAAGATGTTGGCAGTGAAAACAGTTCTACCGTACTCAGAGCCTTCTCCTGCAATCCTATACCTATTTATACAAGAGCAAGTACCACTGAATTCGGTGGGGATTACTTTTGAGTAGACATGTATAGGATTGCACTGTAACAAATTTAGGAACGGGGTTAGATTCTTATGTGTGCGTGATAAATGTGGGTATGTAAATGAGAAAGAAGGGCAGCTTGAATTTTTGGAAAACAGTGCCTTTTGATATCTGGCATTTAAACTTATCTCTTACATGTAGCATTTTAAAAAATGCAATGTAAAGGAAACAGAGTGAACGTTATTATATTCTTAAAATTACACATTTATAAATTAGCATGGTGGTGAATTTTATTGGATCCACATTTTCTGAATGTGAATTGGATTGCATTGTATAGAACAACTTGAGGAAGAGTTCTGTATAGCCCAAAAGCAGGAGCACTCATACAATGCAGAGTCAATAAAAAATGCAACCTCAGTAGAACAGGCACACTTAAGCCTGTTAATAATGACAAAGAATCTTATGACTCCTCAAAGATTAACAAATTTTATTATGATGTAAGTGGCTAACAAACATTTCCCTTTGTAAATTACATTCCTTGGGACCAACATATCTCCAGCTGTCTATTAAGAAGACCTGTTGGACATGGACAATAAATACTAATTAGCAAAATGAAATCCCTAAAAGAATAGCAAGCTCAGCTCTTGGGGAAGAAGAGGCAACAGATTTTGCATGTTCCATTTTCTAGGCTTGGAAAATGGAAATCTACATCTAAGTGTCAGTTCTTGAAATAGACCAGACGCTCTCTGTATTCTGGAAAGGTGTCTCTTTTCAAGCTGTGTAAGCCTTTCTTCCAGCCTCCAGTGACATTTTCCATCTTGGCTTGAAATATTGCATAGGCAGAATCCCTAAAGCTACCTTAAACCAATGTTTAAGTTTCCTTTTTGGTTCTTTAGGGAGGGGTTTAGGGTGTCGCATGAATGGGCTGGGATATGTGCTCACAGAGAGGGGGTGTTTCAAACAGTGAAATGGCTACTTGTTCATGCAAGAGGCTTTTTAAAAAAGTTCTTCTTCAGAACTCCCTCCCCCCCAGCTCTTGCTCTCACCTTACAGGGCTTGTTGTGTGATCAAACATGGGAGAGGAAAGAGTGGGAACATTTGAAATATCAAAGAGGAAGGGAAGGAAGCCAAGAGCTTGGATTCCCAACTGCTGGTTTTGCTGGAGCAGAGTTGGCACTGGCTTTCTTTGAATTATATATAGGTGTTGACTTAGCTAACTAGCTAGCTACAACTTTTTCATGGTTGTCCAAACCACAAATAGCTCTGCACTGTAGAACTCTTTATATTACAAACCCATGTCAGAGACGGCAGAGGCTCTTCAGAAATGGCAGGGAAGGGAAGGGGTGTCCTCTACTGCTCTCTGTTTTATATATTTCGCAAGAAATCTAACACAATTATCTACCATAATCTGGCCGTTGTGGATGTGATGACAGTCTCAGACAGTCTCACCATTAGCTTCAATTGCTCCAGTTTGGCCCTTTTTTCCTCCTGTGACTTTTCATTAATTATGCTTCCTCTGGAGCCTTTTGCACCCCAACCCTAAATGAAATAAGTTTGGAAGTAAACACTATTAATTTCTATGAAGTTAAAATCCAAGGATATGACTCAATGTCCAAGGCTATTCAACAGCATGAAGGTTGGTTTTGGGTTTTGTAAGCTAATGGGTTTTAATTGTTGTTTTGGAATGTAACCTGCAGTGGGACCATCACAGGAAGGTTAGGCTGATAAACTCATAAATTAAATAATGGACATAGATGCCTGTGTCTGGTGTTTCTTGCAGGATTTCCACTTACATTCAGTTCCAACACAAAGACTGACCTCTGCCCACCAACTAGGTTTCGCCAAGATGATCTACCAGGCAAGTATACACTAATGATGTCTTCCAAATAAATTGTTTCAGACCTTCTTTTTGAAAATTGCATCCTTGCAGACGTAGCTGTCTGTCTATTATCTTGCTTCCTTGTTTCAATTGTTATGTCCAAGATTTCTCACCACATTATTAAAAACAAGCTATATAAAAACCAAACATTTTAATTTAATTTGAAACAGGTTTTTTTTTTTTTTTAATGAGTTAAAACAGCAGGGGAGTGCATATCAAAAGAGAGACCAAAGGGAAAACTCAGGCTAGGTTTTCAAGCTACATGATTGCTCAATGGAAGATTTTTTTTGAATGTGCATATTTGTTCCTTTAGGATATGACCTGATTTCACAGTTCCAACTTGATAAAGCTGCTTCCAGAGGCATCATCCAGCGTGTGGTGGGCTCCACAGCTTTACAAGTGGCTTACAAGTTAAGCACAAATGTAGACTTCAGGATCCCAACTAGGTAATCTATACTGTTGCTTTCATTATTTGTTTTTAAATCTATGTTTAAATGCACAACTCTCCCTTTACTTAGCGGGGCAAAGTACCTTGCAAGATATAAATTGTGCCCTCCATCCCACAAATTAATTCCTTCTTTTGCTTCTGGGTGAAGCTACCCAAATTTATTGTGTACACCAGCTGTTTGTGTTGTGATGCATGCAAATAGCATCTGAATTCAGAGTGAAGTGCTTGTGCAGCTACTCTACATGCTGCGTTCTTTCCCAGTTGAGCCTTTCTGTTGTTTCCAGAGATTACCGAGAGTTAGTTCATATATGAATATTCATCAACTGAAGCCCACAGTATCAAGTCCCAGCTTCCATGTGTGAAATAGCCCTTGTGGCCAGACAGACAGGGTCATATTGCCCCATGCTGCCTCTAGCACAATAATTCCCAGTCAAGGAGCTTCACACATTCAGCTGCAAGTAACTGAGTGGTAATTCTCTGAGTGATGAGATGTTGAGTACAGTACCTTACTATTTCATAAGAAAGGTACTAACTTTTATGGGGAATATCTTACACTTTTTTTTGTACAGACATCCGACAGGGTCACCCAAGCAAGCATTGCCCTGCAGCTTCTCCACCGCTATTAAAACAGCAAAAGAAAAGAGACTACTGAATATGCATTTTCACTAATGCACTTAAACTAAATTCACTCCAGCCCCACCATTGATATCGCACAGATTTGCAACTGCTTCTCAAGTACCCAACACACGTGATTGTGTGAACCGGTCAGTTGAAATCGGCGATATTCACAAATTAACAAGAGACCCAACACTGTTTTGCACAGACTTCAGTAAGCCTGACGTTGGCAAACTCTCAAGCGGCTACATTTGTCCTTGTTTTTCCAGCATTAAAAAAAAATAAAAAAAATTAAAGAGAAATGATATGTTAGCATATAAAACAATTTATTAGGCAAGATATATTCCCACCTTACAATGTGGAACATGTTAGAATCTTAAAACATTTCTGCCACAATTAGAATCTTTTGTGAGCTAGGGGAAAGAATGTGGCATGGTGGCTTACCAAGGTGCAGCACAGAAGATTATATTTACAGGCATCAATTCCAGGTTCCCAAATTAATAGTGGGTGTTTAATCTGTGAGCGAATTGCAGAGGCCACCTTAGATGAGGCTGTAGCATATTTTACGCAACTTGCCTAGCCTGACTGTGAGTAATACAGCCGTTCCAGAATCCTGCTAATAAAGCCGTTACACCTCAACGCCCTACACTATCGTTTATTCATATATGAAGCATGTAATTATTTTTAATATTAGTCTGGAGCACAACAGCAGCCAGCTATTATGCAGGAAATGGGCTAGCTTTCCTGTAATTTGTCTGGGTATGGTTGAAAGGACTCACTGTCTTTCCTTAAAGAATGCAGCAGTTTAAAGCAGGGATTGAATCGCGTGCCACCTGGTGGCTTCAAGCAGTTGCAGCGGTGCTGTTCACCAAAACCGGTGCTGAAAGAGCCACTCAGGGTTATTCTTCTGTTACAGATTTGCGTATAGGATGAAGCACATTGGTTTTGCAGTGCATTCCTCTATATATGCTATCCATTCTTAGCTTTGTTGTTATGGGCAGGGGTCACAGTCCTTCAGTGTTGTTAGTCCTATCCACCCACTCCCCCCAAAAAGTTCAAACTCATTGTTGGCATTACATTGGGAATTGGATATCATGAACTAAAAGTCTAAGCTCAAGGGTGCCACAGAGCAAAGCAGGTGTGACAGCTTTGTCTCAAACATATCAGATGGAGTACTAGACTATTTACAAGTGTTTTGTCATAAAAGGATCACTTTAAGAAGCTATACCTACCTAAGAAGCTATGACATATTTTGTTTCTATAAGTACCTTCTATTTTACTGGTTGGCAACCCTGCATTAATAAGTAAGTCCTTTTGTTTTATATCTGTGATGGGTGTATGGGATTTCCATCTACACCCCACCCCATTTTTTAGATTTGCCATAGTCTCTCAACAGGTAAAGCAGGATTGGAGGTGATCTGCTGAGTTAAAAGAGGACCGCGGGTGCTGTCAGTGCGGTGGAGGTCAGAGTGGTTGAACTATGCATCTATTCAAGCCCAGTGACATCATTTCCCCTTGACATCACTTCCTCTTCTTTTGCTAGGAGGAAGACCGAAGTGTGTGTGTGTGTGTGTGTGTGTGTGTGTGTGTGTGTGTATTTAATGAGTTCAGAGAAGCACATGTAGCTCAGCAGTAGCTGGGAGGACATCATGTTGTCAACCCTGGTGTTACTTTTCATTTATTACTAAAATCAACACCAAATACTCATAACAAATTTGGATGCTTTTCATCTTTTTTGAGTCAGTGGCTGAGATCCTTTCTTTGTAATCATGTTCACAATAAGGAACATTGCATTAGATACAAAGATAAAAAGCATTAAGGCTGAAATCCTATGCATACTTAACCTGGTAGTAAAGACTGAAATCACTGGGTGATGATGTGTAGGACTGGGCTGTGTAAGCATATAGTAATATATTCCCTGCTGTGCAATGAAGAGGCTGCATCTCTCAAACCCAGAGAGCCATATATAACAATACTATCTTGGTTTGGGTTTTATGCTATGAGTTTTTAAGTATAAAAGGAAAAGCTAAAGGAGCTCTGCTTATCCTCTGAATGTACAGACAGCAAGAGCAGAGCGATGTTGCTCAAATTATTTAGTACTTGAGGTCTTGGCTGCCGGTAGATATTTCCTCCCAGGGTGGAAAGGCAGTGCCAGATGTTGAATAGCTGATCGTGCAACAGCAATAGGGATGCATCCGCTGGTTCCTCTGTCAGCATGTCTTTTTGCTGCCTCATGGCATTATTGCAAGCAATTTAAGAACACATAAGTTCAAGAAACACCTGTTTCCAGACTTCGGAAAACTGCTGAGGCATCACTGGGTCTGGATTTTCAAGATGCATATTTAAAACTGTTGAAATGCCACCTCACTTCTCTACCACCTCTATAACAGATCCAGCAGCCTCTACCATATTAGGATTACTGAGCATGTTAGGTTCCCTCACCCCAAGTGTGACTTTAGTGGAGATGGATAAAAAAACAAAAATAGGACAAACGGATTCAATGTGTCAAAGTGGACCTTATTTTTGGGGGGGGGGGCTGTTGGTCTTTGTGTTGTTCATAAAAGTAGATCATACCCCTCATGTGCCTCCATGGTTAATGAATTAAATATCCCCTCTTATGTATATCATTTAGATGAAATATTAGAAATATTCTAGCAAATATTTTAAAAATGTGTCTGCAATTGCAGCACCAGCTAAGCTATTTCCTCCACCCCGAGCATGCAAATTCTATATTGTTTGGCAAGGCTCCTTTAAGGGATGAAGGAAATTTCAGTGGTTCCTATTTGCATATCTCCAAGGAAACCTTGGAAACTAATGTAAGAATAAAAACGAAAGGATTATCAGTTTTGTTTCAGCAATTTTTCCTCTTCTCAGTGAATGGCGCAAAGTGAATTCTTTATCACTGTTTCTCTTTTCCCCCAGCAATTCAATGTTCACTTTGAATTGCAATTATTTACCATCAATATTTTATTATTATTTATCCTATGTTTATTATTTATTTAACCCTCCCCTCCCCAAGGAGCGTAAGCTGTTTGTCCTGTTTCATTGTTGGATTGCTTCATTTTGGGCACTGTGTTATAATAGCTACTGCTCAAGAGACCTCAGCTCATATCCTTCCTCTGTTGTTAAGTTCCCTACGTAGGTTTAGGCCAGACACTAAGCTACCTATATCACAGGATAATTGTGAGGAATAGAGTAGTGGGATAATGTGCACTACTCTTGCAAGGAAGATGGGTTGTAAATGTAACAGTGTTTTACCAGAGTTTATCAGCTCACATTTGCCACACTACCACAATGCTAATTCAAGTGATCTGAGAGCCAGCATTGTACAGGTAGATTGAGGATTCAATTTTTTTGAGGCTTTAAAGCCATTGATAATGGTTCTGGAGACTTTATAGGCAGCAAACGTATACAATTTATGACAAGTCAGTCACATGATCCTTTCAGCATTGATGGCACTTGACCCAAGCACACTCAGATAACACCATGTAATAAACTGGCCTTAATTGTTGCTTTGAAACTGGGGAATATTTATGGTGGATTTAATAGGTCTATCATCATGGTTGTAAATAAAAATAATTGCTGTTGTTTAGCATCACCATCATTTAGCTTAGGTCCATCCTTTGAGTAATAGCATAAACACATATAATTAAATTAAATTAAATTAAATTAAATTAAAACAGGTAAGAAGGGAACAGGAAGCAGAAATGAACAGAAAAGGAACCAGTAGGGAAAGCTGTAAAAGCATCTGGAGGTTTTTTTTAGTATAAATAATAATAATAGTAGTAGTAGTAATAATAGGCTTCAAGCAGTTTTTAAAGGTAAGGAAGGAAGAACAATATGAGAAAACAGTCAGTTCTTCACTTGACAGCTCTGCCATAGGCTATGTATATTTAAAGCACATTCAGAACACACACACACCCCAAGAATCCTGGCAACTGTAATTTACCCCTCACAGCCCCACAGTTCCCAGCACCCTTAACAACATGCAATTCCCAGGATAGTTTGAGGTGGGGAAAACAATGCTTTAAATATATGCTGTTTATGCAACTATAGTATGCACCATTTGTTGCCTGCTGACATAACACATTATGGTCAAATATTCAAACAGCGAGTGGAGCCTGAGTGCAGATCCACCCAGCAAAGCTAAGACTGCAGGATCAGGTCTCAAATATAGTCAGGCAGGAACACTTCTCGGTAGTGCCACACGCCCTGTGGAATGCCCTCCCACCAGATGAAAAAGAGAAAAATAACTACCAAACTTTTAGAACACATCTGAAGGCAGCCCTGTTTAGGGAAGCTTTTAATGTTTAATAGGGTATTGTATTTTAGTGTTTTGTTGGAAGCTGCCCAGAGTGGCTGGGGAAACCCAGCCAGATGGGCGGGGTATAAATAATAAATTATGATTATGATTATGATTATTATGATTATGGCTTTAATCATGAGTCCATGAATTCAGTAATGTAACTTTACTGGCAGCAAATGCATTGAAAGTTTTAAATGTGGTCACAGTTGCCTTAATGGGCTTGCAGTTGATCTGGATTGATTTGGTTTAGTTCACCTCACTGTTACTGGCCAAAAGGTAATAAGCATGTTGCCTTGTCTTGAGTTGTTTGTGACATAGGAAGAGCTAATATTTTTGAGTCACAATTCCTTTGGCCAGCAGTAAAGCAGTAAAGAGCTGATGACTCAGACTGGGACAAAACTACTAGTGGGAGGATGCTGCCCTGAGGTGGTCAACTCTTATAAAATCATAGAATTGTAGAGTTGGAAGGTACCATGAGGGTCATCTCATCCAACCCTTTGCAATGCAGGAATTTGTTGTCCAATATGGAGCTTGAACCCTGAGATTAAGGGTCTCATGCTCTACTGAATGAGTAATCTTTCCATTTTGACAGTTCATCCCAAATGCTAAATCAGATGAGCAAATAAACAACAACAAGCCTGCTTTACTTTGATCCTATACAGGTCTTTGTATCCTAATGGATTACCTAATGAATATTCCATTCTAACGACTTTTCGAATGGCTGGAACTACTCTTCAGAAGTATTGGAGCGTTTGGCAGGTTCTAGACTCTTCTGGAAGAGAGCAAGTTGGATTGAAGTTTAATGGGCAAGCCAAGTCTCTTGAGTACTCATATAAAGGGATTGATGGAAGTCTCCAAACAGCAACGTTTCTGGATTTGCCGTATCTCTTTGATTCCCAGTGGCATAAGGTTATGGTTGGCATAGAAAGGAGTGCTGTCACTCTTTATGTTGACTGTACTCAGATCCAGACTTTAGCCATAAAACCAAGAGGGAAGATCAACGTTGATGGCTTTACCACACTGGGAAAACTGAAAGAGAATCCTCAAATTTCAGTTCCGGTAAGTTTTAAACATTTACATTTACAAAGAAAGTACTTCCTTTAGCTTTCCTTTGACTTTTTCATGTGGCAGGGTGGGGGGATAGATGTAGGTTGGCATCACAATGTATATTTTTCAAATGGAGCAGGAAGATATGGCTCTGTGATTTTGATGATATAGGGAAGCATTATCTTTTAACAAGCTTTAAATTAGAAAACCTTATATATCCGGAAAGTTGCTTGTACTGATCCTTTAAGAACCCTGTAGATACTGGGGAAGGAGAGGGGGCAATTCTGAAAACAATAGATAATTTAATAAACCAGATTATAATGGATTGTGGATTTAATGTTCTGCCAAAGAATTAAGTACAAGACTTACCTCAACTCATTACAAAACATAATTAAAAGCTACCAAACCTTTACACATTTGCAGTGAATGTGACCATCTTTAAACTTTATTATGATTAAGCAGCTTATAAGAATTAATTGTGTTCTTGGTGACATTAAAAGTTCAATTGATTTATGTGGGGGTATCCATTGAAAGTAATATTTATTATATTTGAGCTATAGTCCTGTTAATTTCAAAACCTCAGGATAGAAATGACATTATCTTGGCCTTCTTTCTGCAATGGTCACCACAGAACATGACCACACACACACACACACAATCTCACAAGATAACATTTCATGGAATAAAATCACTACTTGGTATTGAAATCCTGTAACCGCAGTAGGGCCAGAGCTTCAGAATTTTCAGATGTAGTCAGACCTCCTTGCTTATGACATCACAATGCAGAAGCAATAATTGCTTTGTATGAGAAAACTTACTAAAATATTCTGATCATAGTAATTTTTGAAGTCCTTTCTTCTCTGTTCCTCCGCCAATAAAGTTAGTATTCAGGAACCTCAGCTGTGACACTATAATGAGCATATTTATTTTCAGAGAGGAATTGTGATTGGTGTGAAGTATGTAAGTAAGTGTGAAGTACCTACCGTCTATGACAAATAGAAAATAATTTGTACCATGAAGATGTGGAAATTCCTCTTTTGGATAATGAGTCATGCTGCACTTTTATTTCCAAAAAAATGTGTTTTGTTCCATAGAAAGCAAATAGAGGCATTAAAAGAATGCACACATGTAAGGCCTTTTTTATTTACTAATTCACCCCTATTTTACTAAATTTGTACTGTCAGTAGTTAGGATTAATGATATTTTCTATCTTGTTTCTAGTACAGTGGTACCTCGGTTTACATACGCTTCAGGTTACAGACTCCGCTAATGCAGAAATAGTACCTTGGGTTAAGAACTTTGCTTCAGGATGAGAACAAAAATCGTGCGGTGGCGGCGCGGCAGCAGCAGAAGGCCCCATTAGCTAAAGTGGTGCTTCAGGTTAAGAACAGTTTCAGGTTAAGAACGGACCTCCGGAACAAATTAAGTACGTAACCAGAGGTACCACTGTAATTTCAGTTGGGTCACATCCTATGTACAATAATGCCTTACTAGGAGCTAGGTGGATTCATCAGGGATCAACTGTGCATGAACAATTGTTCTTTCCCCTCTATCCCACTGTTGTTGCTGTTTTTAATGGGAAGCAAGAAGAGCAAACAGAGGAAAGACTGTTTAACTTCCTATCTTTTGCCTGATCACTTCTGTGGGTAGTCAACAAATAACTTGTGGTGGCACTACGAGTGGTAGTAATTATCTATTCCCTTGAAGGAGCAAAATCTTAAAATGGTCCACAGTGTTCATCATGTTTGAAAGGAAGTGGAAGTTGGCCCACATTTGAATAAATTGTTTAAGAACAAACAAATATCAATATCAAGCTTAATGCAGATGACTGTGGTTATGTTGACCAATGAATAGGCAAAGCAATGGTCCTTTATTTCACTAACGTCAAGTTAATGAAACAGCAGCCAGGCATTTTACTTCACTGGTCTCAATTGAATTCCACTTTAGATGCAACAGGACTAATCTATGTTTGATACTGTAGCTGAGGCAGAGCTGTTCACCAAGCAGAGGCAAACAGGTAATTTTTAGCTATACTGTGGTACCTCTGGTTACGAACTTAATTAGTTCCGGGGTCTGTTCTTATCCTGAAACTGTTCTTAACCTGAGGTACCACTTTAGCTAATGGGGCCTCCTGCTGCTGTTGTGCCGCTGTCACACGATTTCTGTTCTCATCCTGAGGTAAAGTTATTAAACCGAGGTACTACTTCCGCGTTAGCGGAGTCTGTAACCCGAGGTGTTTGTAACCCGAGGTACCACTCTATGTGTTGAACTGCCTGTTTTGTGGGGTTTGCCCATGACTCAGCTAAACTGTGCTGAGAGGTGAGATTGGGGGCGGGGAGCACGAAGGGATCCAAAGAGTTTTCAGAGTGTCGTGTTAGAATGCTGAGGAGTACAGTATCTGCTGCTGAAGGTCTCTTTTAGCTGTTGAAAAATTACAAGGCAAAACAGAGCCACATGGTTCTGTCTCAATTGAATTCCATTTTAGATGTACTAGGGCACAGTTCTGCTGCTGTAGCTTACAGCACCCACTTAGAATTGGGCTGCCCATCCTGTCTAAACTTATTTGCTCCATTAATATTCTTATTACCTGTCTGCAGATGAAGGAAATTGCTCTTGTGTTATTGCATTTTGATTAGACTCCTACATGAATTGACCATAATGGGCTTAAACTGGCACGTAGCCAGGGACTTTGGCTTAAATGATTTGTTGGCTGCAGCAATTATTCTTCCCACATGCTTCCAAAGGCTTTGCTCACTGCTGGCTGACAGCCTTTTGTTATATCCCCTCTGCCTTTTTGGAAGCATTCGTCTCTGTAGAGCTGTCCTTATTCATTCTTTGAGGTTTGTAACAAGGGGATATTCACTCCAGGATAAATAGGTTGAGAGCTGCAGACATCACATCCTGTTTCATGAAATGCACCGACTACTCCACTTGAAAACACTGACCTCCATTACACTGACCACAAGTCTTATTTACATAAAGGAAACTATCAGGTGGCTGCATCTTTTGCTTATTGACAGTAGTGTAAGAACTGTGGACACCCTTGGATTCAACCGAATCACCCACTAGATGGCAATATAACCAGTGATGCCTACAAGTTGATTACCTGCATAGGGAATTCAAATGATGGTTGAAAAAGTTTAATTTTCAGGTTCTAAGCATTAGGGATGGGGCGGGGGGGGGGAGGTGCAAATCAGTATTTCTGTACATTGTGGTCTTTTCTGTAATGTATTACAGTAATATATCTGCATTTATATACACACATTACTATAGCATGTGCATTTTTAAAATACACGTTACTTAGCTGATGAACTGCATATATCCTTCACCCAGTACCTGGGCTTCCTGGCATTAATTCCCACATTTCTATTAACTTCTGTTAAGATTTACATTGACACTTAGCTACGATTAATGCTAATCAAGACTTGCTGTTTCTAACTAGGTTAGAAACGTTTTGAAGTTGGTTTGCAGACTTTGGTTAAGGGTGTAAACCCTGGTTAGTGTTGTTGACATTGCAGAAGCAAACAGAAGATTCATGCCTGAGAGGGGAGGGCCTGGGGAGAAGGAGCACATGGTTTCACACCCTGTACTTGAACCTTCCACCATAGTTAAGAGATGGGTTGCATTATTTATACGCTGGCCCACCATATTATGCGAACCAGCTCATCAAAAGCATAGGTGTCAAGAGTAATTAAAAATAATAGTTAAAGGTAGCTTGGTTTGCAGATGATTATAAAAATAATGGAATTAAGCAGATCCTAGGGATCATTAATAAATCCATGCTAAATTGCTTGTATCACATCCTTATAATCTTATAATACCAGCATGGAAAGTCAGGGCACACATTCCCTTGATTGATTGGTGATTTCTGAGAACAAAGAGAGTTTCTTGGTAGATTTAATGATATAAAACTAACAGCTAGATGTAAACTAATACCCTGATCTGAAACACACTTGGAAGTTTCTGTTCAAAGGCAGGTCCACGTAATTTGCAATCAGTTATGCATGTGAAATGTGCAGTAAGGATGTAAGAGAGATGATAACACTAGGAAAGCAAATGTACTCTAAATACTGGAAACCTAGAAACTCCAGAATAGGGAGAGAAAATGAAACCGTAATCACTTATAATGATTATAAGAGGCAGGAGATAATTTGTGAAATGCCCCAGAGAATGCAAAAGCATATTTGGGAATAAAGGTGATTTTGCATATTATCTTAGAGGAGTTCAGACTTAAAAGTCTCATTGATTGTATGAATAATGTAGAAATAAGTTTGTACTAGTTAGAGAATATGGCAAAATACTATGGTTCTTAGACTCAAATGGGTAAGGGCATTAGCTCAGCAACAGGCAGGTTTAAATATAGGAAATGAGATGACATGATGTATAGAAGAGGAAGTCAAGAAGTTATGGAAGGTTGTGCACAGAAAGATTTTAGGAACATAGATAATAACAAAATGATCCATATTGGAAAAACAGGGGTCAAAACAAGGAAATCATGGGTGCTGCAGGCTTATACTCTGTCCCCAAAGCATTCAAGAAAAATAGTTCTGTGATTCTCAGCCTTTCTTAGTGTTGTGACCTGAGATCTAATACAATATTTTCAAAAGATCTTGTAGAATCAGAAAAGGGTGATTTGGCAACAGAAATGGCCCTTTCCTTGAAAAGGAATACTATGAGTTTGCATTGGAATATTCTTCTGAGTAGATAGCACCATACAACTGATGTACCATGCAGAAAATTACATTAATAGGTGAACCTGTTAATAGATGGAAATGACCCCTCTGTGTTTTGGTTCAGCAGTTGACTCTGGTTTTCAGTCTGTAAATATTTCCCCCCACTAATATGCAAACATTCAAATGTACCATTTGTAAACCTCACAGAGAGAAGTGTTATCTTGGCCATTTCAAAGGAACATTGCAAAAAAATGTTTTAAGAGCATTGTAGTGTACACAGGAGTCAAGTCTACATGATTCTGTATTCCTTTGCAGTCTGTTCTTTTACCTCACTAGGACCCCCCCCCTTAAATTCATACTTTTGGAAGAAAAAGAACCAACAAATGTTAATTTAAAAGCAAAACCAAATATTACCCTTTTCTTAATCTGAGCAGCACAACTGGAATTTGACTAAGAACCAGTGAGGGTCTCTTTATAAAGATCTGAGTTCAAATCCCTTCTGTCCAAGAAAAGTAATGTAAAACATTTTGAAGGGGTCTATTCAGAAATAGACATGTTGTTCCAGCACAGCTGACACACACAAAAGCCTTTCACCTCTTGAACAGATGTAGAATGGTAAAGTTACAGATTTCCTTTCATAAAGGACTATACATTTCTGTTTTATCCCTTCATTAAACATACTAACGGACACAGATTAGTTAAATGATGCATTCCTTATAGAAAAGACTATATCTGTAATTTGTCCCTCCATTAAACATACGAAGAAACACAGGTATGAGAAAGCAATTTAAGGATTTAATTCATCAGAATTTGTTATATGAATGCAGTTCACACACAGCAAGGTTCTCTTGGGATGTCTTCACAGAATATAGATATACTGTGCTAGTACCCCTTTGCCCATCTGTTTATTCATATGCTAATACATCCAGGACAAGTAACTTCTATATGCAGTACTTTTTTGTTTGGCCATTTTGATTGGGTCCCTAAAGACAACTGTATAAATAAACCCTTGGCTTAATGCATTCTAGGGGCCATTCAGAAGTTTTGCACATTCTTGTGGCCATTTGGAAGGAATACATTATGGTCACATTTTGGCGTCATTCTTTTTTTAGCATGGTAATCCATGGCTCTAAACTGGTGTGATGCAGAGACATTTTGCGTTCAAATATCTGGGGACAGTTTGCTTATCCATCAAGCGCTCTTTGAGTAATCGCTCTGCCAGCCTCCATTTCCACCCACAGAATGGAGGCAATTACTACCTACCTCACAAGTTTGTGAGGATCAAAGGGATGAGGCAATGCTGCTATCTGTATCCAGCCTTCAGGAAGGGGAAGGCTTGGAAATCAATGAAATAATCATCCAACACTTAAAAGGATGTTAAAGGTTAGTGAGTTAGAATGGTGCTGTTGCTAAACCACTATGAAAAGGTAAACCACCTTCCCTGTTTCTGTCCTAGTTTGAGATCCAGTGGATGATGATTCATTGTGACCCTCAACGACCCCAGAGAGAAACTTGCGGTGAACTTACAGCTCGGAGTTCGGTAAGATTGTAGTGTAAGGTCTGTGCTTAGGCTGTGTACACACCAGCAGCTTAAAATGCAGCTAGGTTTTCTTTTTCTCAATTTGGATCAGAGCTGGTTTGGGGGAAATGTGTAAGAACACAGTGTTTCACAAAAAAACGACAGGCTAGATTATAGACTGTGTACTTCACGTGTACACTGCTTCCCAAACAAGTGGGTGTGCACTGATTGCAGAGTACATGGGAGTTTGTACACAGCCTTAGTTTTAGAACATTGGGGGATTCAAAGTGCCTTCATGCATTTCCTTTCTAGTGATATATTATAATGGGCTGGGGAAAATAATTGCAATAATCTGCCTGATCATTCTGCTCAAAGCATAGATCAAGCCAAAAGTTGCTGGAAGATGCAGGCTGCTGGCTGCAGGGCAAAGGGTTAAAAAGCCAGTGTCATTCAATCCCTCCTTTCTAGCCATCAGGTTTCCTCCAATCTCTGTTACCCTCCTCCACAGCCATTCATTAGCAGAATAACTGTGCCTATTGCAGAGTGTGCCTTTCTAGGTGTTCTGGAGGGGTCCTTCTGGGGGTGATTTTTTAACATCCTAAAATCCATCTGAGGCAATCAGAGACGAGTCCATGGCTCTCAGTGTTCCAGGCAAGAGGTTTTCCTGCCTCCTTGGGGTTTTCCTGCAAGTCATTTGCCTTTGCCTTTCTCAAGTAAGTTTTGCCTGACTTTTTCTTGTTCTTTTCAGATAAGCCAGACAGCCGTCAAGGTAAGTTTTAAAGGCAGGATGCTTGCCCAGTGCAGAGGATAAAGTGCTTCTATATGCTCCCTGTTCTGATCTATCAGCACTCTGCTTCACCCCCCCTTCCCTCTTTGGCAATCAAACGAACTGCTAATATGCATTTCTGTAATTATGCTATTATGTTGGAAAATATGCAGAAATTGTTGTGCCCTGCTGGTGAACTTCCCTGGATCATTTATTTCACTGGCCGCTTTTAAGAAACATGATGTTTGAATAGATGAAGGTTTGGTTCTACAAGGCAGTACTTATTTCCTTTACCCTAGATCAGACTGCTTTGCAGAGGTACCATTTAAGCAGAACACAATTTCTGTAAGTTCTGGCTTCAGTAGTACCTCTTCCTTTGGCCTGTGCAGTGATTGAACAGTCCACCCCTCATTCCATGTTGAAATCTGGCACCCCTGCCTCTTGAATATAATTTTTAGCTCAGTCGAATAGTTTTAATTCAGTTCAGTGCAATGGGTCAGGTCAGGACTAAGGTACGTGAAAGGAGGTTCCATGGAAATCAGTGGAACAAGTTAGTCACCATTTAATCCCGTAGATTTCATTGTGACCCAAGTTCATCAAACTTGGTCTGGATCCAACTCAATAGGTGATTATGGATGCCCATGAGAAATTAATATGGATACGTTTCCTGTTCTTTAAGCAATCTTCTTTAAAACAAGAATCAGCATCATTAAAAGAGTGGCAAATGTAGGATCTTTTATCTGTGTTATATATATGAAGTAGGGATTCCAATCTGTGTCAGCCATTGTGAGTATGGAACCAAGCAGAGGTGGTAGTTATTTTGGATGATTCTACATAAAGTGGTACAACATTTTAATGATTATGGTTTTACAGATCTTAGCCATGTTTTATCTATTATTTATGAACACCTTTACAGAGAAAATGAAAAGGGTCATTGGTGCCCAAGAAACTCACTGGTTTAGCATAGCAAGAATAAGCTACTTTTCGGCAGTCTTTCTGAGGAAAAGCAGCCTTTTTTAAAAATGCCGTCTGAGAAGGCAGGAAACACAAGAATTATGTCTAGAACTGGCATTCTCACAGCCTGAAACTGCCTGGCAAATCGGTGCCCCTGCTTTTAGTGTCAGTAGTTCACCTTCTCTGCAAGAGGTGTGAGGGGAGCGAAAGGGGCCTGCTTAAAGGTTTGCTTCACAAAGCACCTATTGTGGAATTAACGTTGCCTGGCAGTTGGAATTTAGTCATAAAAAGGAAACCGTGGAGTATGTTGTAGAACCTGAGGGCCCTCCCCAAAACTATTTTGGGGGAATATGAGGCGCACACTGAAGTTTCACATAGAAAGCAGCATATCTGAAAGGGATTTAGGAAGGTTTTTTGTGTTGTTTTTTTAAAAGTGGGGGAGGTAGGTTCTATTTTTAGAAGAAAACTCTTACAGAAGAAAACATGTTATACACAGGACCATGATGGGAGGTTTTTGAAACCTTCATCATACATGCCTTTTAGAATATGAATATGGATCTTTAGGAATAATGGTGATCTCTCTTGGTAAGATAAAGCATAGTGTATCCTGGGGGTTACTTGCAGAGATCAGTTTATTTCCTCTCAAATTTTTTTATAATATTATTATTATTATTTACAAAGGAAGGAAATTGTTGGACATCTGATCCAAAGAGCACTGTTTTATTACATTTTATCACTGGTGTAGTCATGGTTGGGAAGTCAACTTTTCTCTTCAGAATGTATGGGGGAAAGAAAAGCAAAGTATATTATTTGCACACATACCTCCTAGGGATCTCTGGAAAAACTCCCACACAAAACCACTAAACACAGTGATGGGCAGAATGATACATTTTAATCTCTAAGTCCCAAATTTACAGCATGTGACTGCATCCGTCTTGAATTGTAGATTAACATACGAGAGTGTGGTCAAAGTGTTGGGATTTAAAGAGTCCTAATGAAAAACGGAACACAATTCAGTGGCACAGTTAAAGTTATCTGGGCACCGGGCACACAGGGAAGCTGAACTCTGGTCACGGATCCTGAGACTCCTGCATTGCAGGGGGTTGGACTAGATGACCCTCGGGGTCCCTTCCAACTCTACGATTCTATGAATCTGTGGTGGCCCTTAACTGCTGGCTCTCAACTTCTACTCCTTCCCCCTATTTCTGGTATGATTTCTATGCCTCCCTGCTCCACTGTCTTAAGTGTTCTTTTATTTCTTGCCAGAGAGGCCCCCCAGGTCCACAAGGCCCCCCTGGCCCGCCAGGCCCCCCAGGAGTTCCTGGCATCGATGGCATCGACGTAAGTTTATTTTGTGCATAAAGCTGGACTGTCATCCCCGCTCGAGGAATTCCTCCCTGTAGCTGTCCCTCTGAGTATACAGTATTGAGCATGTGACACTTGAGTACGTCAACTCTCTGTAACCCACTGCTAGCTGGCGGAAGGAATTAGTTCCTGGGATTTTGTGCCAAGAATCTAAATGTGCATTCCAAGACTCATTTCACGAGGGATGTGCTAGTGGCTTGAAGTAAATTGGCATATATAATGTGTTTCTTTTAAATTGCATTAGGGGCTGTGTTCGATTAGTATTTATAACAGCGATTTTGCAGTCCTAGCAATCAGGGATTTCTTCTAAGAATATCTGAATAAAGATTTTGCATATGGAAATGTGACAGGTTTAAAAAGTATCCTTACTTTGCCGTTTTCCTCTTCTATTCCTCTAGGGGGACAGAGGTCCTAATGGGCCCGTGGGCCCTGCGGTAAGTGGCTGATAGCTCTTGCCATGCTTTTATCAAAGGATTCATAGGTATCTCCTCTCTTCTAATGCCTTAATTTTCCTCCATCTCCAATGCATTCCTGCAGGGCCCAGATGGTGAACCAGGTAGACCAGGTCCCCCTGGATTGCCAGGAATACCTGGGGCTGATGTGAGTAGATTTTCTTCTTCTTTGGGGCTAGGCAGAACCTCTCTCTGTGAGATGTTGCTACCAACCTGAAAGGCCTCTGGTTGTAATAGCAAGCCAGGGCATTTAACCTGAGCGGGATATTTCCAAGTTAAGAGACGGTCCCTTCTGGAGCAGAGGCAGACAGGGGCTGGGCGTATCTAGGGGAGTGACGGGGGAATAGGCAAAGCAGCTGATGCACTAAGCTTCTGGGAGAGGATTCATTCCTCCCAGAATTCCTTTGAATTCAAACAGGAAAAGTACTACGTGCTGCAGCGGCCCTCCTTGTTTAGGGCAGGGCATAGCAGTAGGAAAGGGAATGCAAGGCAGGGATCCAGAGGTTGCTTGGGTTGAATCAGCACCTGGCTCTGATCCATCTTTCCCCTGCCCAGTGACAGTTTTGCAACTTGTTAGGACAGATTTCTGAGAGGTGCTAGGACTAGGGATAAATTAGGAGATGTATTGCACCTAACAAGGCCCCAAAGCCAGGTTTTGTATGTTCCTATACCTCATAATATTTTGTCTGAGAAAGCAAGATAATATTCCTGAGGTTTGTTCCCCACTTTACATTCCCACATTTCAAATGGGGTTTCTGATTTTTTTGGAAGGAACATTAGCAGATGAATAATTTCTTCCAAAACAATGGCAGAGATACAGGTGCTGATTAATTAATTGTACACCTGATTATTGTGAGCTCATGAGAGTGAGCTTTGAGCTTGTCATATGTGGTGCCCTCTCTCCCTCTACTGTGTAGAAACCTATGTGGCACAGGTCATATTCTACACATGATTTTTTTTATTTTAATGGGAATTTGTAGGACATGCTTGAGAACTATGCAGGGCCGTCTTTAGCAGATATGGCGCCGGGGTGCAAATATCTGCCCAGCGCCCCCAAATTACCACAGATAGTGTTGGGGTGGCTGTAGCTGCGCACTGCCAGCCATTGGGGGGTGCAACTCTCCTCCATGTTGTTGCGGGAGAGTGATCCCCGCAGAGGCTTGGGAGGGAAGCTGCACGCCTGCCAGCCTTATGGTTGGTGGGGCGCAGATGGCGGGCATGCAGGGAAAGGGGAGGCCACCGGCAAAGCCGCACAGCTCCCCCACTTGCTGGGGTGCCCCTGAGAAGCCGGCGCCCTGGCGTGACGCACCACTAAACCCTATGGGAAAGACGGCTCTGGAACTATGCCCGTATAAAGACTCCAAGTTACATGGGTGGATAGCTGAGTCGGAAGAGCATGAATGAGACTCTCTCAGGGTTGTGGTCTTGAGCCCCACTTTGGACAAAAGATCCTGCATTTCCAGGAGTTTGGAGTTTGTTCAGCAGAGGTTATTTCTTTTGGGCCACCATCTTCAAACCTCTTTCTCCAGAGTAATCAAAATGAAATATATAGGACTGCTGTAGTATAGGTGTTTGGCAAGATATCCAGAACCTTTTAAAGCCTTTTCATTAATTGTTGTTAATTCTAAATAATGACTGAGGAGGCTGCAGTACAACACAAGTTGGGTGTGCTTAAGTCCATTTGTTTCAGTGGGTTTCAGCATATTTTAGTTGTTGGGTTGTAGCCTAGTCTGTGGTGAAAAGACACAAACTGTATTTGGGCAGTTTGCCCAAATACAGACCTTGGGTAAACTGCCAAGTTCCCCACAAGCACAATCCTGTGTCTATTTACTAAGAAGTAAGTCCCACCATCTTGGCAAACTGTCAAGTTCCCCGCAAGCACAATCCTGTGTCTATTTACTAAGAAGTAAGTCCCACCATCTTCAATGGGGCTTCCTTCCTAGGTCAGTGTGTTTACAATTGCAGCCTCAGGCTCAGGCCAGTTTGAATCTGGATAGCATCATATTTTGGAACTTTTTCTGGGACTGTTTTCACACTGCTTTCTCTTGGGGTTGTTTCCAAAAAGCTTCCTTCCTCTGATGGGAAATGAATCCTACCACTACTAGAGGAAGGCAACTTTTGGATCCAGCTGCAACACTCACGTGCAGACACATGAATACATGTACACACATACATGTTATACTGAGCTGATTATCTTGTTTGGAACTTGGCACATTTTATAAACAGTTCCTTCTTGTGAACTGAAAGGTAATTGTTACTGTAATAAAAGTATATGCTTCGTTCCACAAGGGACTGACAGGCCCTGATGGATCCCCAGGCCGTGCTGGTCCAAAAGGACAAAAGGTAAGTTTAAAATCCATTATTAAGTTTTCTTTCAGTTTTTTGGCCTCAGGACTTTTTAACAGGACTTTTGTATTTTGATTTTGTTTTGTGAACTGCCCTGAGACCTCCTGGTATAGGGCAGTATATAAACAACAACTCAACAACACAGTCGCAAATATCTAAAGATACTTACTAGCTGTTGATTAGTGATTTTAATATTATGGAATATTATGGAAAGTTCCCCACTATGTCCCCCTACCTCCAACATGAAAATTTATTATTCTGCTCACTATAGGATGCACTTTTTCCCCTCCAAAAATGAAGGGGAAATGCGTGTGCGTCCTATGGGGCGAATGCAGGCTTTCGCTGAAGCCTAGAGAGTGAAAGGGGTCGGTGCGCACCGACCCCTCTCGCTCTCCAGGCTTCAGGAGAGCCGCAGCGCCAGCCCCACAAGGTCGGGGGACAGCGGGGAGGTGGAAGGCCGCCATCCCGCTGTCTCCCGATGTAGTTTGGAGGCTGACAGTGGGGAGACGCGTGCTTCTCCCTGCCGCCAGCCCTGCAAGCTCTGGGGACAGCTGGGAGGCGCAGCGCGTCTTCCCGCTGTCCCCGGACCTGGTCTGAAGGCGGGCGGCGGGGAAAAGAGTGCTTCTCCCCGCTGCCAGCCCCACAAGCGCCTGGGGGGAAAATAATTTTTTTCCCCTTTATTTCCCCCCCAAAAAACTTGGTGCGTCCTATGGGCCGGTGCGTCCTATGGGGCGAAAAATACGGTAACTGGTTTTAGACCCTCTCAGATAATATACATTTTATTTTTGCAGGGTGAACCCGGGTTGCCTGGAGGCCGTGGACTGCCTGTACGTAATAGATTTTTATATAGTATCTATTTTAAAAAATCAATACTATGAATTTCTTTTCAGCTTTAGAACAGTAAAACAAAGGCAAGAGGAAAGCAGAGTGGGGGAGGGGAGAACCAACCCTCTACTTTCATAATCCCTGAGGGAATTTCCAGTCAGACTAAAATAACACAAGAGCATAGAAAGTAGAACTTCTATCTTGAAATCAGTAGAGAGCAGATTTAATTTCTTCGCCGCCTTAGCCTTTATATGCCAACCTTCAGAAACTGGCCTTTAAAAACAACCACTGTAGTATTTCATGGTCGAAATTGCTTGTGCTGACAAGATCAGGGGATTTTCTGATGAGGATCCGAAGGACCTTGTCCAGAGTTCTGGGATGGGGCTTTTTAAAAGCCCCTTCCTATTTCTGCCCCTCAGGCTATTTAAAAAGATCCTGATCATTGGAAGATGGTATGGATTCCCCCAGAAAAGTATTATCAGCATGAAAAGCTGTGCTTGGAAAGGAAAACTGGCAGCCATTCTGTGCATAAAAACAGAGCTATTAAGCTATTGTCAGGTCTTATTTACAGATTGGCCTTATCATGATGATGTTTATTTTATTTTATTTTATTTTATTTTATTATTTTATTTTATTTCATTTCATTTCATTTCATTTCATTTCATTTATTTTATTTTTGTACCATGCCCATCTGACAGGGTTGCCCCAGCCACTCTGGGCAGGATGTTATACTTCTGTCATAGTCTTCACCAAGGAGCTCAGTGTTAAACTCCTTCCTTCAGTTCTGTATTCACCACAACCCTGTGAGGTAGGCAAGTCTGAGAGAATGTGGCAAGCCAAATATCACCCAGTGAACTAATGGCTGAGTGAGGAGTTGAACTAGGGCCTTCCATCTCCTAATCCAACACCTTAACTGCGCCACATGGGTGTTCATGTGAGCTTTACCTTGCCTTTATATTTGAACTGTACACACATATTAGAGAGACAGGAATCCAAAGAGTTCTTTGTGTGAGTAGAAAGTGTTTCTGTGCACAAGGAGAAAGGAGCTGAACAAAAATGGCCTTGGTGCAGAGTTAAAAAACAACAACTCATCCTTTATATACCCCTGCCCCACCCATTTTCAAGTCATCGACCAGCATATTCAGGAGGGCTGGGAATGGGTAGCAAAATATACAGAAACAAATTAAGTATACATCAAACACTAGTTTACAATATATGAAAACTAATAAAAGATGAAACAAAACATTTATAGGATGTGAACTCCTGTGTAAACAGACACTGCAGAACTGAGGAGCCACCAATAACAAGGCCTTCCTATGTTGTGCAAACCAATGGGAGTGTTCCTCCCATTTCAAATATGTTCGTCTTTCTTTGGAATTGCGGCAAAGGAAAGGTTAAAGTCAGCTTCCCTATGTGCCACAGTACTGATCCTGCTTGGGGTCCCATGCAGCAACTATTTGCATAACAATAGGTGCACACACTGCATTAACAATAACACACTGAAACACCATGTTTATTTTGACCTTCAGAAACTACAAAAATTGAAACCAGAACCCTGTAACTTCTTATGACTTCTGTTTCTTTCCAGGGGTGGAGGAAGGGGGGTGCGGTGGCTGTGGGCAACCCCCAGTGTCACCACTGGGGGGGGGGGGGCAAAATGCCAGGCGGCACTTACTGTGGGGCCTGTAGCATGCCCAAGCCACCGCGTCTGGTTTGGGCATGCACAGGATCCGCGCTGGCCCCGCGGTCTCCCCACTGCCTCCCCCCCAGCTGTAGGGTGGCTGAGTGGGAGGAGGCAGGCAGACTCTGGAGGCCCTGCAGTGCGCCCCGCCCCTTCCTCCACCACTGGTTTTTTCCTATTCTATTTAATATTATTTACATACAGATTACTCCCTAATTAAAATATATATGCCTAAAAAATCACTGTGGCTTCCAACGAAGAAGGCAAAGGGACCGAAATAACCTTAGTGAGTGTTAGGAGAACATTTACATTTAAATTTTTAGGATTTGAACAAAGGATATCTAAAATTAGAGAAAAAACATGGGAAAATTAGATAATAAGATTGGAAACAAGGCGATAAATTGCTGGAAAAATTTTGTTTTTGGGTGAGGAACGCAGGAGCGGGAGATGTGAGGAAGTCCAAAGAAGTTAAGAAATTATGTTAAGATACATGTTATATTGTTTCTTCTTTTGTATTGTATTCAAAAATTGTTAATAAATATTTATATATATATATAAAAAATTCACTAAGAACACTTGCTCAAAAGTGTTCAGGGTGGCGTTGCTGCATTCCTTACGAGCCTTTGTTTGTTTGTTTGTTTGTTTGTTTGTTTGTTTGTTTGTTTTAAACAAAATAAATGATACATGGAGATGTGAATAAATAGGAAAGCATGCTACTGCTGTGAGAGAAATGTTACCGACAGCAGTAACATGAGTGCAATACTGTTTGTTCATAATGAAAGCAAATTACTGTTGTTTGATAGAAGGCAAAATTAAAGGTGGCTGATGAGAAGGTTCCTACAGATGCCTGTTTCCTGGTGGAACGATTTAGCAGAGCATGTGGCGAATGATTGCACGGAATAGCTTGTGATAGCTGCTAATTTAAGCAAACTGAGTAGAAGAAAGTCACCCTGCATTTCATTACTTGGGGAATCAGAATAACAAAAAGAGAAACCAGTGGAGATGCAATATAACACCGAGACATTTTAGGAAAGATCCAAGCCTAGGGATTTTGGGGGTGATGTTAGCATATCCTGCACTGCCACCAGCTAGGCCTCACCGCCAGTCACCCAAAGGAGAGATTTCTTATTTAAAATGTTCTGATGTACAGCCTGGCACTCAGCTAGGCCTAATGACTACCACAGACCTCAACTTACAGTGGTGCCCCGCAAGACAAATGCCTCGCAAGACGAAAAACTCGCTAGACGAAAGAGTTTTCCATCTTTTGAGTCGTTCCGCAAGACGAATTTCCCTATGGGCTTGCTTCGCAAGACGAAACATCTTGCGAGTTCTTGCGAGTTTTTTTCCTTTTTCTTAAAGCCGCTAAGCCGTTAATAGCCGCTAAGCCGCTAATAGCCGCTAAGCCGCTAATAGCCGTGCTTCGCAAGACGAAAAAACCGCTAGACGAAGAGACTCGCGGAATGGATTAATTTCGTCTTGCGAGGCACCACTGTAATTATCTCCAGTGCCTATGCAATCCAACACTATGTGACTGGGAGTGGCCACCGGGACCACATAACACCGGTTCTGAGAGATCTGCATTGGCTCCCAGTACATTTTCGAGCACAATTCAAAGTGTTGGTGCTGACCTTTAAAGCCCTCGGTCCTGTATACCTGAAGGAGCGTCTCCACCCCCATCGTTCAGCCCGGACACTGAGATCCAGCGCCGAGGGCCTTCTGGCGGTTCCCTCATTGCGAGAAGTGAGGTTACAGGGAACCAGACAGAGGGCCTTCTCGGTAGTGGCACCCACCCTGTGGAACACCCTCCCTTCAGATGTGAAGGAAATAAGCAGCTATCCTATCTTTAAAAGACATCTGAAGGCAGCCCTGTTCAGGGAAGTTTTTAATATTTAACGCTGTATTGTTTTTAATACTTGATTGGGAACCGCCCAGAGTGGCTGGGGAAACTCAGGCAGATGGGCGGGATATAAATTATTATTATTATTATTATTATCCTCCCTAGCATCAGGGCAGGACCCCGAGTCACCAGAAGATAATGAAGGCAGTGGCAATTGCAGTTGCCTCACCTAGTGCTTCTCTTCATAGCTCCAGGCTGAATGAGTACTGGGTGACTGGAGCTGTCTTGCTTCCAGCGCTGCCACCTCCCTACCATTGCCCGTCATGGCTGTTGCCCTGCTACCACCTGTCTTTGTGCTCTGAGGCGAGGCCAACCACAGGGCTCCTTTCCCAGGGCCACCTCCCTGCTGCCAGCAGAACGGCCCTATAGTTTCCCTCACCCAGCTTCTTGAAACTGTGCATCTCCGCAAACTTGAACAGAACATTACTTGCCCCTTTGGAAAACGTGTGCACTTCTGTTTCCTAGCATCGTTATGGCAGCGGCATTGAGCTTTAGAAATGTTAAGTTGTACCTTTAAGCCTAGATTAATCTATAAAGAAAATGGTTGGAATTGTTCTTTTAATAAAAAAAGGTTCTCTAAATAATGATTGACCTATTACAGGGAGCATCTACCTCAAAAGTAGTAAGCTTAAAACTTCATGAAATTGCTATCCATCCTAAATACCCAGAGAGCTAAAAATAATGCTTTCATTATTCCACAGTTTGGAGGGGGTGGAATCCATCTTGTTATTTGTTCTCTCATTTTATTGTTGGAGTGCTATGAAGTCTGAATATACTAAAAAACTAAAATGTGCTATATTTTTTCCCCTTCAGGGTAAAGGTATTCCTGGATCTCTAGTAAGTAGATATTCACCAACTATCAGTAGCATAATAAAATAATACACTTTATCTTCAATGCAATAGGTCTATTGCTAATATTTTTAAAAAACAACCTCTTAAGGTCTGTTTAGAAAGCCATTTATTCCTTAGATAAGGGTGGCTGTTTATAAAGAGTTTAATCAAATCAATGTCTTTTCAAATGTAGGGTCCTCCTGGTATTGCAGGACTTCCTGGTGAAGTGGGCAGAGTTGGGCCACCTGTGAGTATATATCACTGCATATTTTTTAAAAATCACTGATCTAAATTTTCATGTTAACTAATTAAATTCCCCATACTAATTATGCACGTTTAGGAATGATGTTTCCCAACAATGTCTGGCACATGAAGGCTAACCACGTTTACCTTGAAATAAGGGCTGGATAGCATGGTGAAAAACTTCCCAAATGGTGTATGCGACTGGGCACGCAAATGGATTTCCATGCGGAGGTTTAACTGCATGGTGGTTACTTTTCAAGATTCTGAGTGGTTTTGTATGTAATAGGGGCTTTAGTGATGGTGAATGGAGCATGAGGCATCTTTAGTTATTTAATAGCTGCTATCATCTCTGAGCACTTCAGTAATAGAAATTACCATCCCATATCTTTTCGATGTACTTCTTTTATGAAAGAAACAAGGGATATAGATTACTGTAGCCTCTGTTCCTCCTGTCATGTAAAACTACTTTTATATTCTGTGCACTTAGAGTTTTCTAGAACTCTGAACTTAACCACATTGTAAATGGTCTCCTCTGTGATTGCTACAGCCTTATTTACAAATAAGGCCAGAACAAATATCAGTTATGCAGCTCACTGATATACACTTGTGCCACCTTCAAACTATTTAGGGTGATCCTGGAAAGAGAGGCCCTCCTGGAGTGCCAGGCCCCCCCGGCCCCATGGTAAGTTCAAGATACTCATTTTATTATACATTTATTAAAATGTCTGTTTCCCCAACTCTTTCGAAGTGTGGAGGCATGTTTCTGTGGGTTAGAAGTAGCATTACTTTGTTGTGACATTCCCTCCAGTGGTCACAGTTGACCTGGTACGGTACTGAATTTCAAAGCCTTCTGAGTAAAGGAGTACAAGAGACTTCTTTTCATATGTGTTTCCATTTATGCTGGTGGAAGCGGGAGGCGAAGTCTGGGATCATGCACTGTTTCTGGTACAGAAGATGCCCTGCTTCACCAGAGAATACACTCTAGAGTTTGACGAGCCATTTCACAAGATTTCAGGGAGGACTCAACATCCACCTGGCCCCCTTCTAAGTTGTGATTTGTTCTCTAGCAGTGTTGGAGGATATACAGATAGCGGCCTATTTGTGTGGGGATTCCCCACCCCCACCCAGCACATCAGCAGAGCATGCATAAGCTCATTCCGCCCTGCTCTGTCCCTTTTCCAGCCAATTCCAGGTCACTGTGATACATGGTTGCACATCAGTTGGACGTGCGTAAATCTGACGTTGCCTGTACTATGCTCTTTGTATAGGTAACAGGGTAGATTGACAGGTCTGCTTGCAATCTCAGTCAGGTAACAGTCCATATGAAATCCAGTTCACCTTTATGTTTGGTTACCCATCTACACGGCAAGGCAAAATAAATAGCTAAATAGATAGGTTGAGCTCTTTTACAAGGTTGCATTCCAAGTGCATATTCTCCTTTGAGAAAGAGATTGCAGAATGTCCCTTAACAAATGCACAAATTAAACACCCAGTGAGGACCTGCCTTGCTTAATTGTGGTGCATTTTGGCATAGAACCCATTGCTTTTATAAAGAGAAATCGTATGAATGTGTAGAAATGTCTGTCTACCTATCCATAACCCCACCCACCCACCCATCTATTGCTCTTCTTCATGTCTTCAGCAGAAAATACAGATGGCTTTTGGGGGCAGGGGAACAATGTGGATTGCTGAAATCAGAAAATTGGGGACTGTGTTGAATCTGCCTTTTGTTCATTTTCCTGCTATGCTATGCCTTTAAAAACAAAAAACCAAAAACTGTTCTATTAAATCTCCTTCAGGGAACAGTTGGACTTCGTGATGGAGATCCACTGGTAAGATATTTATTTTACCTTTTTGGATGAAAAAAAATGCTTTTCTGTAATAGTTTCTCATCCTTAGCTTCTGGGTTTTCTCTCCCCCACTCCCAGTGTCCCAATTCTTGTCCACCTGGCCGATCAGGATATGCTGGGCTAATGGGCATGAAGGTAAGAGAATATGTTGTAATTTAATATGTTGTAATTATGGATGCATATTGAATACATTGAGTTGCAGGAATCGAAGGCAGCACACAGAAGCCATCTTTCTTTCCCCCTCCTCCCGTTCTGAACCTCCCATGTACCCCCTGAAAAGACCTTCTGAAGATTGCTGACCACCATAGGCTTTGCTATACATGGGGCTGTAGTGGGAAGAGGAAATCACCGAAAGTCAGGAGGAGGGGTCTTGTAGGACCCTGGTACATATCAAAATTTTAAAAGATGGTGATTGTTTAAACCTACTAATTAAACAGGGCTTTGCTCTTATGCTTTAGGGTCACAAAGGAGTAAAAGGAGAGGCTGGTGAACCAGGAAAACAAGGCCATAAGGTAAATGAAATAGAATACTAGGTTAAAATGATTTGGAAAGCCAATGGTTGAAAGAGGAATCATGTTTAATTTTGTTATGCTTTTAACAAACGAAAAGAACAGTAGCTTTCCTCTTAGATTTATTTACCCACTATTGCCACAGCACTTTTTTCTGTTTTAATCCCTAACAGCTTTGATGTCTTCTCCAATAAGGCAGTTTCTGCATGGACTTCCCTTCTGTGTAAAATATGTTTTGTGTACTGCACGTAGGCCATATGAGTTGCAAGAACACATTGATCAATAACGTTAATAAATAGTGCACACCCTCTCTTACAGGCTGAGGCCACAATCCTGACCTCATTTACATGGGAGTAAGCCCAATTGAATTCAGTTCGACTTACATCTGAGTACATGATTAGGTGTTAGAATGTTCTATAAACTAATTTGTTATTATTTGTACTTATTTAGGGCGAGGAAGGTGAACAAGGAGGAGTAGGTGATGTTGGCACTCAAGGCCCACCAGTAAAGTATTTCCTTTTAATTAGCTTTTTATTCGCATTCTGTTATCTCTAATGGCTATGTACAGGTGTGAGAAATTGTACTATTTATTCCTTTAATCCACCTGCAAAAGATTCATTTCCAGCTGTTCAAACCAGGTGTGAACTGACACATTGAGATGACGCAAATCACAGCTATGTTGTCCTTTTTAAAAAATTATCATATGTTTAGATCTTTCCCGTCTGTTTTTGTTACGTAATGTTCAGTAGCTAGAGCTTTTTAATTCTTGATTTTATTAAAAGTAAACTATCTTTAAAATCTACGTGCCTAAAATGAGAAGCACTTCTTATAATCAAGATCTGAAAAGGTCTTTTAAAAAAAGAAGAAGTATATTATCCAAGGAAATATGGTATGAAAATTTGCATATACAGGATAACTCAGCTGCGCAAAACTGCATACTTACAATAAATTTTGCTTTCAGGGACCTCAAGGGTTGAGAGGTATAACTGGCATAATGGGACCCAAAGGTGACAAGGTAAGTAATAGCAACGATACCTTTATCATTTTAAACAATAACTTTATCATTTTAAAGCACAGGGGTGCTACCCCACAACACTGTCTGCTACTGCCTGGTACTGTGGGAGAAGACTCCTGTCAACCCCCAGTAAACTAGGTGGACCAAGAATCTATCTTTAGAAATGGAAAGCAGAATAGCTTATTGTCCATATGTGGTGCTCCTCTTTAGCCTGTCAACTCTCTGGCACACGTGGATCTCATTTTCAGAAAACCAAATTTACCTTTCTGATTTTCAGAGGTGTTCATCAAGGCTCACCTTGAATCTTTTATTGACCAAGAATGAAACACTATTATTATAGCCAGCGTACTTATTTTATTGACTCACCAGAATTGCTATTTACTATTACCCTTCCCATTTACTCATGTTGCTACATCAGATTAAATGTGTATATAAAGGCTTTTTCCGAGGTACCGCTTCTTGATTACATTACATATTCTCTTCTACTATTGCTGTTTCTTTTTGCTTGCAATTGTCTCATCTGTAAAGCATTCTTGCAGCAGTTCCATAAAGGACAATATATTTTGGTTCAATTCACTATAATTCTGTAGAATAGCACACTCATATGTTACGTGCAGGGCATTGAGAAATAGTTGAAGACCGAAATGACCTGCAGTGGAATATACAGTGGTACCTCGCAAGACGAATGCCTCGTAAGACGAAAAACTCGCAAGACGAAAGAGTTTTTCGTTTTTTTAGTTGCTTCGCAAGACGAATTTCCCTATGGGCTTGCTTCGCAAGACGAAAACGTCTTGCAAGTTTGTTTCCTTTTTCTTAAAACCGTGCATTCAGGGGGTGCAGTTGCGACTTGACTTCGAGGAGCAACTTATAGCACACGGTGTGGTAGCCTTTTTTGAGGTTTTTGAAGACTTTGGTATTTTTGAAGCTTTTCCAAAAACCGTGCTTCGCAAGACGAAAAAATCGCAAGACGAAAAAACTCGCAGAACGAATTAATTTCGTCTTGCGAGGTACCACTGTATTCAGAGGAACGGATCAATTGCTGCCCAGCATGATCCAACAGAGGCGCAAAGGTTCAGTGTGATTTTGATGCAGACTTTACTTTTGCAGTGTGATTACCACTTTTCTGTGGTTAACTCCCAGGTTGCATTGGTAATCTCTGAATTTTGAAATCACATGTGTTGCTAGATCTGATGGAGGTAGATCGCTGGCATCATAACAAGCTTTCATGCCATGGATCACAGCATGAAGGAAGACCCATATGTTGTGGAACATCTTTATAAAGACTAGTGGAGTATAGTTCCACAGTAATAACTGCATAACAAATCCTTGGTGGTCATTCCAGCTCTTGACCTCAGGTGTAAAGAATTGAGGGTTGGAACAAAATAATGGCAAGTGTGAAGCTGCTGTCTGCCCCATTAGCCTCAATAGAAAATACATGTGAGTGCAGAATATTTTAAAGCTTTTTATATCTTAATAATCCTTTGGTTGTTTGTTTTTACTGTAGGGTGCTCGGGGTCTTGATGGTGATCCTGGTCCCCGGGGTCTTCCTGGGCCCCTGGTAAGTTTCTTTGTCTTATCAGCAAGACCTCTAAGGAGGATTCACAATTAAGCACATCAGGGCGGCTACCCTGGCATTCACATTTCAGGAGTGCCTATCTCAGTTTTCATTCTTTTAAAAAACCTCCATACGGTAAATCTCAATCCCTTGTTCCCAGGCACATGAGTTTGGCGTGTGGGGGGGAATTGGCTGGCCTGTTGTAATAAATATATTAAATAATGTAAAGATTGTCAGGATACCAAAGTATTACTTGCCCACAGATGTGGCTGCATACTCTGTCACTGCACGATTCATTGCTTTTTTCTTTTCCTCTTTGCTACCAGCCTCTGCTGGGAATGAGCTGTTGTTGTGCTGACTGTTCAGTATAGCTAATTGGATCATTCAGTTATTCCTGATGGGAGGGATTGTGGCACACTGGTAGATCACATGCTTTGTATGCAGGGAGTTCCAGGTTCAAACCCTGGCATTTCCAGGTAGGGCTTGGGTCGACTGCTGCCTGAAACAGTGGAGAGTTGCTCCTCATCACTGTCGCAGTGGTGAGCTGGATGGACCAATTGTCCGACTCAGTACAGTGGTACCTCATTTCCGAATGTCTCCTTTCGGAGACATTTCGGTTTTCAAACACCGAAAATCCAGAAGTAAATGCTTCGGTTTTTGAATGTGCCTCAGAAGTTGAACATGCCTCACGGCTTCCGCTTAGTGCAAGATCCTGAGGCCTAGCTGTCAGCTTTTGGGTTTTCGGGTTTTGAACGTTCCAGAACTCAAAACGGTCTTCCGGAACAGATTGCATTCAAAAGCAGAGGTACCACTGTATCAGGAAGCTGCCTACATTCCTGGGTTGATGCAGAGATAAAACAGAATTTCCCATTCCCAGAGGAGGATCACCTGCTGTACCTCTGCATGCCATTACACTTGGCTCACCTCCTTCCAGTCCAGAGGTACTCTCAGAATAGTGTCTCACACAGAAACAGAGTGGTGCACAAGTGCTGCGATGGGAGAAGTGAGGTCAGCCGGAGCCCCTCATGATCTTAAATTGGGGCCATCTTTTATAAAGTTAGTTATTCCCACATGGGATTTTCATACAGTCTATGTGGAAACATCAAATTCAATTTTTTCTGTTCTTCAAGAAGATAGCAAGAATGAGTTTTCAGTAGTATGAAACATACTAAACAAATATAAACACAAAATTTAAGGTACTCCTAATGTTTGTGATGCATAAGTATAAAATGATGATGGATATTTTGTATAAAATAAGATAACATTGTCTTTTATGTCTTCACATGTAAACGTAACCATTTCATGATTGGCTTATTGTTTCAGTTGTGTTTTATATTATGAGCCCTATTTCACCTAGGAAAACCTTACTGAGGGTGCAGTAAAACTCCTGGAGCAATTGACACATAGCTAAAGAAGACCAGAATTCCAAAGCCCTACTTTCTGTCTATCTGAATGATTTCTAGGCTGTCTTTCAATGTAAAACTCCCACGGCGGTATGCAATCAATAATTTAAAAAGTAACAGTAAAATAGTGTACAAAACAAATATATAAGCACAGAAACTACAGCCATAAAAACTAATAAAATCTAGTAGAGTTGCCATAAAACCAGAAACAGTTATCAAACATGCTGAAATAGCTACTCAAATAAAAAGCAAAACATATTTGTTTGGCTCCCAAAGAACAAAAGGTTTAGTGGCTGGCAAGTTTCCCTGAGGAAGTTTTTTATATATATAGATGTGCTTCCCCCGTATGCATTTATAAGCTTTTGGGATTTACAGTAAGCTAAAGATTGGCTTGGCTTTGATATTTCCCCCCTCGTCCAAGAATGAGGGACAATGACACACAATCAATTTACCCTTGTCTAAGAAATGGCCCTTCTTGACCTGTTATCTTGAGGCTTACATCATAATATGCAGTTACAGTAACTCTTTAGAAACATGGGAATTTACCTTGCCTTTAGCCATCATCGTTCACATAACTTTTATTTAATTATGACAAGGAATTGACAGTTAATGTGCTTAACATTTCTTTGCAGGGCGATCAAGGACAAAGAGGTTCATTGGGGGAGGCAGGCCCCAAAGGCGAAAGAGTGAGTTCTTATTGAGTTCCAGTGGATGACTAAGTAATAATGTACCATTGATACCACAAAACTACCAGGCCCTCTGCCTGGTTCCCTGTAACCTCACTTTTCGCAGTGAGGGAACTGCCGGAAGGCCCTCAGAGCTGGACCTCAGTGTCCAGGCTGAAGGATGGGGTGGAGATGCTCCTTCAGATATACTGGGCTGAGGCCGTTTAGGGCTGTAAAGGTCAGCACCAACACTTTGAATTGTGCTTGGAAACGTACTGTGAGCCAATGTAGATTTTTCAGGACCTGTGTTATACGGTCTTGGCAGCCACTCCCAGTCACCAGTCTAGCTGCCACATTCTAGATTAATTGTAGTTTCTGGGTCAGCTTCAAAGGTAGCCCCACGTAGAGCACATTGCAGTAGACCAAGCGGGTGATGACTAGATAACTAAGGGCCTTGTTTCCATACAATGCGAGCCTGACCTTGGGCCTTGGGCTCGAACACTTCCCATTCTCCTCCCCTCCTCCCATGCCACTGGAAAGAGGTATAAACAGCGATTCAGTTTCACTTTCTATGATTTCTGGCTTGTGAAGCAGAAATTGTGGTGTAAAATGAACTCAGTTGCAAAACAACTCAACTTCAAGCCATGGGTTAGGAAATTAGTTTGTTTTAATAAAGTAGAATTTATTTTCAACCACAGTTTCTGTTTTATATGTAGCAACAAGCTTGGAATCATGGAAAGGGAATAATAAAATTGTAGAGTTGGAAGGGACCAGAAGGGTCATCTGTTTCAATTCCCTGCAATGCTGGAATCATTTGCCCAATGTTGGACTTGAACCCATGACTCTGGGATAAAGACTCTTGTGCTCTACTGACTGAGCTATCTCCAAGCACAAATGTATTCCTCTTCCAAGTGGAGAGAGGAAGGGGTGTCCTTGACCACGTAGCATTACATATGAATTGCCCCATTGTGTGCACGAACATCGAAATAAAATGGGAATAAGGTAGTTTAATGCTAATACACTTGACTAAAGTTATTTGAGAGGAGGCATTCACCTTGCTTCATTCAAGTGTGTGTCCCTTAATGTGACTATAATGTTCAATATGCTTTAATTTTCTTCCTTTTTCTTAGGGTCCTGAAGGTGTTAGAGGAATTAGTGGTCTTCCTGGGCCTAAAGGAGAAAATGTACGTATAGTGTGATTATTATTAATCGTAGCATTTGTAATTTACATTGCTATCATGTATTATGAAACAAGTGTGATTTACATAATGGCAACGTATTACAGAAGATGTTACTTCTTTCTCAAGGGCTTACCGGGAGTTGATGGCCGTGAAGGGATCCCTGCCATGCCAGGAGCAAAGGTACTTAATTCATCGTGCTGTTTAATTTATATTTTCAAAACGAACTGCTCACTTCCATATTGTGTGGATTAGGAGCGAAAATCACAGAGAATCAGTGCAGATTAGGTGAACTGATAGAGAACAGAACTATTAATTATGATTAGCGATATTATCTCTCTGGGTCCTGCATATCCAGAAGCAATAACGGTGACTGGCGTCTCGAAAGAGTAAGAGTCTGCCCCATCAAGTTGCTCCTAATACGGTGTCTCTTGACCCCACCCACAACTCCTCCCACCTTCCCTATACCAGCTCTGCCAATGGAAGCTCCTCCTCCCATGCCAGTGGGCGCCATGATGATAGCTAAGTGGAACTTCTGTGAGAAGTGTAGGCAACCTTTGGCCCTACCATTGTTGGTGAACTGTTAACTCCCATCAGAACTAGCAGACATGGCCATTGGCCAGAGAAGATGAGAGCTGTACTGCAGACTGTGCTCAGCTAGGACCACCAAGTTTAAGGGAGTGTCCTGTGTTCTGGTACTTTGGTCTAACCAGCAGCTACCTCCTTATGTTCTAACGGAGCAGTCAAATGCCAAATTACCACATGTGTCACACATGCATGAAAGGAATCCTTTACACATATGCCTCCACCAATTAACACCCCCACTTATATCCCATTTAATTAAGGTAATTCATTGCTAACATTCATTTCCCTTCATATTGAAATGCCCAATTTTCTCCCCTTGATTGGACATGGCAGCTCTCCAGTCTTTGGGGTTTGCACACAGGGCTGCCTCATGGGAAGCCATGCCCTTAGTGAGCCCCAGATGTCGATGCTGTGCAAGACGCCAAACCAGTCAGATCTCCACTTAAAGAGGTAGGACATGCAGAAAGCAGAAGTGTGCTAGTTAAAGGTTATGAATGAGCCACTTTTGTCAATGGTGAGCCAGTCTGCTTCTGCTCCTACTGCATTTTCATGAAGAATACGACAGTCACTCAAGTTGCACCTAGCATTATCTGTGGGTGTAAGCAGAGAGCAAACCTTATTTGCCTCTTTTGTGCACCCATACTGGCTGGCTGGGGACGCGGGTGGTGCTGTGGGTTAAACCACAGAGCCTAGGACTTGCCGACCAGAAGGTCGGCGGTTTGAATTCCCGCGACGGGGTGAGCTCCCGTTGTTCAGTCCCTGCTCCTGCCAACCTAGCAGTTCGAAAGCACGTCAAAGTGCAAGTAGATAAATAGGTACCACTCCGGCAGGAAGGTAAACGGCATTTCCGTGTGCTGCTCTGGTTCGCCAGAAGCGGCTTAGTCATGCTGGCCACATGCCCTGGAAGCTGTACGCCGGCTCCCTCAGCCAATAAAGTGAGATGAGCGCTGCAACCCCAGAGTCGGTCACGACTGGACCTAATGGTCAGAGGTTCCTTTACCTTTTTACTGGCTGGTTGAGTCTTTTGGTTAACTCCCAAGTACTATCAAGTTGTTAACAACCAGAACAACAGGGATATTACATTCCCATAAGTTAGCAGTTTGGAAAAGGATGCCACAGTATTTTTTTAAAAAAGATACTAACTTGTTCGTTTGGGCTTTTTTTCTGAATAGCAAACAAGCAGACAGTTTGTACTACAACGGTTTTCATTTGATTGATGCAAACGTTTCCTTCCAGGGTGAACCAGGAAAACCAGGCCCTCCAGGTGATATAGGAGTTCAGGGACTGCCAGTAAGTATTCTGTGCACTTTAAATGTAAAACATAGTTAAATTTCCAAGCCAGACCGAAGCTTATTAAGCCTTCATTTTCTGTAATGACAGGAATAGTGAGAGTCTGGGGGAAACCATGAGGAGCGGAGCCTTTAAAAATTAGGGTGTAGGTAGCATGATTCAGTTTTACTGGGATGATCCTGTTTGTGTTAATTGCATACGTAAAGGGTAAGTTCCAGGATTGTCATGGAAGCTTTAGAGGGCACCCAAGCTAGGAAGCTAGATAAAAATGTTGATATCTCTCTTTAAGAGAATAGAGCATGCCCACTTCCTCACCATTTCACCAAGGTGCAGCCCTGCCATGCTGTCTCCCATTGCTCCACCCAGATACAACTAAATCTAGTGCCGCCTATGCAACATGACGACATCATCCCTGCAAGCATATTATGGCTGTGCTGAAGTGTATGTCAAAGACTGTTTGGCTCCTGAAGTTTTCCTACATCTTTTGTAATGTATAGCATAGATTAGTTGCATGTACTACTATCAAAATTTGTTATTTTCCTTATCCAGAAGACCACTTTACCACAATCTCTCGCTCTCTCTCATTCCAATTCCTTGTGCCTCACTATATTCCCAAGGTGGGATGAAACCATAAGGAAACCAATAGATCAATCAAATAAGATACAGTGGTGCCTCGCAAGACGAAATTAATTCGTTCCGCAAGTTTTTTCGTCTTGCGAGTTTTTTGTCTTGCGAAGCACGGTTTCCCATAGGAATGCATTGAAAATCAATCAATGCGTTCCTATGGAAACCGCCTTCAGACCAGGTCCGGGGACAGTCTGTCCCCCGACCTCTTCTGAAGGCTGGGGGGGGGGGGGGACAAGGGCTTTTCTTCCCACCCCCAGCATTTAAAAAAACCCCGGGACAGCAGAGGACTTCTCCGCTGTCCCGGGGTTTTTTAAAATGCTGGCGGGCGGCAGCGAAGGTTTCGCTACCGCCCGCCAGCATTTTAAGATCGCCCTGGACAGCGGACTTCTCCGCTGTCCTGGGGCGATTTTAAAGCCCCCGGGAAGGCAGGCGGGGGGGAGCAAAGACTTTCGCCCCCCGCCAGCCTTCAGAAGAGGTCCAGGACCTCTTCTGAAGGCCGGCGGGGGGCGAAAGTCTTTGCTCCCCCCCGCCTGCCTTCAAAAGCCGTCCGCCTGCCTTCAAAAGTGCTGCGTTTCTCCGCTCTCCCGGGAAGGCAGGCAGGGGGGAGCAAAGACTTTTGCCCCCCGCCGGCCTTCAGAAGAGGTCCAGGACCTCTTCTGAAGGCTGGCGGGGGGCGAAAGTCTTTGCTCCCCCCGCGCCTGCCTTCCCGGGGGCTTTAAAATCGCCCCAGGACAGCGGTCCAGGACCTCTTCTGAAGGTCCTGAAGGTCCAGGACCTCTTCTGAAGGCCGGCGGGGGGCGGAAGTCTTTGCTCCCCCCCCGCCTGCCTTCAAAAGCCGTCCGGGATAGCGGGAAGCGCTTCCCTGCTATCCCGGACCGCTTTTAAAATGCTGGCGGTGGGGAGCAAAGCCTTTCGGCCCCCGCCAGCCTTCCTGGACCTCTTCTGAAGGCCGGAGGGGGGGGGGAAGGCTTTGCTCCCCACCGCCAGCATTTTAAAAGAGGTCCCCGGAGATTTCCCTATGGGCTTTCTTCTTGCGAAGCAAGCCCATAGGGAAATTCGTCTTGCGAAGCGCCTCAAAAAACGGAAAACCCTTTCGTCTAGCGGGTTTTCCGTCTTGCGAGGCATTCGTCTTGCGGGGCACCACTGTAGTTGCTGTTGCTGAAAACTGGGCTCTGGTATGAAAATCAATGTGTTTTTATAGCATGCTTTTAGGAACCAACTTAAGCATGTGCTTAAAGAGTATTCCATGTCCTTTGGAGGGGGAAGGTTAATTATGTTGGCACTAGTTTGGGGTGTTTTTTAAAATGGATTTTGGCTCTGTTGAGACATGCTTGTAAAAGGTCCAATATAATTCACTTGATGACATAGCTTGGCAAAAAGAAACAGTTCCCAACACTACGGGAGACACTCCTCTAATGCAGACTATAATTGCCCGAGGGAGCAAGGAATATTTGGACCTTGTAAGTACATAGAACATTACAAACATTTTAAGGCAATGTGTTTTCTTTGTTTTGTTTTAGGGTTTACCAGGGTCTCCAGGAGCAAAAGGTGTTGCTGGACCACAGGTAAAGTATTCTAGGCAATCTGGGAAAGATTCCAGATGTATTTTTTAATTATTATTCCACTCTTGTGGCTAATTCTCCTTGTCTCCCAACAGGGTAATGCAGGTCCTCCTGGGATACCTGGCTTGATGGGGAATTCGGGTAAACCTGTAAGCTCCTTTTTTTCTCCAGTTTCATTTTATTTTTTAATAGCACTTGCACATTTTGTGCAGAATCAGTTTTAAAGCACGTTCTGTTCTTGTAATCGTGTTAAACAGGGAGAACAGGGGCCACAGGGAGAAAAAGGGCCCATCGGACCCAGAGGCCCATCGGTAAGTACTTGTTCTGCTTTATCTTAAGGTTCTGGGATTTCAGTTATAGGCCAGTGATGGAGGAGACAAGGTCTGCACAAAAGCCTCTTGTGTTATTTGCCTGTGACGTAAACTCTTTTAGCTTTCACATCAATTTCTTCCAGTCCCAAATTAGTTGTTCACATTTGCTTCACATTTGCCGAATCATAATACAAATAAACTCAGCCCAATATTCCGTAATGAGTTAAACACTCCAACCAAAACCATGAAACATGTAAGTAGAATTATATATGATAAGCTGAACACTAGTCTACAGATCCACGTCATGCAGAGCTTTCATGGTCCCTAGAGGGACTGAAGACCCTTACACACTATGCCAGAAGTTGTGGGGTTCTTTTTGGTTCTTCTGTTGTGAATTGAGGATGAATTTTAGCTGCACTGCATGAAGTCTTAGCTATTGTTTATGACAGAATGGAAGCGTAACATTTCTTGGAACCCTCTCAAGAACCTGTCCCTGGGTGGTCACTAAGGGTCAGCCTCTCAGCTACACCACTGTGTCCAGACTTCATTCAAAATGTTTGGTGCTGCCACCTACTGTGTTAGACAGAGAAGTAGGGTGCCCCTTTTATATTTTATTACCCCATGAAATAATAATATATACATTATCCTATATATTGGACATAATACATATATGTTTAATTATGCATTAATCGTTTACCCCATGAAAATCCTTGAATATACTAGTACCTATAATTTTACATAACTGTTTATTGTACATAATATTATATACCATACGACTATTAAATGTGCATTATTAGCTCATTTATCTGATTTAAGAACGTTATGTCTATCTCATGCATTATTGTAAACATTCATGAATATCCATTAATCACTACCATCCATAATCTTACATTCAGACATTACCTGAAATATCTCTCATCAACGTGGAAGTGCATTTTACACCTGGTTATTTATCAATCTGGCATATCACATGAGAATCATCAGCCCCTGTATATAAGGCTGTATATAAGTATCACGTCCATACTTGTGGGCCATGGCTTGATCCAAGGTAGGTCGAAACAGGAGCACCTCTACCATGCAAATGTATGGTACAAGATTAAGAAATGGGTCCTCAAATGCATGTTTGGGTTAAAAGTGGGTTCTGGGCCTGAAAAGGTTGAAGATACGTGATCTACACTAAACACAAGGGGTGAGATATATTTCTTTGGAATCCACATAGACCAATACACAGGCACAATTTCAAACCTAGTATGCAAGTGTTGTTCTAATGAAACCCACTTTCTGGAATATGTGCTAGTAACATCACAGGTTCACTAAATGGTGTTATATAATCCTCCCTGCCGGGACTGTTAATACAGGCTTGCAGCAGGGATTCTTCTTACCCAAATGAAGAAAGGCGATGGGGGATCAAAAGTGAAGTATACGTAAGGAGACAGTGCACTATTCCTGAACACAGAACACTGAAAATGTGGCAGTGGATTTGGGGAATACTGCTTGCCATCTTTCTGAAAACCATTGTGCTCCATGCAAAACTGAGTTGCATAGAGTAATAACTACCAAAGACAAGGGATTATTCCTTTGCTTTATCTTTCAGCTCTGGCTAATGACACAATAACTTCATTTTTTTTCCAGAAAAACTCTTTATTTGCAAAAATTGCAAACTGTTGGTGGCTTTGAGCAGAACTGGTTTAGATATACTTGGCTATTTCCCAAATTCCTTTCTCTAAACTGATGCCAGTCTGAATGTTTTTGGACAGCTCTTGGTTAATAAAGAACAGGGTAGTTCCTTAACCGGATAATGCAAGATAATCTTCTAAACTATGTTTTTAATCCTGTAAAATGCAACTAAGGGTTTATAAAATCAGCAGTGCGTAGAAACCGGAGCTACCATACTGTGTTAATTATTAACCATCCCCACTGCAAGCTCTGGAAGCAGTTCAGATTAGACTCTGAACGTTCTAGTTCTAGCGACCAGTATGACATCTGCTAGATTTCTGTAAGCTAATAATGGTTTGCATAAACTGATAGATGTGCAAAACATTCTATAAATCATGCTTTCAATGAGAAACGTGGGGGAAACACTGCTTTACACATTAGTTTACACTGATTGTTTCATTATATCTATAAATTTACAAATCATTCTTAACCATACAGTGGTACCTCAGGTTACAGATGCTTCAGGTTACAGACTCTGCTAACCCAGAAATAGTACCTCGGGTTAAAGACTTTGCTTCAGGATGAGAACAGAAATCGTGCTTCGGTGGCACGGCGGCAGTGGGAGGCCCCATTAGCTAAAGTGGTACCTCAGGTTAAGAACAGTTTCAGGTTAAGAACGGACCTCCGGAACGAATTAAGTTCTTAACCCGAGGTACCACTGTACTTACTTGGAAGCTAGACTTCATTTCAATGGGGCCCACTCACAAGTAACTAAACTACTATAAGTTTACAGCCATGCAGCCCAGTATGGTTAACTTAGAAGCAAGTCCCATTATGGTCAATGGAGCTTCTTACTCCCAGAGAAGAGCGCCTAGGATTGCAGCCTTAGGGTCAAACTGCACATCATGCTTAATGCATGACAGGCTGCTATTTCTCTTGCTTTTCTTAATTAATTGCAGCTGCAACCCCCCCCCCCAGTAGTTCTCAAGAGTGTAGCATGCAGGGAGGGTAGGTGTTTCTTTTCCCAGCATCCCCAAACTCAGTGTAGTTACAAAGTTTAGTAAAAAGTTCACATTCTATATTAAAAAGTCGCCCTTCTTGATTTCTTATTCTTCCAGTAAGTTTCACCATTTCTGCGTTTTTCATTAATTTTAGTTGCCAATCTTCTTTAGTTGGAACTGCTGCTTCTTTCCATCCCATCCCTGGGCATATACAGTGGTACCTCTGGTTACGAACTTAATTCGTTCCAGAGGTCCGTTCTAAACCTGAAATCGCTCTTAACCTGAGGCGCCACTTTAGCTAATGGGGCCTCCTGCTGCCGCTGCACCGCCGCCGTGCGATTTCTGTTCTCATCCTGAGGTAAAGTTCTTAACCCGAGGTACTACTTCCGGGTTAGCGGAGTCTATAACCTGAAGTGTTTGTAACCCGAGGTGTTTGTAGCCCAAGGTACCACTGTATCATTCTAACTGCTGTGGTATCTTACAAAAATAATTTCCTTTGTTCTCTTGGTACCTCTGAACCCAAAATTCCTATAAAAAGTGTAGTTTGACTCCTAGTCTGCATGCATCTCCTCAACAACCTAATCAACAGAACTATCAACTTTCACCAAGTACTTGATTGGTACCTGGTTCATGGTAACATGATTGGCCAACTGCTTGAACCGTTATACTTCCACTTAATTTGATATAGCTTCCTTCGGAGCATTAGAACCATCATCCCAATTGTTATGATCTGCTGCACAAGGGTGAAAAGAACACGGATAAGATCAAGCCTTTGAATCACTGTAATGGCACAAGTCAGGGTACTGCAATCTTACAGCCAAACTTCCTATTTCTTAATGTTATAGATCAAAACGTATTAATAAAACATGTATTTCATTGTTCTTTTTACCAGTTGACTTGAAGCTTTGCTTCGCACACACATTATGGAAATTGGTCTATATGATTATCGCACTTCATTTCTGGTTAAAATCTTTGAAAGCTTTCCTTTTATGCTAAATTGCTCCAGAGTATCAAATTTTAAACTTCAAAGTGTCAGACATAATCAGTGATAATGCTTTTTTTAAAAAAAAGAATCAGCAGCAGTAGTGGTATAAGCAGATTATTTGTGCTCAGTTGGGCACAATGGCCCATTCTTGGCCTCACTCTGCCAGTCTTTGCCAGTTCTTTTCCTCCATTGTTTCCACTCTGTTATTTAGCAGAGATGCTATGTATGGATCAGATGTGCACCTTCCCCCAAAAGCAAAATGGCTGTGCTGTTAAAATGGAGATATTTTACAGTTCTTATGGACAATGTTGTTGTTGTTTAGTCGTCTTAGTCGTGTTCAACTCTTCGTGACCCCATGAAACAGAGCATGAAAAAGCTTCTCCTTTTTTATGTCCATGGAGTTTTCTTGGCAAAATACTGGAGTGGTTTGCCAGTTCCTTCTCCAGGTGGATCACATTTAGTCTAAACTCTCGATTATGACCTATCCATCTTGGGTGGCCCTGCACGGCATAGCTCATAGCTTCTTGGAGTTATTCAAGCCCCTTCAACACGACAAGGCGATGAAGGGGCTTTTGGACAATACAGTACTTCAGTTTGGACTTTGATGAGGCTTCACAGGAACGGGGCATCACCATAGTGGGACAGCTACCAAGAGCACCTCTCTGAGTACCTTCTCAAAGTTGGAAGGGACCACACTGATGGACTGAGTGCTCTTGCTTGAATTTAAAAAATGTATTTAAAAAACAAAAGGCACATCAAATTGTGCCCAGAAAATGGGGGTTGAGGAGAGGGAGATAAACATATATAGCCCACAATATGCCAGGGACAAATGTGGCAAGAAGTCGCTACTTTGCAGTGAAGAGTCCAGTGGCCTAAAAGTTATCCTCAGGATTCGTTTCCCATCTGTAAACAATAAATAGAAAGCCTACATGCATGCTTGCTATCCTGCATGTTCATCCTTCCTGGGATGTTCTCAGAGCACTTTCCCTCTAAACTGAAAAGCTCCAGATGTTGTAACCATTCCTGAAGTGAGGTGACCAGAATTAGGGTTGCACCATAGATGTGTACAATGCCGTTACGAAAACGGCAGTTTTGTTTTCAAACCTTTCCCTAAAGATCCCAAGACAAGCATTGTGATGCAGATGCATATCTAGATGTGCATTACCTCCTTATTGGCTGTGCAAGAAAAAGAACCGGGCCCTCTTCAGTAGGGCAGCTAGGTGTAGACTTTTGACACCTGAAGAACAGATGTTCAGATTTGGTGCCACAACATGGTTTGGTGCTATGCGAATGAACATGGAACACACTCATATGATCTCTCCTCATCTTGAGCACGGTGATCTCTCTGGTTTGTATTAAATTGAAGGAGAGAGCATAGAAGCCCAAGGCTTCTAGTAGCCGACTGTACTTAGACCCTCACACCACGGGTTCACATTCATGTGAATTGTCAACCTGAAACAAGTTCACACGATGTGCAGCATTACAAAATGAGATTTTCCTAACTGAAACACGAAAAGATATGAGCATATAATAGATTTTTTTAAAAAAGCACATTAAACTGGAACTGCTAACCTGAGCACCCTAATTTTCCCTACTGAAAATATTAGTTTTTTCAATTGCATATCTTATGGTGATAAACAGAAGAAGTGGTTTTCAACTTGTTCTAATTTTAATTATGTTCACGTGAATCTGCATCTAGAGGCATGTTCAATAATCATGTTACAAAAGTAACTAAATGGAGCTAAATTTGTGGAGAAGATTAATTAATTTTCTGGGTCACCTGAAGGTTTTTTCCAAGCCTTTCTAAAAGCTTCTCATGTTAATGACATAGGAATTTTATAGAAGCAGTGACTGGAAACCTACCCAGATCTGAGTTCTTTTGATCCCTCCAGGATACTTAATTATTTTCCAGTAAGTTTCCTTGCTTTGCTTTGCTTGAAAAGCCATTTCATGCCATTTTGTGATGCGGCATAACATGTATTTCATATGTAGCTTCATCTTTTCATTGCTCCGCAACCTGTTGTGTTACAGTTTCCTTACGAGAATATTAACATGAAAGCTAGAATTACACCTACCCACAGTGTTTCATGTAAGTCAGTTCCGATGATGTATCACTGTTGTCAGATTATGCACACACTCATCTAACTGGTTAAAAGTGATACAATAAGAAAGTAATAAGAGCCTGCTGGATCAAGTCAGTGGACCATCTCGTCCAGCATCCTGTTCTCACAGTTGCCAAGGCGATGCCTCAAGGAAACTTGCAAGCAGAACATGGCCAGAAAAGCACTCTTACTACCCACAGTTTCCAGCAACTGGTATTTAACCATGGGAACCGAGCATCCTCTATGAAGAGATATTAGGCTGCTTATACCCGAGGAATCACACTTGAGCATATGAGCGTGTGCTTGTCCTTCCAGAGGAGATACATGTGTGTTTATGATGCAGAATGAAATGGTAGTATTAGAAGCTACCTTCTTCTAAGTCGGTATTTTGCTTTTTAGCTGACTATTAAAAAAAAAAAATATTAAGTAAGCATTAATGAAACGATTCTTCATTTTGCTGCCGGAAAATGCTTTAACAATGCCTCCTTGTTTTCTCAAAGGGTAGCAGAGGTGAGCTGGGTCCTGCTGGCCCTCCAGGTCCGCCAGGTAAAATGGTAAGCAGCCAGTGTCTACTCCCATCAAATTCATTTTTATTTTTCCAAGAGCTTATGGTTTCCCCTTAGGATCCGTAGCAACCTAGCAGTTTATGCATGAAGCTGAAGATGAAACATGAATACGATCATTGTTGCCTTCCCTCTTCCCAGCTTGTGACTCTACTAAGACCCACATTTTCTTATTTGAATTCTGTAAAATTCTACTGGGAACACATCATTTTTAATGCAGTTCTGTGAGGAAGAAAAGTGGATATCTCTCTTTGTGTATTGCCTTAAGATGGTGAAGTTAGCTGTCGCTTGTGTTATTAATTTAAAAAGGAGCAGGAATAATGAAAGGCCAGTTTTTTCTTTTTCCTTTCCTGCTAGCAGCTATCTGGCATTAATGACTACTGAGCGTGAATGCCTTCTTTGAAATGACTCAATCTTCATTTGCATGGTTTCTGCTTGAAGGGCAGCCTGGCTATTTGGGAACTGAAAGAGCTCCCTGTTAGAGAGGAATGCTCACACCATAGGGTTGAGGAATTACAGCATCCTCCTCCATAAAGGCACAAATATTTTAGCAGATGTATTAAAAGTCTAGGAACTGCTGTTTTCTGGCTGCAGTAGATTATAGCAAACTGTCAGCAACAATTTAGCAGAGTCTATGGTTCAGAAATAAAGCACACAGCCGGCTGTTCTTATTACTCTCCATAGGGAAAGTGTAATGTGCTTCTCAGAGGCTGGGTCTCTTTATCAATGGTTCTTTTGTTTAGTCTAAAAATTACCCTAAGAATCTGCCATCTTTGTTTCCACAGGGTGGCGAAGGTGACATAGGCCTCCCAGGTTTACCTGGGCCTCCAGGATTGCCTGGTGCTAAAGGTGACAGGGTAAGTATACGATTTGCCATAAGGAATTGCTGCAGCTGCTCTTGGTCTAATTATTTTCTGAAGCCACTTAAAGGGGGGAGGAGTTAGGAACTACCAATATTGCAGGGGTGGGGAATCTGGGAGCCTTCTCAACGTTGTTGGACTGTTAACTCAAGCCCATCCAGCATGGCTCACGGTCAGGGATGACAGGTTGTAGTCCAAAATCTAGAGGGCAAAGGTATCCCTGCCTTGAATTGTTATGTATAGGTTTCTGCCCTCAGGTCTGTGAAAACTGTTGTGGTGTGTAGCCAACAAGTTCCTCAACACCACCACCACTAGCACACACACCTTGGTTTTTTTTTACCCTTCCCCTCACCTTTGCTGATATTCCTCATGATATTACTGAAACTATCTTAATTGAAATCCTTACTTTAATCAAGGCCCCCACTTCCAGTCACGCTATGACCGACATAAAATTGAGCCTAAGAAGGGAAACTGTTCACCTTATTAGAACCCCAGTTCCATCCTACGCTGCTACTGCTTCATAGGTGCCAATTCTATAGGGCTGAGGTGTCTTCAGTCTGCCCCGCCCCCCAAGTCTGCTGGGACAGGACTGAGCCCCCTCCCCAACCTTGCAGCAGTGGTCCTTGCTTGGCTAGTAGCAGGTCTTGCTGGGCCTCGCTTGGGTGGCAGTGGTCCTCGCTGTCCTCTTGGGCGGCAGCAGGCCTCACTAGGCCTCCTCCTGAAGTGCAGCGCTCAATGCAGAAGATGGCCCCTGCAATTTTGGATGGAACTCGGTGCCTCTGTACCCCTTTGATTGTTGCTGAGGGTTTTCCAGATTATTTCTGAGGTTTTTGTTTTCTGCTCATTAGAGTTCTCTCCCCTGTCCTTTCCCACTCAAGCCTCCAGTCTTTTCCTTTTGCACCCCTGGGTAATTTTAGCTTTCACATTCAAAGTCGCTGGTTGCTTAGTTAGCAAATTAAGGAAAAATCTTAGCTCTGACTTGATTGTCAAGAAGATCATTCTCTCTCTGTGGGAAAAGGCTTCTTAACTTCATCTGTTGCTTTCTTGAAATTCTTTGCCCTGTCTGTGCTAGGGGATATTTGATGTTCTGTCAATGAGCATTCATCATTATGGCATTAGCTTAGTTGGCAGAGTGCTATAGAATTCCAGAGCCATCAGTTCGGAGGAATTAACTCGGAAAGGGTTTATTCTCAAGGGAAGTCTAATTATAGGTAGTCTTTACCACTTGCTACTGATGCCTAGAGCTCTTCACTGTAGCTGTACCTTCCCCATACTCATGTGATCTTCTCTATATTTAAAATGATATATAAAATTTCTGCTCCAGCCGTTGAAGTGTCTACTGGTGGATTATTTGATGGTCCAAAATACTAATAGCTACCATTAACCAAAACCATTCCTGCTGCATTCTAGAACTCAACATCAGCCTTAGAGTTTTTCCGAGTGTCCCTTAGCTGCAGTGCTTATTGCACTGAATGAAAATATGTTCCTGGACAAAATGAAGGGCACAATCCCTTTCACTCACAGAGAGCACCACACCTCAGGCCATTGGAGTAAATACTGTTCCAAGGCCACCCCCCCCCATGCACTTCACCTTGGGGAGTCCAATAGCCTGCTCTTTTCTAAGCCCTCAGGACATTGGTTACTTCCAGTCCTATTAGTAGTGGTAGTCTGTGCACTAGCGTGTCCTTTTCCCACCAAGGTCTGCTTCAAACATGCCTTCTCAGCCTTCCAACTTTCCCTTGGTTGTACAGTTGCTGCCCTGTCCATGTGACCCAAGGATCCATGCATGCTGCTGTGGGGATTTTTCAAACTCCTTATCACTTGGATCCAAGAGGAATTCCAGAGTGGGTGCTTGTTGTGTGGTCCGCCAGAACCACCTAAGAAGGGGATACAAACACTCATCCTTTAAACACACAAGTAGGCACAGGTACTCACGTTCTCACATGAAGATGGCCAAAAATGCAGACGTTTGACGTGAGGATTATACCTTGTCATCAACTCAGATGGCTCCATCCGTCATGGTAATATATTCAGTTATTCATGAAAATGGGTCCAAACCACTAGGGCAGACAGAAGTGAAACTTGAAGGAATACAAGAAGTGGTTTTATACTAAGCCAGGGCAACGTTCCATTTTTTATTTTTGCTTTTGTTGTAGAATGATATTTTCTATGAGGGGGCATAGTGGTGGTAAGTTGACACAATTCAAACCCAGTGACAGGAGAGCCAGATTGGCTCCGCCGGTGTATTTGCACTGCACTGAGCTTGCTGCTGCCACCTCTGTTCTGGTATACAGCAACGATTCAGAGTGAGGGAGGTCAGGTGATTGGCACTGCTGTAAATGTGTGGGGTGGATGTAACTACATGCCATAGGAAACATACTGGGTGTAACTGATAGAATATTAGTTACACAGAGGGTAGGTGGTAGCAGTGGCGTAGTGGGGTGGCGGCACAGGCGCAGAATTGTTAGGGGTGCAAAATTTCTGTGTCTTGTGCTACCTCAATACAGTTGCATGCTTCTGTTTCTGGGCTCCATTGAAAATGGCTTCTCCGTGCAAACCAGGAAGTGACCTCTCCAAACAACAGAATGACTCTTATTTCCACAATCTCCTGGGTGACTCAGACACTGTTAGGCAGTTGAATGTGCATGCGTACTCTGTCTATTTCCCTCCCTCCCCTCTCCTCTGTGTGGCCCCGGATACTGGCAACCCATGCTACACCACTGAATGGTAACCATATCTGGGGGGTGTATTTGTGCTGCATCCTGAAATTGGCAAAAACAGGCACAACACACTGTTTCCCTCCTAGCACTGCAGGATGTTGTGATGTCCCGAAATGCAGAGCAATCCCATGGGAACAGTGCCTGGCCAGGTATTCTGACTTGGAAGTCTGAGGGTAGCCTGCTGTTGCAATGGTACCCATGTCCACATTCTTGCCACATACTTATTCTTTTGGTTCTGCACAGTGGTGGTGTATAAAAGCACTGCCACTATTACTTTATTCTTAAATTGCAAGAATACAAATGTACCTTGTATACATTCTGTAGGAAGGAGTCCTGAATATTTGTATCTAGTTTGCTTCTGTTCTTCTTTTCCTCTCATCTTTGTGCCTTCATGCTGCTCAGCAGGCATGATGCAATGTATGAAAGCCAAGAGAAATAAGAAGTGTAGATGAAAGGGTATTGTGTGTGTGTTCAATATAAATATCTCCAAAATCTTTGGTGCATTCAAACACACACTCGGCAGCAGTAGTACCAGATTGTGAGGGGGCAAACTCTGTCTCATATATTAAGCCTTCCCATAAAGAAACATCTCTGTGTTTCAAAGGAGCACTCTGATTTGCAAAACATTTATTCGGAATTAAGTTATGCTGTTTCCATCATATTTACAATCTTGGATGAAAGTCTGCTTAGAAGAGCAGTCTCAATTAAAATTCTAATTTAATATTCTATCTATTGTTGGGTTTAATGGAAGTCCCTAGGTGTTTTTAAAATGAAAGCTGTTTCTCTAAAAAAAAAAAGAAATCAAGAACAAAAATGGGAGACCTTCCTGATCTGTCTTGCGGAAATAGGTCTTGTGCAGGTAGAAAGGCTTGGCAGAAATTCAACAAGAGAAGCTTGTCCCACAGTAAAGATGGAGCAGTGGAAATCTTCACCAGCTGAATTTAATGTCTGCTGTGCAGCTATTTAATGTACTGGGGCCCTAGAAGAAGAAAGGTGGCAATCAACAATACCAAGTTTCATTAGAGGTAGCTTGAGAAGTGGTTTGTTAAGGAAAAAAGTCAATGAACATGTCTCCTGGCAAGGAATTCTGAATATGAGAGGAAGAGGGAGGGAAGGAGAGGCAGCCTTGATGTGCAAATGAAAAATGTAAAGGATGGAATTCAAAGTGAGAGTCAAAATTTGCATTGAAAGGGCAGGAAAACTCATCAGTACACAAGATCATATCATTTAATGTGGAATAATTAACTGCCCCAACAGTGATGCATAGATACCTCTCAGTTACATTTTTCAAAGGTCTAAATGCCCCCAAATGCCTTGGAGTTAGGGGTTTCCAACTTCCTAAAATTGGGGAAACCACCCCTTGCAGGGGAAAAAGAGGAAATGACTCTTTTTATTATTATTTCAGGTCAAACACAGTTTTGCATTAGCCTTGTTTGGTGCCATGTTTTGTAAAGCAATTTCCATCAAGTACATGAACCACGATATACCAAATAGATGGTCAGCCAAGGGTGTGAACCTGTTGCCCAGACCCCATTTAGCACAATTTTCCTGAGCCCTGAATTCCCAGGCACAAGCCATGTGGTTCTCTTGTCAACTACGGGAGAAGAAGGAATGGCCACAAGAGATTTCTGAGAGCATTAATCACCCACCTTGGCTGTCCCCATAACGCCACTTAGGCCCACACTTAAATTGAACTCTGTTTGTCATGCTGACAGCAAGGAGGAAGAGTTGAAATTGTCTCGTTATTGATTAGTGTTACCAGAAAAAAGGGAAAGCAGGAATAGTGTTATTTAAAGTCTGTCTCACTTCCAGCCCTGACTGAAACACTGGATTTCCTCAAGCCTCAGACATTGCTCCATTTCTGTTAATTTTTATTGCTGTTTTGGTTTTCTTTCCTTCATGTTAAAAAAATGGTTTTTTAAAGAATATTTTGGAAAATATTCATGGAATAAACTGTTATACATATATGGAGTAAACCACTTGCAGTGCAGTCATTTTCTAGCTAGCTCAAAGAACACATGAATCAAATAGATTATGATGTTCCCATTATTTACAGTGGTACTTCAGTTGTTGAACATAATCCGTCCCGGAAAACCGTTTGACTTCCGAAACGTTTGACAACCAAGGTGCAATGGGCGGTTGGCAAATTCCATTGAGAAAATGGAGAAATGTGCCTCAAAAGCTGTTTGAATTTTGAGGTGCTTTCTAAAATGGAAGCATTCACTTCCGGGTTTTTGGCATTTGGGTTCCAAAACATTCGGCTTCCAAGACGCTTGAAAACCGAGCTTCCACTGTACTTAATTTGATAATTTAGATACCATTTAATACTGTAGTTTCTGTGTGGTGTACAATAAGGATATATCGTACATTATAACACCAGTTAAAGTTAACCATAAGATTGGGGGTGGGGTGGGGACTTAAAATGGCTGCTGAATAGTCCTTCCCCTAAGCTTTGGAAGTTCAACAAGATGAAGGAGTTCCAAAATGCATCTTACCTTTCTGCCCCTATCATAAAGGCTTCCCATTTCACTTCAGTAGAGAGGATAGCTCCAGATACATAAAGAGACCCATATTGCCTCATCCATTTAATCAAATGGGGAATTTCCTTCCAAAGGGAGCTCTTTATGTGCAGCAGAACATAGACGTATGAATCCCTGGATCTAGGCAAGGGAATTTTAAACTTACTTATTCGCATGAGTACACACACACGCACACACACACACACATATATATATATATATATATAAAATAAAATTATCAAATCATGGACAGCTTGTCTGTTAAATGCAAATCAATGCCTCACTGTTTAGGGCATTTTTAAACTGTGTCTACAGTAGCTAATTTTAAGTTAGTTTGTTTTTAAAATCATGTTATTTTTGTTTTGCGCATAGGGTTTGGTTGGTGAGCCAGGACCTAAAGGAGATCAAGTGAGTAAATATTCACATTGTCTCGTATGCTTCCAGCAAGGTTGAAATTATGGAAAATGCCTTATCCTTATTTATAAATAATATGCTTCTTGTTATAATATAGGGAGCTGCTGGTGGAGAAGGGGAGCCTGGACAAAGAGGCGATCTTGTAAGATCTTTTCACCTTATTCATTCTACACACTCAGCTTTAAAACTGGCAGGTGTTGTTTCATATATAACAGACAAATGGGTCATGCAGCTTGCTGTTGAAAGAGCTGCACATTCCACGTGAACGAAAAAAGATAGCTCTGTAAACATTTGGGTAATATTATTGCATTTCTATATACAGTCTCTAGGAAATTAAGTTCCGCTGAACTCAGCAGGGCTTATTCCTGAGTAGAAACTCATAGGACTGCACATTAGAGGAATACAAAATGTGATCTGATTGCTTTGCCTATTGCTCAACATTGGACATTCACAGAGCAAATGCCGCCACATCTGACTACTTTGGATCAGTCTAGTGAGGCAGATAAGCCTCTGAGAACATTACCCACTTGTGTTCTCAGCTCTTCCTACCCCCATGCAACTTGACATTGTTGTGCCATATCAGAGGCAGGGCACAGCCATTAGCGATGTAGTTACAGTTCAGAGGCAGTTTTAGAGTAGCACAACGTTTGGCCCTGCAGATATTGCTGGACTCCAGTTCCTAGCAGACCCAGCCAGGATGGCCTTTAGTCAGGGATGATGGGAATTGTGATCCAACAACATTTGGAGGGTAACAGGTTCGCCATCTCCACTCCAGAACATACTGAATTTTGAATGAGGCATCAAAATGTTCAACTACAGATAGTACCACTTTCATGAACAAAACCCCTTATTTTTTAAAAGAAGCCTTTTAAAAAAGCGACAAAAAACCCTTTTCACCCTTTTACACTGCTTTTGTAAGTCTACGTTTTAAGTACACCATGAGGTTTCCATTCCCTTTTAGAGTGATATCATTTCTTAAAATATTTAGAAAATAGTACAATATTCATTTTATTTAAAACTGCTTGCGCATATGCCATCCTGACACAATTCATCTTGTTTTGTTAGGGCGACATGGGTTTGCCAGGCCCTAAAGGATCTGTAAGTATGATGAACTGCATTGTTACAGAAAATCAAAATCTTAATAAATCAGCAGAATATTTCAAACAAGGGGGTGGTTATTTAGCTTCGCAAATGGAGCTTCAATATTTAGTTCCTCAAGCAAGGAAGTTAAGGCAAATGTGATCCATCACTCATTGTTTTTATTCTAATGCTGTGGATTACTAGAGGGTTTCTTAGAGTGACAAATTTCACCTCTCAGTGTGTGGAGATGGAGGAGTTTGTGTGTTTTTGTGAAGAGGGGCAAATGAATGAGTCAGTGCGGAACTTCCCAGTGGTTGAGTAGAGCGATCCTTGTGAACTTAAATTTTTATACAGATCCAGAGTTGAATATCTTCTATGCATCTCACACAGAAAAAAGACATTCAGTCTGGATGTAGAATTTGGCTGCTTAGTATCTAAATCCCCGCTCCTTTTACCAGAAGTAATTCCATAGCTTTCGTCCATGCTGAGACAGAGATTGGCAGAGGCCATGTTCAAACAATCCTATCTTGGTTTCCTAAGCCATGCCACGAAGGTGAACCCCGTGCACTTAATGCAGCCACTTTGCTTCTCCTTCCACATAAGCTGCAAAACAAGGAAGTCTTCAGTTAAACATAGTGTTACATCTGAACTGAGAAATCCTATTTAATGTCTTCCAGACAAGCCAGGGATATCTTAACGATGTCCCAATAACCTGCCTTGCTTGGAAGCCATTTTCTGGTTCAGACTTAAATCGTAAACAGTACTGAACTGGAGACATCCAGACTTGCTTACCTACCCAAAGGAAGGAGTGAAGTACCTGGGTGGTGTCAGTTAATGATGCACCTATGGTCCACAGGGCAGCTTGCCCAGAATCTCTGTTGCTATCTGAAAAGATGCAGCTTTGGCTATTGGTGGGCTGTGTGGACCTTGGACATAAACATAAACGTGCTTACTTTTAAATAGGTTTTATTTCAAAATGATTGCGTGATTATCCCACTGTCTCAGTGATTCCTCAATGAAGTAATACAGAATACTATAAAAAGGAGTCTGCCAGCCCACACTATGCTAATGGGGGTCTTATGTAAAGTTTGGAATGCATTGATTGGAGAATATATAGGGTGCACTGAAATCTTGCAAATTAAAGTTCACCCCCAACTTCTTCAGTTTCCATATCCACCCAATAGATCATTGCAAGATCCTTACCACTTTTGTTATCATCCCAGGGATGAAAAGTTCTGCAACTAGTAACATTGGCGCCATAGTTTTCTGTTTGTCTGAGAAGAGAAGTAGTTGCGATTAGTTTCCCCCTGCAGTGGTTTAGAGGCAGCCGTTTGCAAACACTTGTGTTACCAATTTCTAGCTTATCTAATATTTATTTCCGCTGCAGTTATATTTATAGAATACAAAAATGGGGGGGGGGGAGAGATCTTAAAAGCACTTGTAGTTTATGGCCTCCTTGGTAGTTAAGCTGTTTTTAAAATATTTAATATATTCATAGGATTTGTGCAAAGGCAAAAGTTTAGAATTGCTTCAGGGATTCATATTGCTTAAGTAATGTATCACAGTGGAGGTGCCTGTGGGGGAAAGGGAAAGCAAATGCCACTTGCTATGCAGCAGACTCTTCCCTATGTGTTTATTTACTGCAGTGCATAAAAATGGTCCTCCTCTAAAAGAGATCAGGCTCTGCCGCCAAAAATAAAGGCAAACTCAAATCTACAGTCCCACATAAGGCTTGTTAAGTCTTTCCTCTTCAGCTGAAATTGCGAGATCTAGCAGGGAACCTTGTTCAGAATGCCAGGGTGCCATGGCAGCCATGTTAAAAAAAAAAGAAAAGAAAGATATATAACCATCTTCATTTTACTGAGCAGCCTTCCCAAGCACTGTGCCATCATTCAACAAAGTACAAATCTGCAAACGTCAACTCCTAGTTTTCCACTATGAATGTTGTGGGAGCCTGAGGAAGTACATGCAGCAGTTTACTGCTGTATTGAGATACCTGGAACAATGTGGAAGAGTAGCTCACTCTGCAAAAAAAGAAAGAAAGAAATCTGTTCACTTCCTGCCATCTTTAGGTTGGGAATCCTGGTGAACCTGGGTCACGTGGGCCTGAAGGAAGTCGTGGTTTGCCCGGGATAGAAGGATTACGTGGGCCCCCTGGACCTCGTGGTTTGCAAGGCCAACAAGGTGCAACAGGCCTGCCTGGCAGCCAGGGCCCAGCTGTAAGTAAGATATTCTTTTGCATGGCTCTTTCTGTCACTGCAAGAATTATGAATGGGCTTGCAATCAAAATTGCAGGTGGCAATCTATTGCAGATCCCTGCAATCTGCTGGGACCATCTAAATTTTTTGCTGGACGCAGTTCTGCCCACTGTTTACAGAATGCTTATTTGTTTCAGGGCAGAGAGCCAACCGATGCACACATTAAGCAGGTTTGCATGAGAGTTCTGCAAGGTAAATAAACCACGTTTCTGTTTGTGAACTCCCAATATGAGTTTTTTCAACCAAGCACTAAACTTCATGGAGGCACCTTGAGGCCCTCAAGAACTTGCATTTAGTGTGTCGCCTGCTTTTCTCCTAGCAGCACAAGATTTGGTGGCTGGCTGGCAGGAACCTCTGCTGATTTGGGTTTGAAAACAACTGAAATTTGAAGTTTTTGGGTGGTGGGTTGTCTTGTGTGGTGGTGTTGGTTTTTGTTCTTATTGAAGATTCCCATTCAGAAAGAACAGTGTTCCAAGTCATTGGATTGGCTCCAACTTTTTATAGGGAACAAACGTTTAGATGTAGCTGTTGGCATGACTCTGGGCAGCAGGACAGGAAGGCACAACACCCAGTCAGAAAGAGGGTGAAGGGTGGAGAGAAGCTCCTGCATTCTCCACGACATTTTTGTCCTTTAACATGAAGACTATTTTGGCCACAAGCAAAGCCATCAAAGGCAGCCTTTGCCAACCCAAAGCCCTCCAGATGATAACTCCCACCAGCCCCTGCCAGTACAACTGCCATCTCAATGCTATTGCTATACAGTGGTGCCCCGCAAGACGAACACCTCGCAAGACGGAAAACCCGCTAGACGAAAGGGTTTTCCGTTTTGGAGGCGCTTCGCTAAACGAATTTCCCTATGGGGTTGCTTCGCAAGACGAAAAATTTTTGCGAGTTCCCGCAGGTTTTTTTCGCTCCCCCCCCTTTCCTAAGCCGCTAAGCCGCTTATCAGCTGTTCCGCTGATAAGCCGCCTCTCAGCTGATCGCTAAAAGCTGCTAGACCGCTAATAGCGCTAATCCGCTAAGCTGTCAATGGGCTTGCTTCGCAAGACGAAAAAAACGCTAGACGAAGAGAATTGCGGAACGGATTCTTTTTGTCTTGCGAGGCACCACTGTAATTAACATAGATCATCAGCATTTTAAGCAAGATCATTTAGTTGCACTTTGTGGTGCTCAAGAAGTTGCTTTTGTAAAGCCTTAAAATAAGGTTGTAAGTGTCTGAAGTATGATGTGTCAAATAGACTGTGGTAGAACTCAGCTCCCCAATTGCAAACTTTGACATAGGATAAAACATGCTAAAGTATGGGCAGCTAATGAGAACTGTGTTCTGTCAGTCATCCGTGCGTGTAAACATTGCAATAGCATTGATTTTATTCTTGTTTTATAATTTGCTATATTTGTAGCTTTGAATTTATTGCGTCTGTGTCGGGGCGGAGGAAATCTGTGCCTTGCTGACAGTGGCTGCTACCGAGGTCCTCTGGGATGTTGCACTACTGTATTTCAGCAGTTTAAGAGGCATTATTGCACTCTGTGATTTAATTTGAGGCCTTCTCAGCACAACTGCTATTTTTTAAAACTGCCCAACAGGGTATATTATTAGTTTCCACTTCAGATTTAGCTTTGCTATGAAGATAAATGTTCCCATCTCCTTTTATCAAGTTTAGAATGTCCCTATAGGGAAGGGCTGTAGCTCAGTGGTAGAACACATATCTTGCATGAAGAAGATTCAATCCCTGGCATTTCCAGTAGGGCTGGAAAGATTGGAGCAGCTGTCGGTCAGTGTAGACAATGCTAAGCTAGGTGGAATAATGCTCTGACTTGGTATAGGCAGCTTTCCCTGTTCTGTGAACAATAGGTTATGTGAGGCCAATTGTGGTGGATTCGAATGGCATCTGATGATTCAGCAGTTGAAGTGTTACATTTGCAGCAAAAGGGGGGAACTACTGGAAACATCATGCCATATCCCAAGCAAAAAATAAATTTAAAAATTCATCTTTCACAGTGTCAGTGTGTGGCCGATACGTTATCACAGAACTTTTCAGATGGGGAATTAAACAAATTATCATGCAAGGGATTCAGTTTCCTTTCTGCTCACTGCTCATAACCTTTCTACCTGCATATTTGTGGCAGATGCATGCTAAATGCCCCCCTCTCCATCTCCTTGTCATGGAAATCTTCTGCTCCCAGTTTTTAGGAAGTATTTAAACCAAGGAATTGTCACATCTAATATAAAACCTAATACAGTGGTACCTCAGGTTACAGACGCTTCAGGTTACAGACGCTTCAGGTTACAGACTCCGCTAACCCGGTAGTACCTCGGGTTAAGAACTTTGCTTCAGGATGAGAACAGAAATTGCACGGTGGTGGCAGCGGGAGGCCCATTAACTAAAGTGGTACCTCAGGTTAAGAACAGTTTCAGGTTAAGAACGGACCTCCAGAACGAATTAAGTTCTTAACCCGAGGTACTACTGTACCAGAAACTTATTTGAAGTCTATTGGGTCTCATCAGAATTGTAAGAACCAACTCTTTATTTATTCATAAAAAAGCCAATAGGCATCTAGTCCTCATGGTTGCATGGGTTTGAAAATGTTGCTTTTTATTAAAAGGGTGATGAGTAAAAAAAAAAAAAGCAACCACCAAGAAATCCAGATTAATATCTTTGCAGTTGAATACTACAAATGATTAGATTAAACTTAGTTTGTAATTTATCTTCATTTCTCCCCCACTTAACAGAGCAACTGGCTCAATTGGCTGCCAGTCTTCGGAGGCCGGAGTTTGGTGCTCCAGGCCTCCCAGGCCGCCCTGGGCCACCAGGTTCCCCTGGACCACCTGGAGACAATGGCTTCCCAGGGCAGCTTGGGCTTCGGGGACTGCCTGGCCTTAAGGGTCCTCCTGGAGACATTGGGCTGAAAGGCCCCAAAGGTAAGAGACCAATGCATGCTTACCTGGGAGCATCGCTCCTTGAAGTCAACAGGACTCAGCCACAAGGAAACATGTATAAGAGAGGGCTGCTCAGTGCTAGGATTGCATGTAAAACACACCGAAGCTATTTGCTGTGGCGTGATCATTACTGCATGCCGTTTAATGGAAGTTTGTCTACCATAATGGATCCGTCACATACAACTGATACATATCGATTCAGCTTTGTTCATGTTCTTGGCTTTGATGCCAGAAATTGTTGTTCCTTTCTCATTTTTGTTCCAGGAAAGAGTACAAGCAAATTTCTTCTTTTTCCCATTATTGACCTCAGTATGTAACACAGCAAGCACCCCTAACACACTCTGTTCTTAATTTCTGTGTTTCCCCTGTGACTTTTGTCTGCACACTCTCCTTCTTGAGATTTCATTCTCTGCTCTTCTTTTTCTTGGTCAGTCCAATTCTACCAGATGCCCTTGTACTACTTACTATCTCTTATGAACCAGTTGAGAGTCCCATGAGTAACTGAAATAGGCAGAAGGTATTGCCTCTATCTATGCCAGAGTCCTGCTGCAGAAGGGTACCTGGGCCTGCTGGAGCATCATGCAAGAGAGGCGAAGTTGGATATTGTGTGAGGCAGGTGGAAGTTGTGGCAGATTTCTGCTGGAACCAGATCAGGGCAATCGTTGTCTCAGGTCTTGCGACACACGATGCTCGCTTACATCAATTCCCATTAAAATAAATGGGCCGTAGTTGTGTAACTAGCTGCAGCCATGATCGTTTTAGCTTCCTGTTTCTGAGATGAATAACCCGACTAGGGAGATATATATTTACTACTTTTTTTTCCACAGTGGCAAAGAAAGAACTGAGATCACATAGGCTATATGCACCATAATCCTCTGCACGTTCACCTGGAAGAGAGCAATGCTGAGTTCATTGGCATTTATTCCATTAAGTGTGCACAGGCTTTGCAGCCTTGGCGATAGAAACAGATCTCCCCCTCACCTTTCATTGTTGCATTCAGAACACTCTCCAGTCCCTTTATGCAGAATTTTATTTCGCTTCTCTTCCCAAGCCCGGCTGTTTGTGCTTGTTTCCCATTAAAAACATAGAGCACATTCATCCTTTGAATGTAAAGTTTCTCATCTGAAACTTCTTGCTAAGCCTCAATATGACATCAGGCTAGACAGGGTTGGGATTACACCAGTGTGGCATTTTAGCAAGGTTTGCATGCATTCTCTGGCCCACTGCTAACTTGACACTTAAGCATATTGTTACCATGGATCTAAGGTGTCTGGGAACATCACCTACTCTAGTGATGCCATTAGCCCTAGGGCTTTTGTCACTAAAGGGCACATTTGCAAGCCTCTGAATAGAGCAAAAGGTGTTGGGAGAGCTCTTTTAAAAATGTGTTTTGAGAAGCCCTTTGGCTTAGTTCCCTATATTGAACTTCACTCAGAATCACAAATTGCAGAGGGACCACTATGGAAGAAAACCACACTTTTCAATACTGTAGTTAAACTGGAGATCTGCTAATTTAATGTTTCCTCTTTGTTCTCCTTTGACTGAGCCACAAAGCAAGGAAGGACTTGCACCTGCCTCTCCCCAACCCTCTGTCAAAAAATGGGTGACAAAATGCCAAAAATGAAAGAAATCATATCACTGGTCATAAAGCAGTTTCTGCTTAAGGCCGTATTTTATTTTGGGTTTCTAACAGCAATCTTTAATATTTAACTTATTTTGTAGATGTGAGATGCTTTATTTCCCCTTGTCTTGAAAGCATCCCCCCCACCCTCAACTGCTTTTTGCGTGCTTTTACCCAGTTATAGGCAGTAAACTGCTCCATAGGCAAACCTGGCTACTGTAGTTTTGTGAGGTAGGCTAGGGGTTTTGAACAGAGCAACTCACCTTTGCGGGAAAGACATGACAAATAAACCGCTACAGAACCAGTTTTAGGTGTGCAGCAGTGCCTTTGTAGAATGATGAGCCATAGTTTATTGAGTGCTGATAAGACTGTGCTCATGGGTAGCCAACGGTCTAGAACCAGCACCGAGTTCAATTTGGCCTGCTACTGTGAACCTTTCTAAAGTGAGGGCAACCAAAATGGTCAAAGGCCTGGAAACGATGCCTTATGAAGAACGGCTAAGGGAGCTGGGCATGTTTAGCCTGGAGAAGAGGAGGTTAAGGGGTGATATGATAGCCATGTTCAAATATATAAAAGGATGTCACATAGAGGAGGGAGAAAGGTTGTTTTCTGCTGCTCCAGAGAAGCGGACACGGAGCAATGGTTCCAAACTACAAGAAAAAAGATTCCACCTAAACATTAGGAAGAACTTCCTGACAGTAAGAGCTGTTCGACAGTGGAATTTGCTGCCGAGGAGTGTGGTGGAGTCTCCTTCTTTGGAGGTCTTAAAGCAGAGGCTTGACAACCATATGTCAGGAGTGCTCTGATGGTGTTTCCTGCTTGGCAGGGGGTTGGACTCGATGGCCCTTGTGGTCTCTTCCAACTCTATGATTCTATGATTCTATGATTAGAGCATTGGAATGCCAGATTGTGGATAACTGGACCTGGAAATAACAATTCAGGCCGCTGGCTCAACAGGAACAAAGATCTGTTTGAGCACAGTAACCGTGTGCCTTGGTCTTTGCATTCCAAGAGCAGAGGTGGCTGAAAGAGGACAAAGGAAGTGAAATTAACAAAGCTTAGATGAAAATAACTTGATCTCTGGCAACCTAATAATTACTTTGGGACACAGTAATCAGCACCTGGAAGAACCCACATACATCTAAATGTGGTGGAACAGGGGATGACTCTGCAGAATGAATAAGAACGGAATGCTAAAAGCTGCTAATTATGCTGCATAAAAAGGGGGAGAAGGCAAAGCTTCCCAGCAATCTGGTTTCCAGAGCCAGCACACATTAGGATGCAGCAAGTTGTGATGCCTATAACAAAATATGATACAATGGTGTCCCATCAACATTACTGCCAATAGCTATTACAAAATGTCAAACTCTGGGCAGTTCCCCAGAATCGGGCCATGAAAAGGGGAAAACCTGAGGTAGAAATAAATTGTGATGACCTCAGAGAAGGTGCACAGCAAAGAGGCCTCCACTTTATTTGCCACCAAGGTGAACACGCCAGACAGAAAACTCCCTAGGGTGGCAAACTGGTCTCTGGTTGCCAGCATTGCATAGGGCAGGTGATCTTTCAAGTTAGTCATTTCAGAAGAAGCCTACTGTTTACAGTGTAACTATTCCTGTTTTTTTTTTTTTTAATGCTTAACAACCCAAATTTTACATCCAGGCATGTGATCCACTCTCGTGTAGTGATGTGATGCAGAAAGGGAAGAAGGGGGTGGGGGTGGGGCAAGATTAGTGGGAACAAAAAAACAGCTATAGAAAGGCAAAGTCCCTGCTTGGAAATTGGATCTGTAATGTGTGATTATAGAGATAGCAGTCAGTTCTAACTGGGGGGGGGGGATTTAGTAGTGGGGAAGCTACCCTTAAGGACATACGTATTTAGTTTAACTGAATCTGCTCTGCTCTAAATCTCTGTTATTGCTTGAGCTGCGGACCATTTGTCCTGTCCACTGATTTTAAGTGTCTGTGTGTGTGCAGAACGTTTCTTCATGCAGATTGCACATAATGTTCCATTAATACGTTTTAGGTGAAACAGGTGAAAAGGGGGAGAGAGGATTCCCAGGTCGAGGACCCAAAGGCTTACCAGGCACAACAGGACTCCCAGGTAAATACCGAATTTTGCTTCTAGGATAGGGGTGGGGAACCAACAGCCCCCCCTCCCCAGATACTGTTGGATTCCATCTCCTGTCAGCCCCAGCCAGCGGTCAAGTATGAGGGGAGTTGGAGCCCCGTGGCACCCAGCAGGCGACAGATTCCCCACCCCCACCTGTGCTCTAGGAAATTCAAGAAGTGTTTGTGCAGCTGTGCATGAAATGCTATATTTAACAACCCTGGAAATGTGGGTGTCTGTCTGCAAGGGAGTGAATGCTTAATTACTAGGATATGCATACAACTGCCCCCCACCCCATGTCTCAATTCCTTTCACCCTTCTTTTTTGGTAATGCTGTGATCTCCATGATCAAGGCAGGCAGTGCATCCCCCTGAAACTAGCAGCTCAGCTTCCAAATTATGGCTGGTAGCTATTCTCAAACGGTCTTCTGTGCCACTGTTTGTTACATCTTCAAAACTGTATGGGAAGCTCTCTATTGACTCATTAATAAAAGCCAGCCTGCAACTCAGAAAGCCACAGAATAAATTTTTAGAAGCAAGTTCCATAGACCTAATACTGCCAACATTGCAGGGTGTGGTAAAATAGTACAAGGTCGGGATCGAGAACACAATGATTAAGTTAAAAATAGCAAGTTAGCTTCCAGAATATATGGCATGCTTAAGGATTTGCAAATCCTTTCGATCTGATTTTGGTTGCAGGACTCTTTAAAATTTAGCTTGCTGTATTACTGTACCAATATGAAGCACTGCAGAATGAGAAACCCTTGCTTATAAATGTAACACAAGTGCCCTCTAGTGGTAACTATGGCACAAATAATTTGCCATATTAAAAGTATGGATTGCAACTTTTAAGGACTGTGTATTTATATGCATACACTTCTATAAATATCTTCGAACTATTTCTATTCGTGATACGCAAAACTTTTCAAGTTGCCTTGATTTCTTAACAATCTCATCCCTCTTCCACAATATTACGTTTTCCATGAACAAGATTTCTTTCCAATAATACTATGCAGTCTCAAAAGCAGGCAGCTCGAGGGAAATTCGGCCTTAATGCTCTGCCAAGGAAGGGCAAGACCCTGTGATTTTTGCAAACGCAATCTCTGCCCATCAGATTGAACATGGTTGAAGTAGATGGCCTAGTTTACTTGAAGGCAATTTTGGAAACAATTTTTTTATTCAGGGGCCATAGCCGCCCCCCCTTGAACATGCCTTGAACACATAAGTTCCCCATTCAAATCCCCAGCATTACTAGAACTAGGAAAAATCTTTTCCCAAGAAAAAAAGTCACTGTCAGCATAAAGCAGTTCCTTATGTTTGTTCAGACAAACTTACCCCAGATATCTAATGCCAATGTGTTTTCAGTATATTGCTGGTTTATTTTATTTTATTAACGTTTCTAATAGTTGTTTCGTTTGCTTTTAATAAATAATTCTATTGTTTTATCCTTTTGTGAACCAAAGAAGGGGAAACTTGAATGCCAGATTCGGGTCTTCTCCTTTGGATGAGGAGTTTCTGTTTTGTACTGTATTGGAAGCCAATATTCCATGAGACACGTGGTTCAGGCTGGTGAATATAGACATGCACGCTGAACTCTCCTGATCCATGTGTTGCATCTCCCTCCGCAGGAGAACCAGGCAAACCCAGCTATGGAACCGATGGGCGAGATGGCGACAGAGGCCCACCTGGAGCAGGTGGCCTACCGGGCATTCCTGGGCCTCCGGGGCCCCCTGGTCCTCCTGGTTACTGTGAGCCATCAGCCTGCACTGTGCAAGCAGGACTACGAGCGGACAATGTGAAAGGGCCGTGAAAAGTGCAAAAGTTTGCGACGTGAGTGTTTGGCAACAATGTACTATCTGCACATATATTTGACAACAGAGAGAAAACAGCAGAAGAGATGCATACAGTAAAAACGTAAGAGAATTCCTCTATTCAAGGCTTGACAAGACTTTGCATGCACTGGTTGTCCCCTCTTCAACCTGTACAAACAGGTACATGGCAACTATTTTTTTAAAGTGATACCTGATGGCTTTTCTTTTTTATCATGGTGAAAGGCCGCTGTGTCTTTTTTAAGACACCTTCCCCGAATACTATTATTATTTCTTTCTCCTCTTTGTATCGTACTGTATTACAGCATCAGAGAGAATGATGTAATTCAGTTGACTTTATCCAAGGCAACTGTAAAATTGTGGTTGTTTGCATTCACCTTTTCCCATGTAGCTTCCTCTAATTTCAAATACACAGACATGGCCGCCATGCAAAAACATGTGAAATGCTTTTGCACACTGAGAAGCTTCTGTAAGGGGGTGAATGCCACGTTACCCATAATATATCATGTGAAGAAACTGCTACATATAGAAATTTTAATTTTCTGTTCCAACATGTATTGAATTCTGTTGAAAGCAACACTGTTGCCAACTCCAGCACGTGTCTGAAATTAAACAAAGAGGCCAAAAAGTCACTGGTAAAGGAATCTAAATCTTTGGAAACAGCGAAGATTCATAACCAAATTTATTTATTTTAAATGATCTGAAGTCACATCTCTGGTTGTATAAAAGTTGAAATAAATAATGTTTTTTAACCCCTTTGCATTTTTTTTTTTTTGTATGAATGGTAAACACAAATAAAACAAAGGAGGTAAGCTTTCTTAGAAAAGTCCCATTATATGTTTGGATAACATTTCATTTCTCAAGGAAACAAAGTGCATTGTATGAATCAGTCTACTGTGTAAATTTGTTTTACAATTTATATATATATTCTTTGATCTGTCATCTTGAAAGACAAAAATAAAAATGCCCTTATTTTAATCTTCATTACTTCCCCTTCTCTATTTTGCACTTAGAATTTTTCAGAAAAGGAGAACTTCTTTTCAGGGAACCAGGTTTAATGCTGCTACCGCCAGAAACATACTGTTCTTCCAATCCCATTTTTAATCCATTTCTCCTGTCTTAGGAAATGGTGGCTATATCCACACTTGGACATTAATGTCCATGTGGGTCACTATTTCCATGTGCGCATTTATGTTTTCACTGTGTTTTCCATCCGCACTAATGGGCAGTGTTTGGTGGAAAGTATTCACACTGTGTGGTGTTGTCACCTCCTTTCAGTTAGGTTTCTGGTACTACTTGTGGGTAGGAAAGTACTGAGGACCATTGTAGCTGTGCACGCAGGCACAGTATTTGTTTATTACTGCATGTGTGCAGCTTTTCAAGTTAAAATTTCAACACAAGTTAAAATTACAATTTTCGATCTACCAGATTTGCACAAAAGAGCACTTTAAAAAAAGGAAAAAGATGAAGTGTTGCTTCAAGACAGACAATGATTTGAAAGCTGTTCACATGAAAGACTGTTGCTTCCTTTCATCATCAAGTTGCTACTTACATGTAAAGAAGCATAAATTAAATTCGGCAGCAATAGTCCATGGGAGAGAATGCTTAGACTGTATTTCCTATGCATTGTTACTTCCAAGTGCTATTCAGACCAATTTACTTTATTTCCATTTTGATGGCATGTCAGGTTCAAGATGAAAATAGGAAGAAAAGCAACCCTAACGTCATGCTTAGATCAATTAAGTTTTATTTTAACCATAGCAATAGCGCAGAAATAAACAATGAAATTATCTGACAAGAGAAATAAAACTGTTTTTACAAATCCAGTAACATAAAACAAATTTACAAGGAGGAAAATGCAAAGTCCATCAAAAATGCATAAAACAGAATTTGGTTAAAATTCTGGGAGGAGGAAATCCACACGTTTATAATGTGGCTTTAAATAAAAACGTAACTACCTGTTTACAATTATAGATACACAAGAAACATACCTGATAGTATCAGGCTCACTTCAATTCAAAATTCATTTAAGACTAAAGGGACCAAGTAGATAAAATAATCTGCTTAGCATGTGCAAACAGCTGTACTTTCCATTTGTGGGCAAAATGCCAACAGAACCTTATAGACAGGTTTTGAAGACTAGTGCTTAGTTATTCAGAAATGAAAGGCAACAATAAAACATAAACTTCCACAATTGAAATAGTTGAAAAAAAGTATTGACAAAGAAAAATTCAGAAAACCATTTAAATGCATTTGCTTTTCATTAGATAAATCTGACAACGAACAGAGCTTACATTCTACGACAGAAGTGGGCTTACGCCCACTAAAATATTTTTTTGAGTATACTTAACTCTGTTAGAATGTGGCGTTCATGTTCATTCTCCTAGATTGTGTACATGGATTTGGTCTATTTATATATAACATATTTCCTTGCAATTCAAGATTACACTTGAAGGCTTTTCAGCTAATCTGGAAATCTGCACCATTATCATAATGACTTGAAGTTCTGTTAATGGCGATCAGATGTGCTGAAAACTAGCTTTGACTATCTAGAAAACATTTGCATACCTTAAATAAAAGGAAGATTTAGGACAAAGGGAGAAGGGAATAAAATGTCCTCTTATTAATCCCTGAAACCAAATACACTTTTTATACAAAAATACTGATATTAAAATGTTAATATCAAAGATAAATAGGCTACACCTTCCACATAATTTACAAAGCATGTTTATTTCTGCAAAATGGAAAGATACTTACTTCTTCCCTAATAACATGTGACACAGTGTGGGAGGGAAGAAGAGCAGTTCAGCACGATCCCTGCGAGGATCCCCTCCAGCTTGCGCCAAGTTGCGGGCTTGATATGGGCTACCTGTGGTTTCATTACCTACAAGCTACATTATAAACAAGTTGAATCATAAATTGTGATTATGTCACAGTCGTTGGTGGAAGAAGAAGCAATGCAACAGAGAATTATCCAGCCAAAGTTAAGCACAGTCAAGCCCCATGAATTCCAATGCTGAAAAACAGTGGGACTTCAAAGTGGTGGTGGTGGTGGGTGGGGAAACTTTGCCTGAATTGTTCCCTGTATTCATCAAATAAAATAAAATATATATTTTTAAGACCAATAAAGAAAAAGAAATCTATTAAACTTAAGGACACAAAAATGGAAACTTAGTGCACTATATAGAAATAAACTTTTCACCATTTCCTGCCTTATATACATTTGTAGAATTCAATCCTTATTTAAGTGAAATGCACAAACAAAAATGTGCTTCATGCCACCAAGTGGACTTTAGAGGTATAGCACAGACCCTGAAGAACTCTGCAAAATTTTAACATTAACTAACCTACAGTAGCTTTACAAACCCAAATACTTCTAAACACAGCATTTGTTAAAGAGAATTCGGAAGCAATCCTAATGAATTTTGCGTCAATGGAACTTTTAAAATAATCTGATGCGAAGAATAAAAACACATCTCATTGTATTCTACGTATTACTTATACCACTAAACCAAAATACTTTATTGTAGCTTCTCTAACATTCCTACCATTTTGAGAGTTTTTTCTAGAGACAAGACCATGTAACTGTTCAGAAAAATTGTGCAAGGCTATGCACTAAGCTATGCCACCAAACCTGGGTCATGACCAACAGTTTAACGTAAAGCAGGAACAAAGATACAGGTGGGAGGCAAATCATTATGGGCTTTGCGCAAAACGTTTTGGCCACGTTCATCAATGGGCTCAGAAGAAAGGCAAAATATTATGGAACACCTAGAACCCTCATCCCCAGGTAATCCATTTTAAATCAGTAGATTGCAACTATGCACCTGATCCAATAAGGCACAATTGGGTTGACTCAATTGTTGCTTGCTTGCTTGCTTCTCCTTCATTGGACAGTGAACTGGATCAAACTCTGAAATGTTGCACACTGTATGACTGGTAGCCAGAAAGAAGTTTTGCATGAGCAAAGGATCTTCTCTTACAGATAGATAATAGGCTTGTGCAAGGCACCATGATGTGAACACGTACTACTGAAATAATACATGTAGTAGCCTTCAGGTCTGCACATAGTATTCCTTCTCCAGAGATATTCTTGTATAAATAGTAAACAGATGATTAGATGTTAGAGGTGGGGGAAGAAATGGGGACACTGAATGCAGTCTCCCGCTCTACAGTACAATGTCTGACAGTGCTGTGATGTTCAGCGCCATCAGAGTGGATGACCAGGCTGATTTTTATTCACTAGTGTTTGCATGGAGTGGGAGTACTGTGCAAAGTATTTCTCAGTTTTAAAAACCATTTTCATAACCAATAGGGAAGGACTTGCAAGCATAAACTTGTTGCTGAACATGGATTCCATTTGCGGGATTCGGCTGTCAGTGTTCCATTCTATTTTGGTTACTAATTGTATTCAATAGTTCCAGGAGCAAGAGAATTTTCTTACTGTGTTATTTGATTGGTTTGTGTGTATGTTTGCATGTGGTATTTGCTGTTTAAGTTTGCTGATATTCATATATAAAATTGTTAGAGAATATATCATTAGAACAGAAATATGGAAAAAAGAGTTTAACTTAAACTGACAAGCAGAAGTTGCAAATGTTTGGTTTCTGGCACACACAAGATAAAACAGGAAAAAACCACGGAGTGCTCATTTCAAGACACCATGCGCCTCGATTAAAATAGAATAGCTACAGAGTTACTCCTGATTTGTTGCATTTAGCTATAAATACAGAATATGCTCCACATCTTAAAAACTGAGTGAAGACAGTAGAAGAACAAAATACACTATTTCATATAACAAAAAGTTTTGTTAATGCTTTTCAAAAAAGGAAAGCATTAAAGAAAAGAAAAATGATTCAAAGTGATCTGAATGATCCAAATTAATTATTAACATCATTAACATGTTGGAAAGCTTTTTCCAAGTACTTAGACACAAACAAAACTATAAACAATGTGAATTAAAAATATTTCCCCCCAAAATATATAAATGTTCCTGACAAATTCAAGTAAAGTAACCTCTAAATAATACTGCCAGGTACCTTATCAAAATTTTAGTTCAACTAGCTAAAACCCAAAATATACACACAGCACCAAACAATATATCAACTGAGCTGCTCTGATTATCTTTCCAAATCGGAACCTTTCTGCATCTAATTAAATACAACTCGATATTTTCATTATTTTTTAAAGCAAAGTCTAAAAGAAATTCTAAATTTAAAATACTGAGACTTTTTCAGCAAAATTTGGAATCGCTGGAGAAGTTCATATAAGACAGGAGTGACAACCCAAATAGGAAAAGTGCCCCTGGCCAAACAATATTTCTGTCCTGCAGTATATGCAACTGTACTGAAAACAAACAGAATAAACCCAGTTCCCCCATCAAAATAGTGTTGATGTGACTGCATTATTTTAAAGCAGGGGCTTGCTGAAGCTCAGTTTAGACCAAATTTTATTTCCAGGGAATTTAACAATTTTGAGCATATCTTCCACACTTCAGCTGTCTTAATCTCTCTTATTTTTTTTTTTAAAGGGGGGGGGAGAAAATATATATGTAAAAACTTGGGAGCCAATCCATCCTTCCATCGCACACCATTTTTCTTCAGGGTCACATGAGAAGAGTAGATTGCATTTACAGCCCTGGAAGGCAGCAAGCTGACTGGATCTACCCAAGAGAGTGGCCCATATGGGTGGCCTTCCATGTCAGGTACTGGGTGGACCCATTGTCCAGTGCTTGTATCCAGCCAATGACAGGACATTGGCAGTGGGGAGGGGCAGAGGGAAAAGAGAAAGTCTTCACAACCAAAGAGTAGGTCTTAGGGCTGCACGTGGTGTCTAATTTCACCGAATCATCAGTATAATTTCTTGTAAAACGGAAGGGGGTAGGTTTTGGCAAGGGGCGTGGAAAGAAAGGGGATGGCCAATAGAGAAAAGTGAGCCTACCTAATTTTGCTTCTAGTACCTGGCCACCATTAGGCTTGGCACTGCCTATAAAGGGCCCCAGTCCTGGCCACAGCTGGCATGTGCTTCCTTGATAGTTAGGTTACCCCCCAGGGGAATGCAGTCCTCAACAGCAAACTCGTTGCTGAGCCCTGCTTTAGAGGATTCCATTTGGTGCAGCTACACACACAGAGGAATGGATCGACATGTGTGTTGTGGATCACGACAGCAATCAAATAATAATGTGCATTGTCTTGACTATGGAGAGTGAACAATGAGGCTATATCTTTTTTGTAAAAAAATGCAGCTCATGCCATTATAAGCTATGGTGAGCCGTATTGCTTAGGAGGAAGAACATGGAGAAAGCTCAGATTGTGCATAAAGATGCTGAGATTGCAGAATGTGGCCCCTCACAGGTGAGACTGCACTATATATGTTCACACACACACACATAATTAACGGCAATGTGAAAGTGGCCATCGTACTATGATACACCTATAGATATCTCCTGCATTTGCTTGGGCTAGTTTCACTTCTTTCTGTACTAATATATATACATATATATACACACACACGTACCAACCTACAGTAGGTAATCACTTCATGCATCTGGCGAAGGCTATGTCACCAAGATATATTGTCTTTAAACTGCCACTCTTGTTTTTTGACATCACACTAACATGGCTACCTCTGTGGATTTTCTCACATTCAGACTCCCATGTTCTCAGAAAGCTCACACAAGATCAGGAATAGCCAACATGCAGATGCTGTGGAAAACTCCTGTAAAACCCAGCCAGCATGGTGGGAGTCATGGGCCACAGTATATGGAGGGGACCAAATTGTCTACCCCTGTTCTAGGGTTGTAGCTATGCTAGTTCTACTCAGAGTAAACCCATTTAAATCAAAGAGCATGACCAATTTAGGTGCATTAAATTTCAGTGGGTCTGCTCTGAGTAGGATTTTGTTGGATACAACCCTTAAGAGTCTAAAATCCTTAAGGGAAGGGCTTCTTTTGATAAGAATGGCCTGCAATTGCCCTAAATTTAAGAACAGCATAAATTCCTTATATTCTTATTTCAGTTATAGGATTAACTTGCACATGGGAAGTGGTCTTCAAATGATTCCCAAGTCCCATCAGCAAGGACCTATCACTTCTGCTGTCTTTGACTACCCTTCCATTTCTTAATGGAGTTTTGATGTAGCTACATCTCTTCCAAGAACAGCTGAGGACCACTGTCTCCTAGAGCAATATCTATTTTAAGAAGCATCTCCCTTTTATTCATCCTAGATGACAGAACTTTAATTTACTGATGCTATATATCTGCTCAACAGTTCTCTTTCCCTTCACTGTGTATGGTCATTTTATCCTCAAGTAAAACAAAATGTCAGTCTGCCCCAGCCACTGAATATTTCAAACAGAAAGGTTGTTTAATACTACAGGCTAGCCTAGCCTGCACAAATGTTGTTGAACTTTGAAACTTACTCTAGCAAAAATGCTAACATTGGACCATTACTAGAGTCCGAAATTTATCAATGCAAAGGCAGACATCATTCATGAAATACATGAAGCTACACCATCCTCTTCTATCTGAACATATTTACATAAACTTCTCAATGTATTATTGTCAGAACTTTACCTGAGATAAAGGCCTTGGTTTATTAAAATAAGGCAGAAGCCCCCTGACATATAAACATGACTAGCTTAAGCATAAGAACACAATTCTAGAAGGTGGTGTCTTATTAAGGCTTTGCCCTAATGGAAGCACTTCCATTTGCACCAAGGCAGGACCCCTGATTCTGGATTATCTCTACTACTCCAATGCAACTCTTGTGCCCCTCAAAAAGTTTCTAAAGGTTGGGAAGCACCTGTAGCACAGAGGCTATAATTGGTCAGGGAGACTTGCTTTGCAAGAGAAGTGCAAAGGACTAGAGCAAAGCCAAGTGAACAATACGAAGGAGCCATTATCAACAATCTACTCAGTAACTAAATTAGCCTTCAATAATTAAGGGCTGTTTCACATATGAAGCCAGCTAGTACATTTGCCAGGAAGTAAGCTCCACTGAGACCAATGTGCGACTTCCAGGCTCTGTCTTGCATTAACCACACTCTCACCCCCTGTGTCACAATTAATGGGAGAGAGGCTCAACAGCTCCTTTTCTTTTAAAAAAAGTTTCCTATGTGAAAAGTGCTTCCAGAAATTTAATAAATTTCTAGCAAAGTCTACAATACTGCACAAGGGCAGAAGGAGCATGAAAAAATATCAGCTGATTTCTCAAAGAGTTGCTCAAGGATTCACGAAAGCTTCAACACTCTGGATGCAGTTTTGCAAGCAGAGCTTTTGGTGTTATGTATGAACTCCAAGCCATCAAGATACGGTAGCCAGCAAAAGCTAAAGAAGATATATGACAGTATATTTTGTTTTGCAAGTAATAAGGTTAAAAACCATTAAGAGGTCAACAGGCCATCAGAATGCAAGAAAATTGCATTTTGCTTTAGAAAACTAGCCTAAAATTATAAACACATGGAATGAACTCAAGAAAACAACATCTCGGCATTGGCTTAACTGGAAAATAAACATTGTTCCATTGAGATGCTCTGTAAAATGCCTACACACAATATGATGCATAGACGAAAAAAGGTACCAAGTATTTTAAAGCTTAAATTAGGTAGGAGGGCAGGAGGGAAGCAAGGAAGGGGTAAACCAGGAATCAAAGTACTTCTGGAGAGGATTTTCATTTGCCAGTTGTTCGTGGTTGAGTTTGAGAGACGTGGTAATAGCAATCTGCTGGGTTGCATCTTCCTGATGGCCCAGGTGGGCCATGTGGACCTGGTCCTCCTGGAGCTCCAGGTGGTCCCGGCATACCAATGACTAAGCAAATAACAACAGCAACAATATTGTAAAACCAGCTGCATTTAATGGGTCGAGACGCTTTAAAAAGTAAGATCAAAGGCATTTCTTTCATGCACTAAAGGGCAGCTTATATGCAACCAATCTTAGAAGTATCACCCCTCTCACAGTTCTTTTGCTAATCTGCTGTTCTGGTTATGATAAATATGAACTTAAGTTTTTACCTGAAGGGCCAGGTGGACCAGGATCACCTGGCAGGCCAATTCCAGGCTCACCTCTTTCACCTTTCTGTCCTCTGTAGCCTATAGGAGATAAACAAAAAAGGAATAAGAGTGCCCTGAAATCACAGAATATATACTTTTCCTAACCTCTTTCCCAATATTAGAATGATAAAAAATATAACTCCCTCCCACACTAATGATGGCAATTTAGATATCTCTTTTTAAAACATTCCTTCCACAAATTCCTAATGAAACTGAATGGATCATGAGATCCAAGGGCTGTTTGCTAAGTTCCCCTTTCACAATCTTCTAGAATTACCACCCTGCCTTGATTTGCTCCTCCCAAGAGTGGATTAGAAACCCTTCACTGAGGATGACAGCAGGCATCAAAATTACTTATTTTTCTCTCTTAACACTTTTAAACAAACCTGATAATAAGTTTTGACCAGGAGTTGACAGAGAATTGCATACATCCATAGCAAGTGTGGCACACAAGAAACATAATGGATTTCACAAAGTATTACGGTAGGAATCGTAAACCTGAAAATTAGGCACCATCAAACTTTTAACTTACTTTGAAATAAAAAGGGGAAAGAGGTTTGGGGGAAAGGGAGCTACTGTAAGAGGAATCGGAGGGATTCATGCTTGCTTTGAACATAGGACTCCTATGTTCAAATCCCTGCTTTGCGTGCTGGGCCAGGCCATGCGTCACTAGAAACTGGTAAGTATTATAGTTACAGCCATTCTGGGGAGGTTGCTGAAAAACGCATAGCTTTTTCTCATGAAGATGTGCAACATGCAGTCTTGCTTACCAAGTGGGTCTTCGTTTTAAATGTTATGCTTGGAGCTAGCATAGAGACCTTCTATGTGATGTAGAGGACCCATGTGGAAAGTGGTACTACTAAAAGAATGAAATGGCATCCCCAAAACTTCAGCCTTTTAACAAGAGAGAAAGAGCTCGCCACTCTTGATGACCAGTTGCATGCATGTTTGGGCTGAAGTTGGATCCTGGGTCTGAAAAGGCTGATTATTATTTAGACTTTTGGCTTTTCCCCAGGGAAGAAGCAGCTGAGCAAGCAAATGGCAGCCAGGAGACACAGTTGCAATGATGTAGAATAAAGAGGAGTAGCCAAATGTGGAACCCTCCAAATGTGGTTGGACTACAGCTGCCATCATTCCTCAAGTGTGACCATACCAGCTGGCGAACACTACATTATCTGGAGGGCACGACATGGGCTATTTCTGAATGTTATAGCTATCAGCAAGGAGGAAACCCATGTTCCTGACAAGAGAGAACATTTGAGGCACATGTCTACCAACCAGAGTTTCCATTGCCAGGTAGGACATCTACTTTTTAGAGTTTCTGGATAGAGGCCATTAGAAGAACATGAGTGTGGATCAATATGAGTTTAACTAATGTTACCTCAACAGTAGTGGGCCCCAGAAAGCTTATAGACTAGCCTTGGAGTTGTTCTATATGCCACCTAAGGGGCTAAACTCAGGAAACAGAAGGATAAATTAGATCTACTTTAAATATCTCCGAGATCTAATGGTAGAAACGTATCACAAAACACATAAATACTTCTTGTTCAACAAGTTGATTATGATATAATTGCTGCAATTGCCTTTGATTTTAAAGCACAAAAACATGGTGTTTTTGTTCACCTACCACAACGCTCCAATGTCCCTCAAAACAACTCAAAAGATGACTAAAGCACGTATTTGGGAGAACACGTAACATGCGAGGGTAGCATGCATGGCACCACAGAATGGACCAATATTAACAGACAAATAAGCAGGCACTGGAACTGAAAACAAAACCTTTTTAAATTAAAAATGCAATAAAAACAATGGGTGGAATTCAAGGTTAGGCCTACTCAAAGCAAACACATTTAAATCAAGGAACATGACTAAGTTAGGTGTACTAATTTTACTCCGAGTAAAAGTTAGTTGAACTCCACCCATTATCTTCATATGTTAGTTGTGAAATCTGTGTCCTTTGGGGTAGAGCTGTACAAAATACTGTTGACCTTCAGTTACCATGATTATTTTTTATATAAATATATTTGCCAGAAACGTGGTAAATTTTGTTTTAATTCCTACTCTTTCACACCATAATCGGGGCATCTACCCAATTGTTACACCGCCTTGGTTTTCTTTAGTCTTACAATAAGTAGCATTTTTATATGATAAAAAAGCTCTGTTGAGTTATACATTAAAACAAAGAGGGCAATCCTGCTGCACATTTATCCGTAGAATCTCTACATGCACCATCCATAAAGAAATAAACAATATTAATAATAAATCGCCTTCAAAATTCCTACTTGGAATAACATGTACAGAATGAAAATGCATCACAAGGAATCAATACAGGCTGAGAAGTTCTGTGTACATTCAAGTAATGAAAGAAAGCTAATAACACAACTATCTGCTCACATTTCAAGGTTATGAATGGTGTAAAACAAAGCTCAGTTATATATAAACCAATGCTTTTGTACACCGCTGAGTAACAAAAATAACTGCACATTTAATAAAACATTTCATGAACAACTTTCTAAACTTCTTTATTTTACAGAATCAAAACAGTGAGAAAAAACATTTAGATATGTAATAACACCACCATTAAAGAACAATCCAAAAGCAGATCTCTAGCAGTACAGTAGATTTTACATGAGGTATATTTTACTAATGATTAAACTTCTGGAGTTTAACTTCACAGTCTACCTGAGTGAGATTTTAAGTTCGCTTTAGAGCAAAATGATTTACAGCTATGAAACAAGGTTCTTAACAGGCTGGTCAGAAGACTGGGCTCCTGCACTTTCAATAGTTCTACACCAGAGGGAATTTCAACAAGTTTTTATTAAAGACACAGAGGCCCTATCCATTTTTTTCATTTGGCTATATAACAAAGATGTTGATTTAGCACCTACACCAACTAGTTATAATGCTGCAGTAAGTATAATCAGAAATTTGCTATGTTTAATGTCAACATTTACAGTAAAAATGTATTATTATTTTTTAAAACATATCACATTACTGTAATCTCTCAGCACATGAGAGCATACTGGAAGTTTAGAAGAGAATTAGGCTGTGATTTCATACAGCCTAATATTACTTGGGAGATGTGCTTACATCTGAGTAATTGTGTATAGGATTGCAGTGCAAAGGACTTGTTCAGATAAACAAGCAGTGCTTATCTCAAAGTGGCTGTGTATACATGCCCACTTGCACAAACTCGAGTGTTTATCAGTCATGCCCACGAGAACAGCTGTACCCATGACTGTGGAAGTCTGGGGTGGGGCGAGCCACTGAAATTGAGGAAATGCCTGCGGAAACTTCTAGAAACCTCTAGAAATCTCTTTAATGCTCTGAGTAGAAAACAAAGTTCAATTAATGGCATTAAAGAGCTTTTCCATTTACGTCCATTTCTATATTATGCCATTGAGAACACACACTTGTTGCTCTACAATGTTGTTAAAGAGAAAAATGTACAGTGGTACCTCAGAAGTCGAACGGAATCCATTCCAGAAGTCCATCCAACTCCCAAAACGTTCGGAAACCAAGGCGTGGCTTCCGATTAGCTGCAGGAAGCTCCTGCAGCCAATCGGAAGCTGCAGAAGCCGTGTTGGACATTCGGGTTCCAAAGAACGTTCACCAACTGGAAAACTCACTTCCAGGTTTGTGGTGTTCGGGAGCCAAAACATATAGTGGGGGGGGGGGGGAACATTTTTAGACAGTTTCCCTTATGATCCAGTGTTACCTGACATACATAGATATTTGATCAATGAACAAAATAATTTTCTTTATGCTAACTTTTATCCCAGTAAATAGCAAATGGACATATAAAGTTTCCTGCTTTATCTCTGTATGTGCAAAATAACTTCCCTCAAAGCAGTTATATAGTTTAGTAGTTGCTTGATGGCTGGTATGTTTTGGCTTGGGGAGAGTGAAAGAGAAAGGAGCCTGAATATTGTATCTGGTAGCCAACAAACAGCTGGGAGGGGGGAGCTAAAGGCATATTTTGGTGGAACTAATACTGCTTTAGACATTTTCCTTAAGTATTTTTTATCTAGTTTTGACCCACTGACCCTTTGCAATCAGTACGACTTGAACTTTCCCAGAAGCAAAACCCCACAAAACATTCTCTTGCATACCCCACAACCACAATAACTCCGTTTCTATGTTTATTGCTTTATTATAAAGGCAAAATAGTAACAGTGCATGGCACCATTTTAAACGGTTTTAATTCTGTTCATTGTCTAAATTGTTTCTCTATAACCAGGCCTGTGGCTGATTAAACATTATATGGCCTTTTAAATGTGTTCACGGGAGCAGGGCTATTGGTTTGGTTTTTCTGCTTTTACTTTTTATTACGCATTTTGCATTTTTATCTTGTGACCTTCGGATAAAGGGTGGTATGCAAATTTAATTAAATAATAATAATAATAATAAATTATAAAGAAAGAGGCACTGAGGCCAAATCTTCCACATATGGCAGATAATTCCTTTTGCCACGAAAACCCTGTTCTCAGGTCTACGGGAACTGATAGTGGTTATGAAATGATGGAATTCTACACATGATCAAAGTTATTTTGTTACTGCTCCATATTGGGGGGGGGAAACCCTAGTGAGCACAGGCTTAGATTAAGCCTGTTGATGTTGTTTTTAGGGTGTTTCAATGTACATAAAAAGAACAAGAAAAGCTGCCTTTTACTGAGCAGTCTACACTAACTAGCAGACCCTCTCTAGGGTTTCGGACAGAGGAAATTCCCAGCCCTACTTGAAGATGCCAGGAATTGAAGGTTGGGGGCTAGCACTGTGCTGCCTGTACTACAAATAAGCACGCCCCTGGTTCTGGGTGCAGGTGTTTCTCCCCACCCACTGTAACCTGATGTGTGTTCCAACAGTAGAAACCCAAGTCTGCATGTGAATAGTAACTACCATGAGATTTAAAGCAGCTCTTTTAGATCTAGAATATTCAGCATGCACACGTAGTATTACATATTTAAAAATAAGGGGATAATTCAGACAAAGCTAAGCACATTTAACACTCTTTGATTTCTGGGCAAAGTATGAATATATGCTTTATATATTATCCTTTGAAGCCTAACCCTGCCTCTCTTAGGTTGGCAAGAAACAGAAATCTATAGAAGCATTTTGTCTGTTTAATACTTTATATGTCATGTTTTATTACTGGCTGTGGAAGGCTGGAGCAAACCAGGGCAGC